>NC_072896.1:39972500-40597500 GCF_027943255.1 Anastrepha obliqua | reverse complement strand
GTTTTATTCTTCACAGCACTAACTTGTCTCAACAGCTCGAATTTTTCACCAATTAGTAGTTTCTAGTAGTCAAATAACGGGTGATCAATCATGAGGTGCTTTTTTCAATAGTTAAAAAAACAAAAATGTAAATTATGTTCAAAACCTTTATTTATCATTTGAAAGGACATTCTTTGACATTTACTTTTTGAATATGACTTCGTTCAAATGTTGGCCGCAACTACGCTTAAGGTGGTCCATTCTGAAGGTCCAATTTTCAATCACTCGTTCGAGCATTTCGACTGGTATGTCGTGAATAACACGCGTAATGTTGGCTTCCAGAGCTTCAATCGTAGCTGGTTTATCAGCATAGACCTTGGACTTCACGAATCCCCAAAGAAAAAAGTCCAAAGGTGTGATATCACAAGATCTTGGTGGCCAACTCACAGGTCCTAAACGTGAAATCAGCTGCTCTCCGAAATGACTTCTCAATAAAGTCATTGTTTCACGAGCTGTATGGCAAGTGGCTCCGTCTTGTTGAAACCAAATGTCGTAGAGATCATTAGATTCAATTTCAGGTAGCAAAAAGTCCGATATCATGGTACGGTAGCGAGCACCATTCACAGTTACGTTGCGGCCATCATCATTTTTGAAAAAATATGGACCGATGATTCCACCAGCCCATAAACCACACCAGACCGTTGTTTTCTCTGGGTATAAAGGTAGCTCTTGAACCTGTTCTGGTTGCTCTTCATCCCAAATACGGCAATTTTGCTTATTGACGTAACCATTGAGCCAGAAATGCGCCTCATCGCTGAACAAAATTTTGCTCGAAAACAGCGGATCTTCTTCAATCTTTTCAAGAGCCCAATCAGCAAAACGGTGACGTGCAGGAAGGTCATTTGGCTTTAGTTCTTGTACGAGCTGTATTTTGTATGCTTTTAAATGAAGATCCTTCCGTAAAATTGACCAAGTTGTTCCATACGACAGTCCAAGTTGCTGAGAACGGTGCCGAATCGATTCATCGCGGTTTTCACGTACACTCTCTGCTACTGCCGCTATATTCTCAATGCTTCTTGCTGGACGTGGTCTATTCGGTCGAGAATTATCCACCAATGAATATTCGGATTCAAATTTGTTGATGGTATGTCGAATAGTGTTTAAGGCAGGCCGATTATGTTGACCATAGTGCGGTCTAAGCGCACGAAAAACATTTGTCACAGAACGCTGATTTTCATAATACAGTTGAACAATTTGTAGACGTTGTTGCGGTGTGAGTCTTTCCATGATGAAATGCCAAACGCTGTTCAACAAATCCACGATGACAGTTTGCCACAACTCGCGCGCGATCTGTAAAAAAAACTCAAATGAAAAAAACTCCTCTTAATTGATCACCCGTTATAAAAAATGACAGCTTCAAAAGTGACATCTCCCGAAATAGCGGGCTATTCAAAATAACACCTGTTATTGGAAAACCCTTTATTTCAAATTTCAAAGGCCCCAACACGGGGACATGAAAAGAATTCAGTTTTCATTTCATTTATTTATCATCGCTGTAGTTTTCTTTAAGTAATATTGCAACTTTGTACATCCCTGGTTTGTTGATCATATACAATTATAAATCAAGTAAATACAGTAGGTTCTGTTTTTATGCGGTAGATACGTTCCGCAAGAAACAGCATAAAAAAGCTACTAGTTCTATAGTAAAACTATAGATACGTTTCAAAAGTGCTAAAACCGCATAAATCTGAAATAATGTAATAAAATCGCATAAAAAAGGGTACTAGTCCCATATTATAACTATAGATACGTTCTATAGACCGCATGAATCTGAAATAATTAAATAAAATCGCTTAAGCAAAATATTGTATTTTTGAAAATTATATCTTTATTTAAGAAACGTCAGAGTCGAGAAATAAATTTCCAGCGTCAGAAATAAAATCAGACAATACCCGCATGTTGCGCATTCGTTTAGGGTTTGGCGTAAAATCACTGTCGTCACTTGAGGAAATGTACACGTCTGATCTAGATAGTTATGCAGGCGGTTCCATACTTGTGGGGTTAGCATTTTTGATGTAATCTGTGATGAGTTTTTGCTCAGCTGGCTTAGAATCTTGTTTATATGTACAGTTCCCGATAGGTCGACATGCATTTTGTAATTTAAAAAAAAAACCGCACTATTTCAAAACCGCATAAAAAAAAGCCGCATAAAAACAGAACCTACTGTATATTGAACTCATATCTAAATAAATCAGTTCAAATATTTAGTTTAAGTTTTCATCCTTATAAATGTTTTAGAATTTCACCTAATTTTCCGTCGTCTTATGGGCGAGTATTACAAAAAAGCTCTCGGACGTTAAGTGTTAAATTCTTTTGCATCTAGCATCAGGGGTCGGCAGCCCGCTGCTCACGAGCCAGATTCAGATCTTCAGATGTGAAGCTGCGGCAATAAATTATTACGCTAATATTTTTCATTTTATCAAAAAAACAAAAAAACAACATTTAAAACTTGTTCTGAATCGATTAACGAGGATTAGACACCGATTTTATCTCTCAGCCAGTTGTACTCGCTGACTGTAAAGAATTCTTAAGCGAAATGGAGACTCAGTATTCCGACCTCCTTCTTGTCAATAAAGTTCGATGGCTTTCCAAAGTTAGGGTGTTGTAACATTTTGCTTTGTGCTTGAATGAAATAAATATATTTCTAAATGAAAAAGGCATTAATCACCCTGAATTAGAGAATGACAAATGGTTGCAAAATTTTTATTTTGTGGTGGATGTCACAGCGAAGTTAAATGAGTTGAATCTAAAACTTCAACGAAAGGGAAACCCAGCCCATGTTTTGGTAGAGGAAGAAGGTTCGCTTTTGCAGAAGGTATTCAGAAGGCTAAATTACTTCATTTAAAATTAGTAAAACGATATCGCAATAAAAGCAGTGCAACTGTTGAAACGAATTACTTCAGCCCAGTTATAAAAATAATAAAAGATGGGTTTTCTGACAGATTTGAGCAATTACAAAAGAACCAACGAAACCACCCTAGAATTCATAGCAAATCCTCTCAACACAAATATGTTAGTAATGAGACCAATGAGACCCACATTGAGCCATTTGGAATTGATCCCTAGAAATGCAATTGATCGATTTAAAATTTAAAGCTTTGTGGCGTGGAAAATTTACAGAGTTGAAAAGCAAGTTGGAAGAGTTGGAGCTTCAGAAATGTCTGTACATAACGTAACAAAAGTGGACAGCTTTAAAAGAAATGCTGCGAGTTAAGGCAGTTATATTTGACGCATGGAACAGTCAGCTTCAGGGCCGTAGAGAGCATACCCGGGCCCCGGGGGAAAATTGCAAATGCGGGCCCTTTCCAATGATGTCTAATTTATATAAATACGTGTAATCTCGAGTCCGGGCCCCTCTGAAAACTCCGGGCCCGGGTGGAACGCTATCAGGATCACGTCGTTGTTGTTGCATTCGCGCGTATTGTCTCTCTTTATATCCAGTTCTTTAGCTTTATCCTCCCATTCATCCTTATCTTTATTATTTTCATTTGCCTTCAATCTTTTGTTTACTTAAGTACCTATTCACCTATACTTTCATCCTTATATTAATCTTAATCTAAATCTTGTTAAAAACACGACGCTTAATACGTTTCTTTAATTCAGTGTCAATATTAAAGCATACATTTAGGATGCATATACATATTCATGTTTCGCAGAATAATGAAAAGAGTCGATTTAAAGGGGGAAGTCCATGTAGAAACCTCAAAATCGGTCATTTTTTAAACATATTTTTAAAAGTGATAAAATAATTATATTATTTTGAAGTTTTAACACAGCTTTATTTAACCTTTCGAGAGTACAAAACAAATTTTTTTTAATTTTTTTTTCCAAAATGGCGGCGCAGGCTCATTTCTCGTCGGCTGCCTACGGTGCGAGTTCCCAAACTGCTCTATTTATTACTCTTAATCTATACAAAAAAAATTAAATTGGTTTTTTTTATAACATATTAACGGAAAGGATGAACCTGTAAAATTAAAAAACAAGTATAAAACTAATTATAAAATAAGCCTTTCAAAAAAAAGTTAGAATTTAGGGCTATTTTATTGACATTTTTAACCCCCAAAAATAATTTATCAACGCGACATATCTGAAATTTTAGGTTTATCCTTCCGATAGTAATGTACAGACAGGCGTCACCAAACTTCAAACAAATCGGTTGATAACTTTTTGAGTTACAACACGAGCAGTTTTTAAAAATACAGTTTCGAGAAAAATGAGTTTAAAGTTTGAGGTACAGGAGCGAGCGAACCGCTCTCTACATAGTTAATGGGCTATAGAAGCTATAATATTAAGAATTTGCGCATGAAAATTTCACTGCATATTCTTAAGATACTATGCTTTCGAAATATCGAAAAAATCGATTTTTTGAAAATTTTACATGGACTTCCCCCCTTAATCATGATTAGCCATAGCAATACCAAATTGCATTTAAATGTTGCTGCTACTCCAGCGAAGTCACCGTCTATGAATTTGCTTTGATATATCGATAACAGAAGTATAAGCGAGTGCTATTAATTTTATTTTACTTTTCTCCATATGACGTGCTCGATGCATCTACTTCACTGTCAGCACAAATCATACAGTGTGGGCAGCCGTCCTAGCCAAATCTGTTTAGATATTTACGAAACGACATTTAACGACAATTTTCAAAAAAGATAAAAAAAATTTTGCGTTATAAGTGAAGTAAGATTATTAAAATTTGGTACAAATAAAGAACCAAAAAAAATATGACGCAAGTACAACTTTGAAAAACAGGTGGTGCCACGCCCTATTTGTATCTCGATAACGACTAAATAAAACACACCCTCACTCTGTACACGTTTGATTCGACTTAAATATTATTGAGATGTTATATATTTTTTAGATTACTTTAAGCCTGTAATATTAAAATGCTCTAATTTAAACTAAAATAAACTTAACTTTTGCTCACCTCATATTGTTTATAACCATACCGCTCCAACCATTTACAAACATCCTCATTAGTCCATTGATAGACGTCTGGTAGTGGAAGTGCATCCACTATTCTGGCGGCTAAATGTAACAAACTTTCCGGCGAAACTTTGAATTCGATGGGTAAGTCAGTTTTATCGTAAACTTTCTCTCTTCGTACTGCTAATTGCGTTTCGAATTTAAATGGTTTATTTTCTACTATCGATATTTGCGGTAATTTATACAAACGTTTGTTTTCGCGGCTAAGTTTAGCACTACAGTGGCCGTAACTCATGCCGACGCTGCAAAACCAATACTAAACTTTCTGTTTCGTAGAGAAGCATGTTAGCGTTAAATAATGTGAATATATAGTATCATAGAATGTACGGACAAACAAAAGTGTTCGCATTATAAAAATTGGTATGCTGTTCAAAACGGAAGTGAATATTCATGGCTGAAACATAACTTATATTGCAGGATTATTATTATTGTTAGGCTAATGCGCATTATGACCAAAAGAGATACATACAGGTATATTGTGCAAAGGCTACTGAGATGCCCTATATGTTGAGATTTTTTTTTAAGTTTTAGCACATTCTGGGATTTGTTGCTCCATAATTTATGTGAATGCACGGCAATACCAACAAGGTGGTGTAGCCTTTTTCTGCCTAGTGCAGGACATTCACAAAAAATGTGTTCTGAATTTTTAGTATCCATGTCACAGAATCGGCAGATGATGATCTCAGAGAGATCAGTTTTGTTTAAGTGATATCTCAGCCTACAGTGGCCTGTAAAGCAAATAGTTAAAAGCCTTACGTCTACTCTGCTGAGCGAAAGTAGTTTATCAGAAATTCCTCTGTCCGACTTAAAAGTTGTTTCGCTTGTAGCTGACCTAAAGAACTTCGCCAGTGTTCGACGAATTTCTTCTCCTCCCACTTTCTCAGAAATTCGTTAAGTGTAAGTCCACAGAAATGCTCAGAACCAATTAAAGGCATGTTTGCCACTTTTTAGCTAGATCATCAGCCATTTCATTTAGTTCGTATCCCTCATGTCCAGTAACCCAACCCAATAATGCCGTATTGAAGTTCCTTAACATGTTAAGAGGGTGGTCCAGGCAGTCATTTACCATTTTCGAGGTGATTACAGTTGATAGAAGAGCTTGCAAATCCTCCCGACTCTCTGAAAGTATGTAAATGTGGGTTCCTCTCATTTATATGGGCTGATAAAAGTAAGTTTCATGAATTCTTGCGACAAGAGATAAATTAATACTTCCTCCCTAGTAATTCTCAGCACTTTGAAAAGATCTAAAAAGAAAGTTTGCTTCGTTCCAAATCAGGTTGTTCAAAGTATTTGAGAACCTTCGTCGGTAACTTTCATTCGCTTCTCTTAAATGGCTCGTGTATTCATAAACATAAACTAAAATTCTCTGGTGGATATTGCATAGAATTCTGGCGCATAGTCATTTCATGATCATTTTATTAAGAGTGCTCTACCTATAGGTCATCAATAATCAAAAGAGCCCTTTTTTTTAATAAATTGAGTAAAAGGCACCAAATATGAAAGTGTTTTCAAAATAAATATAACTACTTAAATAAACACATATGTAAATTTTTCAAAACAGTGAGTAAAGGAATTTTCAGTAACTAACTTTTTTTTACGTGCTTACACCTACAAAGGTAGGCGCTTACACCTACATACAAACATAGTGAAAACTTAATTTGAAAGTAAATTTTTCACACTCAACAGCACGCCTCTGACAGCACTGAATGGCGTTTGCATGATTGCAGCTGTCAAAGTTGATGAAAGTAAATTTATTTACATTGATTATGATGATAACCTTAATGGTGTTGTCTTAAAAATGATTTTAGAAAGTAAGGTAACAACTTTTGATTGAGCAATGAAATCTTGAAATAAATGTTTCCAAATTAAAACTTGTCATGATGTGCAATCCTCAACTCACATGAATCAAATACTCGAATTAACCTATCACCGACGATATTAAATTTTACCACCCGAATATGCCTTCGAGTTGAGGTTCAGAAAATTAGAAGGTCAATGCACTATAGATGCTTTCCATTTCAATTCAACCGGGCTATTCGGGTCATGTTCTTCGATTTCGATGTAACTGAAATATGTTGCTCTCTGGTCAAAATAATGAGACACGTTTTTTTTGTTCGCCCGGAAAAATTTTTTTTCAAGCTTTATCGCCAATTTTGTTTTTCGGCTCAAAATCGATTTTTTTTTAATAATATAATATAAGAAATTTTTTTTTTTAAATGCTCATAACTTATTCAAAAATGAACCGATTTTAATAATTTTGGGTTCAAAATGATCGTCATTACTTACACGAGCGATTTCATGTAGAAACAGTTGCAAAAAGGTAGTTGAAAATTTTTTATTTTGCAAAAAACAAAAAGTGCGAAATAGGTTTTTTATTCAAAAATTCATTACTCAAAAACAACACATCTTAGCTACTAGGCATTCAGCTTAATTAAAGTTTGAGATGTCCTTTTGATTTGGAAAAAGTTATAAAAAAAAATACACTTTTTGAAATATTGAATTTCGAAAAAATTTCAATTTTTTTTCTTTTTTGCTAAATAAAAAATTTTCAACTACTTTTTTTGTTTCTACATGAAGTCACTCGTGCCAGTAATGACGGTCATTTTGAACCCAGAATCATTAAAATCGGTTCATTTTTGACTAAGTTATGGGCATTTAAAAAAAATTGTTTCTTATATAATTAAAAAAATCGAGTTTGAGCCGAAAAACAAAATTGCCGATAACTCTTGAAAAAATTTATTTTGGGCGAACAAAAAAATACGTGTCTCATTATTTTGACCAGAGAGCAACATATTTGAGTTACATCGAAATCGAAGAACATGACCCGAATAGCCCGGTTGAATTGAAATGGAAAGCATCTATAGTCATCATCAACATAGCATTTAGTGCTCGTGGTGAGCCAATGCTTCATTTACTATTGCGCTCCATGGCTTCTTCGTGCGTTCATGCTTCGCAGGTCGTCTTCCACATTATCTGCCTACCTTCTTGGTGGCCGTTCGCGCTTTTTGCTGCCAGAACACGAAAGTTAAAATTCTTCTTTGTAATTCTGTTGCCATCCATTCGATGTAAGTGTCCTAGGCATCGAAGCTTTCACGAAGCGCACTATGTTTTTCCATTTATAAGTTTTTCGATCTCATTGTTATGTTTTTATTCTATTCAGGTTCTCGTACAGAATCAAAAATTCTCCTCAAAATTTTACGCTCAAAGAGTTAGTTCTTCTTATTTGTAGTCAATACCCATGTTTCGTATCCAAACGTTGCTATTGGTCTTAAAAGGTCTGTAGCTTATACGTCAATGACAAGAGTTTGTTTTTGAGCAATTTGAGGTGTGCGTAATAGTTTGTATAATGAATGCACTATAATAGACATCGGTAATGGCTAGTACTAACTTCACAGCCGAGAAATGTTGCTAGCAAATTTGATTGCCAAATGAGAGAAACGTTTATGAGCATCACCCCAGAAGAAATTCGCAAATTTTTGGTAATGTTTTTAAACAAATGAATGCACATACTTTTTGGCATAAAAAAATATAAAGAAGATTTACTTACGCCCTTTGCGAAGACGTTTCGTCTAAAAATTCCTTATTCGGGTATTGCCTGAGTATTTGACCTCAGTCACCACTACACTTGCAAATGAACTGACAGTTGTCGCTCAATTTGCGTAGTGTTTTCACGGGGTGAACTGAATGCTACTGTGTCGTGAGATATTATACATACGAAAGTTCGTTTGCTTAAACTCGAACTGATGGATTCGAATGTACTTGAAAATAGAAACTTTAAAAATATCACTTTAACCCCTATTCAAGCTCGCAAAAATAGTATTTCCGGTTGAACGTTTGACGTTGAACTATCGCAAAAAGGCAAAACGTAGTAAAATTATTTTAATCGGGGTAAAAAACCTTTACCGAAGTCACGTTGATTGATTACAACTCTATACATTTCGATCTTAGAGTCGATTAATCGTAGCCGAAGTAGCCGAAGAAATTGTGCGAGTTCATTGCTGGCACTTCTTAAATTGTTCACTGTGGTATCATTAAGACTACATAGTAATATGGTCAATATTAAGTAGCTAATACGAAGTTATGTACTTGAAGCAGTTGGCACGACTAATTTTTTCATATACATAGCAATACAAAAAACAGTTTTATTATAATTGAAATCAATATGTAATAAATTCATTACACCATGAATTAAAATAAACTACCTACGGCGGATGCCGTAGTCGAACTGGTTGTTACGCGACTATCATTCGGAAGTGCATAGGTTCAAAACTCCGGGCACGAAACAGCAATTGATAGAATCATTTTTTTTTCGAATGGTAGTCGCCCTCGGCAGACAATGGCAAACCTCCAAGAGTATTTCTGCCATAAAAAGTTCCTCATAAAACATACGACTTAAACATCGACACAGTTTACAAAGCAATACAAACTGCGAGCAGAAGGCACATAAGCAGGCTTCCGACGCACACAAATCCGACGATGAGAAAGCTTCTTGCTGAAGAAAAATTCAATAAGAATCAGCTTGCTCCATTGCAGCTGTAACGCGCTAATAGGGTGTTTTTTTAGAGGTTAGGTTTTCAAGATGAAATAAAACGTATATAATTTAATGTTATGGCCAAGAATTTAGCTTTATTATAAAGATAAGGGTTTGCCATTATGTTTTAAAAATGATTTCGGGCAAGTGGCCCCCGCGGCTGGCTCGAATAAATTCCAGCCGAGAGCCCCAATTTCCGACCACTTTTTGCAGCAATTGGGGCCGTGTGTCAGCAATAACGCGCCGAATATTCTCTTCCAAGACGTCAATCGTCTCGGGCTTATCTGCGTAGACAAGCGACTTCACATGGCCCCACAAGAAATAGTCCAGCGGTGTTATATCGTACGATCTTGGAGGCCACGCCACAGGTCCATGGCGCGAAATAATGCGCTCACCAAAAGTTTCCTTCAATAAATCGATTGTTGCGTTGGCTGTATGGCATGTAGCGCCGTCTTGTTGGAACCAAAGGTCGTCCACATCAACATCGTCCAATTCAGGCACGAAAAAGTCATTAATCATGGCTCTATAGCGCTCTCCATTGACTGTAACATTATGGCCGGCTTCATTTTTAAAGAAATATGGACCAATGATTCCCTCTGCCCATAGAGCACACCAAACAGTGACTTTTTGAGGATGTAACGGCGTCTCAGCAATGGCTTGTGGATTATGTTCACTCCAAATGCGACAATTTTGCTTATTGACATACCCATTCAACCAAAAGTGAGCTTCATCGCTGAACAAAATTTTCTTCGATGCGTCGCGCGAACCGAACCATTATTTTCGTAATAAATTTGCACGATTTGCAAACGTTGTTCAGGTGTAAGTCTATTCATTATGAATTGGCAAACCAAACTGAGCATAAATCAAGTGACAGCTGTCAAAAAGACCATCTACGAAAAAAGTAGTGCCAACTTGAAAACCTAACCTCTAAAAAAACACCCTTTACTTATTCTTAATATAGACAGACGTAATACTTTTTGGAAGCAATAAAAAAGTGGGTAGATCCCTCAATTTGTGGAAAACGTCACAAACCAAATAAGAGCAAGAGCTTGGAGTTTTCATTTTTAATTATAAATATTTAGATTCGAAAATAGGGGCGGATGACCTATCAATTTAATTTTTGAATGTTCAAAAATCAATTGCTGTGTGTAAGCTTTACAGAATCTCGAGATCGCATTTTTTTTTGTTCGACTCAAAAGGTGGAGGAAAAGCCAGAAAATCGAAAATTTGCATTTTGTTGGGAATTCACTTAACGCCGTTCCTTTATACTGCCATTTCGGACTACTTTTATATATGACGTTGGTGGATACCTTTAATGAATAACGAAAATATCGTTTGCGAGTTAATTCAATACTTATATAGGCATTATATTTCCTACTCATTTATTCATATCTCGCCATTATGTTAAAACATTCGAATGTGTAAATCTAATAGATAAAAAATAATAGAAAAAGTGTTTTTTTAATAGCGGTCTGCTCAGTTCCTCAAGTTCCTCATAAAAAACTATTTGCCGTTCGGAGGCGGCATACAACTTTCGCCTTTACCGCTTAAATAATACATCCTTGAGTCCTCTAATGGTCAAGAGTCTTTGTTTTATTCAAAAACATACCGAAAACCTAGGTCTCTCTATAAAAGTGGAGCAAACATATTTAGTATGTTGCTGTTTACCAGACGTACGAAGTACCAAAATGGAAAAAGTCGAAGATAGGCTATTATGAATGTAAGACATATACGTACATATGTATGTAGATATTTTGGCAATGCAATTAAATGTGTAAATACATAAGTTTTTACTTTTCGGAAAACTCGTGTTAAAAACAATATCACAAATAAACTTATAATTATAATCTAAGTTTAATAAATTATGAATTGTAATTGCCACTTATGTACCAATTAGTTATATTATATACAATAGAATGTACTTGCTTTTATATGTGTATGTATAAGTGCAATGCACCGTAGAAACCTTGTATTGGAAGAAATGTAAAATTTGGTATGCGGGATAGCAGGATCGGATCGGGGTGCTGTCGGGATCGAATTGAGCACTTCATTTCATCTCTAGCAAGCATACATACAACCACAAACATACATACATTTTATTGAACTATTGCACCGAGGAAAAGCGATACAGCGGAAATCTACTTTTCCTCTTTTTAAATATTTCCTGTGTTTTGTTTTTATAGGGGTGCGTGACATTGTTTATTTACCAATATTTTTATTCAACGCACGGCAACTTTCATACCTATACATGCTGGAAATAAGTAAACAAATTGCAAAGTGCTGAAAACACTCATTTCATAAATTCTTAACCTTTCGCCTTTAATTTTCTCCCACATTGATGAGGATGATACATAAACAAATCATAATCGAAAATTCTTGTATGTGGCTATGTTCCGACACAAAAAATAAAATATTTCTTGTAATATACTTTTACGTGTATGTACAATGAAAATACAAGGCGGCGCAAAATTAATCATCCTATTTTGTTTTTGCATAACTCTTCTACCAAATAAAAAACAAATGACTGAGTGATGAAAATCTTTATTTTGATTTTCACGCGCTCCATTGATTGTGTGTTTTTATACTGCAACTGTTTAGTTCACAAGTGTGAAATATGATTGACGTCCGATAGGGTGATTAATTTTGAGATACCTTTTTTAAGAAGAGGGTGTACTAGAATATAATAAAATGATGATATAAAACACTCTCTGTCGTTTTGTCTGTTTAAGCACACTAATTTCCGAAAAGGATGAACCGAAACTGATGGAATTTTCTTTGACCGGTGATGAAATTTTCTAAACATTTGACGTGTACTTTTTATACTGAAAATATTACTCTCTCCCTGATTTCCACAGTACTGAGATCTTACGATTCAATAAAAAATTGCCTACCTAAAATGAAGTAAATCTACGTTTAGATAGAGCAGGATAATCGCACAGGAGGTGCGAGATCGTCTCTTCCTTTTCCTCAGCTAGACAGCTTATGTAGAAGTCATGTATTTGAATGTCCATCCTCTGGGCGTATGTGCCTATTACCATAATTATAGGTCCCTGCTGATGAGTTTATTATGCCATCCTTCATTTGATGCTCTTCAAATTTACTCAAAATTAGGTAATATAACTTACAACTCCGTAAGGATACACTTTTGTCAATGTTGGTGTACTCATCAGTCAACTTGGTGGATGTGATACGAGCATATTTTAAGAACTCAACTTGATGACCGTGGCAATTAGGGTTAATATTTCTGAGGGTCTTATCAGTCGAGTTGCCCATGAAGATCTCAGGTATGAATCTTACGTTATAGCCATAAGACAGTTTATGTCGGCGCAAACATGAAAACAGCGAGTAATCCGATCAAAACGCCTTCTAAACGAAATTGAACACATTTAACGCCTGAAATGCTATGGTTTTTTTTGCTAAACAAAATTTTACCAAGACCAAAATAGAAGTGAAATATGGCTATTTTCTAATCTACAGGTTCCTGTTGTTATGCACACGAAGTTTGCAGCCGCTCTTATGGTTTTAGGTGTTGCGAGCAACAAAGGGCATGCTATGCTGCCACACATCTTTACTCAAGAATTTCGAATGAACTCTGCCGTTAATACCGTTAGGGTCAGTATGAATTCAGAGTTGTGATTCGGGCATACAATCGTTTCTGGATGAGGAAGTTCTTGCAGCGAATGGAAATTTTATTGGATGATTTTATAGTATAGGTTAGGTTAGGTTAGCCTGGTTGGTAATAAGCCGCGCATAGACCTTTTGGTCCCTAGCGATACCAGATGGAGACCGACCTCTATGAATACCTGAAGTAGACATCATGTAGGATGTCAGCGCTTTTGGCGAATCTAAGTAGGGCTGGGAGCTCCGCTTTTGAGACGTCTTCCAGACCCTCAAACAGTGGGGCTCCCAGGCATTTTAGTCGCGTTTTTAATAATGCCGGACAAGCGCACAGAAGGTGTTCTAAAGTCTCCTCAACATCCTCTCTGCATTTTCTGCATTTGTCCGTGTTAGCAATCCCTATCTTGTACGCATATGCAGCCAATAGATTGTGGCCTGTTAGCATACCTATGATAGTTCTGCATTCCTTTCGCGAGAGCGTAAGTACGAATGGAGTCAGTTTTTTGTCGTTAGTTCTACACATGACTTTTGCTGTTTTGCATGTGGTCAAGTTAGTTCACCTAGCTTCCACTTGCCTTTTCATGTGGTCGTCCATTTCGTTGTATATTGTGTTTAGCGGTTTTGGTATGTCGTTCTCTTGTTCAAAAGGTAGTCTAACAGCACTTTTTGCTATCTCATCTACTATTTCGTTCCCCATAATGCCTTTGTGACCAGGTACCCAGTAGATATGCAGCCTATTGTTTTCGGCTAGCCTTTCTATGGCCTACCTGCTCCGTCGAACATTTTTGGACTTAATACAATATGAGCTTATTGCTCTTATTGCTGCTTGACGGTCCACGTATATATTAATTGTTGAGTTCTTTCTTGTTCTAGAGTAGGCTAGCTCCGCGGCCTTCCCCACAGCAAAAACTTCCGCTTGGAAAATACTGCTGTGGTCTGGCAGCTTGATAGGCTGCCTTATTCCTTGTTTTGAGCAGTAAATACCCGCTCCCACTCCGTCTGGAGTTTTCGAGCCGTCTGTATAGATGTGAAAAGTTCTATGGCCAGGCTTCATGCCTTTGTGCTATCCCTCCTCTTCAATTGTAGTGCGAAACCTTCTCTCCCAATTAAAGTACGGAGTCATATAGTCCGTGCCACCTGAGCTCCACTTTCCTATTGAGCTGTGACCGAAGGTTCTGCAGGTGAATACCCCCGCAGCCATTAGCCTCCTCGCGGATTTCGCTGCCAGGTTTTCCGCCATGAGGTCAGTAGGTGGCATGCTGAGTATCTTTTCCAGCGCCGCCGTTGGAGTGGTCTTCATCGCTCCTGTTATGCACAGAGCAGCGAGGCGTTGAATCCTTTCTAGTATAGGTATAATAAGATAATGTTGCGTAAAAGTTTAGTGAAGTTTCATTAAATTTTGGTCAGAACAAAGACTTATTAATTTCACCCTCAAGTTATCCTCAAATACCTAACACAGGCTGTATTATTCTAGCTGAATCCTATGCGTTTAAAAAAGCCTTCGTTGGATACAAATATGTGTAAGTATAAGATAAACACATAATTTAAGAATTGCCAACAAATGCTAAAAGAGAAAACAAAGAAATGTATGTATTTACATCACAAACAGGCGCAACTTCATATCTGGATTTATGTGTTTAAAGTAGTCCCAATAAACAACCAAGACAAAATATTGCATTTTCTACTTAACCTACACCTACATAAATAATTAGGTCGAACATCAAAAAGCAAATTCAATCACATTTACTATGTATTTACAAATTGATGAATACATGTTTTTTATTTTCCTATGCTATACATTCTTTATAATTCACTTTTCATATGCTTAGGAAGAAATTCTTCAACCAAATGCTTCCTTTCAAAACACAATATTCTTGAGAAAACAAAATAATTTGTATCTAGTGTAAGCACCTACCAATTCCGCTACCTCAATTTCAATTAAATTTGATGCGATCTTATGATCCTCAATGAGTTTCCCGTTCGCCGTTCAATTGATCATAAATTCTATAAAAATGTAAATTACACATTCCCTCCCCCAGCCATCCCGGAAAACTCTCTAACGATTAAGTTGAAATATCAAACGAAACGAAGACGTAATCCGTCAATCAACGTCACGCTGAGGGAACTTTTATAAATAAGTAAATTCTACTGCCCGTCTCCCGTATCAGCCAATCGAAAACATTGAATAATTAACGAGTAGAAAGCATAAATATTACATAGAAGTGTTCGTACAATTGTGTTGGTGTAGTATTGTGATGGTGTTGCTCCACCCATTCGCAGCACGATTGATTAGCATCGATTGGTGTCGATCGTTTTACAATGGAGTGCGCTTTGCTCTTTTCACTGACTCACTGATATTAACAACGAGTGTGAAAAAGGTTGATGGAGCTATGCTTCTCTCCCTCTATGTGTTGTACCCATGCCATTTTAGCAGGCACGACTTGCGTGAGAGTGTAATGCCCACTAGCGTTTGGTGCATTATGTGGGGAGCAAACAAGTTGAAGACAATAAATGTGGAGGGGAAAAAATAAATTCCAATACACACTAATCAGCAAATTATAGACAGTGGAAACAACGAGTTTAGGCCGGCAACAGTGGAGCAGAAGGAATTTTAAGTGAGAAAATTGTTTAAATTAATTTGTGGAAAAATGCTGAGCTACTACCATATGGAGGTTTATCGTATATTGGTGAGATTAGCTTCAGTAACGCCATAATTTCCCGAGTTAGCTCCTCTTTCGAATAGACAGGGTGCACTAAGTTTGCACGCATTGAGGAGTTTGCTTTCGTCCTACAAAATACTGCAATTCGAGTGGTGGAACTTATATGATAGTATGTTCGGTTTTCCGTTAATCCGAACAAAACAACCATAGTCTTGTTTACGAGAAAACGGAAATTAGATGAACTCAGTCTTCCAAAACTGAAAGGTGTGACACTGGGTCTTTCCGATGAAGTTAAATATCTAGGAGTAATCTTGGATAAGAAGCTGACTTGGGAGACACACGTTTCACTGAAGGTGAATCCCGAATTGAGGATTTTTCAGCAATGCCGTAGAGCTTTTGGTAAAACCTGGGGTCTGATACCTGCTGTGGTCCTATGGATGTACACAGCACTTATCAGACCAATCATCACTTACACTTCTGCGGTCTGGTGGCGACGGAGCATGGTTAAGTCTACAATCCGGGAACTATACAGGCTACAAAGAAGTGTATGTTTATGCATCAGGGGGGCTATGAGTACAACCTCTGCTGATGCCCTAAATGCTACACTTGATTTGCTCCCCCTCGATCTTAAGGAAGCAATAAAAGCAATGTGTAGACTCCATAAATATGTTTCTGGCACGAAGACGGAGCTTCGGGACACAGAGAAATTTTTAGGTTGCTATCTGAGAATTATCCTCTGTTTTTGGCACCTAAAGACGACCTGATACCCTCATTTTCATTTGGAAGGAAATTTGATGTCAGATTTTAATTGCGCGAACAATGGAGCAATCCAGAATGCAATTAATTCTGCTACGACTTAGGTGACTCAGCGGTTGCACCTTAACTGTTACTATGAAAAAATCTTTTCTTTTGTGATTAAAATGCTTGAATATTCTACGCCGGTAACACAAATTGTATTTTTAACACCTTGGTAATAACTATAGGACTCATGCTTGTTTCTTCTTCGTCTGCTTTATATAATATATCTATTTGAATAATAAAATATATCAGGCCTTTGCGGGATTCAAAAGAGTTATTAATTTGCTTCAACAAATTTCCATTTCATTGCAACAAAAAATGCTTGTCAATTAATAGAAAATTTTCAGTCAGGAAAGTACAGGAAAATTAAAAAATCCCCAAATCGCCTAGAGAAGCTAAAAAGTTGTTGTTCTTAAAGCAGAATAAAGTTGAGCATCAAAGTCACTAAATTCAGTTGCAACTGGCTTCGGTGTTGTTGAACAGAAGTTGTATTAAGTTATTATTTATCTTCATATATTTATTTATTTTTATTGCCTGCGCTGACGTCACTCAATTGTCAAATTCGCCAAGAGCAAAGTAGTGGCTGCCTTAAGGCGTCCTTTCCCTATTCTTTACATCGCGATTTACACCTTTCACAAGATAGCGAATTTTATGGAATGGAGAATGCCGAAAAGATATTATAATATTAAATCGATTCTCGAATAGCTAGGAATATACAGGGTGACGCAAAATTGAGCATCCAATTTTGTTTCTGAATACTTTTTTTTACTAAATAAAAAAAGTTGCTGAGGGATAGAAATCTTTATGACATTTAAGTGCCCCATTGCTTGTATGTTTATATACTGCAGATGTCTAGTTTTTCTTCTTCTTCTTGATTGGTGCGATAACCGCTTAAGCGATATTGGCCGAGTTAGCTGTCTTGTTCACAAGTGTCAAATACAATTGACGTATAATGCCATTTGCAAAAATTATACATCTTCTGAGTGGGTGATTAATTTGCGTCACCTTACAACAAAAATGCTAATGCAAGTAAAGGGTGAAGAGATTGGAGGCACTTTTTCAGCATTCATTTAAAACAACCGTTTGGTGCGTCCTATGGGCAGGAGGAATCATCGACCCATATTTTTTTAAAGACGAGGCTGGCGCCAACGTTCCAGTGGATTTTGGGCCATGATAAACGACTTTTTGATGCTAAAAATTGAAGGCCTTGATCTCCACAACATTTAGTTCCAACAAAACGACGCTACTTGCCATTCGATGAGCAATTTATCTCTCGTCTTGGACCAGAGGATTGGCCCAAGATCGTGTCATATCACACTTTTGGAATTTTATTTGTGGGGGTATGTAAAGTCTAAATGCTTTGTGAATAAACCAGCTTCGAATGAGGTCAACATTACTAAAATTATTTACGATATACCTAGCGAGTCTTTCAAAATTGGTGTTTACGGATGGCCGAATTACGGCGCAGTTGCGGCCAACATTTCAAAGGGATTAGCTTTAATAAATAAATTTCATGAATGGTACTACATAAAATACTAAAGATTACCTAATCAATATGAATTTTATTGTTGTTTTTTTATTTCAATTTTCAAATCCGGTACCTCTAAATTGATCACTCTTTAAAATTAATTTTCAGGATTCGAATAGAGAGGTCGCTTGCAACTGGTTAGACTTTTTTTCAGAAAAGTTGTATACTATATTACGGGAGTAATCGTTAAGGTCATACCGCAATTAAGGTCATACAACAAAGCAGTGGCGGTAAATTTTCGAAAATCGTCGAGTTACTTTGCCAGCACGCGTCAAATTGGGGCTAATATTGAAATTTCTGTTAATCATTCAAAGAATTATAAAACCAGAAGGCATGTTTCCCAAATCGTAAGATTTGAAATCGATGGGATTTGCAAAAATTTGTTGCGTATTTGGAATGAAAGTAATAAATTGTTCACATTGGAATTGCCAGAAACACATCATTTACGTCATATCCAACGCATTAGTGCCAAATGTTTGCCTTTTTGTTAAGAAATCTCTGAAATAAGTTTTGTAAATCGAACTGATATCAACTTTTGCAATTGCAGAACATATCTGTATGCCCTCATCTAAACGAAAAAAAAAAAAATCACAAAATGCTCACCACCCGTCATGCGGTGCGTAAGTCGTAGGTGTGTGTTGACATCATCTTCTCGAGCTTCTTAATTTCCCTTTGTTTAGATTAAGATATTATTAAAACTGTTCATTGTAACTACACTATCACTAATAACAAGATTCAGATTTAATATATTTTTATACATTAGCCGGCTTCATATACTAAAGTATTTTTTCGAGAGTAGGCAGCATTATAACTTTTCTTATGAAGTTATAAAAAATATATCTTTTTTTATCTTTTCACAAACATTTCCTCCATAGCATTTTTATGAATTGCCCAATTAAATAAATTATTACCCAAAACTTCAAGAATGCAAGAGTAATTCACTCTCGAGATTAAAATCGACGTAAAATTATAGCGATACACCCATTTTGAAAGAGCCATAATACAAAAATTTTAATATTTCAAAAAACGCAAAAAACCTGTTTTTGAGCTTATAATTTGTTTTAGAAAAGTAAAACGTTATTTATTGCGGATAAAATGTCTTTAAAAATCATACAAAAACAATTTTTTTTGAATTACGACTTATCCACTTTTTATGTTATATCAAAAAATTGTAATATTTTTTGTATTTTTTTATACTTGTGTTTTTCGTGCTCGTTACTTTATTTTTATTATATTACTTTTGTATTTCAATTTTGAATAATTTTATTTAACACGTTGGCTGCCACGTCGCACGTTTTCGTGCGACACCTAAATGTTACCCTGAGGCCACGTCGCACATTTTCGTGCGACACCTAAATGTTACCCTGAGGCCACGTCACACATTTTTGTACATTTTAATATGGAATTTTACATAGAATTTGGATTCTCTGGCCTGTGGTGAACATTTTGGTGTATTTCCCATGGCCGTTGTGTATTTTTAATGGTAGGGGAGATCGGGGGGTCGTGAGACACGGGGGGTCATGAGACACGCTCACAGCCCTGAACTGAAGAGCGCGGCATCTGTCTGGTATCTGCGTAACTTCTTGCTAGCTTTCAATCATAATATTTACATGACAAATATTTTGTTCATGCAGGTTATTTGTGTGTCCTCATACCGCGACTCCACTTGTGTGATTGAAAGTTTTGCTGATAATCGTTTTTGTTGTTTCTTACACTTTGTTGAACAAGCTAATTATAAAAGTGCATGCATCAAAACCTTCCTTGGTGAGTAGCCTTTTGACCCACAACAAGAGTTTTGCGTAAATATTAAATGCATCCATAAAACAGTGGCCACATTGAAAATAAAGCAATTGGGGGGTCGTGAGACAGCGTATTCGGGGGGTCATGAGACATGCTATTTCCGTAATCTAGGAACATTTAATAGTATTCTACAGCCGTATCTCGCATTTCTGTGTTACGTTTAGTGTTATTTACAGGTGTAATGCCCAAAAAATTAAACCGAAACAATTCGATTCACTGTAATACTTGCGATAGACCTGTTCACTTGAAATGTGCAAATTTAACAGCCGGCTATTACACCTGCATCCATTGTGAATCTGATTAATCTAATATTTTCTTTTTCGGATATTCATTGACTTGATTGATTAGGTATATTATTCATATTGTTCATATCAATTATATTGTAGAAGCCAATATATGCCTTTTTAACGATTGAAATAAAAAATTTTTATAAAATCAGGCCGTTTTCTTTCTGATGAAATTTGTGTCTCACAACCCCCCGAACATGCGAAAATCCGAAAAAAATGATTTTTGAGCAGGCAGGCAAAACTTAGAGATTTTTCTATAATTTTAAGAAATTAATCTTTTGTCAAAGTGTTGTTATACTTAATCACAATTAAAAAATTTTAATGTGCAGAAAAATGGATAGGTTATATTATGTTTATGGTCAAAAAACAAAACCCGTCTCATAACCCCCCGATCTCCCCTATATTTTTGGATAATAAAAAAGTTGTAAATTAAAATTTGTCTTTTTATTATTTCTTTTAAAAATTAATTCATTTATGAACAAAACAAATATAAAAGTATATATGTATGTAAATTCAAATGGAAATCACTAGAAAAACAATAAACTTATAATTAAAAATTCAATTTTTTAATGGAGATCAGTGCAAAAATTAATTTTTCTGGTGGGAATATTTAGGAAAACATTCTACACATAGTTGCGGTTTATTGGGCAGTAGGTGGTGGTCCTTTTAAGCTCTTTCTGGCTGTTACTCTCTCAGCAGATTTTTTTGACATGGCATAACACAATACACAAGCACGCCTTATTGTTTTTCCGTTGTCGTCCATTCTTTTTTCTATAAAATGTTTTCCTTTTGTTATAGGTTCTGGAGACATGAAGTCCAACAAAGCATTTGAAGTCTCCTGCTGGAACTTAGTTATTGAAATTTGTTTGTTTGTAGCCTTTTTATATATTATAAAAGCATTTACGACAGACATTCCTAGTAACAGTTCAAAAGCCACTTTGCGGTACCACTTAACACCTCTTCTGAGAGTGGTGGCGTAGGCGGTCATTTGATCGGATATATCAACACCTAATTTGGCTTTGTTGTAATCAATAACAGCAAGAGGTTTTTCAAAAGCTCGTTGCCTTCGCTTCCTGGTAGAAAACTAAGTAAAATAAACTAAAAATATGAAATACAACTCGAAAACTACAAAAAATTACTGTCGCACATTTTCGTGCGACGTGGCCCCACAACATATTTTATGATCTCCCAGGCCATGTCGCACGAAAATGTGCGACACAAAAAAACCATTATAACTGCAAAATTAGCGACCAAAATAAAGTCGCGAGTAGTCAAAACTTATTTTTAGGCACTAAGAAACAAAAAAGAACATAAATAAGTTGTTGGCCTCAGGTGACCAAAATTGTTAATATAAATGACACTGCTACTGAACGATCAAAATTCTAAAAAGGCTTTGGCAGCCAACGTGTTAAGCATCAATTTTTGAATTTTTGCCTTGTATGTATTTTATACTGATTGTGCTTATTTTTATTATTTTTAGATGAATTAAGCCTTGTGGGCTACCGCGCACTAAATACTAACCTCAATAGTAGTGTGGAAACTGAAAATTTCCAATTTATTTAAAAAAGTACCCGTACAATGTTTCTTCCGGAGTGGCAATACTGACGAATGTTATAAAAATGCACATTTTCACAGCGCTCTCAATAGAAAAAGAGTTTCGCATCTAGTTACCCATGATTATAACGCAACTAAAATATTAAATGCTTGCCAATTGCAGTGCTGTGACATTCGTAATACCGAAATAGGCTTAACTATTTTTTAGACAATTTAGAATAACAAATATGAGGTAAAGTTTTGCCTTTTGATAGATAGATTAACAAAAAGCACATTTCGTATAAAAATAATAAAAATTGGCATATGCACATATCCAAGACCGTTAGATATATCAAAGTCTTTACAAGAATGTATTTAATTGTTATTTTTTTATTACTTATTTAATCCCATTTAGATGGAGAGATCAGACGACATGCAAAATCAGCAGAACGTTATGGCCCACCTACAGCCTCAAACAATCGTCAATATTGCTAAACATGAAAAGGGGTCCCGGAGACTAACGGCAGTCATAACCGGCTTTTAGTCTGTGGGAGAACAAGCAGCCAAACTGGGCATCCCTCACAACGCATATTGTAACAGTTGCAACCAACCGGAGTAAAAGGAAGCAATCTTTCATTTCCTCTGCGAATGCCCTACCCTATGGAAGGACAGAATGTTAACCCTGGGCAAACCGAGAATCTCGAACAACTGTCTGGCTTAGATGTCAACAACCTAATAAGATTCCTGAGCCGCACAGACTGGATATAGTCATGCTGTAAATAACTGGTAAACAAGTTGGTAACGAGGATGTTGCAACAAAATGGTGCGGAAGCGCTAGTTGGATTCTGGACGAATCACCACTTAAACCAACCAACCAACCCTATTTAATAAGCTGCTCATATATCAAGCAATACTGAAATCAATGTGGACATACGGAGTGCAAATCTGGGGCTCAGCTTCAAAGCCAAATCTTGCCATCATTCAGGGGTTCCAGTTAAAAATGCTGCGCATATGTGCCAACGCGCCATGGTTTGCCTTCAACGATATAGTTCATCGTGATCTTGGAGTGCTCTAGGTATATGAAGAAATTGACAACATCAGCATAAGATATAACAACCATCTTCCAAATCTCCAAATCCTCGGGCATCAAACCTATCACACAACGTCCTCTTCTAAAACTTGTATGTCTACTGATCTGCCACAAAGCTTTAAAGTATAGACTTTAAATAATCGTCTCTATGGAAACTTTTTACACAGATTGTATTTAATAAATAAAAAAAAAATTAGCCCATATTGATTTCCCTTGCAGTGGGAAAATGCATTTAATCAATAATTTTTAGGTATTAAATAAATCTGCTGTTATATATGTATATATGTATGCAGGTAGATACAATTCGAAAATACTCTTGTCTAATTCAGTGCTCTATAAACTTGGTTTTACTGCCTTAAAAGGCAACAGATCATTAAGATATATGTTTTTGAATTTCTAGATCAACAATTTATGCATAACGAGCATCAAAAGTCTTTTGATCTTGTGTGATTTTGTGTAGAAAATGGAAATTCATCAATTTTAATGTTCTCTTTAATTTATTCATATTGGCACACGCACTTTTACTTACACAAATCACAATAACACACCACTGTATCTACTCGTAAAATGGAAATCGATTTATTTATATGATTTTCCGCTCAATTGATTTGTTCTGGCGCAGCGCGCGATCGGATGCGGATGCTGAAGGCGCTTTAGTGCGGCGTGACTACTCTTACCAATCGGTGCGTACGCGTTACGAGAACGAGTTAAGAGAAGAAACTTTGCGAATACCGACGCTGTCGACAAAAAGGTGTCGAAAGAAACCGGTGAAATTGAATTGCAATTCAATAAAGCATTTAATAGATTTTGTTAAAATCAGTAAAGGTTTTAAATTAGAATTAACAAAAAATGTTTTTTGCCTAAAGCCGTAAAATGGGCGTATTAGAAATAGACCAGCTCCTAAACACAGTTATGGAGTCCACGCCCACGCCAACGAACTTAACAGTGAAAAAAGCCGTTGCCAGTGATTTACATAGGCGATCGGAAAGTGTTGAAGAAATGCATGTAGAATTTACAAAATCTCTCGAAATCGACAACAACAGTAATGAAAATATCAATGCGACGAAATTGTCAGTGCCAGTTGGTGAAACGAAAATTCAACTCAGTTTTAGTGTTGATCGTTTACTAAATATCGAAGAAACGCGTTCAACCGAAAAAAATTCACATCAAGAGCTAAACGAAGCTTTTGAAATATTGAAAAATTGCAATAGCAGTGAAGTGAAGTGCTCAGAAAATGCAAATCTGAGTGTGTACGACACATGCACACATCCAAGTTGTTCGGGTCTGGTGGAGAGCACACAAATGCGAATTGAAAATTATACGTTAAACTTAAAGAAATACTCGTCGATCGGCAATGCAATGACGGGGAAATTTTACCGTCAAATGCCGTCATTGGCGCCACCATATTTGGATTTTAAATCGATCGTGCGACCGACGCCAATAAGGGCAATCGGTAATGGGCGTGAAACAGGTGAGTGAAGCTGAGAGCTTCGAGACAGTGAAACAGAGACTTTTATTTGTGCATTCTTGAGCTACGCTTCGATGTATGGTACAAAATAAATTCTGAAGAAAAGAAGTGGAAGAAAAAAACATGAACGCAAATTTTGAGCCTTTCTACACTGAAACCATTGGAATGGGCTGGAAAACTGTTTACCAGAAATTTTTCTAAAAGTTTTGACTTTTCGAAAATTATTGAGTGGAATAGAAAACGTGAATGAATGAATAAGTTAAAATAAAATAATAGTAAATAATAGTAAAATAATGGAAATTAATATAAATAATAGTGCAACAAACTTGAACAATATTGAATCTATATATATCTGCAAAACAAAATCAGATTTTGGCTTCTTTAGAAGAATTCGAGCCAAAATCAACATCATGGCTGCAATCAGAGGATACAACGCGATTACTAAGCCACATTTCGATATATTTTCTATATTTTTGCAATTCGTAATAAATAAATATAGATAGACTGCAAAAGTTACAGAACATGGCCATAGAAATACACATGAAATGCAATCAGCGCAAATTCTATGTTAATATCACTTATATAGTTAAAAATAGAACAAAAATTACGTTAAACACACATACTAGGTGGCGCAAAATTAATCATCGATTTTATTTTTGAATACAAAAAAAAACTAATTTGAGTGATGAAAATCTTTGTTTTGACCTGTAGACGCTCCATCGTTGTTGACTAGTTAACAAGTGTTAAATATGATTTACGTAAGGCGCCATATGCAAAAATTACAAATCTTCCAATGAGGCGATTAATTTAGCGCCACCTTGTATCAAAATAAAAAAACTGCACAACATGTTTAGTGCACAAAGTTATGCACTTAGAAATGTAAATTATTTGAGAATAGCACTTCACAGAACAACGGCAGCATAAAATTCGATCTATCATAAAGGATTAAGACTTTTTAACCAGTTACCAACACACACTAAAATTGAGACGAATGCCATATTAATAATTTAAGATGACAGTGTCATGGTTTGGAGGAAAGTGAAACAAGTTTCGAAAGTGATTGTGGAATATTTAGCATTAAGATAAAGTAATAGATATACTATAGGTGGTTGGTATCTCTTCTTAATGATCTGCAGGAAATGTGTGCGTATTAATCTCAGAACGATCACTTGAGGTTATATGCAATAAAATGCAGGTAGCTCTAAATAAGATTGAGTATTGGTGCAAATTGCATGACCTACAAATGGTGAATCCTACAAAAATCACCTCAGTGCTTTTCACTAGGAAACGCAATATGGAAGGCCTGTTACCACCCACATTGAAAGGGGTAACACTGCAACACTGCCAGATATACCACCAGTTGTCGGAGCGGTGCACACTGTTCTCGATGCCGGACAATCGGGTGCTTGTTGTTGGATTCGGTAGGAAGTATGATGTTTTGATCCGGGATAGAGATCAATGGTTAAGTCTAGAGAACCTATTAATGGGATATCAGCACACTTTCTACACCGACGGATCCAAAACTAGTGATGGAAGCGGATCTGGATGGCGAAGACACTAAGTACTCCTATGCCACAGGGTAGATGGCCACGGTATTCCTTACGGAAGTCTATGCCATCTTGAATGTGGCAACAGTATTGAAATTTGTAGTGACAGTCAAGCTGCACTGAAAGCGCTTGCTAACCCACCCTGCTCTTCGAAGTTAGTCGGTGAATGTAAGACAGAACTGAACAGTGTTGCAAAACACAACAAAGTTAGTCTTATTTGGGTGCCTGGACATTGAGGTATTACAGGGAACGAGTTAGCTGATAAATTGGCTAATGAAGGCTCTGCAAGTATGCCACTAGGCCCTGAACCCTTTCTAGGTGTCAATTTCGCATCGATTTAACTATGGATTGACGACTTCATGAGGTCTACCCACAGAAGTCGTCGGTCTGAGTTGAACTCGTGCAGAGTAGCCAAGTGCTTTATGAAAGAACCAAACAGGAAAACAGCGACCTTTCTCCGAAAACTATGCGGAAAGGACCTGAGAGTACTGGTGGGTGTAATCACAGGGCACAACGTCTGTGGTCAGCATATGGCTACCATGGGGGTCGTAGACAGCCCGATATGCCTATCCTGTCTTGAGAATGACGACACTGCAGAGCATATTCTCTGTAGCTGTTCTGCATTTTCCAGAATCAGGCTTATTATAATATAATATATGGGTTGCGATATACTGAGTATGGACAAAGTTCATACTCTTCCTCTTCCTGACCTCTTAAAATTCATCAATGAATCCAAGTGTTACAAATGGAGCAGAATTACTCAATTGGTACAAATTATGAACCATTAAAACAAAAACAAACATAAAAAAATAAGACAGAAGTAAAATTTTAGAAAATGCCTGATGTCATGCCCATTTTCTGGTAGTTCTCGATATCGACTTTATATGCGTACTGCTTCCCTCTTCATCCAGATCCAGCATAAATATTATTGAGATCGGATAAAAATGTGTTCACTTTGTATATATTTTAATACTACATTTACGCCCTTGCGTCTGATAAATAATTTAGGCGGCATATATTATATATATTCGCCATATACAGGGTCCGGCACTCGAAGTGTAACCAACTTCAGACAGCTCACGCAGCTGATGCCCGTGCATCAGAGGTCTGTTAGTTGACTAAATGACAATCCGGAGTATTGATAATAAGCACGTGGAAGCATTTTGCCGAGAGTAAACGCGAAAAAAGAAAAACAGTAATGGATTTCAAACGTAATAGTGTGATTACATTATATTTGGTTGAAAAATCATATCTAGCGATTGCTTCTGAGCTCGAGCACCTTGAAATAAATAAAGCTTTTGTTTATCACAGCATTACTCGTTACAATGATACTGGTAGCATCGCGAAACGTTATGGAGGTGGTCATCAAAAGACTGCAACGGCACATGAAATGATTCAAAAAGTGAACAGGCGACTTTAGTGAAATCCCCGCCGAAGTGCCAATCAAATGGCGAAAGAACTGAAAATATCTGACCGCATCCGCCACATACCGAAAAACGACCTCAAATTCAAGCCTGACAAGATCCCTAAGGCGCATCATCACACCAAAGCAGCAACAAATCAGACTTGAGAGAGCGAAAGAGTTGCTTCACTTGGCCGAAAGCGGTCAATTTCCGAACATTGTGTTTTCTGACGAGAAAATTTTTCAAATTGAGCAATTCGGAAACTCCCATAACGATAGGCTTATTTAATCGATCGTTCATGCGAGAATTCGAGTCATTCGCCACAGGTAATGGTTTTGTCCGCTGTAACCGAGGATGGGCGCCCTCCAATCGTTTTTCATCAAGGTAAATGCGAAATATTATTGGGAAAGTAGGGCGCGTCCCCAGGTGGTGGATAGGGGATCACCTCCCAGAAATCGGGATAGGAGAATAACTATCTCCCGCAAACCACACAGGTCGAAGACGTAAACTTTGTTAAAAAAAACTCCCTCAACCCAAGGTGTAACGCGACCCGTGCCTATTGGGTGGGTTTGGCAGCCGGGGGATAAAATTAGGCTGTCTCTTAACGGAGCCCTCCTGATATCAGGCCGCCTCAGGTTGTAACGGTGGCCTTACCATGGTATGGGGCGCTGCCATGGCGGACGGCTTATTTCCCCTTCATCCTCATTGGTCACCGTCCTTGGCGACATGGGCAGCTTTCCGGAAGAGCAGGTGACCGTAAGAAACAGATAAATGCACAAACAAAAACAAACGGATAGTGCAACCAAACGGACTGAGGAAATTCGGAACTCCCTCAGAGGACAAGCTCTTGGCTTCTAGTCAAGAGACAGTTGATGGCAAAACTGTAGGCCACAGCACGCCATCAACTCTAAATCACCCTTCTACATCCGCTGATGCCAAGGGGCAAAAGCGTCAACACGTTAAAAAACGCCCGTCTAGGTATAAGCTTTACCAGAGGTCTCTCGTTATTCTCGGCAGAATAAGCAAAAATGAGGCCGAAGGTAAAACTCATCCTAAAGACGCGACCGATACGGCAAGGTGCTAAAAGGTGGTTGACGAGTACCTGGCGTTCCAGGCCACCCAGAAGGCAAAAGCCGTAAAACGCAATCGTTCGCAGGAAACTGGACATAAGACGTCACACACTGCTTTGACGCCCAAACCAGCCAAACGCGCGTTTACCGAGGTGGCACGGGATCACCTGCAAACGGCGTTGGTGGACGAACTAACGAGCCGCGGTACAACAAACTTCGGTTTGGCGTGAAAAAGCAGCATACGGGCCTGCAGCTTGACGCTCCTAAAAACGACCAATAAGTATCAAGGTTGTCCAGATCAATCTGCAGCACTCCAGGACTGTAACGGACAACCTAACCGTTCTCCTATCGGAGGAGGACGTACACAGCGCTCTGATACAGGAACCCAGAGTGCGGAGTACTGAGGTAAGCGGATTCTCTCTCAAAAACTACAACTTGTACTATAAGCGGGCCCAGGGTAACGCCAGGGCATGTATTGTAGCAAAATGTGCGAAGTGGAGGCTGCTGACGGCGTCAGAATCAAAATTGCCTCCATGTACATGGCATACGATCAACCAGTACCGCCTGACGAGGCTCGCAGGCTTGTGCTTAAAAGCAAAAACCATATCCTGCTATTAGGATGTGACGCCAATGCGAGACATACCTTATGGGGGAGTACCGAAACGAATGATCGCGGTGAGTCCTTATATGAATTTATCATTAGTACTAACCTAACACTATGTAACAGGGGTAATACCCCGACTTCCACCTTACCAAGCACGGTATGCTTTACAGAATGGGTGGAAGTAATAGACATAACATTACTGTCGGAAAATACTTCAGTGAGAGTAGAAAACTGAAGGATCTCAAGCAAAACGTCTTTTTCGGACCAAAGCTGGATCCTCTATCACCTGGATCTTGAGGTAGATCCACCCTTACCATAAGGATCAGGACAGGAAGGATTCCGATCCATCACATCACTCTCACAGAAAATTAAGAGTAGGGTCACAACATTGAAGGAAACATTTAGTAGGACTTACAAAACATCGTGTCCAATTAAATTTAGCAAAAAATCATATCCTCCTTGGTGGAGCAATGAGCTCTTAAAATTAAGGGAGGAAGCCAGATCAAATTTCAATCTCAGCTACTCAACAGGTAATTGGCAGTTGTATAGAGAAAGTCGAAGACAATACAAAAAGGCAATCAGGGCCGCCAAGAAATAGAGCTGGGGAGATTTCTGTTCTTCTATCGAATCTACCAGAGATTCTGCGAGGCTTAGCGATCTTTTGTTCAAAGATCATTCAAATGCTTCTTGGGTCAAGAGGCCAGATGGTACTTGGACTTCTACGGCAGAAGAATCTCTAGAACTTCTTTTAAATACTGACTTTCCGGGATGTAGCGCTCATGACAGTGATGTTGGGAGAATCCGGCGGAGCCGATATGACCCATAGCATTTTGTCATCGGGCAATCAAATCATTCTCACCTTTCAAATCTCCAGGCCCTGACGTGATCTTTCCTAAGATGTTACAGGAAACTCTTGATAGTATTCTACCATAGTTAATGGAAATTCTCAAAGCGTGTCTAAGCCTAGGCTATATTCCAAACAGTTGGAAACTTGTTAGAGTCGTCTTGATACCAAAGGCAGGTAGAAGAGGACATGACTCAGCGAAGGACTTTAGGCCAACCAGGCTGTCGTCCTGCCTTGTAAAAACTTTTGAACGGAGTTTGGATATGCACATTAGAAATTCGCTGGAGAGCTCTAGTATATCAACTGCACAACGTATTTATCGTATGGTTCGGCAGTCTGGTGGAAAGCTCTAGAAAGAGATTACAACACTAAATTACTTGGCAGAATACAAAGATCAGCTTGTGCAATAGACCGGAGTGAAATACGTAAATTTTTTCAAATCATATCGTAATAGCAGGGAAAAGTTGCTACATATCAATACAAATTTAGGAAAAAAAAGAAATTTCAAATCGGTTAATATCATCCGTTCGCGCATTGCATTTAAAATTTACAAATTTTATAATAAATTGAACAAATATTCGAAAAATTGTAAGAGGTGGAAATGATGTTAGATAAAGTTCATTTTTTGTAGACTATTACAACATCAGGTATAGTTTGAAAAGAAAAACGTCTACCGCTCTATCAAAGCCCTTACAGCCCCTGAAAAGAAGTGGAAAATGTCATTTTTTGTATAAATTTACATAATTGCGGGTGGTTAGTTTCTCTATTTTAATTTTTGTATAAGTCTTCTTGAGTATATAAGTAGAATAAATTATTCCCCTCTTAGCGCGCCCACTGACCACACTATCTTAAAGAAGTTTTGTACAGCTCTTGGCCCGCCCTTTTTGGACGACTCAGAACTCACCGCGTGAAGGTGACTGTACGACGAGTTCCACCCACTCCCTTCCCAACCAACCAACCAAAGATGAAAAATTATTTATTCGGGAGTGGCAAAGTCTGCTTTAGTGTCAAATTGAGGCATAACTGTACGAGAAGTGAGTGCTGCTTTTATAAACCCATCACGTCTCTCGTTCCCATACACTTTTGAGGACGCTTGAGTTACTAGTTTTACGCAACGCTCCACAGCTTGCGTATGGCATGGAATATTTGTTAAATCTATGGTTAATTTAGGTTTTTCTTTATCAGAAATTAATTGCAAGATATCTTCAGAAGAAAGGCTGTCTAAAATTGGAGGGCAGGTAAGTTTCATTTCAGACCAATTAATTAACTCAAAATATTCATTTGCTCCAAAGTTCAGTTTAGGAACCAAAAAGTTTCTAATATTTTTGTCTTTTGAAGGGATTTCTTTTATTTTCAGAACTCGCCTCAATCCAAGATCGCGGACATGCTCTCTGTCATCTACCACCATCGAGAGAAGAATGTTTTCTGGATGGGCAAAAAAGGAATTTGTTTGAATAACCTTATGAACTACTGCCTGGACTTCTGAAGATAAGATTCTACATTTTTAATACATTCTAAAATATGTTTAGGTCCGTCAACTATTGACGAATTTGTTTTGATTTCGAACCATAGAGGTGCGTATACAGTCAAAATGTATTTTACAATTTGAATGAGATTTTTAGATGGCTCCTGCAAAGAAATGTATAATCGTAGGAACCTGTTTGCAATTGTCAACCACCGAGAGTGTGATATTGGTCCCGGATCTCGATTTGCTAGATCTGGGGAGCAAAAACCAGCATCAATAGCAATGGCAATGTCATGTAAGTATTTCTGATCTTTACTTAAGCTTATTGCGTCAAGCGTTCGTGGAAGAGAGCATTCGATCCTCTGAAAAGCAACGATGGACAAAGATTCACATTTAGCCAGCTGTTTGCCAAGAAGCCCACTGAAAGACTGAGGACCTGTTGTTTTACCATCAAGTATTTCAACTAGATGCCTCAGAGGTAATTCATTAAAATGGAGGAGACAGATAGCCCATTGTACTGGTCTTTTTAAACGCGTTTCAATGAATTTTATTGCACCATTCTTCCACCCAGTATTTGTTGACGTACCATCACATCCAATCACTACAACATTAGATTTATTTATACCATTTTCTTCAAAATAATTTACAATGCTGTATGCCGTGTCCTTTCCACTTTTTGAAGTAGGCACTAAATGACAAAGGTACTTTGAGCCTGGTTCTGCTATTACTGAAATGTGCTCTTCTTTTTTTATAGATTGATAACGTTTGTTTCCTTTTTCAACTAAAACTAAAGTGTCATCCATCCTGCCATCAAAATACACACACATCGGATCGTTTAATTGCTCTATTGCATTCCCCGATTCGATAAGTTTTAGTCTACATTTTTCTTTTTCTCTTCTCATTTTGCTTCGATCAACAACAAAAGAAGTATCTTTGTCCGTTATAAGACCAACGTCTTTAAATGCACTAGACACAATAGCTGCTGCTGCTCTATCAGATACTCCAAAACGATCACTAGTTAAGGCCGTTGCTGGAAGTGATAAGCGCATCTGTGCATTTTTTGAACTTGCTGACTGAGAGGAAATAGAGCGTGGGGTCTGAAAATCGGGATCATTCTTATCATTTTCAACTTCAGGAGTTATCTCTGTTTCAGAATCAATACTACTACAAGAAGGTCCAGGTAAGTTGGTCTGATTTAAGTGACGAGCTTTTCTCTGCAATTTTAATGTAAGCTTTTGAGTTTCTTTGGTATCTACTGTCCCAATCTTTCCTTGTCCGAGATATCTTTGAGCATATAGAAATTTGATTTCTAATGGCGGTATCTTTCTACCTTTAGGGCATGTGCAGTTGATAGTTACCGGCCTGGGACAAATCCACTTGTCAAAGCTTCTTTGACAAAAGCAATTGAGTGTCATCTCGCACTTGCAGGACGAAATGTCAAATAATGTACTTGAAGATTGTTCAATAAAATCATTGTACTTCTTTTGTTTCTCAGGTGTGTCTTTGTCCCTTGAATAAGATTTACGAAGAGTGTAGTATCGATCATGTAGATGTTTAATCTTTTGTACAACTCTTGTGTGGGAAACTATTGGAATCGAAGCCTTGGAATAAAGGGACTCAGTCTGATGAGCTACAGTATCTGCTACAACTGTGAAGCTTAACTTCTGACCAGAACTGGCAGCAGAAGATTCTACTGACATTTTGTACCTCACTTCTTGCCAACATTGTATAATGTCGGTATTAGTGGGAAGGACCGATGACAGCAGTGGTTTAGGTACACCAAAAAATGGGCAGTGTATGTCCTTACGAGTAAGAGACATGAATAAAATGTTTCAAGAGATTTAATGTTAATTAATTGTGTAAACTATGTAATTCAAAAGAACATCGAATAGAATTTTTTTTGACCAAACAGCGCTGTTCGACAAGAGTGAAAGCAGAACTGGTAATGACCAGAGAGTACTAGCTCTTCCGTGTACTTCGTTTATCGGTATGCCAGAATCAAAAGCAAAATGAAAAGAAAGACGATGGAATACAAGTAACCAAGTGGAAGACGATCTAAAGCACAGACGTGTTGTAGTAGCCGTAAGCCGCTTTCACGCAAGCCTCATTTGGCATAGGCTTCCTTAGTAGATTTGGTGTAAAATTGGTAAAAGTTAATCGCTCAGAACCACAGAAATGGATAGATTAGTAAATTAAAAATCTACTACTCAATGCTGAAAGTGCTATGTATAAAAAGGGAGCTCGATCTTTAATCATTTACCACTTCTACAAGTTTTCGTAAATCAGCTAGATTTGGGATAAAATTTGTAAATTTTAAATGCAATGCGCGAACGGAAGATATTAACCGATTTGAAATTTCTTTTTTTTCCTAAATTTGTATTGATATGTAGCAACTTTTCCCTGCTATTACGATATGATTTGAAAAAATTTACGTATTTCACTCCGGTCTATTGTGCAATAACGATCGGTGCAATCAGATCATGTCCTAGGGAGGCCCTCAACGCACTGACACACGTTATTCCAATAGGTTAATGAAGCGGGTCGCTGGAGAGAAAAAAAACTTATGGTCATGCTAGTCTATAATTGCGACAAAACCAGGTAATCTCGGTGAGGACTGACTACATCGTCCCGACGGTAACATTCAACAGGAATTTTGCAACTCTCTTTCCAACTAAGGAGGAATGGAATAAGGGATTCTCACTAAACAACTTCGACACTACAATTTATACAGATGGCTCCAAAATGGATTGTGGTGTTGGAGCTGGTATATATTCTCATAGACTTAAAATTGAAAAATCTGTGCGAGGGTCTCGAACAACTATCTGGCTTAGATGTCAACAACCTAACAAGGTTCTTAAACCACACAAACGGATATAGTCATGCTGTAAATAACTGGTAAAGAAGTTGGTAACGAGGATGTGGTGCAGAAGCGCTAGTTGGATTCTGGATGAATCACCACTCTAAGCAACCAACCAACCATTCTGGAGGTTGCTTTGAAGTCGTTAGCAGACAAACATTTCGGTGACAGACCATGGACGTTTCAACAGGACTCGGCACCGTCTTACAAAGCTCGAGTGAACCAAGAATGATTAAAAAGCAACGTTCCGAACTTCATAACGTCCACACAATGCCTCTCAAATTCACCAGATGCGAATCCGATGGATTATTCTCTTTGGATAATTTTGGAGAGCAAGGAGCGAACTAAAAGATTCTCCCTTCTCAAGGCGCTGAAAAAGCCTTTGCCCGCGAGTGGGCCAGCAATTCGGGGAGCTTGCAATTCATTTCTGCACCGTCTCAAGGTCATAGTCAAGGCAAAAGGTGGTCATATCGAGCAAAAGTAAATTGATTCTGTGGTGTGGACCTGGTTCTTCAGCTCCGATACGAGTTCGTGTCCAGAAATCGGCCATGAAGGTGTTAGCATCAGTAAGGAACAAAATATTTTTCATCAGGATGGCTTAAATGGCAAAGCAGCCAAACTGGGCATCCCTCACAACGCATATTGTAACAGTTGCAACCAACCGGAGTAAAAGGAAGCAATCTTTCATTTCCTCTGCGAATGCCCTACCCTATGGAAGGACAGAATGTTAACCCTGGGCAAACCGAGAATCTCGAACAACTGTCTGGCTTAGATGTCAACAACCTAATAAGATTCCTGAGCCGCACAGACTGGATATAGTCATGCTGTAAATAACTGGTAAACAAGTTGGTAACGAGGATGTTGCAACAAAATGGTGCGGAAGCGCTAGTTGGATTCTGGACGAATCACCACTTAAACCAACCAACCAACCCTATTTAATAAGCTGCTCATATATCAAGCAATACTGAAATCAATGTGGACATACGGAGTGCAAATCTGGGGCTCAGCTTCAAAGCCAAATCTTGCCATCATTCAGGGGTTCCAGTTAAAAATGCTGCGCATATGTGCCAACGCGCCATGGTTTGCCTTCAACGATATAGTTCATCGTGATCTTGGAGTGCTCTAGGTATATGAAGAAATTGACAACATCAGCATAAGATATAACAACCATCTTCCAAATCTCCAAATCCTCGGGCATCAAACCTATCACACAACGTCCTCTTCTAAAACTTGTATGTCTACTGATCTGCCACAAAGCTTTAAAGTATAGACTTTAAATAATCGTCTCTATGGAAACTTTTTACACAGATTGTATTTAATAAATAAAAAAAAAATTAGCCCATATTGATTTCCCTTGCAGTGGGAAAATGCATTTAATCAATAATTTTTAGGTATTAAATAAATCTGCTGTTATATATGTATATATGTATGCAGGTAGATACAATTCGAAAATACTCTTGTCTAATTCAGTGCTCTATAAACTTGGTTTTACTGCCTTAAAAGGCAACAGATCATTAAGATATATGTTTTTGAATTTCTAGATCAACAATTTATGCATAACGAGCATCAAAAGTCTTTTGATCTTGTGTGATTTTGTGTAGAAAATGGAAATTCATCAATTTTAATGTTCTCTTTAATTTATTCATATTGGCACACGCACTTTTACTTACACAAATCACAATAACACACCACTGTATCTACTCGTAAAATGGAAATCGATTTGTTTATATGATTTTCCGCTCAATTGATTTGTTCTGGCGCAGCGCGCGATCGGATGCGGATGCTGAAGGCGCTTTAGTGCGGCGTGACTACTCTTACCAATCGGTGCGTACGCGTTACGAGAACGAGTTAAGAGAAGAAACTTTGCGAATACCGACGCTGTCGACAAAAAGGTGTCGAAAGAAACCGGTGAAATTGAATTGCAATTCAATAAAGCATTTAATAGATTTTGTTAAAATCAGTAAAGGTTTTAAATTAGAATTAACAAAAAATGTTTTTTGCCTAAAGCCGTAAAATGGGCGTATTAGAAATAGACCAGCTCCTAAACACAGTTATGGAGTCCACGCCCACGCCAACGAACTTAACAGTGAAAAAAGCCGTTGCCAGTGATTTACATAGGCGATCGGAAAGTGTTGAAGAAATGCATGTAGAATTTACAAAATCTCTCGAAATCGACAACAACAGTAATGAAAATATCAATGCGACGAAATTGTCAGTGCCAGTTGGTGAAACGAAAATTCAACTCAGTTTTAGTGTTGATCGTTTACTAAATATCGAAGAAACGCGTTCAACCGAAAAAAAATCACATCAAGAGCTAAACGAAGCTTTTGAAATATTGAAAAATTGCAATAGCAGTGAAGTGAAGTGCTCAGAAAATGCAAATCTGAGTGTGTACGACACATGCACACATCCAAGTTGTTCGGGTCTGGTGGAGAGCACACAAATGCGAATTGAAAATTATACGTTAAACTTAAAGAAATACTCGTCGATCGGCAATGCAATGACGGGGAAATTTTACCGTCAAATGCCGTCATTGGCGCCACCATATTTGGATTTTAAATCGATCGTGCGACCGACGCCAATAAGGGCAATCGGTAATGGGCGTGAAACAGGTGAGTGAAGCTGAGAGCTTCGAGACAGTGAAACAGAGACTTTTATTTGTGCATTCTTGAGCTACGCTTCGATGTATGGTACAAAATAAATTCTGAAGAAAAGAAGTGGAAGAAAAAAACATGAACGCAAATTTTGAGCCTTTCTACACTGAAACCATTGGAATGGGCTGGAAAACTGTTTACCAGAAATTTTTCTAAAAGTTTTGACTTTTCGAAAATTATTGAGTGGAATAGAAAACGTGAATGAATGAATAAGTTAAAATAAAATAATAGTAAATAATAGTAAAATAATGGAAATTAATATAAATAATAGTGCAACAAACTTGAACAATATTGAATCTATATATATCTGCAAAACAAAATCAGATTTTGGCTTCTTTAGAAGAATTCGAGCCAAAATCAACATCATGGCTGCAATCAGAGGATACAACGCGATTACTAAGCCACATTTCGATATATTTTCTATATTTTTGCAATTCGTAATAAATAAATATAGATAGACTGCAAAAGTTACAGAACATGGCCATAGAAATACACATGAAATGCAATCAGCGCAAATTCTATGTTAATATCACTTATATAGTTAAAAATAGAACAAAAATTACGTTAAACACACATACTAGGTGGCGCAAAATTAATCATCGATTTTATTTTTGAATACAAAAAAAACTAATTTGAGTGATGAAAATCTTTGTTTTGACCTGTAGACGCTCCATCGTTGTTGACTAGTTAACAAGTGTTAAATATGATTTACGTAAGGCGCCATATGCAAAAATTACAAATCTTCCAATGAGGTGATTAATTTAGCGCCACCTTGTATCAAAATAAAAAAACTGCACAACATGTTTAGTGCACAAAGTTATGCACTTAGAAATGTAAATTATTTGAGAATAGCACTTCACAGAACAACGGCAGCATAAAATTCGATCTATCATAAAGGATTAAGACTTTTTAACCAGTTACCAACACACACTAAAATTGAGACGAATGCCATATTAATAATTTAAGATGACAGTGTCATGGTTTGGAGGAAAGTGAAACAAGTTTCGAAAGTGATTGTGGAATATTTAGCATTAAGATAAAGTAATAGATATACTATAGGTGGTTGGTATCTCTTCTTAATGATCTGCAGGAAATGTGTGCGTATTAATCTCAGAACGATCACTTGAGGTTATATGCAATAAAATGCAGGTAGCTCTAAATAAGATTGAGTATTGGTGCAAATTGCATGACCTACAAATGGTGAATCCTACAAAAATCACCTCAGTGCTTTTCACTAGGAAACGCAATATGGAAGGCCTGTTACCACCCACATTGAAAGGGGTAACACTGCAACACTGCCAGATATACCACCAGTTGTCGGAGCGGTGCACACTGTTCTCGATGCCGGACAATCGGGTGCTTGTTGTTGGATTCGGTAGGAAGTATGATGTTTTGATCCGGGATAGAGATCAATGGTTAAGTCTAGAGAACCTATTAATGGGATATCAGCACACTTTCTACACCGACGGATCCAAAACTAGTGATGGAAGCGGATCTGGATGGCGAAGACACTAAGTACTCCTATGCCACAGGGTAGATGGCCACGGTATTCCTTACGGAAGTCTATGCCATCTTGAATGTGGCAACAGTATTGAAATTTGTAGTGACAGTCAAGCTGCACTGAAAGCGCTTGCTAACCCACCCTGCTCTTCGAAGTTAGTCGGTGAATGTAAGACAGAACTGAACAGTGTTGCAAAACACAACAAAGTTAGTCTTATTTGGGTGCCTGGACATTGAGGTATTACAGGGAACGAGTTAGCTGATAAATTGGCTAATGAAGGCTCTGCAAGTATGCCACTAGGCCCTGAACCCTTTCTAGGTGTCAATTTCGCATCGATTTAACTATGGATTGACGACTTCATGAGGTCTACCCACAGAAGTCGTCGGTCTGAGTTGAACTCGTGCAGAGTAGCCAAGTGCTTTATGAAAGAACCAAACAGGAAAACAGCGACCTTTCTCCGAAAACTATGCGGAAAGGACCTGAGAGTACTGGTGGGTGTAATCACAGGGCACAACGTCTGTGGTCAGCATATGGCTACCATGGGGGTCGTAGACAGCCCGATATGCCTATCCTGTCTTGAGAATGACGACACTGCAGAGCATATTCTCTGTAGCTGTTCTGCATTTTCCAGAATCAGGCTTATTATAATATAATATATGGGTTGCGATATACTGAGTATGGACAAAGTTCATACTCTTCCTCTTCCTGACCTCTTAAAATTCATCAATGAATCCAAGTGTTACAAATGGAGCAGAATTACTCAATTGGTACAAATTATGAACCATTAAAACAAAAACAAACATAAAAAAATAAGACAGAAGTAAAATTGTAGAAAATGCCTGATGTCATGCCCATTTTCTGGTAGTTCTCGATATCGACTTTATATGCGTACTGCTTCCCTCTTCATCCAGATCCAGCATAAATATTATTGAGATCGGATAAAAATGTGTCCACTTTGTATATATTTTAATACTACATTTACGCCCTTGCGTCTGATAAATAATTTAAGCGGCATATATTATATATATTCGCCATATACAGGGTCCGGCACTCGAAGTGTAACCAACTTCAGACAGCTCACGCAGCTGATGCCCGTGCATCAGAGGTCTGTTAGTTGACTAAATGACAATCCGGAGTATTGATAATAAGCACGTGGAAGCATTTTGCCGAGAGTAAACGCGAAAAAAGAAAAACAGTAATGGATTTCAAACGTAATAGTGTGATTACATTATATTTGGTTGAAAAATCATATCTAGCGATTGCTTCTGAGCTCGAGCACCTTGAAATAAATAAAGCTTTTGTTTATCACAGCATTACTCGTTACAATGATACTGGTAGCATCGCGAAACGTTATGGAGGTGGTCATCAAAAGACTGCAACGGCACATGAAATGATTCAAAAAGTGAACAGGCGACTTTAGTGAAATCCCCGCCGAAGTGCCAATCAAATGGCGAAAGAACTGAAAATATCTGACCGCATCCGCCACATACTGAAAAACGACCTCAAATTCAAGCCTGACAAGATCCCTAAGGCGCATCATCACACCAAAGCAGCAACAAATCAGACTTGAGAGAGCGAAAGAGTTGCTTCACTTGGCCGAAAGCGGTCAATTTCCGAACATTGTGTTTTCTGACGAGAAAATTTTTCAAATTGAGCAATTCGGAAACTCCCATAACGATAGGCTTATTTAATCGATCGTTCATGCGAGAATTCGAGTCATTCGCCACAGGTAATGGTTTTGTCCGCTGTAACCGAGGATGGGCGCCCTCCAATCGTTTTTCATCAAGGTAAATGCGAAATATTATTGGGAAAGTAGGGCGCGTCCCCAGGTGGTGGATAGGGGATCACCTCCCAGAAATGGGGATAGGAGAATAACTATCTCCCGCAAACCACACAGGTCGAAGACGTAAACTTTGTTAAAAAAAACTCCCTCAACCCAAGGTGTAACGCGACCCGTGCCTATTGGGTGGGTTTGGCAGCCGGGGGATAAAATTAGGCTGTCTCTTAACGGAGCCCTCCTGATATCAGGCCGCCTCAGGTTGTAACGGTGGCCTTACCATGGTATGGGGCGCTGCCATGGCGGACGGCTTATTTCCCCTTCATCCTCATTGGTCACCGTCCTTGGCGACATGGGCAGCTTTCCGGAAGAGCAGGTGACCGTAAGAAACAGATAAATGCACAAACAAAAACAAACGGATAGTGCAACCAAACGGACTGAGGAAATTCGGAACTCCCTCAGAGGACAAGCTCTTGGCTTCTAGTCAAGAGACAGTTGATGGCAAAACTGTAGGCCACATCACGCCATCAACTCTAAATCACCCTTCTACATCCGCTGATGCCAAGGGGCAAAAGCGTCAACACGTTAAAAAACGCCCGTCTAGGTATAAGCTTTACCAGAGGTCTCTCGTTATTCTCGGCAGAATAAGCAAAAATGAGGCCGAAGGTAAAACTCATCCTAAAGACGCGACCGATACGGCAAGGTGCTAAAAGGTGGTTGACGAGTACCTGGCGTTCCAGGCCACCCAGAAGGCAAAAGCCGTAAAACGCAATCGTTCGCAGGAAACTGGACATAAGACGTCACACACTGCTTTGACGCCCAAACCAGCCAAACGCGCGTTTACCGAGGTGGCACGGGATCACCTGCAAACGGCGTTGGTGGACGAACTAACGAGCCGCGGTACAACAAACTTCGGTTTGGCGTGAAAAAGCAGCATACGGGCCTGCAGCTTGACGCTCCTAAAAACGACCAATAAGTATCAAGGTTGTCCAGATCAATCTGCAGCACTCCAGGACTGTAACGGACAACCTAACCGTTCTCCTATCGGAGGAGGACGTACACAGCGCTCTGATACAGGAACCCAGAGTGCGGAGTACTGAGGTAAGCGGATTCTCTCTCAAAAACTACAACTTGTACTATAAGCGGGCCCAGGGTAACGCCAGGGCATGTATTGTAGCAAAATGTGCGAAGTGGAGGCTGCTGACGGCGTCAGAATCAAAATTGCCTCCATGTACATGGCATACGATCAACCAGTACCGCCTGACGAGGCTCGCAGGCTTGTGCTTAAAAGCAAAAACCATATCCTGCTATTAGGATGTGACGCCAATGCGAGACATACCTTATGGGGGAGTACCGAAACGAATGATCGCGGTGAGTCCTTATATGAATTTATCATTAGTACTAACCTAACACTATGTAACAGGGGTAATACCCCGACTTCCACCTTACCAAGCACGGTATGCTTTACAGAATGGGTGGAAGTAATAGACATAACATTACTGTCGGAAAATACTTCAGTGAGAGTAGAAAACTGAAGGATCTCAAGCAAAACGTCTTTTTCGGACCAAAGCTGGATCCTCTATGACCTGGATCTTGAGGTAGATCCACCCTTACCATAAGGATCAGGACAGGAAGGATTCCGATCCATCACATCACTCTCACAGAAAATTAAGAGTAGGGTCACAACATTGAAGGAAACATTTAGTAGGACTTACAAAACATCGTGTCCAATTAAATTTAGCAAAAAATCATATCCTCCTTGGTGGAGCAATGAGCTCTTAAAATTAAGGGAGGAAGCCAGATCAAATTTCAATCTCAGCTACTCAACAGGTAATTGGCAGTTGTATAGAGAAAGTCGAAGACAATACAAAAAGGCAATCAGGGCCGCCAAGAAATAGAGCTGGGGAGATTTCTGTTCTTCTATCGAATCTACCAGAGATTCTGCGAGGCTTAGCGATCTTTTGTTCAAAGATCATTCAAATGCTTCTTGGGTCAAGAGGCCAGATGGTACTTGGACTTCTACGGCAGAAGAATCTCTAGAACTTCTTTTAAATACTGACTTTCCGGGATGTAGCGCTCATGACAGTGATGTTGGGAGAATCCGGCGGAGCCGATATGACCCATAGCATTTTGTCATCGGGCAATCAAATCATTCTCACCTTTCAAATCTCCAGGCCCTGACGTGATCTTTCCTAAGATGTTACAGGAAACTCTTGATAGTATTCTACCATAGTTAATGGAAATTCTCAAAGCGTGTCTAAGCCTAGGCTATATTCCAAACAGTTGGAAACTTGTTAGAGTCGTCTTGATACCAAAGGCAGGTAGAAGAGGACATGACTCAGCGAAGGACTTTAGGCCAACCAGGCTGTCGTCCTGCCTTGTAAAAACTTTTGAACGGAGTTTGGATATGCACATTAGAAATTCGCTGGAGAGCTCTAGTATATCAACTGCACAACGTATTTATCGTATGGTTCGGCAGTCTGGTGGAAAGCTCTAGAAAGAGATTACAGCACTAAATTACTTGGCAGAATACAAAGATCAGCTTGTGCAATAACGATCGGTGCAATCAGATCATGTCCTAGGGAGGCCCTCAACGCACTGACACACGTTATTCCTATAGGTTAATGAAGCGGGTCGCTGGAGAGAAAAAAACTTATGGTCATGCTAGTCTATAATTGCGACAAAACCAGGTAATCTCGGTGAGGACTGACTACATCGTCCCGACGGTAACATTCAACAGGAATTTTGCAACTCTCTTTCCAACTAAGGAGGAATGGAATAAGGGATTCTCACTAAACAACTTCGACACTACAATTTATACAGATGGCTCCAAAATGGATTGTGGTGTTGGAGCTGGTATATATTCTCATAGACTTAAAATTGAAAAATCTGTGCGAGGGTCTCGAACAACTGTCTGGCTTAGATGTCAACAACCTAACAAGGTTCTTAAACCACACAAACGGATATAGTCATGCTGTAAATAACTGGTAAAGAAGTTGGTAACGAGGATGTGGTGCAGAAGCGCTAGTTGGATTCTGGATGAATCACCACTCTAAGCAACCAACCAACCATTCTGGAGGTTGCTTTGAAGTCGTTAGCAGACAAACATTTCGGTGACAGACCATGGACGTTTCAACAGGACTCGGCACCGTCTTACAAAGCTCGAGTGAACCAAGAATGATTAAAAAGCAACGTTCCGAACTTCATAACGTCCACACAATGCCTCTCAAATTCACCAGATGCGAATCCGATGGATTATTCTCTTTGGATAATTTTGGAGAGCAAGGAGCGAACTAAAAGATTCTCCCTTCTCAAGGCGCTGAAAAAGCCTTTGCCCGCGAGTGGGCCAGCAATTCGGGGAGCTTGCAATTCATTTCTGCACCGTCTCAAGGTCATAGTCAAGGCAAAAGGTGGTCATATCGAGCAAAAGTAAATTGATTCTGTGGTGTGGACCTGGTTCTTCAGCTCCGATACGAGTTCGTGTCCAGAAATCGGCCATGAAGGTGTTAGCATCAGTAAGGAAAAAAATATTTTTCATCAGGATGGCTTAAATGGCAAAACCCATGAATTAAAATTTGAACTGTTGGAGTATCCACCATATTCACAGATTTCACCCCTTGCGACTGCCACCTGCATACGTGGAAAGCGTTTTTCATCAAATGATGAGGTCATAACAGCTCCGGAAGCGTATTTTGCAGCCCCTTCCAGACTCTCACTTCAGAGATGGAATTCATAAATTGGAATCTCGTTTGTGAGGAGCTTTTTCGTAGTAGAAATACACTAGGAGGTTTGCCATTGCCTGCCGTGGGGCGACCGCTATCAGAAAAAACTTATTATCTTATTTTATATTCATGCACGGAGATTCGAACCTACGCAAACATGACATCTTGAATTTAAAAAATACAGAATTGTGACACAAAAATAAATAAATAAAATAGAATTTTAATATCCACAAAGTAAATATCCAGCAATTATCCAAAAGAATATTGTAATGCAGAATTTAGGACCGACGAAAAAATATATATCACCGAAGACTCCGTAGTTCTACGAATCCAACTACCAAACTGCTCTCTGTAACTGCATATAGTTACTAAAAGCTACCAAGCTAATTGCATTCATCAATGCGCCCCTATTCACCGTGAATTGGGGCTTTACCTAACTGTGTTTCCCAAGCCCTATAAGTACAGGGTGGCGCAAATAATCATCCACTTTCAACTATCAAATTATAAATCTTCTGATGGGGTGATTAATTTATTAATGATTAAAATGAATTTTTTGCGCATATTTTCTAATAAATAACAGTTCTGTGCCCTTTAAAGTTATGTTTAAATAATAAATTAAGCCAACTTAGTGTCTATTGTGATATCACGAAGGTATCAATACTTTCTTTTAGGAAGACGTCGCAAAAAATACTTAATTATTTAAAGCGACCCGCGGTACAAAAACAATTATGGTAAATACCTTAAGGAATGCTAGATAAAACTATCGCGCACTCCCATTTGATAAAGTTCTGTTTCATTACAGACTACGTTTTTCTTTGACCTCTTTTTGAAAGCATTTGTTTTTAATAACCACACGCTTAACTGAACTCTAAATGATCTTTGGCACGTTTTGCAAATCGTCACTGTCTAAAAGATGACCAATGACAAGAAGAAAGCTTTGATCGCTCTTCATTTGTAAATGCCATTCCAGCGAATAAACACACAGCCGTTGCAAATATCATCAATAGAACTACGAGTACAGCGAAAGTAAAATCGATGATATGTTGTTGCTGATTCGATTGTTGTCGATATGCATATGTTGTGTGTAATGCATTTTTTCATTGTTGAAAATTTTTATTTGTTTGCATACTGTATTACACAGTTAACCTGTGCCCATACTGAACACTTGCCTTGCCACTGATGAACCTATCATCCGGGAGCAAACAGTTGGCAAATGTTTTTGACACAAACAATTCTCGCCGCACCAAATTGTGACTTCCTTTATTTCATAATTCTTGCATCCATTTGCCATCAAAGCCATTGCGAAGGAGTTCAGCCGTTCAATAAAAATTGTTTATATGATCCGTGATCACTTAAAGAAAAATAAGAAAGCAAAACAATAAATCGATACAATCTGTGAATGATTTCATAACGATTGGAAAAATGTGGAAGTAAAAGCATAATTGTTGCAGTTGATTGTATTCCAATTATTTATTTGTACTTTTTGTCCTCAGATTTTTTGTTTGGAATTGTAACTCATTAGCGTTGCAGGAGAAAAAAATACAATACATGCATATATGTCTATGTATGTATACTTGCGGATGAGTAGTTTGCGGTGTACATAAACAAATTAGTTTCCCAATTGGTGAATGAAGCATTAACAAGTACGAGTATGTAGTCAAGACCAACTCTTAGACTACGATGGAATATTAAAATATTTTTATTATTAAAATATGCACACGCACATTATGTAAATATCTAGCAGAAATATTATTTTCACTTCTGCACTCTACTGTAGTCCAGGAATGCGAGTGTTTTGACAAATAATCTGCCTATTTTCTAGCTGGCTAGCTTTTGTACAAAGAGGCCTCTTGCTAACATTCTGGAGGCAGATCTGCATACTTCTTAAATGCCAATGGAACACGGACGGCCTAGTTGGAAAACATTTTACAATGGATTTGAATAAAAATTTATATCAGTATACTTATGCACGTAGAATAGAATTAAGCGATTCCTGAAACTCTCTTCTCAATCTCTCTCTCCAATTGGCTGAAGTACCCCCTAACATATCGCGGCGGTTTTATTCTGCTTCACATCTCATAAAAAAATTGCACACTAGACCACTGCTGTTGAAAGTCAAGCGCTGTCAAGGCACTGGCCTCAACGCGCATCAAATCAAGATGTGTCAAAGAATATAGCAGGTCGCTCTGGAGGGAAATGAAAGACCGGATGAGTGTACAAGGAAAGGCTCTGAGCTTGACCTTCAGCGAGTGGTATAGGACATAAACATTCCCCTAAACGAACTATACACTGCAATTGACTTGAGCATAAACACGGAAAGCAATAGAAGGTGGTCGGTCTCTGAGTACTAACTGCAGGGCCACAAAGGGCTCTGGTCGTAGCTGAATCTTAAAAGGATAAAATGTTTAACATTTAACTATTTTTGTAGCCAATAGAATGAGTGTACCTCACAAAGAAGAGCTGTGATAAAGAAGAAATTGGGTCGGCACAACACCTAGTCTGCGAATGTCCTGTTATTTAAAAAAACCGTGACAAATATCTTGGCGATTAGACCTGGGAAATTTGCAAAATGTCTTACTGAAGGAATTAGTAAATTTCTTAAAAAGATCGAAATGGTTTAAGCAACTTAGTTAGGTGCTGGAAATCAATTGTAGATATCACAATGGGCCACCAAGTCTTACACAAGCAACCTGACTAACTTAACCTAACTGCGGTCTTCATCTACATAACTAGGAGCTAATTTAGTGCTCCGATTGAATAAGGAGACGGTGACCTTTGAGAAGTACGCAACAATGTTAAAGTAGCGCGGTATCTCCGTCACATGCTTTCATGAAGCAATTTTAAAACTTTTTGACCAAAACCGCCCCACAGATCACCCAGCTGCATTCGTACCACCCTTGGCATGGCTTTCTGTATGGCCCAGTTCAAAAGTTCAACAATTGGCATTACTGATTATATCCACTGTTAGTCATTTTCGCCATCAAAGCGAGGCATAGTTGTGTATGTACATATTATAGTTCGGTAATAAGTGGACTATTATTCCTTGCTGCCTTTTTGGTGGTACAGTAAAGTCCGTTTCAGGTTTCAGCTTCCTCCTGTGAACTTTCTAATTTGGAGTTAAGCTGTTTGAGGGAGTTATTTTCTCTGTGTATCTTTATTTCTGAAAAGATCTCTGAAGCTCATTTGCAAGTTAAATTTAACTTGAGATATATAGTCTCAATCAACTAATTATAATCTAAAAAACCTGAATTTTTAACTCACTTGATAGATATAAGGAATACTAAGTTCGGAGTTAGATAGCAATATTATATATGTACGTATATGTATAAATATAATTGGCTTGCATTCTCTGTTGAGTGTTTGGCCGAGCTCCTCCTCCCATTTGCCGCGTACGCCTTGATATTACACATTTTGTTCTATCTCAATTAGTTCAATTCACATTATGCTCGTAATGCTACTATTCAACATGCTCTTCCTGAATTTAATGGCTCTCTAATTCTAACTTCATAGATTTCCCAGTTCCAAGGAAAGAATTTTCTGTGCTATTGAACGCTATTTTTTGTTTAGTTAAACGTTATATTTTCATTACTCTTTGGCTTTCGTAGTCAGTTTGAAATAAAGTTTTTTTTACTTTTAAGATAAATAAATAGAGGGATCTACAATTTCATGCCGCCTCCGTATAGCGAAAAAAAAGTTCTATTATTATTCTATATTCTAAATGTTTCATGCCCACAGTGAGTCTCAAACTCGCGCCTTATCGAATGATAGTCACGCGCAAGCCATTCGGCTACGGTGACCGCCAATATTACTAATACAAAAAATTAATAATTTGCGTCTACACTTCTGTTAGGTGTTTGGCCCACCTCCTCCTCCCATTTGTCGCGTGCGTCTTGATGTTGTTCCACAATATTACTAACACGTCATCCAATTATATCTCAATAAATCATCGAACTTTATAAACTTTATTTCACCGCTATCTATGGCTTTCAGGTTTTGAAACACTTTGGGCCAAAGAATTTTAAATTTAACCACAAAAAGCATTCATCTGCATTCGTATTTGGGCATTGCTCTTTTTCATTGGAAGGAAATGGAGAAATTTGTGTATCCACAAATTAACAGGATACATCCCTTCCACGGAAATCGAAAGATTTGAGTGTGAACCGATTTTACAAAAATACATAAATCGAGTTATTCATAAACACAGTATCCATGAATACATAGAATGGAGATTTGTGCATACAGTTTTGGCAGAAATAATAGAAACGACTTAACAAAAACTTGTTAATCAATTTTGTCGACTTGTTTGGAATCGAGCGCATGCTAAACATAGCGGTTAACGGTTGTTTCATCAGTGAAAAAGTTAACATTAGAGCAGTTTAGTTGGTAAATAATTCAATGGAATAGACGGCGGGTCAGATATAAGAAATAAAGAACCTTAGATAGTAAACATTAAAAACTGATCTACAAAGTCAGAAAGATTAAAAGCGTTCCACACGTTATTGCAAAGCCAACTCTTCTTTGTCTAGAAAAACTTTAAAAACCGTCTTAGATTTAGAATAGCAAGACGAACTCCTTCGTTTGGATTTCAGATCGGTAAAAGTCGGACTCCAGCAAGAACCCCAAGAAAAGTATAAAAGTCTCCAAACTCGGAGATTAAAAGCTTTTGTGAAGGTGTGATGAAATTTTTAATTATTGTTAAAAATTGGCGAATATCAGTCACGCGCTGCTCTACAATTAAGTATATCCTACTTAGAATGCACTACATTTTTGCTTTTCCACAAATAACTTTTATGGATTTCCCACTCGAGAACAGGCGACATACATATGGACATATAATTTCCATACTTGTAAAGGTTACTCTTCTGTTTTTTGTTTTTATTGCCATGGGAGGAGCAAGACGGTCGGGAACGAACCGCGTGAATTCAAATGTAATGTTGATGGGAATCGTATGGATTTTTCAAATCAAAACATCTTTTCCTTTCGATTTACCATTGAGAATTTTCGCTTCGATTATGTAGAGCAACAATTTCTTCTACATGTAGCAAGCCGCGTTCCTTTGCATAAACAAGTCCGATTTATCTTGCGGAACAGAATTATAGAGCTTCCAACTTTTAGTGAAAGCCCATGTGGCGGCATTCCTAGTAGGTCTGAGGAACTTAAAATTCGGTAGGAAACTATCCTAACGATTTCATCCGCATTCATAACACTCAGAGGTGCCAAGTTGACGGATTTAACGTTATTTGAACGTTTTGAACGCAAGACAATTTGAAATGTAGACCAGCACGATTATACTTTGGCGTTTTCTGATCTTTCAAGATTTCTCCTACAAATATGTTAATAGCTGAATTCCAATGGTAAACGATCGGGATCCGGATACAAATTTTTCACGCAAATGCAACAAAATGATGTGATCCTGATAAGAGAAAAGCTTAATGCTTTTCGTTGTTAGTCTGGTTCCACAGCTTTTTATAATTGACAGTACCGACAAGTGGATATTTACGGAAACAGAAAGGTATATGAAATAAACTAAAAAGGCATTTATTTCGGAGATAAATTTTAGGTTGAATGCGATTTTTGGCAAAAAACTTAAATGTGACGCTATTGGGCATAACCTAATATGGCAGTCGGTGCTACGTAAGCGGAACGACTCAGATTTACTATACTAAGACTTAAGGAATTAGTTAATATTCTACAAAAAGCAATCTAAAACCTAACTTACATCAGACCTTCGCTACGATTTCTACTCGCGCGTATATTTTTCAAAAATATTGATTTTAAATTTGAATGTGCCAAATCGGACTCTAGGATTCTTACAAATATCTTGACTCCAACGTCACCTATCGGGTACAAATAAACTTATAAACAATCCCTAGAATATGTCCAAAAATATTCAAAAATTTCAACACAGTCTGATGAATGGTGTAAGACAAACAGATAAACGAACATTCTGCTGTATTTAAGTATTAGATCGATTCGACGAAAAGCCAGTCACCATTATATTTTCCAACACTGTACAGTTCATAAGGAGCAATACATGCTACGGGTGTATGTATGTGTATGAATGCATAAACATTGAAGCGTTTTTTAAAAGGGAAATCCATTCAACCGCCTGAGGCGTGCGATTTATAAAACAATGAATTATCTTCATAAATGCTGAAAAATTTATTGAGGAATATATGGTAAATATTTATATTTACTTAGCCATATTTTGCTGCACAATAAAGAGGTATCATCCGTTAAAATTCAATGTACGGATACTACGAGCATAAAAAATTCATAGAACATTTTCATTACATTTTTTTTAGTTTATTTAACTAACGAACACATACATATGAAGTGCGGAAAAAGTTGAAAGCGAGACCAGCTGCCACGGATTTATATGGTATGTAGAAGAAATTCAAAGAGCGCTGCCGTTTGTTTTTGCTGTTGTGTGAACGCGGGAAATCGATACTTAATTAGCCTCATTAAGGTCTCACGCTGAATGCAAAGCTGTACGCGCAGCAAGCACTAATCAACACTTAAACACTTTTTGCTAAAAATGTGTGAAAAAATCTGGCCGTAGGCATGTGCTTTTCGAAGCATATCTAAAGGGTAAGCCAATCAGAAGTTTCTTTTCAAAACCAATATACAAATTACACAAAAACAAAATACAAAGAAATGCATATCATATCAGTGTATAAATTCGAGTGAAAATGAATAGTAGTAGTAGTAGTACTCATTTATTCATATAGAAGATATAAATAAATAACATTTCAAATTCTACTGGTTTAATAGTAATTCTCTATATTTATATGCATATTTAATGTAAAGCACGACTTTATCCCAGAAGTCATTAACACCGTTCAAAACAATCAATTATGATTCTTTTAATCCGGATTTTTCAAAAAATTGCATTTATACTCCCTTAGTACTGGGCAGCGCGCCGATAAGTGTGCTATATTTTCAAGCTCCCCTGTATTGTACATGGAGTAAGTTTTGTTTCTCATTTGGAATTTATAATTATTTAAAATAAGCATATAACTTTGTTCTTTCTACTGATATTTTCTTATATTTGAAAAAAAATCGGACCACGGAGCAATGGGAACGAATAGTTTTTTTTTTTATATTCACAAAGAGGAGGAGGACAGACGAACATCAGTTGTCTGTTAGTTGGCTAAATGATAGTCCAGAGTATTGTTTACAAGCACGCGGAAGCATTTTGCCGAGAGTAGGCAAATCAGTAATGGATTTCAAACGTAATAACGTGATAACTTTATATTTGGTTGGAAAATCATAACCAGCGATTGTTCGTGAAAATCTTAAAGTAAATAAAGTTTTTCTTTATCGCACCATTACTCGTTACAATAATACTGGTAGCATCGCGAGACGTCATGGAGGTGGTCATCAAAAGAATGCAACGTCACGTGAAATGGTTCAAAATGTGAAGAAGCGACTTGATCGAAATCCTCGACGAAGTGCCAATCAAATGGCGAAAGAACTGAAAATATCTGACCATAGCATCCACCGTATACTGAAAAATAAGCTCAAAGTCAAGCCAAAAGACGCATGATCTCACACCAAAGCACCAACAAATCAAACTTGAGAGAGCGAAGGAGTTAATTCGCTTGACCGAAAGCGGTCAATTTCCGAACATTATGTTTACTGACGAGAAAATTTTTCAAATTGAGCAATTCGTAAACTCCCAAAACGATCAATTGACCGACTGTTCGTACGATAATTTGAGTCATCGATTGGCCACCAGGAGGCAGCACCTGCTACAGGTAATGGTTTCGTCCGCTGTAACCGTAGATGGGCGCTCTCCAATCATTTTCATCGAGCCTGGCATCAAGGTATTCGAAAAATTATCGGGAAAGTATTCTGAAGGTTGCTTTGAAGCCGTGGGTAGACACCAGATGCGAGTCCGATGGATTATTCTCTTTAGGCCATTTTGGAGAGCAAGGACCGAAATAAAATATTCACCAGTCTCAAGGCGCTAAAAAAAGCCATTGTCCGCGAGTGGGCCAAAATAACTGCAAGTCACATTCGGACAGCTTACGATTCGTTTCTAGACGGTCTCAAGGCCATAGTCAAGGCAAAAGGTGGTCATATCGAGCAAAAGTAAATTGATTCTTAATTTTGTATTATTTTCACCCATTTTTTACTTTGAATTGAATAAAAGTAATTTTCCGAACTAAATTTACGGCCTTTTTATTTGGTTACACTTCGAGTACCGGACCCTGTATTAGCCGGCCGCGGCCTGAATAATAACTCCGCTTCAACACCTTGCTTTCTAATTGTACCTTAACTAACTAACAAACACATACACTTTTTTTAATTTCGCTGGAAAAAACTGTTGGATCCTTCTGAATATGTCTTTTTATCTAAGAGTCATCCTCCCGGTCTTTCTCCACTATGTGCGGTTATAACATTGCCAATTTGTTGATAATTTCTTATAAGCCGCGATACGACTGATCTGTTGATCGAATATTTTGCACTAATTCTATGTCGAGATAAACCTGATGAAATCACTGATTATTTTGTCTTTAAAATATATGTTTCTTACTATTTTTTTATTCTAACACCATGTACAAAGGACGAACTGTTTGGAGCTGTAGCAGGAGCATAGGAATTTCGCAAGATGTTATTGATAACTATGTTATTAAAAGTGAATAAATAAACACATGCAACAATTTGTTTTTCTGAATCAACTTTTATTTCTGATCTCATTGTTTTGAGAAAATCAGAGATCATCATCGTTTGGCTCTGCAGCTTCTTGTGAGCTTTGGCTGCATGCTGCTCAGTCCGTTGTTTTTTCTCTCAGTTTTTCAGTTTTAGTTGCTCTAGATTTTCTTTCACTCCATACATCCATCTCGATCTTGGTTTTCCGCTTGATTTGTTGCTGTATGTTTTCGTCTCCAGTATCTTTCTTTGGGCTCTTGAACTTTTCATTCTTATAACATAACTTAGCCATCTTATTCGTTATGTTTAGATCTTATTTACTACATTTTCGTTCTTGATTAGTTCCTTCAAGTCGTCATTCCATTGTATGCGCCATTCGTTTTGCGCAATTCTGACCGCGCTAAATATTTTTCTGAGACTTTTCCTTTCAAAGGTTGGTAGTTTTGTCTTGTCTTTTTCACTGAATGCCCATGTTTCGGCTCCATAACGCAAGGTAAGGTCTGCAAAGGAGTTTTGATTTAAAAACTTTATAAGTGACGCATACGATCTATTAGTTGCTTCAATTTTGAGGCTGGTCTTGTGACCTTTTGTCAGTTTTCAGCCCAGATATGTGAACGTGCTTACTACCTCAAATTTGTGTTTTCCAATATTAGCTTCTTTTGGTGCTTGTGTGTTCTTTAGTCTAAGGAATAGCTTTTATTTGGTATTTTGGCTATTACTTTTTAGTCCAATTTTTGATGCCGCTGGCTTCAATTTCCAGAAATGTCGTTTCTAGTGCACTTTTTATTTTACTGCGTATTGCAATATCGCCGGCATATGCTAATAATTGAGTTGCTCTATTTAGTGTATGCCCACTTCATTGTTTGGCATCGCTTACCTGATCCATTTCACGACACAACATTAAGTTAAAAATTGTGAGTCGCGTCGGCTTATTCATAGTGTTTTCCTTTGATTTTTTGAGGGTGGAAATTTGGTCGACCCGGCCCCGAAAACCACATTGATTTTCCATCAGCACTTTTTCAGCATATTTTAAAAGTCTATTATTACTAATTCGCTCTAGAATTGTTGTGTTGAGAAGCGAGATACTGCGATAATTAGAGTCTATAGTCCTTAAGGGAGCTATTCGTGTCCTGGTACGTGTGCCAAATGTCGTCATCATAGAGGAGATCGTATACCCGATGCTTTGTCTTGGGTTGTCCGCATCATCTGCAGAATATTCTGGCCAAACACCATCAGTAACGACGCACTGTGGAGATTAACGAACGAGGAACCCATCCTTAGGCAAATCAAACGCAGAAAGTGGCGAGGGATAGGTCACACACTGAGAAAACCACCAGATAGTATCACGAGAATGGCACTGGTCTGGAACCCGCAAGGGAGCAGAGGTCGCGGTCGACCAAAAAACAGCAGATACCGACATCTCATGGAACGGTGCAAAAACAAGAGCACAGAACTGTGTACAATGGAAAAGTCTTGACGAGGTTAAGGGTCAGTGATCAAAAAAAAGAAAAACCAAAAAAAAGTCTTTATGGGTCTTTTGGTCGAGCTCTTGTTCTTATTTTTTCAGGCGTGTTGATGTTTTTCACAAATGGAGGTACATATAGTTTTATGCTCCCTCCAAACGGTAGAGCTTTTTCAGAAATACACTCGGAGGTTTGCCATTGTTTGTCGAGGAGCGATCGCCATTAGAAAAAACCTTTTCTATCAATTGGTGTTCGTGTTTCGAATCTGGGCATTTCCATTGTACCACTCAAATTGTATTACAATAGTAAGTTAATTTTAGAACTAATCATAGAAGTTAATCATGGAAGAATGATACCAATTGTCAATTAAGATGTCAAGCGGGACAAGTGTCACTACCAGAGTAGCCTAAATATGATTGAAAAAGAAACTTGTATTTGTACCACCTTTTATAGTTTTTATTCATATATTTACGCAAAAACTTACACACTATGTGGTATTTGATTTAGATATATTTTCCTAAATTTAAATTCTTGCGCTGTTGCAAATTCTACTCACAATGAAATCAAATAATTCTTTCTACTGCCAATTGGTGGCGCATCTTCAGAGTAAAGCGCGCCCGTTGCGCTATGAAGTTCTTAAACAAATACATAAATACATTCACAGCCTCACTGCTGCCTATGTGCGCTTGCATATAAGGTATTTATCACCTTCCTTACATTTATTACTTTTTATTCGCATTTTCCAAATTATTGTATATTTTTCCTTCACCGTTGAATATACGATGCGCTCTGGTCGCCTTTTTGGCAAAAGAAAAAAATCCATTGACTTTTATTTACTGGTGCGTTGCGTACAAAAAAGTAGCAATAAATATACTTAGTCGCAGGAGAATACTACTCTCCGCCATTCTCCGCTGCCAATCTGACCTGCGCGCTCTCAGTCAATGACTACTGTCGAGAGCATTCATTTGCGCTGCTCTAGTGCAAGTTGCAATTGGACTCAAGTGCAGCAACGTCAGCGGCGGCAGCAACATTTGGTTTGTGTTATCGGCAATTATAATGAGTTTACTATTGTTTTCCACACCTTCATGTAAACACAAGCATTGCACCTCATCGCAGAACAGCTTGCAGCTATTTATTGTGATGCAGCGGCCTTGCTGCTTAATTAACGCTTCCACTTTCACTTACCGCTGCGGCAATGCATTGCCACCACTTACATGCGTTAGCACATTTTTGGCTCCGTATATTAGGATGAGTGTTTATACCTAAATAGCTGTGTGTGTTTTTTCTGTTATTATTCTCTCTTGTTGTGCGTAATCGATTTACCACTTAACATGCCATGCATGTTCGCTTACACCCACTCAGCGTTTTGTGTGTAGGTATGTGTTTGTGCATTTTTGTTGATCGAGGATATCAACAAGACGCTTGTTGTTATTATTTCGCTTATTATTGGCTCCAAAGGGTAATGTGTTCATCATCCTTAACTCGTATTTTATCTAAAATATTGACTCATGGCTTTGTTGTTGGCTGCGTCCCTCATTATTGCATTTGTATTGTTAGTCTGTTGTATTTGTTATTCGGCGGGCTACTGATGTTGACTTATGCTTATTTGCTTCCGCATTTAAATTACCACCAACGCGGCATTACCGCATATACCGATAATTTGTTAGTTTACCTTAATTACCTAGAATATTTAGAAATGAGTTTTTATTACGTGTAATACATGTGTACATACGCATGTATATAAAAGCTCATTTAGAAATACACAAATTGATTTTCATGGATTTCTCACGCATAAACATGGATGTTGGTTTGTAAGTGCGCATATATGTCTTTACTATTGTATTATCATACCAGCTTGAAAAACTTTAGGGGGGAAAATAAATTAATAATAATTTTTATTTAAATTTCACCCGCGGGCTTGTGAATTCAGGTGAAGGGTGGTTTTTAGCTGCATGGGAAATATCGATGTCGATAACATGGTTTGGACGCTGAGAATGGCAAACTATGTTGACATTTTTATTCAGTAAGGTTTGGCAAGCCATCACGAATCATTTAACGCCAGAACAAATCTTCCAAGTAATGGAAATTCACTTTGAAAAATAAAAATCTGTTGGCGAAGTTCATAGAGCGTAGTGTTGAAGATGACGCTGAGATGTCAATTCGTCGACGAGGAAAATTTCACGTAAGGATCTTGGCTTACATGCCTATAAAATACTGCACGTACAAGTATTGAAGCAAAATGACCATCGTTTTCGTCGTATTTTTGCTGATTGCGCTCATTTAGAGCGCGTAGTCTAAAATTGAACCGCTCGAATGGACCCTGTTATATCCACGGCGGAAATATGCCGAATATTATATTTAAAAAATAAATGCCAAGAAATTATCTACCAGATTATAAGAAGAAAAAAAAAAATAATAACAACAATGTTCCTGCTTTTTATTATCCTTTTAAGTTCTCAAGCTCTTAAAACGGCACCCTTTATATGCACGTATGTCACTGCATTCTACTAAGAAAATAAGTTCTTGATTCTATTAGGACTAGAATTTTGATAGATTGTGAAAATCAGGTAGTGTGAGATTCGATTGTACGATCGGTCGCCCCTCGACTGACAATGGAAATATCGGAATGCATTTTGAAGGCCACCGTAGCCGAATGGGTTGGTGCGTGACTACAATTCCGAATTCACAGAGAGAACGTAGGTTCGAATCTCAGTGAAACACCAAAATTACGAAAAACATTTTTCTAAAAGCGGTCGCCCCTCGGCAGGCAATGGCAAACCTCCGAGTGTATTTCTGCCATGAAAAAGCTCCTCATAAAAATATCTGCCGTTCGAAGTCGGCTTAAAACTGTAGGTCCCTCCATTTGTGGAACAACATCAAGACGCACAGCACAAATAGAAGGAGGAGCTCGGCCAAACACCCAAAAAGGGTGTATATATTTATATTTTGAAGGGCAACAGTAATATGCACATCACAGTTCGGAGGAGACGCAAAAACCTAACAAAGGAAGCACATGTCAATTAATGTTATCATATGGGCGTCGTAGCCGAATGGGTTTGGTGTTTGTCTACCATTTGGAAGTGCACAGGTTCGAGTCTCCGTGCATGAAACAGCAAACAGCAAAAAAAAAGTTTTTTCTAATAGCGATCGTCCCTCGGTAGACAATAGAGAACCTCCAGGTGTATTTCTGCCATTAAAAAGCTCCTCATTAAGACCCGTCTGCCGTTCGAAGTCGGCTTAAAACTATAGGTAGGTGGTTGTCGTAATGTCACACTCAGACCTGTCATTAATCCATAGAGATACCACTGGATCTTTTTCCCTGCACTATGGGATCCCTTTTAAACCATCCTATGGCTTTTATAAACGGGCAAAGCTTCGTTAGTTTTAGTGCACGATATCCGACACATCTGTTAAGAATGCACTACCAAGAGTGTGAGGTCTCCTTCTGGCTAAACCTTCACACTCACACGGGAGGTGTCTCATTTTTCCCTCTTCTTCCGTGTTAAGACAGCTTCTAAAACAATCATACTATGGAAGTCCCAACCTTCTGGCGTGGTTACCTATTGACCAAAGACCATTTAATAAACCTACATATCATGTTTCTTGAAACTTCTACATTAAATCTTAACAGGCTTTTTGAGTGACCGCTGTTCTATTTCGGTCATGCCTCTTTGCGTAGTTCGCATGTAGTGAGACTTTACCAAATTGTATTTACCGAGTTGATGGTTTTCCTATCTTTAGTAATTTAATTTTATGGGCATAGGTATCCAATTGGATATCAAGAGTTGTGCCTATTCTAGCAAGTTCATCTTCTTTGGTATATTTCTGCGGCCTGGCCTGGCCTGTCGATTTCTCATAATCAGAGCGCTGACTTGGCAGCTGTTTACTTGCCGAATTGCTATATAGGTAATAGGTTGAGCATAATGTTTAGTGACTCTGTAGGTGTAGTGCTAGGGGCCCCGCATATATTTCTTATATAAAGCCGGCCACCATACTAGTACAAGTATATTGTAACTTAGGATTGGTCTTACTATCGCTGTGTAAAGCGGAGAAGGCCCCACCTTACTCCAATTAACTTTTTGTAAGAGTAGAGCGCTTTTGTCACTCTTCTTACTCTATATTCGGCATTTGACTTCCAACTGAGTTTTCTATCTAATATTAATCCTCAGTGGCAGGCCTCATCACTAAACGAAAGTGCCGTACCACCTAGCCTCGGACGATTTATTTCTGAAATTCTATTTTTCCTTCCCATGAATTCCGAAAATTCTCCTCACTTCGCAACTCTCGCTACTGAAGTTACCATCGGCTAAAGGATCTTCATACTTCTTTACCGATTGAAAAGGGTTATTGAAACTTTTTCGTCCTGTCTTATTAGCCCAACATCAGTTGGGGATGCCTTACTCAGTTCATCTAAGCAAAATACTCCAAACACGATTTACTTATAAACATTCGCGGAGGCATCAGTGTCTTACAGCAATTCTGGATGAAACTTTATGTTTACTGACGGATATAAGACTTCAGACTTCATGTCTGTGGCAGCAATAAAAAATAATGAAGATGCAATATGTCACTGATTTTTTTACACAACGCGCATAATTTTCTCGGCGGTTGTCCTAGCAATTAAACTAACCGTTATATTAAGCCAAAATAAAAGTAACATTTTTGTTTAGGAAAAAATAAAAATCCCATTTGAACTGTAATTATTTGACTGAAATAATAAAGATCACCTTTAAACATATTTTTTTTTTTTTTTTCAATAAAATAAAAGTGAAAAAATTACTTTTTTCTAGAAATTTTTTTGGTGCAAGTCATTACCGCTTCGGTTCGTTCTTAATTTCCTTAACAAAATTGATCTGAGCAACGGCATCAAGAAAGGCTCAAACTCGATCTCGCAAGGCCATATTTCTACTAATTAAATCCGAAGAGACTGAAATCAAGACGGTTCCATCTTCTCTATATAGCAAATGTACAAAATGCTACCTTATTCACGTGAAAATAGTCCTTGAACCTCTAACAAAGGAAGTAAATACCAGACACTCTTAGAATGTCATACCATCCACCAATTAATAAAAAAATCGTCTAATATCCGAGAAATTGAAAACTCCATTTTTTACTTTATGACTTTTCTCTGCAACAAACAGAAAAAAAGACTCCAGAACCTTTAAAAATTTACAAATGAAATTTGAAAATCATGCATTTTTTTTTGTAATAATAATCGATAGCATGTCAACGTCACAGGAGGGGTGATTAAGTTTCGTATCCAGTATTTGACAATATTTGAAGAATCAGATGAAATAATTATATGGTTTTATCTCAGCTATACCCTTAATATCATCAACAGCTACGAGTATTAACAGTGCAAATGATTTCTTTCCAATATACAAAGTATTTCCGTCCACTAAAATCACATGACAAAAATTTAAACCCGAATAAATTCTTCGCATACTTCTGGAGTAACAGTAAAAATGATCGTTAATTTGAGGACGGCATATCGATGGATAGCACACCAACAGCGCAGCACGCATTCAAATACGCTTACATAAATATAATTAATAAAGGCTTATTAAATGATCATTTTTTAAAAGGTTTACAAAAAATGTATCCGACTGTGTCATTTTAGTCATTATGAGCCAATCACTTCGCCACCCTGGTGTGAAGCGCCGAATGAGGTGGAGCCAGTGAATTTAAACACGAATAAACACCAATAATGTCTGCAAGAAGCACACACATTTCATGATATGCATTTAAAATATACACATCCATATACACAACATACAAGTATGGGTAGACGACCCCACATATAAATGTGAGTACATTCCCTCCTGGAAAAGCGAGTGCTTTGGCACTGTGCCCTACTAGTCAATTGGAAAGAAGGATTTCTGTGTATTTCTTTTCCATTTCTTTTTCCTGGGAGGCTTCAATTGTTCATTTGACTATAATTAGCAGCCTTACCTCAGTATGGTTGCAAAAAATACGTAATGAATATTTATAATTGTTTAGGGTATTTACAATATTTTACTTTCCTGCATAGCGGAGTTCTATTTCAAAATAAAATAAACATCAAGCCAAAAAATTATCAACTTAATAAGTACTCACAAAGTATTTAATTGTGTACCAAAATGTGTTTTTCTGCCTCAGAACCGATGGTTATTTAGTAAATTCGAAAATTTAAGCAGTTCTCATTGTTCTATTTTACCTACATTAGATTGAATTAGAGATTTTAAAGGGGTATCTCAGTAGCTGTCATTGATTTTTCGATGGTTTCTCAAACTATAGTTTTTGGGGCAGTAATGCACCAGCTCCCATTTATTACAAAATCAAAAGTTGTGGCTTGATAGACAAAAATAGTAAGCTTATAAGGAGTTATGCATTATTAAAAATAAATGAAAATGTGTTTGGGGCTTCTAAATATGGGGGGAACCAAAATTTCTATATCCAATGAATGCCTTAGGGCAACTGTAACTTTTTCGCAAAGTACCCGTAGTAGCATATACATAGCTGCTAGTAATCGTGTAACTCTTATTCAGACTTTTCCGATACATGATATATATCTGTACATATATTCTGTCAAAAAATATCGGAAATTGTTCAGTTAAAAAGCGCGCGTTACACATACGAGTGATATAAGACTTTTGCAGAGGGGCCGAGAAGTCGTGAAAGATTTGCCCCGACCTGGTCGTCCATCAACGTTTTCAACGGATGATCAAAGTCAAGGAAATGGTGCTAGAAAACCATCAAACCATGATTTAAATTTGAGGTAGCTCGTGAATCATTTCGCAACATTCTACACCAACAATTGGGCATGAGACGCATGGCTGCTCGACTCGTTCCAAGAGAGTTGAATTTCTTTCAAAAAATTCATTGGAAGCAAGTGAATTCGGACCCGACATTTATCCAGCGCATCATAACAGGTGATGAGGCGTGGGTATATGAGTTCGACATGCAAACCAGTCAACAGGCGGCTGAATGGAGCTACCCGAAAACCCAAAAAACCACGTCAAAGTCGCTCAAAGTCGGTCAAAAGTGAAAGTCATCCTACTCGTTTCCTTTGATTATCATGGTGCTGTGCACTCGGAATCTCGGAACTCATTCCAAATAGTACTACGGTAAATAAAGAATATTATTTGGAAGTTAAGCGTCATTTGAGAGAGAATGTGCGTAGGAAATGGCCCAATTTGTGGAAAGAAAACTCATGGATGTTGCACCGTGATAACGTACCGTCTCACAAGGCTTATTCGCAGCGTTCGGCACATTCGCACACCTATGGCACCAAATAATATTCACTTCTGGCCTGACCACCGGGCTATACCCGTCATTGTAGGTTAAGGGGCTAAAGACAATATAGATCGACGAGGCTGTAGAAATTTCAAATCGAAAATTAGGCGTCTAGAATAGTGGGTATGGGGTAATGAAATCGAAGCGAATGTATAACAATGCCAATGAAAACTTTTTGGATACGTTGAAATCGAGTTATGTGACAGGCATGATAAGGACTCCAGGTGAAGGATGCATATTCCACTTTAGAACGAACAGCATTTCTGGGTGTTTGGCCGAGCTCCTCCTCCTATTTGTGGCGTGCGTTTTGATGTTGTTTCATACATGAAGGGACCTCAGCTTCAAGCCGACTCCGAACTGCAAATATTTTTTATGAGAAGCTTTTTCATGGCTATTAGACAATTTTTTTTTTTTTTCATTTTGATGTTTCACCGAGATTCGAACCTACGTTCACGCAGTCACGCACCAATCCATTCAGCCACGGCGGCCGCCGTGAGTATAAGTCGTATAATTAATGTGACTAGTTAAAGTGAACTTTGTGACAAAAAAGACTCCTATGCCCAATATTTCACTGACCGACCTCAGACAACAATTAGAGATAATGTAAGATGTCTTCAAAGGAGACAAACATTTGGCGAAAGTAATGTAATAGCATTCTGAAATATTTAAATATAGTTGATTACTAGTACAGCAAGAAAAAACTTATCAATCTCATTTTGGAGTACTTGCGAATCAGATGAGTTTCTTACAATAGAATAGATTTTAAGGTCGTCAGCATAAAATAAAACTAGGCATATGAAAAACACTTTTTTATGTCATTGGTATAGGTTCCTTCAATATTTCTATGTTTGGAGAATAGGGCGATACATAACCTTGTTTGTGAACGATTTCCCATTACAAGTAAGGTGATTGCTTTCCGATTTAATTATTTTTCAAATGCAATGATTATACAATATAATTTCCTGCTTGCCCCTTCTTTTCAATGAAATTTATATAATTATATGTACTTGGGATATTTTTAAATACGCTTATGAATTGAAATTAAAATTTGAAAAAGGCGAGACAAGAAGAACCGACAGAATGGTAACTCTTAAACACTCGGGTTAAAAAGCCCATTGTATTCGAAGCTATTCGGGTCCTCCAAGCAAGGCAGACAAATCGGGTTCTCAATGATTCTAATGATGGCCATACGCTCACCCCACGGGTTGTGCCCTGTAATAATACCGACCATCAACCGATCCCCTTTTCCACCAAGATTTAGAAGAAAACACTTTGCAGTTCTGCAGCATTCTAGACTGGACCATAGCTCTTTATGTAAATTGTATACTTAATCGTTGACCAATTCATGATTCCTGTAGAACTGCTTCGGATTATTAGCTGTGGTCCCTGTGGGGTAACCGTTGATCCACAGTTAGCCAACACATATGCAATTGCACTGATAGATTTACAATAATTATAAGAAAACATTGTTCAAATTTCTAGATAATCGTATTGTTGGGTGATTAATTACAATAACATTTTGATAAATTTATGTCTGCATCAATCTCTATTCTCTAAAAAAATAGAAATTCCATCACCTGTTGACCAAGTTATTTCGTACTTGTATACACAATTTTATTTCAGTTGTTCACAATTTTCCTGCAGGGCTGTACGAGAATGCAGGTGAAACGGTCAAGTCTTTGGCTGTGTCAGTTAAGCGAACTGTTTAAACTTTATTGATTTTACGAGTATTAGGTGTGATGGAATATAATCAATCAAGTGAGCATGAGTGTACATTCGCCTTAAACACTCATAAAAACGACCACGCATCCCCTTGAATGGTAATAATTATGTTGTTGCCAATGATCAGCATTGAGAGGTTGCAGCATCACAGAATGGCAAAATAAACATACAAGCGTTCGTTAATGAAAACCATAACAAATTATATCAATAGGGGTTCTCCCACCGAGTTCGTTGCTTCGTTACTTGGCAGTTTTACGTATATTTTGTTTTAGCATATCCAACTTTTAAGCGCCAAGTAACGAAGTGCCGCGATGGCAAGCCTGGCAATTTGATCAGTAGTTGGCGAAATAAAAATCAGCTGGCTAACAATTGAAATTTGATGCTTAGGCGAGAAGTTTAAGTTTAAAATAGCAAAGAATGGAGAGAAAAAATAAGTTATTTTTATAGTTAGAAATTTCATATTACTAGGATATTTTCGTTCACTAGATGAAACGAGGGCAATTCATGGCGTTTATTTTTTGAAGATGATGTCCGCCGCTGCTACGAGTTACATGGTCCATTCAATCAATCCAATTTCTGGCTATTTTTCCCAATAAATCTGAATAATAAATTTAAATGAGCTGACTTATCAAAAATGCGACGTAGACATTGATTTCAAGATCTTCACGTAAAATTTTTCACGTAGTCGAAGAACAAAGAAGAACGCCCTATTAACTTCGCGAACAGATTTATTTTCTTTTTTTTTTCAAAGTAAATTTCCACTACTTACCGTTAAACGATGATGATGACTTGCCTTGCTGAACAAATATGTCAACAAAATTTGCCATTCTCAGGTGTCAAACCATAGTATCGATAATTCTCATGCAGTTAAAAAAACACCCGATATGATATGATATAAAATACTTTGAAAATAAGTGCGTTTTCACAGATATTTCAAAAAAGCTCTTCGGTCATCAAATTCTGTTGAGTGATCGTACATTACCGTAAAGTTAAACACTTGGTACGATACGATACCTTCGAAAAATTCAGTTTGTCCGGCTGGAGGCATAATCGCGACCTAATATTTGAAAAATTAAGAAAAGCAACTAACCTTACGAGATAGAGCCATACACTTCCCGATTTTGGATGGTGTCATATGCCATACTGGCCGCAAAGCCATCGATGATAGGTAGTGTACCACTACGCTAGCCTCCACTGTCGTGTGATTTGGCACCTCTGAACTTTGTTGTGATGTTCAGGAGAATTGCTCATCCTCTCAACAGAGAACATCTGGAAAATCGTGGCTTGTGTCATCGGTAACTGGTGGTTAGGTAGGCTCTCTTCTAGTCTAGAAGTATTTTCACTTCTTCTGTAATTGTCCAGCCTTAGTAGAGCAAGGTGGTTAGGAAAAAACCATTTTGACTCTGTAATGGAACTATCCGGTGTTGGGATAAAACCTATCCTACGCTTTATAAGAGCGTCTAAGTGGTTCCATGATAAATAAGCAATAAGGTTCCCGTGTTACACAGTGGTACCACAACGGACCTATGTACATATATGATCTACATAAGTGAGCTGGCTACTCTAAACCGACTGCAAAAAAACCAGATGTAACCTTCTTGTGATTTTATCTAAAGTCATTAATATACGCATTATATATTAGCGGACCTTTAATTGCTTTGAAGAAGTAATTGAAAGGGTTCAGAATGGCATACCTCAGCTGCTTCCGCTCGAAATTATAATATTTTCCATCATCAATGTCATGAAATTTGCTACTCACTAAAATATTTTAATTATTAATTCCTTAATATGCGCGTTTCTGATTCTTTACTATCAGCCAATATTTCTCAACAAAAAAATCTTATCATTTAAAATTTTGTTAACCTCATTTTCAATATGTTACATTTTTATTCTGAACGTCCCTTGCTAACTAGAAAAGCCTTTTGGAATTTGTATTACTGAGATTTAAAGTTCTCATTAGCTAAAAAACACTTTTCAAAACTCTTATCTATACAATTTTCCGTACAAGTAGTTACACCAAATCCACAACACCACCAATCAGCGCTTTATGTTATACGCGAATAGGGTGATACATAACCTTGTTTGTGAACGATTTCCCATTACAAATGTAATGATTATAATATACAATATAATTTCCTGCTTGCCCCTTCTTTTCGATGAAATTTATATAATTATTGTATATGTACTTTGGATATTTTTAAATACGCTTATGAATTGAAATTAAAATTTGAAAAAGGCGAGACAAGAAGAACCGACAGAATGGTAACTCTTAAACACTCGGGTTAAAAAGCCCATTGTATTCGGAGCTCTGGAAAGTAAAAGGGTTGATAATCAAGGAGAAAAAGAGAGACGGACAGAGTTAGCTAGTCTTGTGAAAATTTTCCAGATGCTTTGGCTAATCTGAAAATATACTCCAGTTGAGAGAGCGTTACTCTAGCATAGGCAGGACAATCACAGCGAAAATAATCAGTGCTATTCGGGTGCTCCAAGCAAGGCAGACAAATCGGGTTCTCAATGATTCTAATGATGGCCATACGCTCACCACATGGGTTGTGCCCTGTAATAATAGCGACCATCACCCGATCCCCTTTTCCACCAAGATTTAAAAGAAAACACTTTGCAGTTCTGCAGCATTCTAGACTGGACCATAGCTCTTTATGTAAATTGTATACTTAATCGTTGACCAATTCATGATTCCTGTAGAACTGATTCGGATTATTAGCTGTGGTCCCTGTGGGGTAACCGTTGATCCACAGTTAGCCAACACATATGCAATTGCACTGATAGATTTAATTATAAGAAAACATTGTTCAAATTGCTAGATAATCGTATTGTTGGGTGATTAATTAACATTTTGATAAATTTATGTCTGCATCAATCTCTATTCTCTAAAAAAATAGAAATTCCATCACCTGTTGACCAAGTTATTTCGTACTTGTATACACAATTTTATTTCAGTTGTTCAGAATTTTCCTGCAGGGCTATACGAGAATGCAGGTGAAACGGTCAAGTCTTTGGCTGTGTCAGTTAAGCGAACCGTTTAAACTTTATTGATTTTACGAGTATTAGGTGTGATGGAATATAATCAATCAAGTGAGCATGAGTGTACATTCGCCTTAAACACTCATAAAAACGACCACGCATCCCCTTGAATGGTAATAATTATGTTGTTGCCAATGATCAGCATTGAGAGGTTGCAGCATCACAGAATGGCAAAATAAACATACAAGCGTTCGTTAATGAAAACCATAACAAATTATATCAATAGGGGTTCTCCCACCGAGTTCGTTGCTTCGTTACTTGGCAGTTCTACGTATGTATATGTTGTTTTATAATAGCATATCCAACTTTTAAGCGCCAAGTAACGAAGTGCCCCAACGGCAAGCCTGGCAATTTGATCAGTAGTTGGCAAAATAAAAATCAGCTGGCTAACAATTGAAATTTGATGCTTAGGCGAGAAGTTTAAGTTTAAAATAGCAAAGAATGGAGAGAAAAAATAAGTTATTTTTATAGTTAGAAATTTCATATTACTCGGATATTTTCGTTCACTAGATGAAACGAGGGTAATTCAGCTAGTTCGAAAAGCATTACCAAACAGACAGAAATATTGTATCGCTTTTTCCTACACCCAAAGCATAGAAAATATATCTGACTTCAATTGTCACCATTCACAATTAGATTAATATTATTCGATAGTGAGTTTTTTTCCTTTTCTCCCTATTAAACAAAATTTTTATGTCCTGGATTCAAAGCAGCGCGAAGTATATTAGTCGTAACCCATGCAGCCTCTATTGGGTGCTTTTTTTTAAAAACTTAAGAGCTTAAAATGTTAATACAAAATAGAAATATTATTGGAATGCATTTTTTTATTATAATAGATAATTTCATGGCGTTTATTTTTTGAAGATGATGTCCGCCGCTGCTACGAGTTACATGGTCCATTCAATCAATCCAATTTCTGGCTACTTTTCCCAATAAATCTGAATAATAAATTTAAATGAGCTGACTTATCAAAAATGCGACGCAGACGTTGATTTCAAGATCTTCACGTAAAATTTTTCACGTAGTCGAAGAACAAAGAAGAACAGATTTATTTTATTTTTTTTTTCAAAGTTAAATTTCCACTATTTGGATGCTTTGTTCTAGCGTTAAACGATGATAATGACTTGCCACACCTTGCTGAACAAATATGTCAACAAAATTTGCCATTCTCAGGTGTCAAACCATAGTATCGATAATTCTCATGCAGTTAAAAAAAACACCCGATATGACAGAATATGATGAGTACATGTATGTATGTATGTATTTATAAAATACTTTGAAAATAAGTGCGTTTTCACTGATATTTCAAAAAAGCTCTTCGGTCATCAAATTCTGTTGAGTGATCGTACATTACCGTAAAGTTAAACACTTGGTACCATACGATACCTTCGAAAAATTCAGTTTGTCCGGCTGGAGGCATAATCGCGACCTAATATTTAAAAAATTAAGAAAAGCAACTAACCGTACGAGATAGAGCCATACACTTCCCGATTTTGGATGGTGTCATATGCCATACTGGCCGCAAAGCCATCGATGATAGGTAGTGTACCACTACGCTGGCCTCCACTGTCGTGATTTGGCACCTCTGAACTTTGTTGTGATGTTCAGGAGAATTGCTCATCCTCTCAACAGAGAACATCTCGAAAATCGTGGCTTGTGCCACCGGTAATTGGTTTTTAGGTAGGCGCTCTTCTAGTCTAGAAGTATTTTCTCATGAATTCTGCAGAAGTTGTAGAGGCGAAAAAGAGGAAGAAACAGTATAACACTTCTTCTGTAATTGTCCAGCCTTAGTAGAGCAAGGTGGTTAGGAAAAAACCATTTTGACTCTGTAACGGAACTATCCGGTGTTGGGATAAAACCTATCCTACGCTTTATAAGAGCGTCTAAGTGGTTCCATGATAAATAAGCAATAAGGTTCCCGTGTTACACAGTGGTACCACAACGTACCTATGTACATATATGATCTACATAAGTGAGTTGGCTACTCTAAACCGACTGCAAAAAAACCAGATGTAACCTTCTTGGCATTTTATCTAAAGTCATTAATGTACGCATTATATATTAGGGGACCTTTAATTGCTTTGAAGAAGTAATTGAAAGGGTTCAGAATGGCATACCTCAGCTGCTTCCGCTCGAAATTATTTTCCATCATCAATGTCATGAAATTTGCTACTCACTAAAATATTTTAATTATTAATTCGTTAATATGCGCGTTTCTGATTCTTTGCTATCAGCCAATATTTCTCAACAAAAAAATCTTATCATTTAAAATTTTGTTAACCTCATTTACAATCTGTTACTTTTTTATTCTGAACGTCCCTTGCTAACTAGAAAAGCCTTTTGGAATTTGTATTACTGAGATTTAAAGTTCTCATTAGCTAAAAAACACTTTTCAAAACTCTTATCTATACAATTTTCCGTACAAGTAGTTACACCAAATCCACAACACCACCAATCAGCGCTTTATACGCGTATACTTAAGGCTACCCTCAGAGTATTGTTCGCCGAATTGTTCATTAATACACGTCTTGTGCTTTCCCCATTTTTCACCGTTTATATTATATATATACATACATATGTACACATTTATACGATGATGATTCTTATACTGAAGATCATTACTTAAATATCAAAATTTTTGCAGTTCAGATTATTTGAATACCATTACGGAGATGGTGCAGGTTGTGTTGATTTTGTGGTTATTGCTTTGATGATGATGATACAACGCTATTTGATTTGATTATGTGGTGCTGATATGTGGCAGGCTGCTCTGCAGGCGGGCAGGTCGGTAATCCGAAAGACAGTCAGATCTTATCAAAGTGGCCCCCAACAGGCGCCTCATCTATCAGCGTTTAAGATCAGCGCACATTACTGATCGATTTGAGATGATTGTTGTTGTTTCTATTCTTACTCACTCATTCACTCACTCGCGGACTGCAGGTGGATGGTGATGATGATGAGTATTGGTTAATCGAATGGTTTATTTGTTTGTTTGTTCTGTTTGTCTGCAGCTTCGTGTCGGAACAATTAATTACCAACTCAATTTGGTCGATGGTATTCTCTGCTTTTTAAATAGTGCCTTAAAGTGGAATCATTGAAAATGTAAATACGTACATTTCTTTATGTCTACTTGTATGTGTATGATTGCACGTAAACATTTCGTAATTGATTTGATTTTATTTGAATTTCGATTTAACAAAATCGTGCTGATTTTTTTATTTTTCCTTCCATACGATGTTATTTTTTTTTTAAATGACCGAACAAATTCGCTTATCTTATAGCTTACTTGAGTAATTTGGCAGGCGGAAAGAAAATATTCACACATTCAACGCTTTTCCTTCAATTGATTGTAGTGCGAATACTGATTAATAGTGGCTTATAAATTAAATAAATTCGTTTATAAGAAATTAAAATTACTTTTAAATTAGTTTTATGCTGAATTTAATGCACAATATTTTTTCTTAAATGACTTACAAAATTTGTTCAAATTAAATCACGCTTTGTGTGAAATTGTTGATATTTTTTTCCTTGTTTACTCCTCTCAAGAGCGTAGGGCCTCGACAAGACTCAGTCTTGCGTTGGTTTCGTTAATATATTTTGATTTCTGACAGAGTGGGTGATTAGCCTGCCGCCATCACACCTAAGTAGTGGGAATACCCATCTGTCGTTGCTTATGAACAACGTCTTCTTACTGCTTAAATCGGCATCTGTGTTTCACATTTTTCTGACAGAAGGATCACTCAGATAGTTGAGGACTTCGCTAAATTGTGTGTCTGCGCCATTACCGCGATCGCCCGCTTCCTCTTGCTGGCTCCACTGATGCAATGCCACTGATTTTGCTAGTTTTGGCAGTCACAATGCAAATAATGCGCTGACTATTGTGCGGGAGTAAGGATGGAAAGGATAAGTTTTTGGGGTTGAGGAATGAATTGTGTTTGTGTAACACAAATCATCTAAGCCTTAATGTTTATAGTGTCTTACTCACGAAGTTATTCGCTGGAATTTTCGATTACTCTATATTCTATTTATTATTTCACCTAGGAAAAACGTATTTAAAGATTTGGGAACTATCATTGGTTGCAAGCTAATTTTTTCCACTCTTGATGATTATGTAACTTGCAAAGCCTACGAAATTTTAAGGATCCACTGACTCTGAAATTACTGTATGTAGCACTTCTTTTTCTTCTTGATTGGCGCGATAACCGCTTACGTGATCTTGGTCGAGTTTAACAAAGCGAGCTAGTCGTTTCTTTTTCGTGCTAACCAGCACCAGTTGGAAACTCTATTTTACCACTAGCTGATACCGCATCGAATACTTTTCGAGCCGGAGCGTTTGTATCCATTCGGACGACAGGATCCAGCCAAAGAAACCGCTAGATCTTTATTCGCTTTGCTAAGTCTATGCCATCATAAAGCTCATACAGCAATAATATGTCCGCACTAGTCCGCGTTATTCCTGAATATGCAGCTGTTATTTGCGATCGATACTACGACTTTCACTCGCTACGGGTTGAAGCGATCCAGAAAAAATTCACTGAATTCGGACTTAATAAACTGCGTTGGTCCATTGATGTCCCAGCTGGTATCCCTTCTTATGAATGGAGAAGGAAACTTTTTGATCTTCAATTGCTACAAATAGTACAATCAAATAGGCAGTGGTTCTTTTTAAAGCATTCTCCACTAATTACACTACATAATTTTTTGTTGCAGAAAGCGCATTTAATCTTGAATGTTCTGTTTCACCTGTTTAATCGTCTCTAGCGAGGCGCGATCACTATTAGAAAACACTTCGCTATCATTTGTTATTTCATGCTCCAGGTTTCGAATTCGCACACCATAGAATGATAGTCACGCACCAAGAATTCAATTGCAAACTGAAAAACGAAATTTAATTATAATCTGAAAAATTAGCTGAAAAAGGGGCAAACATGTCTGAGCCTTTCTGTGGACTTAAGGAGGCATCCATTAACGAACTTCTAAGAAAGTGGAACGAGAAGGAATTTGTTGAGTACTGGCGAATTATATCGGCCAGCGACAAGCAAAACAATTCCTAACACCGGACTGAGGAATTTCTGATAAGCTACTTTCGTTCTGTAGAATACACTTAAGACTTTTAACTGGTTACTGTCCAGGCCACTTTAGCATGAGATATCACTTAAATGAAATTGGTCTCTCTGAGACCATCAACTGTCGATTCTGTGAAATAAAAAAAAAAAAAAAAAAATGTGAAACGCACACTGAAAATTTAGAACACATTTTTTGAGAATGTCCTGCACTCGGCAGAAAAAGGGTACACCACCTTGTTGGTATTGGCGTGTATTCATATAAATTATGGAACAATAAACCCCTGAATGTGTTACATTTTTTTAAAAGTCTTAAAATATAGGGTATTAGCAGGATTTGCACGACAAATATCTTTTGTTCGCAGTGCTCAGTAGACAAATAATAATAATCTGAAAAAAAAAATAATTATATAAGACAATAAAAAAGTTATTCGCGTTTAACGAAAAAAGCTGCTTATGGAATAATTTCTTCAAGTTTGGATGCCTTAGACTCCACAGAAATTGTAACCAAATTTCAGATCTCGACATCATTAGATCGGATTTTGACCTATTAAAACAACTCTCTTTATCTGTTGGATACAGAAATAGTTTTAATAGTTTTAATAATTAACAAATTTACTTCATTTATTTTAGTAACTCTCCACACACCATATTCCTCCACACTGGCCACCTCAACTCTCCTGCGTTTTCAACAACAAAAATCGAGTGCAACACATCCACAAATGCTTGCCATACCGCCGGTATTACTACAGAATTTAGGTGCTGGTGTTAGTGGCGACGTCAATCTTGGTCTTAAATCCTTCCACAACGCTTCGTTGAGTTCACAAAGCTTCGGACCATCTACACTCGCAGCGCGATTCACAGGCTTAAAAGCACCCCCACACCACCTATTGGACATTCCTATGAGTACAGCAAGTCTAATCAACCATCATCAGCAGCACCATCCTCACCATGTTGCGCCAAGTACAAGTCTATCGTCAAATCATGCCACCGGCAGCAACACGCCCACGCAATTGCAAATAACGGCTTCCAGCGGTAGTAGCATCAACATGAATAATATCAACAATAACGCCACTAGCAGTAGCGGTGGTGGTGGTAAACGGAAACGCTCATGGTCGCGTGCTGTGTTTAGTAATTTGCAGCGCAAAGGTCTCGAAATACAATTCCAGCAACAGAAATATATCACCAAGCCGGATCGTCGTAAGTTAGCGGCTCGCCTCAATCTTACAGATGCACAGGTTAGTAATGAAGCCTTTGATTTGAACACAATCTATCTACTTTTGTACTGACTACTTACATATGTATGTATGTTTTCCATTTTTTACAGGTTAAAGTTTGGTTCCAGAATCGTCGCATGAAATGGCGGCATACGCGGGAGAATCTTAAAAGTGGACAAGAGAAGCAAATCGCTTCAGCAGCAAACAGTTGCGCAACAACAACTGCATCGCCAATTGGTAAACAGGAGAGCAATTCGCAATCAGCTAACGACGAAAAGCGTTTATTGGATGGCTATTCCAGTGATGATTCGTCAAGTGGCGAAATAAGCGAAAATGACGACGAAATCGATGTGGTGCAGTGAAAAACAAATTTTTTTGTGTACAATATTTCCTAATTTTATTTGTAAAAAAAAACATACATATCTAAAGCTCATTAACTTATACATACATACTTAAAAACCAAATACGTATATAAAAACATATTTATTTACTTTTTGAACTTTTGTTACAAATTGCTCCATAATTAAAATAACTTGTTATGATATTGTTAATTTTGCCCTTCTGTAAAAAAAATAAAATACTCGTATAATGTATTTATGAATATAATGAAAACTATAGATTTTTGAAAAAACGATCACATACACACATCAATAAGTATTTTCTGCGACCGAATAATGCCAAACAAAGGTGACGCTAGCTATAGTAAAAGAATAATATATAGTAGGGTACGTGGCACCGATCTGAGCTGATACATTGAACCTAAATAGCAACTCAAGAAAACTAATAGCCGTCATTTCAAAATTATCTGCACAGATTTCGGCTGACAACTTCACCATATTACCTGCCCTGAAGAACTCGAAGGCGCGAAGAACGTTCATTTCACTGTCTTCGGTCAGCTAGAAAGCGCGATGAAGGAACCCTGGCGTGTGGCATACAACCGAGTGTGTCTGACCTAATAAACATCATGTGCAGCTCAAATCACTGCTGGGCTACGGCGTGCAAGTTTGCTGGTGATGCGGTTTCAACAGCAGCAGGTAGAGGCCGATAGCTATGACACCTGAGCCTGTATTTATTCAGCAGCAGAGCTCCAGAGGAGATCAAATAGAGACGAATTGATGACAAGCACAGACGACTGAGTTTATTACTCTCGACTAAATCATAGATGGACAAGGCGGCATTGGTCATGACATTACCGCATTTTCGATGTTCTTTTTGATCTCCCCTACAGTCGAAGCAATTGCAGAATATCTTCGACGTATTACATCCATGCCTATAAACGTATAGTTGGAAGAAGATGGGGCCTTCAACCCAAGTACACGTTATGGTTGTATAAGGCGGTTAAGGCAATTTTATCGTATGGCTCGGTGGTTTGGTGGAAAGCTCTAGAAAGAGAATACCACATCAAATTACTTGGCAGAATACAAATATCAGTGCAATAAGATCATGTCCTAGGGAGGCTCTCAATGCACTGACACACGTTATTCTAATAGACCTACATATAAAGAAGACGACAGCCATAAGTGCATTTAGGTTAAATGAAGCGAGTCGCTGGAAGGCCAAACTTAGTACATCTCGGGGAGGACTGATTATATCGTCCCGGCGGTAACTTTCAATAGGAATTTTGCCACTCTCTTCCATCTAAGGAGGAATGGAATAAGGGATTCTCACTAAACAACTTCAACACTACAGTCTATACAGATTACAGTAAAATGATTTGTGTTGTTGGAGCTGGTACATATTCTCATAGACTTAAAATTGAAAAATTTGTGCGTCTCCCTAATACCAGAAGTGCCTTCCAAGCCACAATTGAGGAAGCTTGTAAGTTACTAATCGCAGATTTCTCTTTTAAGAGCAATATCGCTATTCTTTCGGATAGCCAAACTGAAATCCAGGCACTCGATTCGGCTACAATAACCTCTAAAGTGGTGGAACGAAGTAGGAATAGCCTTATCACCTTGAGTGAAAACCATAAAGTTACCTTAATCTGGGCCCCGGAACATCGGACCATTGAAGGTAACGAAAAAGTAGATGAACTGGAGTTTTGTTTTAGTGGGAGCATGCCCCACATATCATTTATGCGCCAATTGAACTCCTGAGCTTTTTATACTACCCTCCAAAAAAAAAAATATAATAATAACAATAGCTGTCAATCGGCTAAACGCTTTGTAGACTATCAAGCTACAGATAGAAGAATTTCTGATGACAAATCCTGGCACAAATTTTGACAAAACAAATGAAGAGAGTATAGGCTGGAAGAGAGGCGTCGTTTGTTGTGATGTAGTTAGAAAGGAACTATGCAGGAACAAACAACCCCTTAACTGAATTCTGTTCAGAGCACAGAAAATACCTCCATAGATTTGGCTATGACAGTTTCCCAAACTGCCTGCATGGAGAGGGAAGAAGATGTTGTTTAGGTCTAGTTCCAATGCCTACGCAATGCTCCCGAAACCTCTTAAATCGTAAAGGAAGACTCTCTGCTGGCATTAGCTGATAACTGGAAGAGAATCTGTGCGCATGTAACACATATTCAAAATTAACTAAGCCGCGCGGAGTTTCGTATGCGTCAACAACAACTATTAGCTTTTGAGCTAACCAGCCCCGTGAGAAGGTGTTACCTCCTTATAAAAAAAAGCATATTCTACTCACAAATTCTATTATAGGCGCCATCGATTTGTAAAGTGTTAGCAAGTGGACTAATAATTACAAAATTTGCTCTGTATGAACGAGGTCTAAGAAAGATTTGACAGCATTGAAAATAGTTAGTTATATCTGTTTTATGAGGTATAATCATACCTGCTAGGGGCGAATCTTACTCAATAACATTATTGTTGCCTTCACATGCAAATCGTATTCGCGGTTTGTCAGACTTCCAATCTAAAATGTGGTATGAACAAGAAACACAATCAATAAATACGTATTTCAACGTACTCTTTTTTCTGGTATACCACTGAGCGGCCGCCGTAGCCGAATGGCCTGGTGCGTGACTACCATTCGGAATTCACAGAGAGAACGTAGGTTTGAATCTCAGTGAAACACAAAAATTAAGAAAAAGTTTATTCTAATAGCGGTTGCCTCTCGGCAGGCAATGGCAAACCTCCGAGTGTATTACTGCCATGAAAAAGCTTCTCATAAAAATTATCTGACGTTCGGAGTCGGCTTGAAACTGTAGGTCGCTCCATTTGTGGAACAACATCAAGACGCACGCCACAAATAGGAGGAGCAGCTCGGCCCAACACCCAAAAAGGGTGTAAGCGCGAATTATATATGTATGTGTACCTAGTATGAAGAAAAAGAAATCGTCTAAAAAGGAAAATTAAAAAAAGCCGGGGAAAATATCCTCTTAAGCTGCGTTAAAATGTCAACTGTACTAGTTGAATAAATTCAATACATTAGCTTACTGATTTACTAAATGAACAAAATCGGTACCAGGTTAGAAAAATCAATACGTCTGGTAACCCTAACAGTCTAATACCGATTCTGAAATGATTACACTGCCTTTTTTTTATACATCCCAATCCACCGAAGTAATGGTAATCAAAGATTAATAAAAAGATTAAAAGATAATGTTTCTAAACATCACCATATTTTAATGTCAATGGTTAATCAGATAATTTAGAGCCGCTCCGCTTTCACGGTTCGTTATCGGTCTGGAAAATGTTATCACGTACGCATTAAACAGTCCCAATTCAAAGCACGATACAGTCATATTCAGGGTATAAACTTTCACACTAGAAAACATTCCGTTCTAAGATCGATCTCACTCAAACAAAAATTTGAAATACAAGAAATTATACACATACACACACAAACAAACAACTGCGAAGTATTTTTATAATTCGTGTTTTTATTCATCAATTTAATACGCAGTACTTCTTTTTTATTAGTTTAATTTAAAAAAGACAAATCTTAAAATCACAATATTACCAAGGTATTCACAAGCAACTTCTTTTATTTTTGTTTCCATATTCGCGACATTAAAGTTTATCGGTTATCAAAAGCGCCAAAAATAAAGTAGCCAAGGCGAATCTATTGGCAGACAGCATTTTTTTTGTTCTTTCGCCGTTTATTAGGATGTTAGCACAAAATAAACTGACGAAAAGCCGTTCCATTCGCACCATCGTCGTATGCTTCTAGCTCCAACTGGATGTCGGCTGTTTAACGTATTTCGTCCTTTTTTGCAAAACGTTGATGTTGGTCTAGTGCCAGCAACTTTAATGAACTCCAATTCTGTTGGAGAGCGACATCCCGACAGGATCAGCTTTTGAACTGATGTAGTAATTGTACTTTTTTATTCTAATTTTGCTTAAGAAAGGCATTAACTAGCGAATTTATCGCACTACGCCGTTCCCCTCTTAGGTAAACAACCAGAAATACTTTCACATAAGTCGCAATCTTGTAATCTACTATTGTGGGTGGTGTGAAGTAGCCTTTATATTGCATCAATGTCAACTGGATTGCTTAACAACAAACAAGGGTCGAGAACTGTTGAAGGCTTTAGAACAGTTGGGTTATCGAAGGATATCTCCGACCAAAAAATTAAATAACTTGGTCGAAAAGCGAGTGGTCCAAGATTTCTACGAAATTGAACCATTTACTTCCGAGGCATTAGCAGTTTAAATCTCTAAATCGATAACAAAGAATAGTCCCGGTTTCGAGCTGATGTTCTTAAAAACCTAACATTTAAGATATTAATCAAATTATACAAGTATTCCACTATTACATTTCGGAAATTATAATGCCTCCTAAAACAAGGAAAAATGTCACATCCACGCTACCAAGATTGTTTCCTTTTTCTTCGGTTGTTTACAACTATGACAGTATGTGTTGTGGGCGATGCGCATTTTGGCTGCTTGTTCTCCGATAGACCAAAAACCAGTTATGTCTGCCGTTAGTCTCCAAAAACCCCGACGTTTCATGTTTATAAATGTTGATGTTTGCTCAAGGTTATAGGTCCGCCATTGGTTAGGTTAGGTTAGGTTTTTGTGGTAGTCGGCTTAGAGTAGCCAAACTCACTTAAACCATGTACGTCCATTGTGATACCACTGTGTAAAAGGGAACCTTACTGTTAGGTGGACCATAACTTTCTGCTAATTTTGCATGTAGTCTGGTGTTGTTGCTGGCCAAAATTTTTTTTTTTTTGTTATATTGAGTGTATCAATTCCTATTAACTTATGTGAAGTTTCATTTCAAGCAGTCGATTCATTCTTTGCTCACAATCCATTTAGCATCGACGAGTCACAGTATCGTATAAAAAATACAGAAACCCTAAATATCTCATTGTGCAGTGTAAGCAATACTTTGACAGAAGTATTGGGTTTCAGAAAGCTGTAAGCACATTGGGTGCCGCATTCGCTAATATCGGAACAAAAACACATACGAATGCGACCTTCTCAGCAACATTTAGAGTGTCTTCGAAAGGATAAAGTAAATTTTGTGCGTTGATTCATCACTATGGATAAGACTTGGGTCTAGCACCTGAATCAAAACAAGAGCCTAAAGAGTGGTGTGAACCTGGTTCTTCGGCTCCGATATGAGTTCGTGTCCAGAAATCGGCCAAGAAAGTGTTAGCGTCAGTGTTTTGGGATGCGAAAGAAATTTCGTTTGTAGATTACTTGCAAACTGGTACTGGTAAAACAGTAGATTCTGAATATTATTGTAACCTTTTAGACTAGCTGAAACAAAACAATTCGTAAAAAACTCATTTTGCAAAATACAAAAAAATCTTTCTCATCAGGACAATGCACAAGAGCATTATGTCAATGGTTAAAATCCTTGAATTAATGTTCGAATTGTTGGAGTAGTCGTCGTATTCACCAGATTTGATCCCTAGAGACTTCTAATTGTTTCCAGACATATGAAAATCTGTGCGTGGAAAGCGTTTTTGATCAAATGATGAGCTCATAACAGCTGTGGAAGCGTGTTTTGCAGCCCACCCAGATTCTCACTTCGGGGATGGAATTCATAAGTTTGAATCTCGTTGGAAAAAGTGTATTGACGTTCAAGGAGACTATAAAGAAGTGTATTTCAATCCATAAAACTGTGTTTCTCTTATCGAACCCCAAAACTTAGTGAACAACCTAGTATTTTCCTAAAACATTCCACATGCCTGCACCGTAAAGTACTTTGACATTACGTTAGACGCTAAGCTTAAACGGAAAGAGCATGTCAAAACCACAGTTACTGAACTTAATAAGTTCGTGCGGTTTTACAACAGATGGCGTAACTTGATTATTATTCCATCGATCCACATTTCCAAACATTCATTGGAGAGCTACTGTCGTAAGGCACAAACGTCAGTATAAGTTTTTTATTTGAAGCGTAAACAACAATATTTTTACCACACTTGAAAATGTCGAATTTCGTGCCAAATAATGTGTTTTTGCGGGGAATTCTTCTTCATTATTTTAATATGAAGAAAAAAGCAGCCGAAAGTCATCGTATCTTGGTGGAAGTTTATGGTGAGCATGCTCTAGCTGAGCGAACGTGCCAGAAGTGGTTTGCACGCTTTAAAAGTGGTGATTTTGGCTTGGAAGACGAAGAACGCGAGGGTGCGCCGCCAAAGTTCATGGATACCGAATTGGAGGAATTGCTCGATCAAGATCCGGCTCAAACGCAAGAAGAGGTTGCAAAAACTTTGGGAGTTGATCAATCAACCATTTCCAAACGTTTAAAAGCCATGGGAATGATCCGAAAGGTAGGCCATTGGGTGCCGTATGAATTGAAGCCAAGAGACGTTGAACGCCGTTTTATGGCATGCGAACAACTGCTTCAACGGCACAAAAGAAAGGGTTTTTTGCATCGAATTGTGACTGGCGATGAAAAGTGGGTCCATTACGACAATCCAAAACGTCGGGCAACGTATGGATACCCTGGCCATGCTTCAACATCGACGTCGGCGCAGAATATTCATGGCCTGAAGGTTATGCTGTGTATCTGGTGGGACCAGCTGGGTGTTGTGTATTATGAGCTACTGAAACCGAATGAAACGATTACGGGGGATGTCTACCGACGACAATTGATGCGTTTGAGCCGAGCACTGCGAGAAAAACGGCCGCAATACGCCGATAGACACGACAAAGTTATTTTGCAACATGACAATGCTCGGCCACACGTTGCACAAGTGGTCAAAACATACTTAGAAACGCTCAAATGGGATGTCCCACCCCACCCGCCGTATAGTCCAGACCTTGCGCCATCCGATTACTATCTCTTCCGATCGATGCAACATGGCCTGGCTGACCAGCACTTCCGTAATTACGATGAAGTCAAAAAATGGATCGATTCGTGGATTGCGGCAAAACCGACCGAATTTTTCACAAAGGGAACCCGTGAATTGCCAGAAAGATGGGAAAAAGGAGTAGTAAGCGATGGACAATACTTTGAATATTAAATTTGTAACCATTTTACGTCAATAAAGTTTCAAATTTCGCTTCGAAAAACCGCACGAACTTATTCATAGTCCTATTACAAAAAATTACAAACTACAAATTGAGCTTAGAAATCATCAACGTTGATATGTACGGAATGACGACCCAGCCAAAGACCTGCAGTTGTACACCGTCAAAGAAGCGATAAATCTTTGCGCTGCTAAACATGGCAAAAGGATTGAGCAACACATCAATGCTGTAGCCTCATCTGTTTGCATTCGTGCAATAAATAAATATATGCTTGTAAGAAGAGGATTAAGCCACTGTGCCTAGTGGTAAACAATGTCTAAAACTTAATGAATTACTAAAAAAATATTACTTGTTAGTTTTAGTTAAATAGGTGTAATAATATGAAATATATTTATTACTTTCACTTTTTAACACACTTTTATTAGGTCGGGTTGTATGTACATATGTATGTATTTAACGGAATCTTTGAGCTTAATTTTCACTGACTTCTAAAAATCTGATCGACTTGAAATTTTGCACACCTATCAAGGACCGATGACAATGCAATAATTTGATAAAAGTTTTCCATTATCCTTATTAGGATTGCCAGGATTAATATTTTCTTTTTTTTACTGTGGGCAAAAAGTAAGGTGAATTTGGTTGTAAAATGAAAAATCTTTATTTATTCTTGTAAATCAGTTTCTCAGGCTCCCTCCACGAAATAAGTTCTTCATCCCGATTACTTCTTTATCACGGCCGATAACTGCATAGCTCTAGACTCACAGCCGATAAGAAAGGAATTAAATATAACACGAATATATCGAATCATTTATTCACTGACTGCAGTGATAACAATAATTTTCATTCATAATAAACTACTAGAGTAATTCAAATTAGAGTTAAAAGCGTGGGATGCTTGATATAGTAAATATTACAATCATTCTATTGGCAACTACCTATTTACAAAGGGTTATGAAAGTGAAGCAAAATGTATCCCACGCTTTTAACTCTATATTGAATTACTCTATTTGTATCTTAATTTTTGTTATAATTCTGTTCTGAGGTAGTTGACTATGACTGATCGTTCGATTTGCTATTACTTCATTATAGGTCTCTTTGTCATTAAAATTTATTTTCTACTTTTTAGTTCGATTAGCAATAAAAGCGTGTTTTTTAGTTTTTTTAAACTATTTTTTATTAATACAAAAAAAAAACGGGAATGAAAATTTATTATTATTCGGACTCGCATACAGAGGACTCCACTTTTTCTATGGGAGATAAATATAAATATCTAAGTATATATGAGTAGAAAGGGAAGGTAAATATAGCTGAAGACTACTTATTCATATTGTTTACTTGTTCCAAAAGGTGAACCATTCCACCTCCATCGGCGGCAGAAGAGTGAACATGTGCCACATTTTCCTTGGCTAAAAATTATTTCCATATCGTAGTTAATTTCTTACCCCAGTTAAAAATGATGTATATATGTATATCAATTCATTGTTCATTCCAAAAACACAACTATTTGGAACTCAAGTTCATGTCCGCTTATTGAAGGAATTCCGCTGCGTTCAGCGAAATTTGATATTTAAAATAATACCCATGATATGAGTTGACAAAAACCTTCTAATCTACAAATTGTGAGTGCGATAAATACGTATATACATATATATAACAACATAAAAATAAGAGTGACTGAAAAGAAAAACCAGTGAGGGGAAAGTTAAAACATTCGGCAATGGCACAGAATGAAGTGCATCAAATAACAGCAGCCACGACAACTGATTCCTCCACCATGACCACCACTACCGTATAGCAGCAAAAGCAAATAAGAAAAATAAAAACAGTAGCATAAGTTATGAGAATACGCAAAATTCGGCTAGCCGCTGAACGTTAAAAGATATCGAAGAATGTTTTAGTAGTTGATCACGGTGCGGCAGAGCGTAAAGTCGATCGAGACTGAAGTGATGAAAATGTGTTTTAAATATATTTATATACGCATGATAATAAAATAAATAAATAGTATTTTTCTAACTAAAAAAATAGTAAAAACGCATGTAGAACAGTTTTCGAACGAACAGCTGAGTAGCAGGTAACAGCTCTCAAAGGAAAAAAGAATGCAACAACAACATGGGTAATGTCCAAACACGCCAATTTGACGCTAAGGGCATGTCCCACCGGCGCGGAAGTGAGTACTGAATATCAAGTTAAATTTAAATATCCTTAAAGAGTTTGTACAACAAAAGGTATTTTATGGAACTTCCGGTACGCAACGGCAAAGCGACGCGATCAAACTACAATGATGGTGTTCAATATGAAAATGAGTATATCGGATTGGCTTGATTTACTCGACCTGCAGCAATATGAAGGCAAGTATCAGGAAGAATAAAAATACATACATATGCTAAATGAAATAATACACATAGTTGATATTTAAGTTCTTCAGATGTAAGAGTTAAATAGCAAAAATAACGCTTGAGAGAAAACACTTTGTCCACACAGGCTGGTTGAAAAGTCTTACAACTGGCACCAGTTAATCAGTTGAAGAATCAAAATTTATACTAAATTTTGGTATTTCATCGCACACAAAAATTTCTCTCCATCTGTCAACTCGTTTTTTGTTTATGAGCTACTTGAAGTTGACGTGCCAGTGTATTTTTTACACTGGCAAGAAACGAATAACGTGCGGTGATATTATTCTTTGTTTTTGAAGGTTTATTGGCAACATAAATCATAAAAAATGGTAAAAGTGTCGAAGAAATTTGGTTCTTCATTTTCACCTACGCACATTATAAAACAAATCTCTTTAGGAAATTTCCAAATGTATAATACTGTGGAAGATATTCTGGAAATGACCGATAACGATTTAAAGGAGAAAGGCATACGACATCCGGGGGATCGCGCAAAAATGCTATCTAGTCTAGTGGGTGTGCAGGCCAAACGGCGCCAGTCTATAAATATCGAAGGTTCGTATCTACAACTATATATATATCTACAATCTAAAAAATCGAGATTGGATTATTAAATAAGTATGCTCAAATCTACCTATTTTATATATATTTTATAATTTCTATATACTTAGTGTCCACTTTGCCGCGTACGAGGGCGCAGCGGAAATATTCTTGCCCTCCGATCTGCTTAGTACCTGAAGCTGGAAAATTATTTAGCATGCATCGCAATATCGTCAATCGTAATTCGTTTTCAAATTTTAAATCAAGCAAAGATTCGAAAAGGCCTACTTGTAATGATTCTAACAATATGTGAGTATAATTTAATGATTATATACTTTTATATATAACAAATTCGTAGTTTGCTAGACATTACATGCGGGGAGCCAACCCAAGCAAGATTCTATTAGAATCTATTACAGAATAGACCAACAGCTATACTCTTAGCTGGTAGGTATCACATCTGAAAATCATCTCTCTCTGGTAGTTTAAATATTGCAATAAATCAATTGTTAAGCGCGCTGTATAGCAAAGTGCACCGTCTTGTTGGAACCAAATGCCGTCGATGTTCAGCTGATTAATTTTTAGAAACAAAAATTCAATCAGCATGACTCCATAGTGCTCGCCATTCACCGTAACGGCAGCTCTTCCTCATTTCGAAAGAAATAAAGGTCGATGATTCCGCCAGTGCTCTATGAAATTCGGGAAGAGATTTTTTTTCAAAGTAAATTTCCGCTCTTTGGAAGCGTTGTTCTGACGTTAAACGATTCATAATGGCTTGCCAAAGCTTACTGAACAGAAATGTCTCCACTCAACATTCTCAAATCATAGTTATCGATATCGATAGTTTCCATGCAGCTAAAAAAAAACCACTCGATATAAAGGGTGGGCCGGTGTTGATTTTGAGTAAAATACAATTTTTTTAGGAAATTATTGTCATTTCTCTTTATTATGATAATACTGGTATGGCCCAATTACGCATGGCCTCGGCGGCACACCTCCATCCGATGCTCCAAATTTTCGATGACGCTGAGGCATAATTGAGGTTCTATGCTTTAATGTGCCGAATTATCTCATCCTTTAGCTCTTAAATTGTTGCTGGCTTATCGACGTACACCTTTTCTTTCAAATAACCCCAAAGAAAGAAGTCCAACGGTGTCGTTGATGTTTAGGTGTGGTTCACATTCAACATCGGCCCTTGAAATTTAACCACCCTTTACATTCTGTCAAAAAAGTATCGGGAATTCGTCAATAAAACGCAAAATAATTTAGTCCAGTCAAAAGAGACGAACAAAATAGCCAACTTCGTAAATTTAGGAGTATGCGAGTTTATGGTTTTATTATGTAAAACCCATCACTGTGAACTTAAATTTGAGTTTTCGGGGTCGGGGGTTGTGTCCTGCGGCCGCCATCTTGGAAATAAGGGTGCAACTGGTTTTTTGCGATTATCTCGTGAATTTCGAAAGTTACGAAAATTTTGTAAATACTTTTTTGTAGATAATAATATTATCTACAACTTTCATTCAAAACGTTTTATTGTAAAATTAATAATAAAAAAGTTATAAACAAAATTACGCGAAAAATTAAGGGATGCATTGTTTTAAAGCGTAATAACTTTTTTTTCTATTGATTTTATGGAAAATATACATCAGAGCTTTTTTATAGAGCATTCTTTTGTGAACATTTTTGTCTAAAAGTTTTTTCCGCTATCTTTATTTAGTCGTATGATTTTGAGCTGCTAAGCGGAGCAACCAATACATTAGCGAAGCGCGTACATGATTACACAGGCCGACAAAATTTAACCAACATTCAGACCCAGAAACCAGACTATATATTTCCAAAGGTTTATGATGCGCTAAATCCAAATCTGGCCTCAGAATTGCTCTATCAGCTCTGGTTTTCGATATATCCTAACCTAAAAGTGCAAAAAACACCATTTTTGCCCATATTTGAGGTTATGTAGCCTTGCAGATGTTTTCTTCCACCAAAATTAAAGGATGGCATCTTTAAATACAATCCTTCTTTTTTCAAATGGCGTTTTGTTTGCTCAAATATCATTTTTTTTCGCAAAGATATCGCATTTTGAAATTTTCATGTTTCGAAATTTTCCTACACCTGAAAATCGATTAAGATAACATAGACATGATATAGTCGCTTACTAATTTTCTTGGGTTTGAGGACCTGAAATATATGGATTAATAGTATGTAAATTTGGAGTTTGTGGGAAAGCCTGCTCGCGGTATGATAGGGGTGGTTTCTAGGGGTTAGGGCTGCGTGTGACTCGGTACCCAAAGGTTAGATAGTGTAGGGATGTGGTGAGTCAGGACACTTATGGTGTGAGACAAAATTTTAAGAAAAATAAGACTTAATTCAAGAAAATTAGTAATCGAATATATCATGTCTATGTTATTTTAATCGATTTTCAGGTGTAGGAAAATTTCGAAACATGAAAATTTCAAAATGCGATATCTCTGCGAAAAAAAATGATATTTGAGCAAACAAAACGCCATTTGAAAAAAGAAGGATTGTATTTAAAGATGCCATCCTTTAATTTTGGTGAAAGAAAACATCTGCAAGGCTACATAACCTCAAATATGGGCAAAAATGGTGTTTTTTGCACTTTTAGGTTAGGATATCTAAACCAGAGCTGATAGAGCAATTCTGAGGCCAGATTTGGATTTAGCGCATCATAAACCTTTGGAAATATATAGTCTGGTTTCTGGGTCTGAATGTTGGTTAAATTTTGTCGGCCTGTGTAATCATGTACGCGCTTCGCTAATGTATTGGTTGCTCCGCTTAGCAGCTCAAAATCATACGACTAAATAAAGATAGCGGAAAAAACTTTTAGACAAAAATGTTCACAAAAGAATGCTCTATAAAAAAGCTCTGATGTATATTTTCCATAAAATCAATAGAAAAAAAAGTTATTACGCTTTAAAACAATGCATCCCTTAATTTTTCGCGTAATTTTGTTTATAACTTTTTTATTATTAATTTTACAATAAAACGTTTTGAATGAAAGTTGTAGATAATATTATTATCTACAAAAAAGTATTTACAAAATTTTCGTAACTTTCGAAATTCACGAGATAATCGCAAAAAACCAGTTGCACCCTTATTTCCAAGATGGCGGCCGCGGGACACAACCCCCGACCCCGAAAACTCAAACTTAAGTTCACAGTGATGGGCTTTACATAATAAAACCATAAACTCGCATACTCCTAAAATTACGAAGTTAAATCCTCTTTTGACTGTTTGATCATCAGCATTTATTTTGCCGCCTTCAAAATAGGCTTCATTTACACATATGCCAACGATTAGTCCAGTCATCAAAGCACCATATACATGCGGTTGAAGAGATTTTCTTCAGTGAATTCTCCTTAATGGCCTCTATCGACTCAAAGCGGCGTACGCGGAGTGGCAATTTAAGTTTTGAGAAAAGGAAAAGGTCACAGGGGCTAAATCCGGTGAATACGGTGGTTGTTCGTTGATATTTGTCGAGTTTTTGGTCAAAAAAGTGTTCACAGTATAAGCCTTGTGAGACGGTGCGTTATCATGATGCAAGATCCATGAGTTTTCTTTCCAAAAATTGGGCGGTTTTCTACGCACATTCTTTCTCATAACCGTCGCATAACTTCCTTTTTATTCTTCATTTACCGTAAATTAATGATGGCAATGATACTGATGAATGATCGTTCATCTATTGTACAATCGCAATACATTCGCCACTGGAAAAATCAGCTTGTGCAAGGAATCTCACGTTGAACGGATACTATCAACCGAAGTGCAGCGAGATTAAGCCCAATGTAAATCGCGTGTGAGCGTTATAGTGAGCTGAAAAACTAAAAAAATACTTATTTGCTGAGACAAGGGGAGGGATACTAGATCCGTGAGCGCGAAGATGAGGTTCTGACAGCATGTCCTGTAATTTTACTACAAGGATCAACAGAAGGATTCAAGAATATAGCAAATTCGTTTAAGAATAAAAATTGTGTCTTGATGATTTACAAAGAGATACACGCAAAGAGATATACTTCAACAGCCTACTGCACATAGACAAATCTACGGACATAATGAAGAACTCATAATCTTGATGAACCAGTAATACGCCTGTCACAACCCTTCCGGCAACGAATTTGACTGAGAGCAAAATATATTATGTGTGATTATGTGTTACTCCTATGTACGTCACGTATGTGGCGCCTTCGACTTAAATACACATAATCTATTCTGCTTTAAGCTCAAAGAAGTTTAAGATGTACAGTCTATATAATGGAAACGTGACCGGCAAAATTCGAACCTAGAATTCCGTTGTAAAAAAAAAATTAAGATGCTGCTAAATAGGCGTATCCTTTTCGCAATACGAACTGTGCAATTAGTTACTTTTGTGAGAAATTTACATTTTGTTTTTACAAAATGAGTTCGGCATATGAAAAATGATTTGAAGCAGTGTGCCTATGCACAAATACTAAAGGTCCAAAAATGTTACGTGCATCTGAAGCAAAATATATGAAGAAGTCAGAGACGTTCATAAATAAACGTTCACCACTTCCACAGACGAAAACCAAAAAACAAAAAAACCTCTCCAAAGAAAAGTTCGGCAAATCATTGATTTGTTTCTGACAACGCTGAACTTATCGTTGCGTGAAGCTCAAGCAGTTTTAAGGAGAAGTGGTGTTAATTTATCTAAAGACACGATTAAGCGGTATATTTTTGCAGAAGGCAAATTCCGGAGCACATTGAAAGAACCGCTATACTTATTATCACGCATTGAAAAAAGACTTGCATGGTTAAAATTCATTTTTGGGACTGCTTCTTCGAAAAAGAATTTGGCCGTTCATTTGTGTTTACCGCCAATTTGAATGCAGCTTTGATAAATAAAATTTACCAAACGGCATCAGTAGCATAAGCTTCTAAGATGTTTGGAAGAACTAGCCACCCTTGGATTTAACAAGAAGACAACGACCCCAAGAAGCGAAGTCGAAGGTGTGTAGAGTGAAAACAACAAAATGGAATTGAAACCTGCGATTGGCCTTCACAGTCGACTGATGCCTCCTGTTATCAAAACAGCAGTTGGCGCACTCGCGTATCGGCACCCACGTCACTGTTGACAGTTATGATTTCGAGGTTGTAAAAGACTTCGTTTATTTAGGAACCAGCATTAACACCTATAATAATGTCAGCCTGGAAATCCAACGTAGAATCTCTCTTGCCAACAATTTGGACTAAGTAGGCAATTGAGCAGTAAAGTCCTCTCTCGACGAACAAAATTAACACTCTACAAGACTCTCATCATGCCCGTCCTAACGTATGGCGCAGAAGCTTGGACGATGACAACATCCGATGAAGCGACGCTTGGAGTGTTCGAGAGAAAGATTCTGCGTAAGATTTTTGGACCTTTGCACGTTGGCAACGGCGAATATCGCAGACGATGGAACGATGAGCTGTATGAGCTTTACGACGACATAGGCATAGCGCAGCGAATAAAGATCCAGCGGCTTCGTTGGCTGGGTCATGTCGTCCGAATGGATACAAACGCTCCGGCTTTGAAAGTATTCGATGCGGTACCAGCTGGTGGTAGCAGAGGAAGAGGAAGGCCTCCTCTGCGTTGGAAAGATCAGGTGGAGAAGGACTTGGCTTCACTTGGTGTGTCCAATTGGCGCCGGTTAGCACGAGAAAGAAACGACTGGCGCGTTTTGTTAATCTCGGCCAAAATCGCGTAAGCGGTTATCGCGCCAATTAAGAAGAAGAAGAAGAATGTACAGTAGGGTGACTCTTATTTTTCAACTTTATTATTTTTTTTCATAGAATGGAATCAAACTGAACCGTAGTCCGCGGGAAATTACTGAATATTTTAAAAAGTGTTATGTAGTATGGTATGCACCCTAATGTACATTTTAAGATTTATTAAATTGGATATGGCTGAAGGCATGAATGAAACTAACTCTAAGCCGGCAATATTATATTTTAAATATAGCGTTTTTGAAATGCTTAGTCGAACACTTTGTTGATGTGACAAGAACTAAGTAGAAGCTGAATGTTGCCGTGCTATATGACGATATAACCTTCACATGCGATTACGATAATACTAGAATTGATGGTATTGCATGAGGTACTATGCCTTGTAAACAAAATTGGTATTGTTGATGGCATTAAGTTATACTGCTTATTATACTGCTTAGCTGATTGAATGTATACACAAATATAAATATAATCAGAAAAATCCAGTTTGTTTGAGACTACGTATTTAAGAAACGTATTTACTTTCCATTTCAAATTTTATGAAATATTGTCAAACTCTCTAATTCTACACAATGCCCAATGCCTGTGCTGTAGATTGTAGCGCGAAGATAGGCGCATGCGTCATTCAAACAAACAATTGAGAAATATCCTTTGTACTCGCGAGTCTCTGATGGCCAAACACTCTGGATCTAAGGGTTGAACAATTGCCAACAACATTTTGAAGGCGGCCTTTTGACAGCGAAGGATAAGCGAAAATTTCCCATTGTTACTGTTTTTGCTTTCCATTAGGTTAGGGATGTTGTATGGTTTACAAATGTTTGGCTGTTGGAGCATTAGAACATTGGATTTGGAGTTGTAATGTTGCAAATATGTATACACGAGAGGGGTTGAGGAGCAAAATCAGAATATGGAGAGAATTCGAGTAATGTGGCATGTGTGTCTCAGACGGTGGGAAGACAGCGCGTATTTTGTGGCATGAAATGCAAACACAAGCATGGCAGGCGGACACAAAAAATACCTTTTGGGCAGGGCCAGTAAGTATGTCGAGTTTTCATTCAGCTACAGAACAGAGAAGGCAACGAATGTAGGCTTTGAGGAAAGAAACGATTTTTACACATATTTTAAACATTTTTGAAAGAATAAATTAAATTGTGGAATTGTGAAGAGTAAATCGAATAATTTTTATGTAGAGAATTTTTAAGGCTTATTCGGTTGTAAAATAGAGAACAAGTCTAATAGTGAGTATAAGATTGGAGTTATTTAAGTAAGTACGTGCAATCATAAAAGTGAAGCGAAATATATTCTCTAATTTACATTTTCTACTTGCATTGATAAGTGCTTACTACTATCGGAGAACGGTTGTAACCTTGATCCATGCAAATCTCTTGACAATTATTTGTACTTTACAAAAAAGTACTTCACTTTGCTATCCACTTGAAATGCAGGCGAAGCAGTTAACGAACAGGAAGTTGTGGCAAGAAGAACAGCAAAAAAGATAAACGAAAAAAAAAGAAAACAAAAACAAAAAAGGGAAGGGGTATAGAAAAATACTCCGGTAATTTATTTTTTGTTTTGTATGCTGTTGCTTCTTCTTCCACCACCCACTTTTTACTATCAACACTTCCTACTAGCGCGCAATTTTTCCACTACAACTCTCCTATGCACTTCATTTCATCAATTCATTTTTCCTTTTTCATTACAGATATGAGGAACTAAATCTCCCAGAAACTAATTCATCACCACCAAACACACCAAATTCGCCGAACAACGGCCGTTTTACTCTCAACAGCTGTGCATCGGACAAAAACAACGCAAGCAATACAATGGATAGTGGTGGTGGCAGCAGCAGCAATTTTGGAAGCAGTATTGGTGGCTCTACCGCATCCATTGCCGGTCAACTGCATTTCCAACCGCATCAACCCCCACCCAATAGCATGACAGTCAGCACGCCATCTAGTGAACAGCAAGAGGCGATTGCTTTGAAGAAAGCTCTGGAGTGGGAACTTAGCTTGGATGCAAAGGATTTACGTTCACATGCATGGTATCATGGGCCGTTGTCACGACAACGCGCCGAGGAGATTGTGCAGAGGGAAGGTGAATTTTTGATAAGAGATTGCGGCTCACAGCCGGATAATTACGTGCTCACCTGTCGCACCAAAGCTCAAGTGCTGCATTTTGTTATAAATAAGGTGAGTTCGAACGTCTGGGATATTTAAGTACGCATGTACATAAACGTATGGTATATATGTATGTATGTACATATGTAGTGGCTGCAGGAATAAAAACTTTGAGGCAAACAGACTTTTTAGGCTTAGCGAAAATATTTGTGTACTTTCATACCTGCCTATGGGAGTAAATAATATCTTTGGCCTTATTCATACAGAGAAAAATATACCACTTTTTGCTGCATGAAACATTTTAAATCTACTCATAAGATATTTTGGAATTAGTACGGAACTAATTGAATATATTTTTTTATCATGCAAAGTACTAGAGAAAAAATATTGCTTTTTGCTAATAATATTATTAGCATGAGAGCAAAGTCTGCTGAGGTAGAAGGTTCAGGCTGTCATTTACCATTTTCGAGGTGATAATAGTTGATATAAGGTTTTCAAAAACGGCTGACTATCTGGAAGTATGTAAATGTGTCTTTTTATCATTTTCCTTCAGAGACATTCCCTCACACATATCTCCATGGCATGTATTTCTGCTGGGAAGATTGTTGGGTAAAAATCCTTTCCAATCAATTTGAATTGAATTTAGGTCAATTGATTTCCGTCCCTGTTCTCCTGTTCGACCCATCAGTAAACCAAATTTGGTAGCCAAGTTTGAAGACCGTACGTTCATTAATAAGATATGGAAAGTTACTGAAGAGAATGGATGTGGGTGATAATGTATCGATCCTATAAGGAACAAGAGTATGTCGAAAATATTTTAAAGTTTTTAAATATTCCTTCATATCCCCACTTTTTGAATCGGAGATGCCTTTTAATCTTAAAGCGCTGAAACAAACTTCTTCTTCAATTAAAATGGGAAGCGGTTGTATGCGTGAGAACGCACCTAATACGTCAGTTGGGCATGTTTTTATTGCTCCTGTTTTGACACAGACGGGGTACAATTTGTTGAGTTCATTTACCGCCTTTCGTTGCTTAACTTTAGGCCACCATTCTAGAGAAGAGTAAGTGGCTTTAGGTTCAACCACTGTCGTGTCCAGTAAGTCATTCTGGAGCTCAGTCCTCATGTTCTTCCAAATAATGCAAAGCAACTAATGCTTTTGTGGCATTTGCAGTAACTTTCTCAAGATGAGAGTTCCAAGAGTCAAGATTGATGCCAAGATAGTTCGCTTCTGTGAAAAGTTGAAGAGTTGATTCATTTAGTACAAGATATTTGAAGCTGATCTTCCTTTGAACGGCACTAGCGCTGTTTTTGATGGGTTAATAAAGAGCCCTTACTGCATGCGGTTAGAAATGGTTTCCTCATGCCAGCCTATGTATGCTATCGGATCATCAACATAACCTTCAGTGTGGAAACCTAGATTGTTCAGTTTGTAGAGAAGTTCATCTATTACTGACGTCCAAAGAGGAGAGAGTCTGACCTCTTGCGGATAACCTCTTATGGCCTTGATATAGTTTACGGGGCCTCCTAGTACTGCCCCGCCTTTTCTAGATTCCTTTTGAGAAGGACATATTTGATTGCTTAATAAGATATATTATCGAAAGCTTCTGATATGTTAACTAAAGGGGAAGTGCTATTTGTTTAGGCTTAATGGCTCTTTCAATAATAATTACAAGACTTTGTATTGCAGTCTCAGTAGATTTGCCTTGCTGGTAGGCTGGTAGGCAAATTGAAGTTGATGTAGTGGAACTAAATAAGTAGTTCTCCCTTATGTACTAATTTAAAAAGTGTTTCAATCTTTTGGGGAAAAATGTGTTAAGACTAATTGGCCAGAAAAGTATTAATGTTCCTGATAACCGATAAAAGAACCAATAAAGAAAATAATTATTCCATAATTAAAAGTAAGTCGCCAAAACTTGATAATAGATTAAAGCTTGCTAATGTAGTCAAACAATTAACATTATGGATAACCAGCTAAAAATCCTTAATAAATAGTCGATTAAACAAACGTTTTACATGGTCGAGCTTACTAGATATATAATCGCACTCAAACTAAAAAAAATCCTGAAGATGAATTAGTTCTGAAGTGGTTTTACCAATTTAAGGGGTAACACCACTGTAGAAATTTCAAAAAATTGATTTTTTTTTATAAGCTTAAAAAATTCTTTGAACCTTTTAAAATACAGAACAAAAAGTTTTATACGTTACCGAAATCTATTTCATAAATATTTTAAGCTTTTAACCAAGCGTTAGTGACTGCTACCTAACGACTTCTCCAAATTTCCAAACTTTAAACGCGTTTTTCTCAAAACACGTTTTCTGAAATTGGCACGCAGCATAACTCAAACAATTTTAAATATTTTTAATCAGGTTTTTCACTACGTCTGTATAATAACCTTCTTAAGAGAAGAGCGTAGGGGATTTTCGATAGATTAATTTAAACGATTGTTATAATTATTTAAGTGCCGTTTTTTTAGTCCAAAATAGAGTTTTTTCCTTCAAATGCTTTCTAATTCCACAAAAATAAATATTTTTTAAATCCCCTACGTGTTTCTCTAGCTATTCTTATCTAGATTAAGAAAAAAAATGTTTCTTTGTTCCAGATTAAAATTTGCACCCTCTGTGCTGCGTGCCGCGGAGGTCCTTCAAGAGAAACCACATTACAAAAATGTCTCCAATGCCGCCATTTTGTAAAATTTTTCGATCAAACTTTGTAGTTTTGTATTTTAGTATATAAGTAATAACTTCCCAAATCAGAGTGATTGTTTTCCCTTTCCTTCTATACAAAAAAATTCTTTAAAAATCTTGTTTATTTTACGCGTGTACAGTGGTGTTACCCCCTAAATGGACTTTCTTTTAGCCTTCTAATGTTTCTATGCATTTTTTATATTCTTAACTGGAGTAAAAAGGTATTATTATGGAGGATGATCTCTCAAGGATCTTTCCCCATATTCCAAATAGTGCTGGGAATATTCAATTAAAGCAGTTGCTACAATGGGACTTCTAATTTATGTGCGCGAATTAGTTGAACCAAATGTTAATCAAGATCTTGGCTACATGAATTTCGCAACCCTATAAATATCTCGTTTGTAAAAGTGATGTCTTAGCAGTTCCTCAGGAGTCAACAATTCATTTATCCACCACAAACTTCTTCAGCAACCTAAGCCTTAAGGACTTAACTCCGACTCTTTAGGCGTATATTTGCAGTATAATTCCAAGCTGGGGTATGCCCTCGCTATCGTCCAAGTGGGACCAGTTTTATTTCAAGATATTGATATGGTTGCATACATCCCTACTTCTTAGTAACCTATTACCGTAACTATAATTTTTAATAACGGGTTTTCCAATAAGAGGTTACATTGATATTCAAAGAAAAATGCTATTTTTTAATATAAATGATCGGTGTTTATTTCATTATAAAGAGGAAGGTATGCCGTTAATAGTGGAAAATAGCACCAGGCAAATGACCACCACGACCACGCTTTCAAGACAATATCCTTTTCATAAAATTTTCCATAACCGAATTGCAAAGTGGCTGCCCATCCATCCCATTCCATCTTTGAGGTCTTGAATCGACCCTGGGCTGTTGGCGTAGACCTTCTCTTTCACGTGGCCCCAAAGAAAAAATTCACAAGGGGTTAAATCACAAGATCTCGGTGGCCAATTGTGATCACTTCTTCGAGAGATAACACGGTCCGGAAACTTTTCCCGTAAAAGATCAATTGTTTCGTTGCTCGTGTGGCACGTAGCGCCGTCTTGTTGAAAATAAACGTTGTCCAGAGCAATACCATCCAATTCCGGCCATAAAAAAAGCATCTCTCGATAGCCTTTTATATACTTAAATAACACCTCTTATTGGAAAACACTTTAAGTCTGGCATTGGCCTATTCCGCACATCCTGTTGCTTTCACACTCGTTAGAGTTAGTTAGTTTTTCTTAGCGAGTTCAATAAGGTGTAGCTGAAGATAAGTACGAGATGGCTATTGGATGAGGTACCGAACATAATTTCGTTTTTCCCTGTAGTTGCTATCAGAAAATAAGCTCACGTGATTTGCCAGTAGGAATGATTGAGTAATATCCTATGCTGCCACAGATGGTATAAACGATATTTTAGTTGAAATATAGAGAAAGAAATGGTAATAACAACCATTTCATTTAAAAATGCTAGTGAACTTCTTAGATAATGTATAGGCTTTTGGGAGCTCTGAAGAAAATCTTTTAAAGACTCGGAGAATTTCCAACACTAAAATGTACATAGATTTCTTTAATGAATTTTGTACATTTTTTTTATAGATACTCCTGCAGCCCGAGACCGTCTATGAACGTGTACAGTATCAGTTTGAGGAGGACGCTTTCGATGCAGTACCAGATCTTATAACCTTCTATGTTGGTTCGGGTAATTATTCTCACACTTAGATACAGTACTCTTAATTATTTTGTTCACTATATATATATGTATATATTCCTACAGGCAAACCAATTTCGGTGGCTTCGGGTGCTCGCATTCAGTACCCTTGCAATCGCACATATCCCCTATCTTTCTATGGCCATAAGATTGTTGGTAATCATTTGCACACCCAGATGCTAGCCGGCATACGTGGCGCTAGTCCACTAAATTCGCCCCTAAGTCATAATGGAAATTTTCGTTTTGGTTCCGGTATTATAACACAAAACACGCAACAACAACAACCAGTGCACAGCCCCATGTCGTCGCCACCGCGAGTTAAACGCGACATACCTCCTCGTTTGCCATCAAAGAAACAACGTTCGCATTCACTAACACCAGCGCACGCTACGCCTACTAGCAGCTTGCGTCAATCGCACAATAATGAGTCAAGTTCCAGCGCCGATGGTGTTATACAAGGAACGCCTACTCCCCCCGGAGAAAGCGGGAATGCGAATGGATTTCGGGATACTGGGCGCAGATTTAGTAACTTCGATAAAGAAATACGGGCTAGCGAGGCATCGTTGGTTGGCGCTGAAAACATGCAACTGCACAGCCACTTAGAATATTTAACACAAGTTGGCAAACTGCACGGCAATGGATTTCAAACAATCGCGCGCTGTTCAGCTGTCACAGAGGCATTAGATCACTTCAAGTTTACCACACATTCATTGCCACGGCCTAATACGAATAATTTTCGAGGCAGTAGTGCTATGCGCATTTCAAGTTTAGCGCGTGATTTTGGCTCAGATGCCGTGGGATTAAGTACTAGTTTGGAGGGTAAGCAAATACCAGAGCTGCCTGAGAAACCACCTAGTCCGCCACCGAAGCCAGTGCGCGCAAATAGTCAGACGCGTAAAGAGAAGGAACAGTTGGCAGCGCATCGTGCAGGGATTGGTGCTGTTGGTTACCACGCTAGCGGTTCCGATTCGGGCAATGGTTCAGGCGATTCGGTGCAGAGTTCAATACCTGGAGACTCAAGTAATGACTTTACACAACATCGTGGTGTGATAATCAAAAATCCACGCTTCTTAAGTAATTCAGCATCATCAGCCACATTGAAGAGTCTTACTGAATTCGATGCGATTGCAGTTGAAGAGAAACTTTTCACACTGGAAATACCCGAATTTAAGCCGGTAAGTAAGGATAATGATGTATTTTTCTCGATTTTTCTTATTTAATGTCAACTAATATATATTTTATTGACCGAGTTCAACCCGCACCTGTATTTGAGGAGAAAGTGCATTGGAGTATCCTTGCATTGATCGCAGAAACGACAAGAGTTAGCGGACCGTATCCCGATCATGTGCATATGACTACGCAGTCTGCACTGGCCTGTGAGAATGTCCGTAAGGATTTTGCCTGCCATAGCGCCATACTTTGGTGGCAGCTGACCTCCCTTAGCCTAAGCTCTTCACTCCTAAGCTTCTCCTCTATGGTGTGAGCATGGGTTCTATTAATGACGAGGCCGCAGCCTCTCTTGCCAATGCGTACGCCCCTTCGTGCTCAGTTATACCCCTGGGTCCTGGGGCCCAAATCAGCGGGATTCGATTATGGGTTTCTAACAGATTCAGTTTCTCGATAAACTCAAAGACCAGTGAGGGCTTATTCTCACAGAATAACAAAGTCTTGAGTGCCGCCTGACAGTTATTCAGAATGGCAATTCGCTCACTCCGGACGTTCTTGTCTAAATTAACCTTTGCGTACAGACAGATGTTATGCACCTCTGTTTGAAAGATGCTGCCCATCGGCACAGAACACTTAGTTGGAACCGTGTATTCCAACGCCGATGCCTTCTTATGTCTTCGAGCCATCTGTGTACCAGTGCAGGGTGCACTCCAAGAGTCTCCTTTCAAATGCAAGTGTACTCCAGTATATCTTGTCGTTCAGTTCAATTCTGAGCTTCTTTTCGAATATTATGACTTTAGTATATCACTAAACATCATAACATAGGTGGGCAACTGGGTAAGGGCTGCAGATTCAGCAGTTACCGAATCCTACCATAGTAATATTTAACAGGGTACGGTTGTCTGATTGCTGTATAATGTAATCTATGTATATGAAGTAGTGTCCCCTCCATTGCAGCTATAGGGCAAGCCTGCATCCCTCCCGTGATGTTATCGCTTAAACGACAACTCCTCCCGGTGCCTGTATCCGGTTTGTGACTTGATTAAGCCTCTGCGCCGCGTCCTACCGCCTACCGTAGCAGGGGCAAGTTATTAAGCCCATTTTCATTTAAATATAAGTGCAAAGTGTAAGTAGTTACCTAAAGCACAGAACCCACAATTAAAACCTCAACAGCCACTTCACACCCCCAAAATGACGGTTGGGTGTGCATTGTCAAGCAGTGGAATAAGTGGCCCATTTTTTTTGAAAATCGTCAAGGGCAAACAATTTCTCTGGATGGTGTCTCTTATCGACGCATGCTCAACGATTATTTTCTGCTAATAATGAGACAACATCCTTTCTTCAGTACACACATGGTTTCAGCAAGATGGTGCTACGCCGCACACAGACATAGAGGGCATGATGATATTGCGTGACCTCTTCCCTAACAAAATGATAAGCTATTTCGGTGACATATCCTGACCCTATCTTACCCCTGTGGAGTTCTTTTGTGGGCTTACCTCAATAATAAAGTGTATCAAACTAACCCAACGGTCATCTCAGCACTAAAAGAAAATATCGTTCGGCAAATTAATGACATCCCGACATCTCCAACGAGTAGGACAGAGTACAGATACCAGATTCCAAGGGTGCATCCGACGTAACGGTTGACATTAAAGGAATTATTTTTTTTTTTTAATAAAATCTGCACTTGTCTACTTTGTAATAGTTATTGGAGTGAACTTGTGTCATTAGTAATTCTTTTTTAATTTAACTTTTAATTCCTAATTCTGCAACCGCATACCCTGTACTTATAATTATTAATAAATTTAAAAAATATTTATGTTAAGTGGTTAGGAATTTCAGGAAAATATAGGCATTTCTTGGTAGAATACGGCTGGTTAGATCAACTTAGGCGGTTATTGCTCTGCTCTTTCCGAATTAAAGTCTACTATGCGCATTCTTGTGGAATGTGTGTCCACTGTAATTTGTTTATTTCAACATAATAAGCTGTGAGTTTTAAACCACTTAGACTTGTAAATGGAAATACCTATGTTAGTCGAGGGCACCACGGTAGTTCCTTTACACTGTTCATTATGAAGCAGCCTAGTTGCCTGCTGATTATTGTAAGGATAGGCACTCATGTATGTAAATTTTGAACAATCATTTCCTTATTTCCATTTCTGATGTCTTCAGCTGTGACATAGAGTGTTGTACGAAAGACCCTATAAATCCTCTAATCGTGATTCTTAGTCTATAAATATGCCTTTATGGCTGTACGTTTCTTTGGAAGAGGATCCGGGCGAGTGGAATGTCTATTGATTCGACACCTAGACGCGTAATATTTTTTCTTTTGATTTGAAAAAATGTTGATGAACTTATTCTCGCCGGGCAAGCATTCATCCGTTCACATTTTGCATTGGAGTTGGTCATGCACTTTATAGTGTTTTTATAAGTAAGGTTGCTGGTATTTCTCAACCTCTCATGAGGTTTGCATAACTACGGTTGTTGGTATCTCATTATATTGTGAGGTTGGTTGAATTTTTCCATATGGTTGTTCAACAGCAAAGCTAATTTTTCCTAGATGTAGAAATATTCTCATCTCACTTCTCCTCTCATTTATAGATTTCAAAGTTTGATTTCGAGAACTACATAACACTGCTACTGCCGTCGGTGGACAACAAACCATTGGACGGTGATGCTCTTACCACCTTCAAAATGATGTTGCTTGAATCAGGACCAAAAGTGATTGCGGAGCATATCACACGTATCGATATCGGTCTGCTAATTGAAGAGCTGCCTGAGGATGAGGAGCGTAATGTGTTGGATTGTTGCGGCTTAGAAATGCTTACACTGCCAATTGGTAAAGTCTTCCGCGCTGATTTAGTCGAGCGTACTCAGTGCATGAAACTGATGGTTGCAGTAACAATACTCACTTGTCAAACGGACTTGGATCGTGCTGAGTTGCTAAGCAAATGGATACAAATTGCGGTAGAAACGAAAACTGCTTTGGGCAACCTTTTTGGTTTCTGTGCCATCATGTTGGGGTTATGTATGCCACAGGTAAGTAAATCCTAGATTTAATTAAATTTTTCTATGTAAATTTTTAAACTAAATTTAATTTTAATTTTAATGTTTTTACAGATTCAAAAATTGGAACAAGCTTGGCACATACTACGTCAGAAGTACACGGACAGCGCATTTACTTTTGAAGCCAAACTGCGTCCTACGCTAAACAGCATGAATGAGTGTTCCAATCCTCAAGCGCCAAATACTACTGTGCCACATGTGTTGCTCTACGCTTTGTTGAAGGATCGGCCGATCATCGATATTATTGGCGTGAACAATATCAACACGGAAGATCGCTGTTCACTTTACAACACTTGTATTACAGCTTGGGAAGCTAAAGCTGACGATTTTGGTATGACTATTAATTTTCTGCACTTAGACTCGGCGCGCCATTTCCTCAACAATTTAACGCTGTATAGGAAAAATGCAAAAATTCTGCTAGAAGAGTCCAGTCAGCGGTTGGATGAGTTGCTCAGTGATGCTTTTAGGTGAGTAAATAAAAACGTAATGCCCTGTTTCTGAAGTAACTTACGTCTATTTTTCTCAGAACCGAGTTCCATGTTAAATTTTTGTGGGGTAGCAAAGGCGCCGTCGCTACGCCAGAGGATCGCCATTCTAAATTGGAGAAAGTACTCGCACTGATGGCTGATAAATTTTACAGTGCCGACTGCAATAATGCTGATACCTAAAGGGATAGATATGGGAATAGATTTTAAAAAAGTTACATGGATTTATACTTTTATATGAAGCAATTTTCAGTTGCCTATATGCACGTGCTCGTATGTATGCATGAATGACTAATTTAATAACGACTAGAGTACCAGTTTTATTCGCCACTAGCAATCGCTTTAATCTCGTTTGTTAGAATAATTAATGCTGAAACCGAAAATGCTTTATTAAGCGATTTTGAATTGTGTTCCATCTTTTCATCGAATGGATGGCAAGCGAAGGATAAAACTGGAGGAGAGTCAGGCTCACAGTAAATGTGGAATGGTGGTAAAAAAAAGTCTATTAAATTGATGTCTGTGGGCGTCGCGCTTAATTCTTTAAATGAAGGAGCGAGAAGAAAAAAAGCTTGAGCCAACTTCACCCCGTTTATGAGAGAGCGATAACATTGCCGCCGATTTCTCTTTGCCTATCAAGGGCGACTTTTCAAGAAAGAAATTGCCGACATGCCACATATACGCTCACTCAGCACCGGTGGTCGCTTTGCTCCTGAGATGTGTATGATGGTGAACCCATTACATTTATTTGCAAACAAAAACTAAAAAAGAACCAACACAAAATTTACATTAAATTTGCAAATCAAGCATGAAATTGAGGTATTATACTACTCTGATCAAAAAGTTCACGAAATATATTAAGAAAATTCAAAATACAAGTTCATTCCTCAAAAGTGATATTATCGCCTTTAAAGTCCTCCCCAACAACTGTAACGCACTTATGCCAGCGATTGATCCAGCTCTCGAAAGATTTCTGGAACTCTATTTTCTGTATAGCCATCAGACCTCGATTTTTCCATTACTTTCTTGCGGTTGATTCAGCTGTCAAAAAGTGTTCCCCATAGCAGTTTTTTTCTCAATCAAACAGAAAAAAATAGCAAGGAGTCAGGAGTTCTTCCTCTTTTGGCGAATTGCTTCACGTAAACGTCTCATAACGCCAAATAATAGTCTTTATTAACTGTCTGACCTTCTGGTAAAAATTCGTGGTGCACAATAACGTTGTAATCCATAAAAACCGTGAGCATGACTTTCTTTTTTGACTGAAAACGATGTGATTTTTTCGGTCTTGGTTCATATGGAGCTCTCCACTCACACATCTGATGTCTGGAATTCGGGTCGTACTCCTAAAACCACGCCTCATCCCAGTAATGATGCGTTTGATGAATGTTGCATCGGATCAGCCTTTGAAACCATGTCTTTGGCGATATCAACGACGTCCCTTTTTTACATGAAATTCAGGTCCATAAGCAATATTTAAGTCATATGCCGTCTCTCCCATGGTTAATTTGTAATTACTGATGAACTCTCCTTTCACTTTATTGATGTATTCATCAGTTTTCGATGTCGACGGCCTGCCCCTACGTTCGTCATCCTAGATGTATTCACGATCTCTGCTGAAGCGTAACTGCCACTCGTAAATACCTGTTTCCTTGAGAATATCATTACCGAAGCAGTTTTCCAATATTTCTAAGGTTTTCGCACCATTGAATCTATTTTTCACGCAAAATTTAATACAAACCCATTGTTGTAAATTCAAATTCAATTTTAAAACTGTAAAAATCGAAAACATCTGCAGAGGTAGATTTACTCAAGACGTAAGACGGCGTAACTTTTACAAGCGTTAAGGGGTAACACCACTGTAGAAATTTCAAAAAATTGATTTTTTTTTATAAGCTTAAAAAATTCTTTGAACCTTTTAAAATACAGAACAAAAAGTTTTATACGTTACCGAAGTCTATTTCATAAATATTTTAAGCTTTTAACCAAGCGATAGTGACTGCTACCTAACGACTTCTCCAGATTTCCAAACTTTAAACGCGTTTTTCTCAAAACACGTTTTCTGAAATTGGCACGCAGCATAACTCAAACAATTTTAAATATTTTTAATCAGGTTTTTCAAATAGAGTTTTTTCCTTCAAATGCTTGCTAATTCCACAAAAATAAATATTTTTTAAATCCCCTACGTGTTTCTCTAGCTATTCTTATCTAGATTAAGAAAAAAAATGTTTCTTTGTTCCAGATTAAAATTTGCACCCTCTGTGCTGCGTGCCGCGGAGCTCCTTCAAGAGAAACCACATTACAAAAATGTCTCCAATGCCGCCATTTTGTAAAATTTTTCGATCAAACTTTGTAGTTTTGTATTTTAGTATATAAGTAATAACTTTCCAAATCAGAGTGATTGTTTCCCCTTTCCTTCTATACAAAAAAATTCTTTAAAAATCGTGTTTATTTTACGCGTGTACAGTGGTGTTACCCCTTAAGCAATGTCGATACAATTTTGGTAGGAATGTTAGTCATAGATGTACCAACCTAACAAAAAAATACCTCAAATCAGCTGACATAGAGCGACGTAGAGCGTCACATGGCGTTTGTTCCAGGAAGTTTATTGGGCTAAAATCTTCATATTTTTCCTATATAATGAATAATGGCATTTATCATCATTTAAAAGAACAATGAGAACCTTTCTTATCACATTGCTTTTTAAGAATTGATATTTTTAGTGTGGCCATCTGTTAGCAATTACATGTTTCGGGGAGGAGAACTTGAATAAAGACGGGTTTCCGAGGCAATTTGCCGTAAATAATTTAAATATTTGTATGTATGTACCTATGCCGACTACATGTCAAATTATGTAATTTTAATTTTAAAACAATTATTCGACGGCCGCCGTAGCCGAATGGGTTGGTACCTAACTACCATTCGGAAGACGTAGGTTCGAAACTCCGTCAAACACCAAATGAATGAAAGTTTTTTCTTATACCGGCTCGCCCATCGGCAGGCTGTGGCAAAACTCCAAATGTGTTTCTGCCATGAAAAAGCTCCTCATACAAAATATTAGCCGTTAGGAGTTGAATTGTACGTATATCCCTCCATTTGTGGAACAACATCAAGACGCACGCCAAAAATAGGAAGAGGAGCTCGGCCTAACACCCAAAACGGGTGTAAGCGCCAATATATAATATATATATATATTAGGGCGGGTCGATTTAAAAATCGCTCATTGCTCTGTGAAAATCGTATTCTAGGGATCAAAATAAGAAACTTTGCCGAAGGAACCATACCTCTAAAACGAATTCTGATGTCCCCCAATTTGGGGGATGTCCCATTTTTGGCCTTTACATGAAAAAATCAGCTAAATGGCTATGTTTTTTCTTTATTTTTATTTATTTATAATATTATTTATTATTTATTTATAATAATATCTATTTTTTCTCTTAAGAAATTTATTTATGTAAATGAAAAAATTAATTTAAGTGAATTATAGAAAAGAAACTAAAAAGTTCGACCCAAATTGGGGGACATCAGAATTCGTTTTAGAGGTATGGTTCCTTCGGCAAAGTTTCTTATTTTGATCCCTAGAATATGATTTTCACAGAGCAATGGGCGATTTTTTTGCCTCCCCACAAAAGACACTAAAAGTTCGACCCAAATTGGGGGACATCAGAATTCGTTTTAGAGGTATGGTTCCTTCGGCAAAGTTTCTTATTTTGATCCCTAGAATATGATTTTCACAGAGCAATGGGCGATTTTTTTTGCCTCCCCACAAATCGACCCGGGGATATTCGATATTCGATAGATATACCTTTTTACTCGGCGCGCATTAGACATTCCAATTGACAACTCCGCAGCGTTTTTGCCCATTTTGTTGACTTATAATAAGAAGGTATAAAATGAAAATGCCGACAGTGAATGCCTGGTCATCGACATATTATAATAAAGGGCATCGAAGAAATATTTTTTTTTAATCTTTTCTAGGACCTGTCGATTCATTAACCCAATTTATTAGTTGGGCACGCGGTTTAAAGTAAGGCGGATGGCATAAATTATAAGCAGCGTGCTAGCGTATTGATATGAAAAGTGAAAAATAATTATTTAGGAGTTCTTCAATGAAAAGCCAAAATTTTCTCTGAACTTCATGTAGAAGAAAAATAACTTACGCCCATCTCGTCGATTCTTTTGACTAAAAATTACACTTTAACTGGCAACTACTCCCCATATTCGTATTGGATGAAGATTGGGTCTAAGATACAGCTTGTATGTATACAAAAATTAAAAACATTGGTAAATATTCTGCATTTACTCTAATTTCAACTTAATACACCAAATTAGTAAGAAAAAGAATATCTGATAAAACATATTTATTAATTATATAAAATAGTGATGCCGTATTTAAATGCTTATTTATCAATTAACTTTGATAAACCTATGCTAAATTAATTTGTTTATTAAAAAACGTATGCATTTTTATAAACATATGTACATAGATTAACGAAATCCAAAATTTGCAAAATTCTAGCCTATAGATTATCCATACCAAAGCATCTAACCGTAGTTAAACTGGAATTTATTTTATTATAGATATAATATCTTCATAGAAATGTCTAAAAAGGCAAATATTTAGCCATGCTTTTTGCCGAGTTTCTAAAATTTTCTCGAAGCAAAAGATTTGGCATAGCGTTGGCCCATTTTGGGATCTTTATATCATATATGTATGAAAAATATTAATATTTATTTATATTGATGAATGACGAGTGATGGCAAGAAAATGATGGGTGGTGAAAAAGAAAAAGTTGCAGAAATTTACAATAAAACTATTTGCTAGTGGTAGATCATTAAGAAAAATTATTATATAGTTGAAAAAGATCAAGGTCTGATTCGAAAGACCGCTTGGCGGCATTTTTATCTATTTACGCATTTATGTATTTTTGCGCAGATAATTTTTTTTTTGTTTTGAGTTCTTCATAACTTTTATGCCATCGAACTTCATTTTCCAAAGAAAGTCGCTTCCGCGTTTTAACGGCGTAATGGGACGACGAGATAAACGAAGGGATCAGACCAGAAGACATAGTTGCCATCAGAATTACTATATACTGTTTAAGGGAATTATTCCACATTTGTTTAAGAAACATAATGCAAATCCGGCCGGCGTAGCCGAATAGGTCAGTGCGTGATTTCGGTCGTCGCTCGGCAGTCAATGGCAAACATCCGAGTGTATTTCTGCCACAAAAAACCTCCTCATAAAAAACCATTTGCCGTTCAGAGTTGGCTTAAAACTGTAGGTCCTTCCTTCCGACATTAGGACGCACACCGTAATTATGCCCAAACATTCCCTCTGATATACTTCTTTGTCCACTGCAAGACTAATTGGCTTGAACAAAGGCTTCGAAACTGCTTTGCCGGATTTTGCAATGTAGAGCATTACTTGTGGTTCAAATTTGTACTTGAACATAAATTTCACATTGAAGTCATATTTTAAAATGCCATTCGTGTAAAATCTATCTGTTCCAAATATGTACATGAGATTGGCTGAGAGGAAAATAACTTTCATCATGCAAAGTTATGATTTTTTATTGAAATTTCGAATCATCACTTGGCATTGCGTCTTCATGTTTGATATTTGTTCGACGGTTTATTCTGGGGACCTAATTTTTTTCAGAAATTTATTTAAACTTCTTCTCACAATTTGCAAATACATACAACTCTGATGACAATTCATTTCTGAAGCGGCGTCCCATTGGTTCATGTCATCATCCTTTTTGTTTAGCCTTTACCCTTTAGGGTATACCTAAGGTATAGTCATAATCAAGGAAATGTTGTCTCTGCTACACTTTCTTTTCATACTCATAGCCTTAAAAATTCTATATAAAGTAGATCTTAGAATTCGCGCACTTTTAAAATAATTAACGGTAAACACATATGTAAATATTTCAAAAGGCGCGCCTAGATACTGTTTTAAAATAAAACATATACAAATTTGGATTTTTTCAGGCCTCGCATTTTTATTCGAAACACGGCAGTTAACAATGTCATCATTTATATGTCCATTATGGGTTGGCTGGGTCATGTCGTCCGAATGGATACAAACGCTCCGGCTTTGAAAGTATTCGATGCGATGCCAGCTGGTGGTAGCACGAAGACCTCCACTGCGTTGGAAAGATCAGGTGGAGATGGACTTGGATTCACTTGATGTGTCCAATTGGCGCCGGTTAGCACGAGAAAGAAACGACTGGCGCGCTTTGTTAAACTCGGCCAAAATCACGTAAGCGGTTATCGCGCCAATTAAGAAGAAGATTATGGGTTCGTATGCAGGTGAAATCCGCCAAACAATCGATTCATGAACCCTTAATTATTAAGAACGTCGAGATATCGATGTTGAAATTGTCAATTCTTTTTCTATCCTCGATAGAACCAGTGTCTTGGAAATTTTTCACCAAGTTGTGAATTGTTGACCCATTCGGACAATTCCACCAACAAATCGCGAATTTTGTGATATTTTGTTCTTAAGTATCGAACATTTTTATAATAAATTTGAATAATTTTGTCTACTTGACGAATGTCATAGATGAAATAAAAAATATACCGATTAGGAATTATTCGCTACCGACATCTACGCGCCACTTTTGAAAGTCCCTTTATTTTGCCAAGCTTTAATTTTTTTATAGAACTGCACAATGCCCTCGCGAATGATGGTATGTTGCTTCGACGGCAACTTTATGATTTTTTTTTTTCAAATTGAAGGAAATGTCTTATTTTTTTGTCATCACTCGTTATGTAATGCAAAAATTGGAAATTGACATAAGTTAAAAATTCGAATGTTTTTCCCAAAAGCTTTGCCAGTTATTTTACGTCGGCATAATCACTAAGTCATATTTTTGGTCGTAAAACATATTTAGGGTGTTATATCAAAGTTTAAAAATATATTTCATATATTTAAAACGTATAAATGCATTTGCATTTATCTACATAAAATGCATTATTCTAAAATATGTACATATGCCACATAAAGTTGTACCTTTTAGTTAATAATTCGTTATGATATAATTTGTGATTTAATTAAACTTAAGCATTTTCCAACAAAATTATTTTAACCAGATATATCAAATTATTGAAAATCAATATATGAAAAAACTAAATTCCATTTATGAAAATTACAATTAATTATTGACCCACAAACAACTTCCACTGTAACTAGTTACTTAACAAATTTATAAAAATGTATTATATTAAAATACAAATGGAGCCAGATACTCATGGAGCAGTGAGAGCACTGGAAATAGGAATACCTATGTATACTTACTTATGATGCACCAAAAGCATAATACTAAATATAATATGAATATGCCTATAATATATACACAAACATACATAATACAAAACAAAATTAAAAAGTATGTATTAGATTGGACAATATTTTAATCAAACGCATTTAATTTATACGATTTTATATTGCAAATAAACAAGTAAATATTAATTAAAATAAATTAAAAATGGTACCAAAACTTAAAAATAAATACGAATATACAAACTTATAATAAAAGAAAAGTTGATTTCAGTTTTAATTCGAATTAATTAAATAGACGGGGAAAAATACATCCGTTCGTATCGCGTCGGAGACTATTTAATTGCCCGATGATGGACCGGTGACACAACTTTTTTTTTTAAATAATTAATTCTTCTTCTTCTTCTTGATTGGCGCGATAACCGCTTAAGCGATTTTGGCCGAGTTTAACAATGCGCGCCAGTCTAATCATAAGTTTATTTCAAAAACTATTAACACAAGTGGGGATTTACTTTTTTTAATATATTTTCTCTAAATGTTGACCTCGAGTCTGGGCTCCGTACCTTGTGCACCACGCCGAAGAAATGTTGCCGATATGCCATTAACCTTGCGAATGATTTTTCTTTTAGTGGGGTTGCTGGGCGATTAAAAAACCAAATATGGTCCAATTATGCCGTCAATTTGGGAGTGTGAATTGGCTGTTGATGTTTTAATAGTGGTTTCTGCCCATTGAGTGACCAGTAACGGCAGTTTTTCTTATTTACATTTCCATTTAAATAAAAATTCTTACGCAAATTGTAATCGTTAGGTTTAAGCGCCTGCATGATTTGAATTTTAAAGAGGTGAACTCTAAGATCCTTCCTCACTATTTAATACACAACAGTTTTTAGAAGTTCCAGAGCAGGCTGGTCTCTTGCGCATCGACTGACATGGACTATTTTGCAAACTTTTAGCGACGAGTTCAATTTTTTCATGTGTTTTCGATGCCCGGTTGGGCCCCAGGCGAGGGCTACTTGTCACGGAGCTTATTTGCAGCAATCTTCGCATCCATAAACGAATCAAATATTCACTTGGGGGATCACGTAAACGTCAAATATTGTAACGTGAACAAAAACTTTGTATAAAGAAGGCTGTTGAAATATTTTTTTTTTTTCAGAGAAAACCAAGCAGTTTAATATATTTATAATTGCCTATAATGGGCGCTTTTTGTGTGTTCTGCCAAGCTCCTCCTCCCATTTGTGGCGTGCGTCTTGATGTTGCTCTATAAATGGAACTATTATATACATATATGTACATACGTTAAAACATATACATACATATTTATGTACATACCTACATCGAAACATTTGACCTCATTAGTTAAAGATTAAATGACTTCAGCTGAGCATCTTTTCCACATTTTTGCACATAATTGGCGAAATGGAGAACTTTTCTGTATCCGCATTCTGTTTACTCTTCAAATGTGTTATTACTGATGTCGCGAGATTTTTGCCCACTGGACCATTTTTTCTTCTACAACCTTTTACCCTCTTAATAGAAATACCTTCTTTCTTTCTTTTAGCTCTTTTTTTACCCCAGAAGTACAGACCAAACTAAGCAAACCATGTTAGAGGTTTCACGTCTTCGCATCAAAGTTGGATTTTTCTCGTGATTTTCTTCTTTTCTTAATTCGAGTTCAGTTGCTGGCATTTCTCTTAAAAGCATTATTTAAACTGTGAAAACAAATGCCTACGTCATTGTGAGCATTTTTATTTTTAGCCTACTTGTTTAGTGAGCCTGAAAGTATTTTTGTTCAAAAATTATAGAGGGACATTTTTTCAGGTATGCTGCTTATGTGTATTATCCAGCTCAGCTTCTGAAGTTTTGCCCCAAGAGTAATAAGAAGTTCCAGTTCTTACATTATTGAAAATACAGTAGATTCTGTTTTTATGCGGTATATACGTTCCGCAAGAAACAGCATAAAAAAGCTACCAGTTCTATGGTAAAACTATAGATACGTTCCAAAAGTGCTAAGAACCGCATAAATCTGAAATAATGTAATATAATCGCATAAAAAAGGGTACTAGTCCCATATTATAACTATAGATACGTTCCATAGACCGCATGAATCTGAAATAATAAAATAAAATCTCATAAACAAAAAATTGTATTTTTGAAAATGATATTTTATTTAAGAAACGTCAGAGTCGAGAAATAAATTTCCATCGTCAGAAATAGAATCAGACAATACCCGCATGTTGCGCATTCGTTTAGGGTTTGGCGTAAAATCACATCCGTCACTTGAGGAAATGTACACGTCTGATCTGGATGGTGATGCAAGCGGTTCCATACTTGTGGGGTTAGCATTTTTGATGTAATCTGTGATGAGTTTTTGCTTAGCTGGTTTAGAATATTGCTTATATGTACAATTTCCGATAGGTCGACATGCATTTTTTAATTTTTTTAAAAACCGCACTATTTCAAAACCGCATAAAAACAGAATCTACTGTATTCAGTTTATAAAATTTTAAATATTTTACTTTATAAGTGTGGCACTGGGTTAATTTATTTTATTGTATAATTATAACTAAATAAGAAAATAGACTTACATATACCAGAGAAGACCAGTAAGGATTGAATTCATATCGTTTAAGATGCACCGCAAATTTTTAATTGCCAAAAAATATGTTGGAGCTGTGTTTGTTACTAAATGAAAAATACTTCACGGTTTATTTTAATATTATATAAAGGGAAATAAAACAACGAAAATTCAAATTGATTCAATATTCATTATTTTTGTATAAAACCATTCATGATATTTATTTTTTAAAGATAATTCCTTTCAAATGTTGGCCTTAATTCGGCCATCCAAATTTTTAATGACTCGCTGGAGGACTTCGGTCGGCATCTCGTGAATAACTTTAGTAATGTGCCCATAGGCCGCACCAAACGGTTGTTTTCAATGGATGTAATGGCTGTTCTTGAATGTCATCGGGTTGCTCTTCAGCCCAAATGTGGCAATTTTGCTAAAAAATGGGCTTCATCGCTGGGCACCATAAGGTGTCTTGAGTGCGCGATGAACACTTTTCACAGAGCGTCGATTTTCCTAATACAATTGTACGATTTGTGAACGTTGTTGAGAGGTAAAACTTTCCACATTCAAATATCAATGACTACTGCAAAAATGTATGTATTTAGTTTGACAGTAGTCACGCGTCATCTGTCAAAAGACCCTTTTAGAAAAAGTACTACCAATCTGCATTACATCATAAGTAAGTATGGGTCAAATCATTGAAAAAAATCGAGCGCCACGAGCTAATCGATATGTCCAGATCCTCAGCAACCTCTCTAACGGTGATTCGACGATTGGCCAATACCATTTTCTTCACTTCATCAATTTTTTCGTCTGTTGTTGAAGTGCTCGGGGGTCCGGCACGCTTTTCGTCGTTTACATCTTCTCGGCCTTCTGAGAACATTTTGTACCACCGATAAACGTTGCTTTGGCAAAAAGTAGCTTCTCTGTATAACACTGTCAACATTCGGAATGCATCCGTGCACTTAATTTCGTTTTTCACACAAAATTAGGTACAGGTTCTTTGATCCATCCTTTTGAATAGGTAAAAATCGAAGACGAGCCGAAACACGTGCAAGCAAAGCAGCTGTCAACAATTAACTGAACATTCAAAATGGCTGAACTCGTCGGCATGAGTGAGAGACATTGGTACCAACATATCGCCACAAAAAAATCGAAATTCGAATATACGTAACCTGCGAAAATGCGAAATGCGCGATACTTTTTGAACACACCTCGTATACATTTATTGTTACCTTTTATCCGACATAACATCAACTTGTATAAGTCAATATCAAGTCAAATCCATGACCTCTTATTTTTGTGACTTACGTCTTAAGTTATTAAATAAAACTATTTTCTTAATTCACATTTCATTTAAACTTTTAGTTCACCACCTAAATTTTTTCTCAAATTTTCGAAACTTATTTTTCTGAATTTTCCTGAATTAATTTTTCTGAATTGAATTTCAATTCAATTCAGCCTTGAAATCCAACGTAGAATCTCGCTTGCCAACAAGTGCTACTTTGGACTAAGTTTGCAACTGAGCAGTAAAGTCCTCTCTCGACGAACAAAACTAACACTCTAGAAGGCATGATGAGAGCCTAACGTATGGCGCAGAAGCGTGGACGATGACAACATCCAATAAAGCGACGCTTGGACTGTTTGAGAGAAAGATTCTGCGGAAGATTTTTGGACCTTTGCGCGTTGGCAACGGCGAATATCGCAGGCGATGGAACGATGAGCTGTATGAGCTTTACGACGACATAGACATAGCGCAGCGAATAAAGATCCAACGGCTACGTTGGTTGGGTCATATCGTCCGAATGGATACAAACGCTCCGGCCTTGAAAGTATTCGATGCGGTACCAGCTGCATGTAGCAGGGGAAAAGGAAGGCCTCCTCTGCGTTGGAAAGATCACTTGGTGTGTTCAATTGGCTCCAGTTAGCACGAGAAAGAAACGACTGGCGCGCTTTGTTAAACTCGTCCAAAATCGCGTAAGCGCTTATCGCGCCAATGAAGAAGAATAAGAAGAGATTTTTTCTGAATTTATTTGAAAACTGCCATAGATTATGTACTTTTCCCAACCATTTTTTTGGGTTTTGCTGTTACATGTCACTATCAAAGCCTATTTTTCGGACCAGTTTTTCGGGTTGTGTTGTAGTTTTCACGTGATGAAAATGGTTTGGGGGTATCTGCGCATGTTGTTGGAATAGTATTTTATTGGTGTCAACTAATATATTAACTTATATACATACTTAACGTAAATTATCTGTAAAATAGCTTTATAAGTATAAATCTCGAGCCGAAGGCCTTAGTAGCCAGCGCTGCTGCTAAATGTTAGTATATTGGTTATTTATATAATAATTATAACTCCTACAAATAAATAAATAAAAATAAATAAATTATTTTTTTTTTATTTTGCAAATTTCTTTCTTCCGCAAAACTTATTCTCATACGCTCCTTTTATCAGTGGTCATATTGCGCATTGGACAACAATCAAAACAAATGATGATGCATTCATGCGATAAAAGAGTTTTCTATCAATTAAAGCTGTTATATCCGTTTCACCGCTATAATGGATGTGATCCAACCTATCTGTTTACGGCCCGTTTTTTCGTACATGCACTTTAAATTGCATTTAAATCTGATTAGATTCAGCACCGCTTCATTTGAAGAGCCAAATATGTTCAATCTCAAATGAAGGGTCACCTTAGCACTTATACCTGTGTATACAATCAATCTGATCAAACGCTTGTCAAAGTACATATGATTTTCTTACCTGACCCGATAAAAATCGCAATCTAGACGACCGATTCGCTATTTTAAGTACTATGTCTTTATGCTCCGTGTGTCTAATGAATTAAGGTATATTAAAATTTTTCTCCTCACAGCAAAATGAAAGAAGGTAAACACATACAGGGTTGGCCATATTAAACTGACCCATTGAGTAACCCTATAACTTTTTACTGTAATTTCAGATCAGCTAATGATATACCGCGTTGGAAGCGTCAGTCGAAGGAGATTTATACCATGAAACAGTACACCCCAATAGAACGCGCTGAAATTGTTCAGCTGTACATTCAAAATTCCTTCTCGATTGTAAAAACGCAACGTGCGTGGAGAAAAAAAAATAAAGTGAAAAGTGCGCCGTCAAAGAACGCAATCAAGCAAATGCATAAAAGATTTTTGTCTTCCGGCACTGTGGCTAATACCCGACGTCCAAATAAAAAGCGGCCAAGACGATCTAACGAAAATATCGCGGCCGTACGAGCCAGTATCGAGTCATCGCCGCAAACGTCAGGTAATCGTCGTTCTGCTCAGTTGGACATCCCTCGGACCACTCTACGACGTATCATTCGTTTGGATTTGGGGATATTCCCGTACAAAATACAACTAAATCAACAACTGTTGCCGGCCGATAAGCCTCGTCGCTTGGAATATGCCAATTTTGTCGTCCGAATGGCCCAAACTGATGAGGATTTTTGGGATCAAATCATTATGAGTGATGAGGCCCATTTCTCCTTGAACGGAACCGTAAATAAGCAAAATTGCCGTTTCTACGCCACTGAAAACCCTCAAATTATTGAAGAGGTACCTCTCCACGACCAAAAAGTTACAGTCTGGTGTGGCATTTGCGCTGATATGGTCATTGGGCCGTTCTTCTTTGAAAATGGTCAACACCAACCATTGACCGTCAATCAAGAGCGTTATCGGGCCATGATAACCGATTTTGTGATGCCGATTGTTCGTGAAAATGGTATGGAGCACTTCTGGTTTCAGCAAGATGGCGCACCACCACACACAGCACGAGCCACCGTCAACTTAATGAAGACTTTGTTCCCTGGCCGTTTGATATCAAAAAGCGGCGATTTTGACTGGCCGCCACGATCACCGGATTTGACGCCACCGGACTTTTTTGGGGACTTTGGGGCTATTTGAAATCTAAGGTTTACGTCAACAAGCCAGAGACACTAGGCGCACTTAAGGCCAATATCCGACGGGAAATAGCCGCCATATCGGCCGAGACGCTGGCCAAAACTATGGAAAACGCCGAAAAACGGGCACATTACGCTATACGAGCTAAGGGCGACCACTTGCGCGATATCATATTCAAAAAGTGATGTAAACGAATCTCCTTGAACTAAATTAAATGTGTTTCACAATGAAACATAAAAAAATGTTTCTTTTTCCATATTTTTTTAATAATCACATGGGTCAGTTTAATATGGCCAACCCTGTACACATCCTTATATATACATAATTGGCGCTTACATACTTTTTGGGTGTTTGGCCGAGCTCTTCCTTCTATTTTTGGTGTGCGTCTTGATATTGTTCCACAAATGGAGGGGCCTACAGTTTCAAGCCGACTCCGAATGGCAAATGGTTTTTTATGAGAAGCTTTTCATGACAGAAATACACCCATTGCCTGCCGAGGGTGACCGCTATTAGAAAAAACTTTTTCTTCATATTAGTTTTTCATGCAGGGAAATTCAAAACTGTACACTTCCGAATGGTAGTCAGTCAGTGGTGGCTGTTAGCTTCCCTAAAAATAGTTGAAAATGTGCGTCTCACCACGTTTTATGGAATGGTAGTCACACAAACCCTCTTGGCTATAGCGGCAAAAATACATTGAGAACAAAAAATTAAATTTGGACGCTAAAATTCTTGAAATGTCCCACTCTACAATAAAAAGTTAATTAAAATGTACAAAAATTTGCTTATAATTCACAACAACTAAATAACAATAAATTTATCTCTTGAGTTAAGTACCACTTTATTTTCAAAACAAATGCTTGGGGTCGTCCAATATTCTAAATAACATCGTTATCATTGCTGGTGTAAAACGCCGATATTAGAATATTGTATGATAGTCACTGTGACGCAGCTATCTGAAGATTTATATTTTTTTCAAATATTGTACTTCAATCTCATTTGACGCTTGTGAACTAGACATCTGCCGTGTACAAACAAACGAGCAATGTAGCACATAAAGGGCAAAATAAAGATTTCCATCACTCAAAATCATTTTTATTTAATAAACAAGTTATTTAAAAACAAAATGAATGATTATTTTTGCACCACCTTGGTTTTAACCGAGTTTCTCCTCCAATTTCTATTGAATGTTTTAGTGTTGTCCTAAAAAAGGATGCCTATTTCGAACTTACCGCCATTTTTTGTGTTAGTTGTGCAACTTTGTTGCTGGGCACAACGCTTAGGTAAACATCGGCAATTAGTCGTAATAGTGAGAGACTTGCGGAGATAGCTTGATAGCGATTCGACGCCGTTGGATATCTTTCTGTGGGGTTCTGGTATATACAGCCTTGGCCAAAAGTATTAGGCACCTCACTAAAATACAAGTAATTTCAAATGGGGCTCCCAAAGTGCTCGCTGTTTTTTGCAAATGTTTCACTAGTGTGTTTAACCTTTGATTACAATCATAAATTGTATTATGAGAAAATCCGTGGAACACTTGGTGCGTAAAGTCTAAGCGCTCGAACAACTAAAAGAAGTATTCTGGAAGCAGGTTTAAAAGAATGCAAATCCCAAAAGAAGCCGTGGCTTTAAAAAAAAAATTGGAAAAATCGTTTAGAATGAGCTCTCTAATACCAACATTTTGGGGAGGCAGATTGGTGGAATATTCTGTATTTATATCATTTTTAAATATCAACAGCCACAGCTTTTTACCCTAGTCCAATTTCGAGGAAAAACCACAAATCTTATAAAACGATTTTTATTCCTTTCCTACATGTATCTGGGGACCTAGGGTGACGTTCGTGAGGTGGCGGATTGCCGAAGAGTACCATCCAGATTGCGTGGTACCCACTGCTAATGAGGTCGGTGAAATGTGCACTTGCGAGGCTCGCATGGACAGTCAAAAGTGCATAAATGTATTGAAACTGTACTTTTGCCGTCGCTAAGGCGCATTTTCGTCGACACTAATTTAGATAGAGTTCAATTCCAACAAAATAATGCTCCTTGTCACAAACCAGGGACTACGATGCGTTGTTTTAGGGACAATAGCATTGTTTTGTTAGATTAGCCAACGTAGTATCCAAATCTAAGCCCCATAGAGCACATGTGGGCAATTTTAAAACGTAAGGAGCACAGCATAATATCGCAAACAGCCCTGCATATGTTTCAATTCACGAGTGGAGCGCCATTAGTACAGCCGAATGTGCAAAGCTTATACGCAGCATGCCCAGGAGTGAACCTACAAAATATTAATGTTTGTATTCCTAATTTCATTTACTCTTACTGATTTATTATAATAAAAACAAGAATATTACTTCACTTTTTAAAACGAAAATTCTAATTAAATTGAACCGGATTACTCAATGGGGCAAAGGTCACAAAGTGACCACTTACCGGATATTGTATTATATGTATTCATAACCTGCATGTCTACACTTCTTATTATAATAAATATACCATCAAAACTTTTCAAATAAACATTCATGTATTTATTTATTTTATTTTATTTTTTATTTTTCAAAATAGGCAGCCTTACTTGGACACCCTCGCATATTTACGTATGTACTTACTTTTACTATCAAAATTGAGTGCCTATAACTTTATCTGCATTATACTCGTACTTGTATTTGGAGAGGCTGCAAGTTCCTCTCTGGGCACTTACCATTGCGTTGTTATTTTTCAATATACCCACTCCATATTTCATTTGAGTACTCACTTATAGTACATATAAATATAAATGAATTAGCTAAGCTTAGTTTATTCTTAGCGACCAGTCGAGTCGCCAGTTGTGTTTGAGTAACAATGATGAACGCATTAAAATATAAACTTGTGACGGGATTGATTTTTGCTAGTCTCTTAGTCAACCTAGAAGGTTGCGTGGCAAATGTGAGTTTATGTGGTTTATGAAAATAGCTGAAAAAATACGCATATTGAGCTCAAGAGTTTTGTTTTTATATAAAACAATAACAGAAATAAATTAAAATAAAATAATAATATAAAATTTTTCAAAATTAAATTATATAAAATAAAATCAAATTAAATTAAACTAAGTAAAATCAAGCGAACTTCAATAAAATAATAATATAAAATAAAAAAAATTTAACTAAATTAAATTAAACTAAGTTATGTAGAATAAAATAAAAGCAAGTTATAAAGTACATTCAAGCGAAATCCAATAAAATGAAATAATAAATAAATAAACTAATAATTTAAATTAAGTAAAATAACATAAGTGATTATCATAAACGTATATGGACATATGCCAATGAAAAGTAAAATTTCAAATTAAAATTTTCAAGCAAACAAAACGGTCCTTCACAATCGACCATGAGGCCAATACCTTTTTAATGGATAGCAAGCCGTTTCGTTATGTCTCAGGGTCATTTCACTATTTTCGTGCTTTGCCACAAGTATGGGAAGAACGTTTAAAAACAATGCGTGCAGCCGGCTTAAATGCCATCGATACGTGAGTACTAGAATTTGAATTGAGAATTTATTTCTTGCTAATCATATTTTATTATCATACTTATTGTTTGGCAAAATAAGGTGTAAACGAGTACGGTTTAAAAACTGTGGCAATTTATTCCCCCGAGTCAAGATTCCAAATAATCGCAGAGTAATTTACCCAGTTTATAGTAAATCATTTCTGGTTCAATTGCTTTGTGAATAAAAAGAATTGGCTCATCTGGAACAACTCTTATCCTCACCATACTCTCGAGTCCCTATATACATATAGCGGTCATGGATTGAATTGATATAAAGTGGAAAAATTTTAAATGTGATAAACTCATATTTTGTAGGAGTAAATAAGCAAACAAACACCACTTTATTGAAAAAGCTTCCGAAATATAATATATTCAAAAAATTCAAAATACAGGTTTACTTCACAAAAGTGATAGTATCGCCCTTAAAGTACTGCCCATCAACTGCGACGCACTTTTGCCAGCGTTTGAGCCAGCTCTCGAAAAATTGCTGGACCTCTACATATTTTTGCTATAGCCATCAGAGCCGTCTTCGATTTTTCCATTACTTCATTTCGGCTGTTAAAGCGCGTTCGCCGCAGTGGTTGTTTTGACTCGGCCAGGTCACGTGAATTCGATAGCTGTTCGACGGTATTCGTTTCGCGAAATGTTTCACGTAGAAGGCTCATAGCGTAAAAAAAATCCTTATTAACTGGCTGACCTTCTGGCATAAAATCTTGGTATACAACCGCGAGCATCGCTTTCTTTTATGATTGAAAACGACTTCGTTTTTGTGGTCTTGGTTCATTCAGAGCTCTCCACTCACACACCTGATGTCTGGAATTCGTGTCGTACTCACAACCCCAAGTTTGGTATGCAGTAATGATGTGTCTGATGAATGTTGGGTCGGATTCAGCCTTGTAAATCATGTCTTTGGGGATATCAACGCGGTACCTTTTTTACATGAAATTCAGGTCCTAACCAACTGAGACCAACTTTGCAGCAACATGGCGCGAAACCCAAATCATTAACTACAATGTCCTGAACGGATCCATAAACAATTTTCAAGTACTTTGCGAACTCTCTGATGGTTAATTTGCGGTTATTGATCAAGTTTTCTTTACTTTATTGATATTTTCATCAGTTTTCGATGTCGACGGCCTGTCACTACGTTCGTCATCATCTATAGACTCACCATATTTTCTGAAGAAATTTTTTCAGTGGTACGTCAGCAATGACCGACAGCCAATCCCTTGGCCGGTCCAGATCGGCTACAAATTATGGTCGAGGTTAGAGAGTATGTCCTGCAAAGTGGGTCAACAAAATTAGGAAAATCTCAAGCAAGCACTTATTACAGTAGCGTCATCCATATCTATAGAAACCTTACATGCCGCTATGACTATAACTAAAGGTATATTTAACGAGCTTCCTATTGTAGGTATACTGATTTGTTTATAACATAAGAGCTGAAATGATGTGGTAATGCACCACAGAACGGCTAATATAGAAAAACTTCAAAAATTGCTAGAATATAAATAAAATATGAAAAATTATCTAAAACTAAACCTACAAAAACTGTAGAATAAAATAAGAGCTATAATAATTACTTATACATTTTACTACTCTCTACTGTCTTCTCACGCTTAGCTACATCGAATGGTCGCTACATAATCCTCATGACGGCGTCTACAACTGGGACGGAATTGCAAATATTGAGCGCTTCTTAGAATTAGCACAGAACGCTGGTTTCTATGTGGTCCTACGTCCAGGACCATACATCTGTGCAGAACGCGATAATGTATGACTGCATCATGAGAACAAAAAAAAAAATATTTTCAAACAATCTTTTCAATAGGGCGGCCTACCCCACTGGCTTTCCCACAAGTATCCGGAAATAAAGGTACGCACCAGCGATTCCAACTACCAGTTCGAAGTAAGCAAATGGTATGCTCAACTTATGCCACGTCTACAAAGGTTCTTCTACGGCAATGGCGGTCCAATCATAACGGTTCAAGTAGAAAACGAATATGCGTCTTTTTATGCGTGCGATGCTGACCATTTGATTTGGTTGCGCGATGAAACCGAAAAATATGTTCAAGGCAAAGCAGTGCTTTTTACAACAGATCAGCCGAAAGATGTGAAAAGGTGTGCGAAGATTGAAGGAGTACATGCGACCGTCGACTTCGGAATAGGTTTGTTGATTATTCGTGTAGTTGATTATTCGCAAATCACATACAATCTCGTTAAATTTTTTTGCAGGCTCAAATTTTGACAGCCAATGGAGTGCTATGCGTAGTGTTCAACCAACCGGACCATTAGTAAACTCTGAATTCTATCCCGGTTGGTTGACCCACTGGGAAGAGGAAAATCAAAGGCGTGATGCTAATGAAGTGGCAAATTCATTGAGGTAAAGAGAGTTTAAGTATATTTGTGTATATCTTTTAAAGAGGCGTGTTGATGTCTAGAAATGTAAAATAATGTATGGTACACACATGGCAGTGCACTAATAACTGCATCGTAAAATCACTCAACGAACTTAAGAAATGAATCTTTATATCCTTTATCTCCACAGACTTATGCTCGAAGCAGGCGCGAACGTCAACTTTTACATGTTCTTTGGTGGCACTAACTTTGGCTTTACTGCTGGTGCCAACAACTATGGCAAAGATTATGTTGCAGATATTACCTCTTATGATTACGACGCTGTAATGGATGAGGCCGGTAATGTTACCAAAAAATTTGAATTGGTACGCAAAGTTATAGCCGAATTTCTCGAAGTACCAGCAGAAGAGAATTGTAATGGCTGCATAACGACGCAACGCCTGGCTTATGGAAATGTAACTTTGGAGCCAATTGGTAATTTACTCTCCCAACTGGGACGCACTACGCTGGCACATGGAGAGCCGATTAAAGCTGCGAAGCCACTTACATTTGAAGAACTCGACCAGTACTCCGGTTTGGTGTTGTATGAAACTGAATTACCACATCTGGAGATCGATCCCACACTTCTCACTGTCAACGAACTGCATGATCGCGCTTATGTGTTTGTAGATGAAGAGTTGGTGGGCACGTTATCGCTTAAGAATGGCATTTTGTCAGTACCATTGAGTAAAGGTTTTGGCAGCCGCTTGCAGTTGTTGGTGGAGAATCAAGGGCGCATCAATTACGAAACTCTTAACGATACGAAAGGTATTCTAGGTGACATAACAGTGGAACGTTCCAATGGCGAAAAACAGAAGCTAAATAATTGGGTTACAACATCCTTCCCTTTGGAGAGTTCCCAAATGACGTCATTCATAGAAGCATACAAAAACGAAAAAGGAGCTGAAATAGTAAAAAAGACCAAAGTTCTAAAGAATGGACCTGTTATTTATTATGGCGAGTTCGAAGTTGAAAATCTGGGTGATACCTATTTAAATTCAATTGGCTGGGGCAAGGGTGTGGCTTATGTGAATGGCTTCAATCTCGGACGTTATTGGCCATTAGTTGGACCACAAATGACGCTCTACCTACCTAAAGATTTGTTGCAAATTGGCACAAATACGTTAGTTATTCTGGAATATCAGACAGCCAATTTAAATACCGAAAATGGAGAGTATGTCGTGACGCTCGAAGACAGACCACAGTTGGATGGCTAAAAGTTTGTACGTCGTGGCGCTCGACGATAAACCGCCGTTGTATGGCTAAAAGTTTGTTTATCAATGGGTAATTAAAAACAAAAATTGTGTTTGTTGAATTTTCTTTATTTTTATTATTATTAAGAGGTTAAATGTAAAACATAAACTAATAAAAACGTTTGTGCACGGCAAATTTATTTTGAAGGACGGAAAAAAGTTTTCAAATTGGTGTGGCAATGTTGTTTATTTTGCTTTACATAATTTATTCTATTTAGTTATCATGTTATCCCTTAAACTATTATATATTGTTGTATTTTATTTTGTTTTATTCTTTTCAATTTTAATGAGATTAATTTTATTTTGTGCAGTTTTCTTTTTTATTCAATTCCTGTAATTATTATATTTTACTTTTTTTATTTTATCTATTTAGTTCTCTCTTTTTATTTTATTTTTACTATTTTTTATTGTAGTAACGTACACTTGTGCTCGCATTATTAGGTCACTTTAGATTTTTACAATATTCGAAATAATTTTATGCTAAGTTTTTACCGTGTCATTGCACGACAAAAATTTTGTGAATCAAAGTTCCAAACTTTGCACTAAATTCCAAACATTTGACAAATACAAAAAACATTTACATCAAAATGTTCAACTTTCTAATCAGAATTTTAGAAAACTTCAGGGTACGCAGTTTTATAGCCTATTAAATTTTAGTATAATGGTGTACAAGATTAATGAAAAAATGGCACTGCCATCGAAGATGAATACGCTGTCAAAGAAGCTTTGGGAATGATTCGCAGTAATATTTTCTCTGAATGGTACGATGGAAGACCTGGTTCAAAAATAGTAAGTTCAATGTTAAAATTATAAAACTTATCAACAGAATATTGGTTGGCCACACTTATGACGGCCGATTCAGAGCTGTGTGAGTTTGGAGCGGTAAACTCTTATATGTAGATAAGGAACTATTTGCATTTGGTGGTCTTTGGAGGTGTGCCGCCGAGGCCGCGGCGGCCTTTGGCCGATATTTTGTCCCATACGTAATTGAGCCATACCATTATTATCATAATAAAGAGAAATGACAATAATTTCCTAAAAAAATTGTATTTTATTCAAAATCAACACCGGCCCTTGAAACTTAACCACCCTTTACATACATACTAAATTTTTCATTGTCAGACTTAATGCAAGGAGTAAATATAAACTAGTCGATAACTATACAGACTTTAAATGAGATGCAAATGAAAAGTACACAGTAAATTTGCTTTCGTTTATTAAAGAAGCTAACATTAAATTTTAGCCTTGCATTACACACCAGTGATCTCACAAACAGTGGAATACCCTGGCGTTTTGTGGATTTGCGTTCCGCCATTTAAATAAAAGGGAAAAACAAAATAGTTTGCAAGTTTAACTATCTAACTAATTATATAACTAAAATTAAATTTGCTATAAAACTGTATACCCTTAAGTTTTTAAAGATTCTGATTAAAAAAGTTCAAAATTTTGATGTCACTTTTTTCTTAAATTTATTAAATTTGTATGGGTTCCGTACAACATTCACAAGATTTTCTTGCTGCAGTGAACTATATTTTATAAAAATATCAATGAAAAAAATATAGCATAAAAAATATTGCGAATATTGTAAAAATAAAAAGTGATGTGACCCGACATACAGTGAACAACAAATAAACTGGGACACCAATATTAAAAAATTCAAATTTATATCTTAGTCTTGCCATAAATTCTGTGACAATTTTTACAATACATACGCCGAGAACAAATTCGCAGAAAAATGTTCCAATTCCAAAAAATTCCAAGTAGGTCCAAGTTGCTTTTGTTCGTATGCATTGTCCACTCAAGAATTATACTCAGTTTCATGGCAAATTTCGCTTGTTAACAATGAAGTGGGGCTAAAGAAAATCACGAAAGAAAAAAATATTAAATTCGACAGATGCAAGCACCTTCATCGGTGGCACGCGGTCATGAAAATGTTCTTTTCACAGATGAAAAAATTTTGACTGGTGAAGAAGTTTTTAATAAGCAAAACGACAAAATCTATGGTAAAACTTCTAAAGACGCAAGAAATGTTTTTCCAAGGGTTTGGCGTAACCAACATCCAATATCCGAAATGGTTTGGTCGGGATAAACATTCATCAGATAAACATTCCCCGTGCATATACGAGGAATGCTGCTGTTCGTTGGTCGTTCCGGTTACGTAGAACCGACTGTCGTGGGGATTGTCTTGTAAAGACGTTACATCTCTTCATTTTTGCGAAAAAAGGGTTAAGACCGGGACAAAAGTGTACCAGGAGAATGCCTTAGAAGGCGTGGTGAAGCAGTTGAGCAGTACTCTCTTCAATGGAGAGCGTTGAATCTTTCAGCAAGATTTCACTCCAGTTCATAAGGCAAAAACCCAGCAGTGGCTAAAAAATGATTTTTCCGGGTTCATGGCCGCAGAAGATTGGCCGTCTGGAAGTCCAGATCTGAATCCATTGGACTACAGTTTGCAGTCAGAATTGGAGAACATGACCTGACCTCACAGAAAGAGAGTCTCAAACAATCTTTGGTCCGAGCAGCGATGTCAATATCCATGGAAACCGTGCGTGCTGCAATAGTTGAATGGCCTAATCGTTTGAAGACTTGTGTAAAAGCAAATGGTGAACATTTCGAATAAAAATTACATTTTTTTTAATAATAACATAATTAAATAAAACTAACATCATTAAAAAAAGTATTGTAATTTCATATCTATAACGGACTTAACTTGTAACAGAACTTATGGTAGGACTAAGTAAGTAAAGTGGTTGGTACTGTGAAACAAGTTATGATTTGTGGAAAAATTACAATTACCAGCAACGTTCACCTTCATGCACGACAACGACTCAAAGCATACTGCGCTGGTTGTAAGGGAATGGTTGCTTTACAACGTATAAAAAAGTATTTTCACATCCTCCTCAGAGCCCAGATCTCAATCCCATTGAGCACATGTGGTCTCACATTCAAAGAGAATTGCGCAAACAACAGTTTAGTGGTCAAAATTATCTAAAATAAGCCATTGGAAAGATATGGCAAAATATTCCAAGAGATGTCACCAAAACTCTAGTAGAATCCATGCAGCGACATCTGAAAGCAGTAATTAGTGCAAAGGGATACTGAACAAAATTTTAGTTCATCAATTTTCCTTTATTTCCATATTTTCATTGCTGTCCCACTTTATGTTTTAGTTGTAATATTAAGGTATTGTTTTGTTTACTGGAAAGCTTCCAAATAATTTAAATACTATTATGTTTGCGTTTTTTATAATAAAATACTGAATTTAATACTTTATATTATTTTGAAAATTGATTGAACCGTTCTCAAGTTTTAAAGGATTGAAATCAGAACAAAGAAGTGTCCCAGTCTATTTTTGGGTTTTCACTCTTCTAAAAAAATTCGGCCACTTTACAACTCGTTGACGGCATTTAGTCCACTCTTCGCAATTACTATTGACTTCCTAAACATTTACTTAAAATTATTTTTTCTAATATTATACAATACTTTATAATTTTAAACTACATAAATGCGTTTTTGTAAAGAAAATTAAACGCAAATTTTTTACAAATACAAAAAATATGTTAAAGTATTCGAATCTTGACTAATCTGACGACATAAAACAATTTTTTTCGTGGAATTCAAGTTTGAATTTTAAACCTCAGAAAAAATTAATTAAACTCCATATTTATTAAAGAATAGAATATTTCATTTATTTTTAATTAGCTCCCTTACATCAACTTTGATTACAACTGATTGGCAAACGAGAGAAATATGTCTAACACAATGATAATTTAAAACTTACAACTAAAAGTTTTGTAAAAAACTACAAGTACGAGTTTATCCATAGGCAACGTTTAGTTTTGTTAAAAATGGAAGCATGAAATATAATGCAAAACAGTTGTATAATTTTATATGTTAATTGACGTTAAATTATATAAGGTGGCGTAAATTTTATGCAATTTTTCTTTTGAATTAATTTTTTATAAAATAAAATAAAATTATTCAGAGTGATCGAGATCTTTATTTTGACCTTTACGCGCTCCACTGCTTGTCTGTTTGCGTACTGCAGCTGTCTATTTTACAAGTGTCAAATATGATTGACGTACGACGCCATCAGCAATTTTATTAATCTTGCGATAGGGTGATTAATTTTACGCCACCTTGTCTATCGGAGCAGGTTTGTTTTTCAACAATAAAATACATCTCGATAAATATTACATATAAAAGGTATTGACGCCTAGATGTCCGTAGTGAATAATTCTGAGACGGCATCTTTGACATTTTTCAAGTGGGCAGATGTACAATTTTACACGATAGCACAAAACATTAAGATTATTGAAACTTGTTGAGAAAATGGTCGATCTTTAAGAACAATATATCGCAAAGTTCGTAATTTTTTTGGTGGAAATAATCGTCCGAATGAGTAGACAATCCAATTGTTGGTGAAAAATTTCAAAAAAATTGTTCTATCGACCATGGAAAAAGGACTGGAAGACCAAAAACTGGACGTTCTGTTGAGAATATTGCTGCTGTAGCGCAAAGTGTTGCTGAACAACCTACACCCAACAACATCAATATCTCGACAATCGATTCTCAACAATTAGGATTTCATGAGTCACCATCAGTTTGGCGGTTTTTACCTGTGGACATGCCGATGGTGGACATATAAATGATGCAATTTTTCATATATAATTATTAAGAGTCGTATAAAAATAGTGAAATCTGAAAGAATCTAAATGTTTACTATTTTTTATATTAAAACAACATCTTGGCGCGCCTTCTTAGAGACCTTTTCATACACATATATGTAAAAAGTTAGTTTTATATACACAAATCTGATACTCAAGCAAGCGAAAATAAGTCTATTTCACAAGTAAAAACTGGTATTTGTATTATCTGAAGAAAAACTTGATTAAATATAGTTTCAGTGACAACATTTGACAAACTGAATACGTTTCCGCCGACAGTTGTTTCTACGTTACCGGAGCGACCCGGATTTACTATATATCCGGCCAAGGACTGTCGCTCCAGTAGCACTCTCCGTGCATGTGTGGGGAATGCTTTTGCTGCTACAACAACAAACTGAATATGTTTGCACAATAAATAATTTTATATCAGACGAGCTTAAGGTTAATTAATTTCATATGTACACATTTTATATTCGAGTTGTTTAAAAAATATAATTTTACCAAGGCAATATTCGCTTGTTCTTTGTACGTGAAAGGTTACTAAAGGCCTGGTTTTTGATTAAAGAAAGTTAAAAATAAGAAATTAATTTTATTACTTTACAAGACGAACTGGAATTATTTTAACTACATGAAGACACTGAGGGTAAAACTATTTTTAACAGAAGGCAGTAACAGTGATAACCGGCAGCACCGCAACCGAATTCTTACATATTTCAGATTCAACACTAAAAATTTGCAATTATCATATGCAACAGTAGTCTCATTTTTTTATTATTGCATCCACTTTTAGAGCTGAAATAAATTTCAAAATTCTGCGGCTGGTAACAATTCATTTCAGGAAATTAAAATTCTAGCAAACATACTTTTAGAAACTTAGAGCAAACGTATAAACGTAAAGTAAAGGTAAAGTAAGTAAAAAAGGTATGCAGTTAAGATTTTCATCAAGTCTCATAGTTAATACTCATACATATTGCTAGCTATAATTACTTCACTACATACAAATCTCTATTAATTCTTTTACAAATATTTGACTAATTTTATTTCAATGTCTATAGGTTAGTATAATTCCTGGCGTGTAAAAGGAATGTCACTTATTGTGCTCTCACAAAATAACTAGTTTTTTTGCATTTTCTTTAACCTATTTAATTTACGAGTACTTTTGCGTTACACTTATGAGCCTAATTAATCATACGACTTATATTCTTTAATAACACTTGTTTGAGCCTTGTATACTGAATAGAGAGTTTACTCAATTAGTCTTTATTTGACTTTGCTGATAAATAGTTAGCTGACCGCAAGCGCAATTTTCTTATCCATGCGCTTCAGCCACATAAGGACGAGTGTAATCAAAATAGACATATATTTTCGCAATATTACTTTGACTAATATTTGTATTTTTACCGTTTGCTTTGAAAGTGCAACAAAAAGTTGATCAGGTTACAGTATGCGATACTTAACAGTTTGATAAGTATTTTAAAAATTGTTTCGAAAAAAATATATTGCTTACGTAGCATTAATATTTTGCATACCACAATGTGTGTGCATTGTTTGCTTGAATTTTATTGTTAGGTGTAATATCGGTTTTTTCGTGTTAGTATGAGAAAGTTCAAAGCTGACAAAAAGAGTTATCACAGCTGCAATTTGTGTTTGGCTTGCAAAGCGAAGGAGTATGAAATGGAAAATTATTAATTTATATAGAGTATTCGAGAGCGTTAAAATAATGTTTTTAGAAAGTAGTAGCTAAAAATAGCATAAACATAGATATAAAGTATTGGTATACATTTCAATTTTCTAATTGATATTCTTAAAAGCCTTTATGTGTCTATTTTGTTCATGTTTGTTAATAAAAAATTGCTGGTATGTTTAACTACGATAGGCATGTGCGTAATTTGCATTTGAAGCAGTGTTATAAGTTTAAAGCTTACGTTTAACCGTTTAACTAGTTTACTTGCATTTTTTTGTCTACTCATTTACACTCATGCACTTCTATACTAAACCCATACACAGTAATTTTGTTTGCAGACGTTCTAAATGGCAGCAGGCGGAGGCGGCGCACTGTTGGATACCGCTGTGGAAGGTATATGTCAGTGCCATTTGGATTTTTGTGCATTTATGTCTGCGCGCAGATTTTGAGTAAAACAAATTCCGAGTATCTGTAAATAAACAAATTAAGTAAGCATCGGAAGTTTTTGTTTTTGTTTAAAGTGCACAAAAAATAAATGAAATGTTTTGGTAACTTAAACTAAAAAGAAATAATTAAAACAAACCTGTATAAAAATAAGTATAATAACGCTGGTTGAAATTATAATTAAATTACGTTCAATCCATTCTTCGCCTGCTTGTACACAGCCTTTTTCGTAAATGATTTTCGATATTTCAAACTTCTGGGACAAAATGAAGAGAAGAAATAATTACTGGGGTAATAAATAACGTAGCATTTTTTTTAAATCATAATTTACATATATGTATGTACATAATTAGAGCAGAAATTAAAAATGTTTGAAGTAAAAAAAAAACAACTTGTGAAACATATGAATGCATTGAACTATTCAGACAACAGGACCTGGATTATTAGTATACAAATGCAGGAAGACGCCACACTGATTAGGTGCGCTTCCAGCCAATCTTCGCCAGCTCGCAAGCAGCCACGCTCATAAATATGTCGCTCAACCGGCTTAAGCCGACCACCCGCAGTATTAATGTTGTTTCAGTATTTTTCACGTTAAAGTCAGTTAACCCAAATTTTCCCCCATTTTTTAGTAAGCAGCAAATATAAAGTATTGGTCAAAGAATAGTTAGATATTAGCAAATCATTATTGAGAATAATGTTTTCTTACATATCCCTCCTTGCGCACATCATAGCCGCACTGCTTGTTCTTAATTATCTCTGTCGGCCGGCGACGGCAGCATGAAAATGGCACACCACATGCCTCCCGACTGCCTATCGCGCTTGATGAACAATTGAAATAGTTATTGCTATCCCAGTCTTTAGGACCATCGATGCCACAACACTGCAACCAATCCTCTTGTATCCAGTCGATGAGATTTTGCTGATCTGGGTCTTCGCGATAGTGAATGATGAAGGCACGCAATCCTTCGGTTGCTTGATCTTTTATCTACGTGACAACGTTTTTAGCTTCTAGAAAAGTAAATAAATAATTGCGTCAACATTAACTTACCCAGCCTTTGTCCTTTAGCACGAAAGTCAATATGCCCAGACTGATTTCGAACATCAACAGCAAAGATAGAAACAGTGCATACTATTTGAAAAAAAAAAAACGATTCATGAGCACATCACGCATGGATTTGTTTATGCAGTAAAGGAGTGTTAAAAATAAGTTAAAATAAAATTACGGTAAATGGTAAAATGTATATACACTTATGCTCACATAACTACAATATTCCTTACAAATTTCCTTAATTTTTTATACAAAAAATAGTTCGCTGAATAAAATTTAACTTTATGAATAAGAGTTCCAAGACTTGTACAAAATTTAGCGAATTTCCGAGTTATTATAAAAATTTTCAATTATTTACTCAGAATTTTTAGAAAATATCTGGCTATGTGATTTTATAGGCAATTCAATTTCTGTGGAAATTTTAAAGTTGCTCCAAAATTGAGTGAAATTTAGACAATTTTTTCATACGATGTTAGGCTTCTTCTTACTTATAAAAGACTTCCGAGCATGGGCTTTATATTTTTAAAATTTGTTAAATTTTTGTGAATTTTGTGCAAAGTTTGAATCGCCTGTCACTAGTAATCCGCAATGGAGTAAACTTCAAACCTGTCAGCATACTGCCAGCGGGATGCCTCCTGATTTCTCCCCTGCAATCCCTACACAATGAGACCTCCATGCTCCCGGTCACGGAGCGCAGTAAAATGCTCAGCAAGCAATTTCTGCTAAGATGTTACAGCAGGAATCACTTCTACAGACACTTGTTAGAGCCTGAGCCACCTCCCAGGCGAGTCAGAAGGCATCCCTTTCACAACACCGACGAGATACAGGACCAAACACGACTGTAACTACTGGAGCGGACAGTATGTAGACAGACATTAAACGAAATTCATCGGGAGACTTTGACTACCTTCCCAAACTCCCGGCCCTTGAATGCCGTTAACGGAGTCCAACCACCACTCATTGTGGGGGAAGAGTTTCAGCTGTCTCGTTAAACCCGCGTAACTTTGGCTCAATTACAGTCTGCATATTGCAGCAGTTTAAACTCCTACTTATCCAGAATTTATCCCGACATACTCAGTGTATGTCCGGCATATGAAAGTACCCCGTACGATACTAACCACCTATTCACATGCCCTCTCAAACTCTCTCCGCTAAAACCCATCTTCCTATGAACCCAACCTGTCGAAACAGCTTATTTCCTCGGCCTATCGTTAGATAGGTTAGACGATGACGATCGGTGACTACACCGCACTGGCAGGGCCTAGTGAACTGCTACAACAACAATACAACCATTTGCTGTTCAGAGATGGCCTAACTAAACCTCAAAATTTTGGATCCCATCAAGCCACACGGCAATTCAGAAACTCGTGGACAAACGCCTAAAAAGTATGATTATTTTTACGTCTTTCGGCGTCACTGGGCATTTCTTCTTCTGTGTATTGGCTATTGTATGAAAAAACGTAGACGTACAGAGGAAATTGCCTTAATTTGTATTACTATTTTTTTATGTTTACTGACATTAGCTATGCAATGGTAATTGTCACTGTAGCCAAACGAATTGTGCGTAACTACCATTCGGTTACCCGAGGCTCGAAACCTACTCTGGACATGAAACATGAAATGGTAAAAAAGGTTTTTCTCAAAGCGGCCGCTCCCAGCAGGCAAAAGCAAGCATTGAGTGTTTCTTTCATGAAAAAACTTCTCATAAAAACCATCTGCAATTCGAAGACGGCGTAAAACTATAGATTTTCCATTTTTAGAACAACTTAGAACTTATTTCTTACAAATCTTTCACCTCATTATGCAATATATATCATTTTTTTACTGAAAATTAGTGTATATAATGTATATAATATTTTTAATTTTTCTTTGGGCTACTAATAGTTTTATAACAACAAAATTTCATTTTCTGATTTTAAACTCTTACCAGTGACAATAGGCAGGTGTTTTCTCGTAGCGCACCCACGCTTCCAGTAAAGCCAATGATAAATGTTATAGTGCCTGTGCAAATAAGCACAAAGGCAGGATCTAGCGCTATAAATGTTAGTTTGGCCAAATTACTAAACATATCTTTTTCGTTCCATGCCCAAATACCTACGGCCAGTACACACAATCCAGCAGTCTGCAATAGTCAACATAAAATCACATAGATTAATTCAAGTACATATGTATGTGGCTTAACTAAACGACTCACCCAAACAACTACGTTGCTGCTGAAGAGCAAATATTTCAGACAACAGCTGATCTCACTGGTCTCACTGCGATATTTGCGTACGGAATGCATTTTAGATACTTTTTAAATTTGGAACTATATATCTAATTGTATATATTTATTGTTCCCAAAAAATTTGCTTTCAAAGCGCACAATACGCTTTCACTAGGCTTACGCCTTGACCGCGTCTTCCCTACAAATTGTGTTCGTTGGCCTTCACTTTTTTCTGGATTTTGTTCTAGATTTTTTTTATGTATAAAAGCATTCTACATGATATCTTTACATCGGTATATTTTCTTCTAATTGTCATAAACACAGGAGTATAAAAATATTACTAATATTTCCCTTGTAAGATTTTTTCTTGTCAGATGAGAATTTTGCTGATTGGCACGAAAGTCAGAACATAGATAAATAACAAACAACAGTGGTGGCGAAAATATCGTAGCATTAATATATAGGCCTGTTTTCCAAATTGTTTTCAGGCAAAAATTTCATATTTTTCGTATTCAATTTGTTTGGCATGTTAAAGGCCATTTTAGTTTTTTTTTCATTGGCAAATCGCTTCTACACCCTGTTCTGAAAAGTAGTAGTAGCAGTAATTATAACTTTCCTGATTCAGTTTTGCCAACTTATAGTATGGGTACTCACACCAATCTGCGGTTTGGCGGCTTTTTAGTCGGCAGAACCAACGATGATATGTTACAAATTTGGGGTATCTGAAACGAAATTGTAAGAATAGCTTTTACAAGTTGTTGTTACTTCTAGTGGAATTTGTGGATACATAACAATTTTTTTTAAAATAGGAGATTTACAATTTACTTATATTCTTCTTTCAACATTGTGATTCTCCCTCAATTACTCAAGTAAAAACTAAACATAATTACGAAATCCGTAGAGTCGCATCATTTCATCTCACGGTGTACAGAATGTAGACAGTGGCTCTTCTCAAAACCGTTACTTTATTTCTAGCGATTTTGATAACCCATGCGAGAAAGTAATAGAAACTGCCAAACACATTTTCTTGTCCCGACGTCATCGGCAACAAAACGGAGAAACTGATGCATTTACATGGTCGACCATAATGGTCCTTCTTACCTTTACTTCTGACCCTCGAGGGTTTTATCTAAGTAGGTGACCAAAGAACCACATGACAGTGAATTCTAAAAAACAAGAAGCCTTAGGAAGTACCCCGTGTGAACTTAAGGGTAATCGCCAAGGGGAGGTATCCGACACGACCTCGGCTCTGTGCACAGCAGCCGGGCAAATTTAGAGAATATTGGAAACATTTCTGCGAATTACAGAAAATATTACCGAAAAATCCAATTTACCAAATTACATCCTAAAAACAAACGGCGACTTTACCTTTCCATGCAACGAAACGCCAGTCGTATTGATGGGACTGCACTGGAAAACCTGTTTGGTATGTCTGAATGACGTCATTATTATGGATAAAAGTCTTAGTGACTATCTGGAAAAGGTCCTTCAGCACATTGCCTCCACGGAATTACGATTGAGTCGGAAGAAGTGAGCATTGTTCAAAGCAGAAGTCACGTGTCTTGGATATAAGGGGACCACCGAAGGGGTCAAGGCAGACGAAGAGAAAATAAAGGCAGTAAGAGATTGGCTACAACCAAGAAATGTGCACGAAGTACTAAGTTTCCTAGGGCTATGCACATATTACCGTCGTTTTGTTCCAGTATTTGCAAATATTGCTTGAAGTCTCCACAATCTCACTAGGAAGAGCTACACTTTTGTGTGGCACAAAGAACAAGAGGACGCGTTCCAGCAGCTGAAAAAGCCTCTTTGTACAGCGAATATGTTAGCGTATTCGGTCACGGGAGAAAGTTTAATTTAAAATCAGAAATCATAAAATCACATATTTACCAAGCCACTCACTGAATAACTTCTCCTCCTTTTATTTTTTTTCTTCGCAGAACTTACGTTACCGGTTTTCAAAATTGCGCAAAATGAAGTAGAGTTTTTGAAAGGCGCTAAATTCTGTATTCTGATATCAATGTGTAGTATTAAGAATGATTGTGAAGAAGATTAAGCTTTCCAAACTCACCGTGTCGTAAGAGTTCATCAACAAACAAACAAAAGGAAGGGAATTACTTGTTTGTGAAGAAGAAGAGTAGGCGAAAGCAACAAAAACAACCAAAAACAAGAAAGTATACACACATACACATTCTTTCTAGACACGGCATCTTTCGCATAAAAACACACACAGCACTTCGTTTGCATTAGTTTGTTTAGTTTTAATCTCACAAATCACATTAGTATCAAGCTATTCATAGAATTTTTACAAACATGTATTTTCGGATACTTTTGTTTGTTTTGTATTGGAAAGGAACCTGACGTCGGACTTATGGAAATCGCGAAAAATAAAATAACTGGTTTGGGAAGACGCCCCCTCCTGTACTGAATTCGCCTTGGTTGTATGGCTCTATTGTGAGGGTTCTGGTTTGTTTGGTTGCTTATTTTCCGTGCTAAACTATTGTGAATGCGTTTCACAACGAAGAAGATTTTTGTGCTGTGAAATTTTGGAGTGGATTGCTTTATACGAAAAAATTGCAATTTTCGTGATAAGTTGCTGAAATGTCTGACAACGAGGATGATTTTATGTGCGAGGATGATGAGGATTACGGATTGGTAAGCTCTGAAACAATTTAACGCGAACATCTTAATAACACGTAGCGCAATACGGCTTGATTATAAACCGGCAAACTCTTCTTCTGTAGGAATATTCGGAAGATAGTAATTCTGAGCCCGATGTGGATCTAGAAAATCAATATTACAATAGCAAAGCCTTGAAGGAAGATAATCCGAATGGTGCCCTGGCTTCGTTTCAAAAGGTGCTTGATTTGGAGGGAGGTGAAAAGGGTGAATGGGGCTTCAAAGCGCTCAAACAGATGATCAAAATAAACTTTAAATTGGTAAATTTACTTTCCTTTCAATGCAATCTTAGTAAGCATTTAGGTGCTAACAAAACTGCATTTATAGAATAACTATAATGAGATGATGGAGCGATACAAGCTGCTATTGACTTATATTAAAAGTGCTGTAACACGAAATCATTCGGAGAAGTCGATCAATTCCATTTTGGATTATATTTCCACATCCAAAAATGTAAGTTATATAACAAATATATTAATATACATATATATGTTTTTAATATCTTTAAACATTTGGGTAGATGGAAATTTTGCAAAAGTTTTACGAAACTACATTGGATGCATTGAAGGATGCTAAAAATGATCGTCTCTGGTTCAAAACCAATACCAAATTAGGCAAACTCTACTTTGATCTTGGCGACTTCATAAAATTACAAAAGATACTTAAGCAACTACATCAATCCTGTCAAACAGATGACGGTGAGGATGATCTAAAGAAGGGCACGCAATTGCTGGAAATATATGCGTTAGAGATTCAAATGTATACAGTGCAAAAGAATAACAAAAAGCTAAAGGCATTATATGAACAATCCTTGCATATTAAGTCCGCTATACCACATCCACTTATTATGGGTGTAATTCGTGAGTGTGGCGGAAAAATGCATTTGCGAGAAGGTGAATTCGAAAAGGCGCATACCGACTTTTTCGAAGCATTCAAGAATTATGATGAATCAGGATCTCCGCGACGAACGACATGTTTAAAGTATTTAGTTTTGGCTAATATGTAAGTTATAAATTATTTGCGTACATTTTTTCTAGCCAAATTTTATATAATTATTGCAGAGAAAGTCATGACAAATCAAAGTCGATTTTTTCTGCAATAATCCTCATAAACACAAAATCTCTATTACAACTCATTCTCAAAAACATTACAGTTTTGGTGCTAATTTTGTATATTTTCCTACATCATCAATTTTATTTTGTCAGGAAGCACCTCATCTGTCATACAGCTTATGAATAAAATGAAAATGCTGTTGCAATTTATTGTAACTTGTGAATATTATTGCCGCGTTTTCTGACTTTTTTATGTATGCCATTTATAATTTTACTATAATCTACTTTTAGGTTAATGAAATCCGGTATAAATCCTTTCGATTCACAAGAAGCTAAACCATATAAACAAGATCCTGAAATTGTTGCCATGACAAAGCTGGTTATTTCGTATCAAAATAACGACATTACAGAATTTGAGTCTATACTAAAAACCAATCACAAAAACATTATGGATGATCCGTTTATACGTGAACATATTGAAGATTTGCTTCGCAATATACGCACACAGGTGCTAATAAAACTCATACGACCTTATAAAAATATTAGAATACCATTTATAGCTACAAAATTGAAAATTGAGGCCGTTGAAGTTGAAAGTCTGCTGGTATCGTGCATATTAGACAAGTAAGTAATGCATATTTTTAGATGGTTTGAATATTTGTGAAATCTTTTTGTATACAGCACAATCCAAGGACGCATAGATCAAATGAATCAAATTCTTCAACTTGATAAAGAAAACAGCAATGCAGCACGCTACAATGCGGTGGACGGCTGGGCGAATCAAATATCATCTTTACATCAGGCTGTAGTTAACAAAATGGCATAAGAGATGATCGTGTAGAGTTGTGTTATGCGGGTTCAAAACATGCTTGCTACAATAAAAGCGTTCGATTTGAATTAATTGTTTTGATTAATAATTATGTATTTGCTTTTAAACCGCGTCATAGTAAATAGTTATTTCATGCACTTCTACTAGGCAGCAGCTGTGCCCTTATACATGCCTCACACTTAGCTTTATTATTATATTCAAAATTTGTCAACAAAAAGAATTTCCTAAAAATGCATCAAACACCTGAACTTAAATCGGTTATACATTCAGTTAATATAAATTTGTATGATCCAAAGTTCGATGAGTGTCATTGTTTGGTTTAATTTAGTAAAAGTAACATTAAATATAATTCTTCCACTTTCGATAAAATTTTATAAAAAAATAGCCTTTTTTGTTTACTTTTATATATCAATTTATTACAATTTTAATTTACATCATCAATTTCTTCGAATTAAACTTTTTAAGGTTAATATTTATTTATTTGCTGGAACTTAAACATACGCGAATTTTATAAATAAAGTAGCCGAAAAGACACATTGGATATAAAAACAAGATGCCGCCAAAGGCGACACAGGATGAGTAAAAAGGGTGTCCGCCCCAATTAAGAAGTCTATATATATACGGCCTACCAATGCTGTAAGAAAAATAGAGGCATAGTTTTATAAGTATTTTAATTAGCAAGTAATTTACTTACACATTTTCGCCGCCCATCAGAAAGTAGACTATTGAAAAAAGTATATACAGCATGACAACAAATACCGGATAGATCAAATGCGAAACGCGTGTAGGGAATACGACCACAATCTGGTCTAAAATCATCATTATTGAAGTAATTGCGTGTGAATTGATGTTGTGAAAGAAAGTAATGCAAGTATTACTATCGGGGCCAACATAAAAGCGCCGATAAATTTTTAGGATTTCATTTCGATGTATTCCCTCAGGTATTTGACACTTCGCAAATGGATATATTAAGATCCAGTAGATAAATGACAGTCCAGTTGCACATGCAAACGCCGAAATGTGCAGGGCCCAGTACAATTTCACCATCCATAGCGGGCAGGCTAAAACCGAAAAAACAATTGTGTAAATTAATATAAAAGACCATTTCATTGTTTTATTGTTAAATAGGAATACTAGAAGCTGCTTTCATATTTCATACGTGCTTTAGGTGCTGTGAAACAATATATTGATACCAATATGGCACTATAGATGGACACCAGTGTACAGAGCAAAAATCCCCAATTTGTAAAATAAATAAACCATTTGCCCTCGAAGAAGAACTGTTCCAAGCTAAGCCCCATTGTGACAGCGAACCAGGCTGCAAAGCACCAGCGATATATCAGGAATATTTTGGAACACTCGCCTTTTTGCCACTGCGAAGTAAAAGAGGGAAATACATACATGCAAATGGGTTAAGAATGCAATGTGCTTAAGTATCCATTATGCGCACACTTGTGATTTGAAAAAATCGTTTACGGGCTCATGTAACAGGCTGAATCTGGAATTTTGGAATAGCTTCGCACATGGGTAGCAACAGCTGCAGCACTGACCCCTAGTCTGCAAACATTTAAATATGAGCTATGGGGGTATGAACTAATTATGGACCATGGACCAACCTCGCTTCTTTGGACTTGATTTTCCATTGGCGCTAGCTTTATTTATGCCTTGACAATTCGTAAAGAAATGCCTTCCAATTTTTGCACAACTTTTCTTTCCGTTTTTCCCAAAGTTACATGTGAAAAATTTTGCATAGATATAAAGAGAACAATTTCAAAATAAATATAAATAGAATTAAAATCTGAAGTCAAATAGAATACAAACAAATTAACGTAAGGTCCACAGGAATGCTTTATACGTGCTCTGGAAGGTGCTTTAGTTCAATAATTTGTATTTTCTAACTTTTCGCTTAAGTTTGTTTGTTCCAAAAATAACACATCTGAAATGGAAATTCATAAAATCAGGCGGGTATAATTGTGAGTGAGTTTGTGGGAATACAGTGAAAGCTCGCTAATCAGTATAAATTATTGGACTGGTGAATGGGCCTGCAAGAATTTAAATGCACCATTTTATAGAAAAAATATAAAATCAAAGTTCATTTAAGGGGTTATATACAGTTAGAATTTTCAAAAACTCGACTTTTTTAATTTTATTTTCTTAATGTACATATATTTAAGATTACACACTGAAAATTTAATATCGGCCAGGTGAATATTTTTGCAGCTACACGCAAATTTGAAAAGGCGTTCCCACGACAGTCGGTTCTACGTAACCGGAACGACCCGGATTTATATCCGGCCAATGACTGTCACTTCAACAACATTACTCGTATATGCACGGGGAATGTTTATGCTGCTACAACAACAACAATTACTTGAAAGTGCTTTTCAAACTTTAAACGCGTTTTTCTCAAAACGGTGTTTTCAAAGTCGGTGACCAACATTACTCGTAAACGGCTAAACCGATTAGTCTCAAATTTTAATGAGCTTCTTAAATATATTTTTTAGTGATTAATAGAAGATCTTTTTCTCACCGATAAATTTTTGTTTTATAAACAATTTAAGCCCGAAATTTTGGTCAAAAATCGATTTTTTTTTTAAATAAATTAATATTTTTACTAATACTAAGTTTTAAAATATAGTTAAAAGGTAACATAATGTGTGTACAAATTTTTAGATAATAAATTTAAAAGTTTTCTTGGAAAAAATTCTGGCAAATTCGCTTTTTTTTTGCCTTCTAATTGTATATAACCTGTTAAAGCAAACGTAAGACTGGCCTTTAGCTAAAAAAATAACGAAAACAGTGATCTGTTATCAAAGCGGTTCAAGCGGTTAGTTTATGTCAAAAAGTAAATTTTTGTTTAAATGCCTATTTTTAATTAATATCCCTTACACCTTTTTCCTTTTTGTTTCCATTTCCATTTTTTATTTAAATCTTTTGGCTTAATTCCGCAATTAAAACGGTTTAACAATATCATCCTCAAAATATTAGGTCTGTTTATGAAGCAGGGGGCCGCCGTAGCCGAATGAGTTGGTGCGTGATTACCAATCGGAATTCACAGAGAGAACGCAGGTTCGAATCTCGGTGAAACACCAAAATTAAGAATTGCGGTCGCCCCTCGGCAGGCAATGGCAAACCTCTGAAGTGAAACGGCTCCTCATAAAAAATATCTGCCGATCGGCTTGAAATTGTAGATCTCTCCATTTGTGGAACAACATCAAGACGCTCGCCACAAACAGGAGGAGGAGCTCGGCCAAATACCCCAAAAAGGGTGTACGCGCCAATTATATATATATATATATACAGGGTGGGCCAAATAAGACCTACTAATGTTAAGCACAAATAACTTTTTTATTTTTTGACATATTTATTTTTCTCTTTTTGTAGGTTATAATTGAATTGTTGGAAATTTATTATGGAACCCTACAGTACAACACAACGCGTTAAAACTATCGAGTTTTTCTATTCTTGTCAACGATCAATTGTTTTAACGCAGCATAAATATTGGCAACATTTTAATTTCAGATCAGCTCCTACAGCCTTCATAATTAGGAGTTTGGTCGGCCGTTTTGAGGTACTGGGTTCAGTGGCCGACCGTCCTGGACGAGGTGCCCATCGAAATATTCGCACTGAAGACAACGTGGAAATTGTGCGGCAGAGTGTTGCAGATGATCCATCTGTCTCAACTCGCCGTCGTTCCAGCCAATTGGGCATTTCCAGAACGACATTACGTAGAATTTTAAAGTTGAATCTAAAGATGTACCTATACAAAATTCAAGTTGTGCAAGCACTGCTATCGCAAGACCACCAACAACGACTACAATACGCTATTCGTTTTACACAATTAGCCACACAAATTGATTTTTTACATAATGTTTTGATGTCGGATGAGGCGCATTTCCATTTAAATGGTTATGTCAACAAACAAAACTGTAGATTGTGGGGCTCTGAAAATCCAAGGGCAACATACCAACATCAGTTGCACCATCTAAATGTACTGTTTGGTGCGGTGTTATGGCCACTAGAGTTATCGGTCCATATTTCTTCGAAAATGAGGATGAAACGCCGGAATCGATTTCAGGAGCTTCTTACAGAACATTGATCGAAAACTTTTTGCGGCCAATGGCGAAGCAGTATCCTAATTTGTGCTTTCAAAAGGTTGGAGCAACTGCGCATACTGCTGGGCAAACTATGGTCTGATGCATGCATTTTTTGGCGAACGTCAGATTTGACTGCGCCCGACTTCTTTTTATGCGGATATTTAAAAGACAAAGTGTATCTTAATAAATCAGAGACTATTAGACAGCTGAAGCAAAATATTCGAGACGAAATACTTCCCGCCAACAATTTAATCAGCTGTTCGTAAAACTTGCAAATTGTTTTTAGTTTTGTGTTCATGCACTTTCCGAATTCTCGGAAATTAAGTTACTGGATAATCTTTACATGAACATACCTATTATTTCAAATTATTGAACTTATGCAGCCAGGATATTCCAGCATTCGCTGTTCCTAATAATCTAAAATTCCGAATTGCCAATTAGCTGGTCACATCTCAAAGCGAATTACTTGTGAAAAGAAATAATAGAAACAAAAATACTTCAATCGTCGTAAAAAGGAAGAATTTCGTGGCAAAATAAAATTTTAATTGCTTGTATATTTTTAGTTGTTGATCAAGCAATTCGGACAGTTGGCAGATAGAAGAGTGTGCGCTTATTTAATCCGTGCGCACACAATTTTCAGTCGACTAGAAAATATATCTGTGACTGTTAGTTCTTAACACGTTCCCGCCGGCGCTGTTATTCATGGTCTTCGCCCACAGACGGCAATGTGTAAGTCTTTTCGCTCTATCGGAAGCGATTGCAGGTCATAAAACAAAATTTTTTCATAAGGGTAGTCGTTTATGGCATCTCATCTCATAGGTACCGTTCAATAAAGTACCATTGGTGGTACACGCCGCCTCATGAAGCAATCTTGTGCGGGCCACCGGTGGTACGCGCCGCCCCATGAAGCAGACTTGTGCGAGCCACCGGTTGTACGCGCCGGCGTGAACGTGTTAAAGACTGCCTTGCATTGTTTCCATAGCTTGAGTAAAGTTATTACTACTAACCATTTCCTTTTCAATTTTTATTTATTTTATTTTATTTATTTATTTTTATACACCAGTAAGGCATATTTTTTACAGTGTTTTTACTTACACAACAAAAATTACTACTAAAGATTTAATAATTTAAAAAAGAAAATTTATATTACATAGTCTAAATAATTGTCTTAAAAATTAATACAACTTTTTGTAAGAAGGAGAAGCGTACTAGGAGGAACACAGAAATTTTAATTAAATAGTAAAAATAACAGAAACGGAATTAGAAGATAGCTCTATACGCTTAAACTCTCCTCTATCAAGCCCAACATCAAACAGTTTATGAAAATTAAGAAGCAATTTCACACCTCCCATAAGTTGTAAATGTTAATGTCAAGTAATGTGATTATTATAACAATATGTATTATATCCCTAAAACCAATTTTTAATTATTTTAGGGCTCTGTCAAATATTTAACTGCTCAAAAAGGTTCCGTAGCCCAGGAAAACAATAAATGCTGCTAAAGGGTGATTTTTTAAGAGCTAGATATAGGAAAGTTTTTCAAAGAAATACACGTAAAATTCAGAAAAATGCATGCAATTTTTATTTAAATCGATAGTACAGTCCATATAATTTAATGTTTGAAGATTATTTCATGCAAATGTTGACCGTGACTGCGCTTCAAATGTTCCATCCGCTTAGTCCAATTTTGGCATAATCTTTCCAATGTTTCGGCCGGTATCTCACATATAAATGCTTTAATGTTGCCACACAAAAAATTATCTAAAGGCGTTATATCGCACGATCTGGGTGGCCAATTGACAGGTTCCGAACGTGAAATAAAATGTTCATCGAACTCGCCTCTCAACATGTCCATTGTTACGCGTGCTGTGTGGCATGTGGCACCGTCTTGCTGAAACCACATGTCATGCAAGTCAAGCTCTTGCATTTTGGGAAAAAAAAGTTGGATATCATTTCACGTTAGCGCTCACCATCCACTGTTACGTTACGATTCGCAGCATCTTTGAAGAAGTACGGTCCAATGATACCTCCAGCCCATAAACCGCACCAAACTGTGACCTTTTCTGGATACATTGGTAGCTCTTGCAATTCTTCTGGCTGATCTTCACTCCAAAATCGACAATTCTGCTTATTTACGTACCCATTGATCCAAAAATGAGCTTCGACGCTGAACACAATTTTTCGATAAAAAAGTTATCTTCGGCCAACTTTCCAAGAGCCCATTATCCAAAAATTCTGCCATGCGGTAGGCTTCACACCTAAATCCTTTCGCAAAATTTTCCACGTTGTTGAGTAACAGAGGCCCAATTGTTGCGAACGGCGACGACTCGATAATTGATGGTCATCATTAACACTGGCCGATACAGCTGCGATATTTTGTTCAGTTCGCACTCTTTGTAAGCGTGTTGGTGGTTTGATGTCCAATAATGTAAATTTGGTTCTAAATTGAGTCACAATAGCTCGAATAGCTGCTTCAGTGGGTCTATTAAACTGACCATAAAATGGAAGAAGCGCGCGATAAATTTTCTCAACAGAACACGCATTTTTATAATGAAATTCAATGATTTGCAAGCGTTGTTCGTTTGTAAGACGTTTCATGGTTAAATTATAGACTAAACTGAAGATGTGTGACAGTGAAACAAAACACGAAACGTGCGTCAGTTGTTTAAACCAACTGTTTAAAAAGATAATAGCTAAAAAATCACCCGTTATAAATAACCCCGATAAGATTGCTTCAGACCCTCAGTTTAGCCAAAAACTTTGTGGTTGCAGCCGGGGTGACATTATTAGAATCAATCCTCAATCTCAATGAAGCCGATCACTAAGGACTCTTTCTGAGAAAGATACACCTCTGTATTTTTAACCAGGTTCAACGCCCACTTACCGATCTGCCTTTATAATAAGCAAATAGGGCTTGCCATCCGAAGAATTTCACACCTTATGCGCAGGTGAATCAGTCTTTGAAAGCCCTTCATCAAGAAGGATGAAAGACTGATTGGTCTGAAATCCTTAGCGGATACATGTGAGCTCTTATCTGCCTTGGGTATGAATCTAACTCTCCCAACTCTCCACAAGCTGGCTATGTAGAGCGCATATACAGGTGTCGCTCGACGACAAGCAGCCTTTGCGATTTCTGCAGATGATGCCATCGAGACCAGGCGACTTGGTGACGCTTATCCAGCAAGCGACGTATACTAGAAAGGTTTGATATGCTTCCCTAGCTGTTCTTGCTGTGTCCGGTAATGTCGGAAAATAGATGTCAGGAGTGGCTCCTCGCTGCTCATCGTCTAGCAACCAGATTAAGTTTTAAATTCAAAAAGTGGGTGGTGCCGCGCCAACATTTGAGTAAATGCATGTATCTCGATGTCGACTTAATAAATCTTGCTCAAATTTAGTGCACGTATTGCTCCCCATCTCATATACATATATCTGGAATCAACATTATCGAAACCAGACAAAATCCACGCCCACTATTTATATGTAAAGGCTAAATTCCCGTCACTCCCATTCGGCAGAGCTCATTCGAATTTCACGGTGGGTATGAAACACCAAATGATAGAAAAGGTGTTATCTAATAGGGGTAATATCCTGGCAGACAATGGCAAACTTTCGAGTATTTCTGCCACGAAAAAGCTTCTTATAAAAAACCATCTGCGTTCGGCGTCGACGTAAAACTGTAGGCTTATCCATTCTAAATTACACCACCTTTCGAATAAGTAAAAAGTATTTCAAAAGACGAGCCTGGATGTTGTTTTAAAATAAAACATGTACAAATTTAGGATTCATAAATTCTATCTAAAATACAGGAAAAATCCGCCAAACAGTCGATTAATGAATGCCGAATGAAACGTCGAGATATCGATGTTGAAGGTTGTTCAGCAGTTCTTTGTGCTACAGCAGGATATTCTCAACAGAACGGCCAGGTTTTGGTCTGAAAATCTTTCTATCCTTTTTCTATCTCCGACAGAACTTTTCACCAACCTTTGAACTCAACTTTGATCTTTTTTATTTATTTACACCTATTAATTTTGAATAATTGTTTACTAAAGCCGCTATTGAACTTCGAAGGTCCACATCTCGATTTCGAAGGCTAAGTTCGAAAATCCGAGAAATTGCTTTTTTACTTATGACTCAACCTTTAAAAAAAATATGACCAGCCGAGTCCTGTTAGTGTTATTGGTTATTAGGGCACGGTTTTTTCCATTTTATCATTTCTGACTACCTATAAACTAAAAATAGCAAACCAGTATATTTATGGCAATGTTTTTGGCCAATATAAAAATTTGTAAACAAACTCAGTTGATATGTCTCCTTCTACCGGTTTTTGCAAGTAATGATAAATTTTCCGTTATTTAATTTTATGGCTTTTTCTTTCTTTTGGAAGAGAATTTTCGCTTAGGCTCTTGATTTGAATTGTTGGCTGGTAATGGCTAATTTCGTGATCGAACACATTTAAAAAAATTAGCCAATATCAAGCTAGGGCAATAGAAAACGCTACAATAGATTACACGACAGCTAACACATGGGCTGAAAAGTCCCGGGCCTATCACTCAGATAACACTATTGCTTTCACCTCTTTTTCAGTTAATTTTAACCTCAAGAAGACAGCTGTTAAAATTGCATGATATTCTGTTTATCAGTTCGTGAGTTACTGTGCCAAGAGTGACGCTACTTTATTTGACGTTATTTTCAAAACAATGGATCAAAAAGAATTGCGTGTCTTAATTTTACACTGCGTCTTGATGGGAAAAAATGCCGTTCAAGCGAGGAAATTTCTTTTCCATCAAAATAAAACGATGGTTCGCTGACTTCAATCGTTATCGTAGAGACACCGATGATGTGGAATACAGTGGACGACCAGATGAGGCGGTAACGACAGAAAATATTAAAAAAGTCCACAAAATCGTTTTGAATGAAAAGTGATGATGCGTGAGTTAGGGCCTCGTATTTTTTTGCTTGTCCGCACACAATGCAACTAGCTATCGTACAAGTACGAGTTGCCAATATGTTGAGCAATGAAGAGGTACTTATTTTATTGTAATATATTCTCCATCGGAGGAGAAATATGATAAAAAAGGAGGTACTGGTGCACCCGCCCATTGGGAATAACTTAAACAGCAGATTATTAATTGCCACAAGAGAGTTACAAGAGGATGATTACAAATTTCAGACTTTTGCATACACAATGATTACAATGATTATAAATTTCAGATATTTTACAGAATGTCTAAAAGTGCTTTTAAGGAGCTTGTAGGAATGTTGAAGCTGACTATTCAAAAACAAAATACTAACACTGAAAATCAAAAAAAAAACTACAAGCGTACAGGATATTTGACGACTCTGCTGTACGACAAGCGTCTTGCTGCAACTCGCTGTGACGAGTACGAATAGCTGACGTCCCGTATGCGGTTCTCCATTTTAACACAAGTCTGCGACAACGAAGCGTATGCCTCGCGTACATTTTGTCGCATACGCTACGATGACGATACGACCCGTGGCGGAGGCCCTTAGCTGACATCGTAACGATATCAAAAGAACATGTTGGCTTTATATTGCGTGATCATTTGATAATGAGAAAGCTCTGTTCAAAGTGGATGTCGGCCGCTGTTGACCAAAAATAAGAACGTGTTGATGATTCTGAGCAACGTTTGGCCATGTTTAAACGTAAGCGGAATTTTTGCGCCGATATGTAACAATGGATGCTGGAAATACTATGGCCTTGGTATTTTGAGATGGGCGTAGTGTAATATTCATCTTGAGAAGGAAAATATTATATATATATATAATTGGTGCGTACATACTTTTTGGGTGTTTGGCCGAGCTGCTCCTCCTATTTGTGGTGTGCGTATTGATGTTATTCCACAAATGGAGGGACCTTTAAGCCGACTCCGGACGGCAGATATCTTTATGAGGAGCTTTTTCATGGCAGAAATACACTCGGAGGTTTGCCATTGCCTGCCGAGGGGCGACCGCTATTAGAAAAAACTTTCTCTTAATTTTGATGTTTCACCGAGATTCGAACCTACGTTCTCTCTGTGAATTCCGAATGGTAGTCACGCACCAACTCATTCGGCTACGGCGGCCGCCAAATTATATTAATATTATATGGCGCTATTTGAGCGCTTGAAGGCCGAAATTGCAAAGAAACGCCCGCATATGGCAAAGAAAAAAGTTCCATTAAGACAACGCATAGTGTCACAAGTCAATCAAAACAATGGCAAAATTGTATGAATTGAACTTCGAATTGCTCCCATATACACCGTATTCGTCAGATTTGGCTCCCAGCAACCATTGGCTGTTCGCAGACCTTAAAAAAATGCTCGCCAGTAATAAATTTCGCTCGAATGAATAGGTTATCGCTGAAACTGAGGCCTATTTTGAGGCAAAAGATAAATCGTTCTACAAAAGTGGCATTGAAATGTTAGCACCGCTGGAATGATTGCGTTGTTCTTGATGGGAATTGCTCCACGTACACAACAAAAAACGTGATTTCTTTGTTAGGCCCGGAACTTTTCAGTCCACGTAGTTAATCAAATAGTTAAATATTTTATGATCTCATAAATTAGATTTTTTTTTTTAATTTTCATAATCAATTTATCAAATTTTAATGAGCGCCAATAATAAATGATAAGTGTTATTAGCGTTAAATGCGCTGGTGGGCATGCAAAGAAGAATCTCAGCGTTGATAGATAAGGAAACGCCACACGACCATTGGGACGAAAATGCTGGCAGTGGAAAAGAACGCATTATGCCATCAAATATGATGAGTTATTTCGCTTTTGCTACTGGGAATATACATATAGTCTGTGTCAGAAAAAAGGAACCGCGATTATTCATGAAGTATACAATATGTATATTATATTTAAAATTTTTTTTTTATGAAAGTATGTGTAGTCTTCATTGTTGTCGAGTATAGCCTGGTATGTTTTTCATGCTTTGAACCAGCTTTTCTGCGTAGCTCGTCGACAAAGAGGACCAGTTGCTCTAAATGGTGGACTGGCTTTCTGGCAAGATGCGTTTTCATAATTCCCGACACATTTTCAATGGGGTTGGCGTCTGGGGACTGGGAAGGCCAGTCCATTACTGTGATACCATTTGCTTGTATCCAGGCCTTACATAGTGTTTTTCTGAGAGTAGTGGTTTTGATGATGCGTGACGGTAGGATATGTTCGCCTTCTTCAGTGGTCGTTCGATGGTGTTGATATTCACATTTATTCCCTTTTTAGCAAGAATTGTGAGTGCTTGGCGTAGTCGCAAAGAAGGGTCCCGCTTAAAAAGTTGGACGTTCAATTTTAGCCGCGCTCGGAAAAGTCTTCAACATTTTTGTACACTTTATAACGCTGATCTACATCACAAAAAACTTTTTTGATTTTTTAATCACTTTTTCAGCTGCGGCGTAAGATAATTTCGGCCCTTTCGAATGCGTCCATAATAATACCGCCTTAAAATGCTTCGCGTACTTCTCACTCATTTTGTTTGGTTGCGTTTACGGGAAAGTTTCGAACGACACTAACCTGAGTTAGCACTGGCGTCGTAACCCTTGAGTGGGACTATTACGCAGAAAAACGAATCGCAGAACGAAATATATCTTGAAGTTACAAGAAAAAAGCCGGTTCTTTTCTTCTAATACAGACTGTAAGTAAAAAATCTCTTACTGTTTACAGCGACAATTCCTTATGGTTTACACATGGACTTCACAAAATCCTCGTACGACTGATACTCGAAAGTCAAATTTTCCATTTGATGGAATTCATAGTAATTGTGTTCGATAACGCAAACATTTTTAACAGTTATTCCTAATTTTTTCCGAGTACAAACTTACGTGTAAAATGGAACTAAAAGATAAAGTTCAATAGTGTAGCAAAATTCTTTGTTTAAAACTGAGTAATCTAGAAGTTAGAATTTACGATCTCGTGCATGTTCAATACGAGCATTACGAGCCTAACTTGTATTCGACTTATTTAGATAGAAAGGAAGAGCGTTACGAAGATCTCTTGGAGATGTAAGAAAATGAATATTTTAAAGCAGAAATGGGCAATCAATGTCAGCCTTAATAACATTGAAAACATACGAGAGAGAAAAAATTGATCGCCTACTTTCTAAAGACTTCTAGTTGATCAATAGAAAACGGGATGAGTAAGGTGGGATAGGATCAGAAAACTTTACTGATTATAAATATTATATGTATTTCAGCGACATATTATGCACACGTCAATTAAAAGTTATTGGTACGACTTTGAAATAAACGCGACATATTTCAACTTAGAGCAAACGAATGCAGTAAACAGTAATTTCAGGAATTCAGAGAGAACGTAGGTTCGAATCTCGGTGAAACACCAAAATGAAGAAACAGTTTTTTTTTCAATAGCGGTCGCCCCTCGGCAGGCTATGGTAAGCCTCCGAGTGTATATCTGCCATGAAGAAGCCTCTCATAAAAATATCTGCCGTTCGGAGTCGGCTTGAAACTGTAGGTCCGTCCATTTGTGAAACAACATCAAGACGCACAGCACAAATAGGAGGAGAAGCTCGGCCAAGCCCCCAGAAGGGTGTACGCGCCAATTATATATATCTTTATATATATATTTCTTATGTTCGTGTGTTTGTCACTGAACTCCTCCTAAACGACTGAACCGATTTTGATGAAATTTTTTGTGTGTGTTCAATGGGATTCGAGAATGGTTTAGATTCACAATTTGCCGGGAAAATGGTCAAAACGTGGACCCGGGTAACCTTCAGATGTGTATATACAATATGGGTATCAAATGAAAGCTGTTGGTGAATGCTTTAGTTCAGAGTATTTTTCATGCCGCTCCGTGACTAGGGTCTCGAGATAGAGACCAAAACGTGGACCCTAGAATGTGTTTGTACAATATGAATATCAAATTGAAGCTGTTGGTGAATGCTTTAGTATAGAGTATTTTTCATGCCGCTCCGAGACTGGGGTCTCGAGATATAGGTCAAAACGTGGGCCCGGTTAACCTTCGGATGTGTATATACAATATGGGTATCAAATGGAAGCTGTTGGTGAATGCTTTAGTTCAGAGTATTTTTCATGCCGCTCCGTGACTAGGGTCCCGAGATAGAGACCAACACGTGGACCCTAGAATGTGTTTGTACAATATGGATATCAATTGGAAGCTGTTGGTGAATGCTTTAGTACAGAGTATTTCTCATACCGCTCCGTGACTGGGGTCTCGAGATATAGGTCAAAATGTGGGCCCGGGTAACCTTCGGATGTGTATATACAATATGGGTATCAAATGGAAGCTGTTGGTGAATGCTTTAGTTCAGAGTATTTTTCATGCGGCTCCGTGACTAGGGTCCCGAGATAGAGACCAACACGTGGACCCTAGAATGTGTTTGTACAATATGGGTATCAAATGGAAGCTGTTGGTGAATGCTTTACTACAGAGTATTTCTCATGCCGCTCCGTGACTGGGGTCTCGAGATATAGGTCAAAACGTGGACCCGGGTAACCTTCGGATGTGTATATACAATATGGGTATCAAATGAAAGCTGTTGGTGAATGCTTTAGTTCAGAGTATTTTTCATGCCGCTCCGTGACTAGGGTCTCGAGATAGAGACCAAAACGTGGACCCTAGAATGTGTTTGTACAATATGAATATCAAATTGAAGCTGTTGGTGAATGCTTTAGTACAGAGTATTTCTCATGCCGCTCCGTGACTGGGGTCTCGAGATATAGGTCAAAATGTGGGCCCGGGTAACCTTCGGATGTGTATATACAATATGGGTATCAAATGGAAGCTGTTGGTGAATGCTTTAGTTCAGAGTATTTTTCATGCGGCTCCGTGACTAGGGTCCCGAGATAGAGACCAAAACGTGGACCCTAGAATGTGTTTGTACAATATGGATATCAATTGGAAGCTGTTGGTGAATGCTTTAGTACAGAGTATTTCTCATGCCGCTCCGTGACTGGGGTCTCGAGATATAGGTCAAAATGTGGGCCCGGGTAACCTTCGGATGTGTATATACAATATGGGTATCAAATGAAAGCTGTTGGTGAATGCTTTAGTTCAGAGTATTTTTCATGCGGCTCCGTGACTAGGGTCTCGAGATAGAGACCAAAACGTGGACCCTAGAATGTGTTTGTACAATATGAATGTCAAATTGAAGCTGTTGGTGAATGCTTTAGTACAGAGTATTTCTCATGCCGCTCCGTGACTGGGGTCTCGAGATATAGGTCAAAATGTGGGCCCGGGTAACCTTCGGATGTGTATATACAATATGAGTATCAAATGGAAGCTGTTGGTGAATGCTTTAGTTCAGAGTATTTTTCATGCGGCTCCGTGACTAGGGTCCCGAGATAGAGACCAACACGTGGACCCTAGAATGTGTTTGTACAATATGGGTATCAAATGGAAGCTGTTGGTGAATGCTTTAGTTCAGAGTATTTTTCATGCCGCTCCGTGACTAGGGTCCCGAGATAGAGACCAACACGTGGACCCTAGAATGTGTTTGTACAATATGGATATCAATTGAAAGCTGTTGGTGAATGCTTTAGTACAGAGTATTTCTCATGCCGCTTCGTGACTGGGGTCTCGAGATATAGGTCAAAACGTGGGCCCGGGTAAGCTTTGGTTGTGGATGTGCAATATGGGCATCAAATGAAAGCTGTCGATAAGTGCTTTAATGTGGGGTAATTTTCATACCTATTGATGACTAGGGTCTCGAAATATATGCCAAAACGTGGACCCACCATGTCTTTGCCCAGCGAAGCGGGCCGGGTTTGCTAGTACATATATATATATTCAAGTACAACATTAGATATGCTTTAGGAAGTATGTAAAGCAGGTATTTTGGAAAAAGTGACATGATAGCATTTTTTGATGTTTAAAGAAAGTCCTAATTTTTGAGATCACATGATCAATTTTTGTATATTTGCTTGAAGCCTACATAAAGTTTGTCAAGGAAGTGTTTTTATATCTAATAAATTGGCGAAATTAAGACATATTGCTTCAGAAAATGTGTATTTTTTTATAGTTTTCTTCCAATCTTTGGTTTTATTTGATTAAAATAAATAATCTATAAACCAATAGTAGAAAATAAAGTTGTGCCGTTTAAAAATAACACAAAAATAAAAAGCTAAAACACTATTCACTTCAAACATAGTTTGCAGTTCCAAGCTTAAGTTGCAGGTTTTAAAAAATAAAATGTGAATCAGAACTTAGCATGACACCTTCGAGCATCTTAAAATAATACCCCAAAATAGTATTAACTTTGCTAAACTTATTATATAATTTTTACAATATCTTAACTACTCAATTACATAATTAATAATTTCTCTACAATATCCGGGCATGTAAGCACACAATTATCTTATAAGTATTAAACATTCAGCGTTATTTTGGGACTTCTTCGTTGGCGATAAATAAATGTACGCAATTTATATAGGCCAAAATGTATACAAGAGAATACAAAGGTCAATACCAATGCTCCGATAAAAGTTAAAGTAGCGGTTCCTGGTTTTGACCAATCGAGAATCTCGTAAATAAACCGATTGCCAAAGCTGTAAGAAAGAGGAAGAAAATATTTATTATTATATGTACGTTGGTATGTACAAGCACGAACTTTAAAAGCAGCAAAAACGAACAGAAATTTTAAGAGACTTATATGCACTTAGCTTATAACAAACTTAAGAACTTTTTGAATATGGAGCACCTTGCATATGCATAGCTACATAAATAAAAAGTAAATATTGTTTTTGTTTACTTACGGATCGACACCTCCCGCGTAGTAATAAATAACTGAAAATATTAGATATATCAGTCCCAATCCGAAAGGATAGACGTAGTGCAAGATGTGCGATGGAAATGCCACCAACATGTGATCGAATATCATCATTATCGAATTGAACCCATGCGCCCACAAATTGTGTATTCCCCAAGCACTTAGATGGTCATCTATAAGTAAATTTATGTATACGTTTTAAATCTCAGTGTTTAATTAATTCTAAATCTCTTTTAGTTTCAGTAAAAAGTGAAAAAGGTATGCCTAGATAACAGTAGCGAATAATTCCTAGACGGTATCTTTTTAAGTAATCTTTGACATTTGTTAAGTAGACAGATGTACAATTTTACAAGATAGAAAAGCCTGTTAAAATTATTGGAACTTATTACTTATTGCATATTGCAAAATTCGTTATTTTTTGGTGGAAATAATCTTCCGAATGAGTCGACAATTTAAAGACAAACCAAAAACTGGGAGTGCTGTGGAGAATATTGCTGCTGTAGCTGTAGTTGTTGCTGAACAACATTAATATTGAAATCTCGACGTTCTCAACAATTAGGCATTCATGAATCGACTGTTGAGCGGGCTTAACCTGTAGACGTGCGCATGGTGGTCATTTAAATGATGCCATTTGTCACATATACCGTCTTTTTCCGAAAATAAGATACTGTCTTACTTTCTTTTTGGCCTAAAATACGCGCTAGGGCTTATTTTGGGGAAGGGCATAGATAAAAGTATATTTATATATTTTATATATTTTTATTTAATATTTATTTTGCACAGAATACAGGCATTCAAATTTATTCAATTACAGTCATGCCATCTTCTTCTGGAACAATGTCATAAATAAAATTCTGAATTATAATCTGATTTTCTTCCAAATCCATTTCCTGTTGAATCATTGGTCCGAATCTTTCAGGTCTTGCGATATATAGTAGCTATCGTTAAATAAATACTTCTTGTCTAAGTAGCCTGTTCGTAGTGCATACGAAACATCACTATCAGTTATTTTGTCCCATGCATTTTTTACCCTATTCACAATTTCTTTTAAGCTTGGTTTTATAAAATTACCTCGACGATTTCTCACTATTCTGTTTTCAATATATTCTTTGATTTCCATCCGCAAATGATCGTTGAATGGCTTGTTTATTGCAATGTCAAGAGCCGGAATCATTATTTGATCAATCTTCCTCTCAGCAAGAAAGTTTTTCATGTCTTTAGCGCGGTGAGTACTGGCTGAATCCCAAACTAGCCTATTCTGACCACTCAACAGTGGTGAGAGCATAAAATCAACCAAATTTTTTTAACTGCTTGGGTGCACCAAGTTTTTTCATTTTCAATGAGAAACATTTCTGAAACACGTTGAATCTGGTCTTTTTTTACCTTTAGTGATTAAAAATGGCGAAACTTGCTTGCCATCTAGACGAATCGCTAAAATACAAGTAATATGTGCACTATCGTAACCGGTAGAAGGAACGTAAATTGACGAAGAAGCCTTGTGGTGAATTGTTGTTTGAGCTCCTCGGTTTAGGAATACCGCGGTCCACCAACAAAAAACTTAGACGCAAGTGCACACTTAACAATTTTATTGTCTTCCAGCTTAAACAATGTTGTTGATCTACTTAGAGACAGTTCATATCGTTTAAGGAAATTCTTCAACCAGTGTGACGATGCTTTAAATTCTTCTGTGGATATATCAATTTCAATTGCTGTATCAAGGGTAAATTTTTGAATATCAGCCCTGCGCACAGCCAAAGCCACTGCTCTCCTTTCTGGAATCCATTCCCAGATGCAATCTTCTAACCCAGATAATAACGTCTGCCGACCTGATCCAACCCTGCGTTTTTTCTCATTTGCTTGGTCCACCAGTTAACACAGGTAATCGTAGTCTGCATGCTATTTACGAACCATACAGAGATCCAGCATCTTCTCTTTATAGAATGCTACTAGATTAACACCCCTGGAGTCTTCCACGATTCCCTTTCTGTACTCAACGGAATAGCTCTCTCGTTTTGTACTCATTTTAACTGGGGTTAAAAATTATTCACTTTATTTTTAAATAAAATTACGTATGAGGAAATAATCAGACTTACAGGACTGAAATGAATGAACGTTATATACCTACACTGTCGCTCAATGTATACTGCTGCCTTATGTTGTATTTTTAAGATAAACTCCAAGAATTCATTTGAAAAGAACTGTAGAGGTAAGCAATTAATTTCTCGGAATATTTTGTTTCAAGGATTTCTCTGAAATACGAGTATTAGGAAAACTAAACATATTACTACTTATACTTAATAAATCAACAGCATTTTTGAACGAATTCTTTTTGTCACATTATTTTAACTAGGGATTATTTTCGGGGGATGTCTTATTTTACAAAAAGTTCAGAAAATCACGATATGGCTTATTTATCTTATTTTCGGAAAAAGACGCCGACTTTTGAATAAAAATAATGAAATCTGAAAGAATCTAAATTTTTTCTATTTCTTATTCTAAAACATCATCTTTGAACGTCTCTTGAAATGCCCTTTACGACATGATGTCCGAAATTTAAGGGGGGGGGGGGGGGGGTAGGGTCACAAAATCGAAATTTTTTTTCTTCACTCATCTTACGTCATGCTTTAACTGAAAAATTCGACCTTTTTAGTTTCAGATGATTCTACGACGAATGCCGATTGGCACCGCAGAGCACCTCTCGAAAAACATATTTCCAAAAAAACTCTGTCATGGGCTTATTTGTCAAAACTTATTTTATATTTTTTAAAAACTTATTGAAAAGATGTACAATAACATGCAACTGATTTTATTAAAGTATCTTAAGCCATATTTCTGTAAAAAATTAAAAAAAAAAGTGTTTTTTTTAGCGCTAAACCCTACCACCCCCTTACAGGTTTTCGAGTTATTCGATTTTAAAGATTATTTCTAAAGAATATTTTTCCTGCTTGTACCGCCCACTCTTCAATTAATGTCAATTAATAAAAATCCTCATAAAGTGTATACTAAGACCTGAGAATTAAAAATGGCTGCTTGATGATGTTTTGAATTTACAACTTTTCACTAAATGTTTTCTACTTCACAACATTAAAAAAAGTTGTACTGAAACTATTCTGCAAAATATTTTAAAAACTAGGATGCTTTTTAAGCTATTCAAAAGGTACAACACTTAAATTAAAGAAGTAACCCGTAGGCGGATTGCGGGCTCAAATAGCGAAGTGTAAAATTTCATAAGAGGCAAGAAATTGTAAAAATTCGTAACTAAAACAAGAACTTAAAAATTTAAACTTTTTGAAGTGCAACTTGTTAGGTGTCGATGGACGAGCGAGAATGGAGAGTAAAATTTCAAGGCCATGCAACGTTTTGGGCATGGAGAGAGAGAGAGAGAAAAAAGATATAACGTAGAGGAAAAGGACAGAGAAGCTATACCTTATATACATATATTTTATGATGAGTTTTTGTTGTACAGTACAATAGTTGAAACTGTTCGGCGGCGCCGCCACTATTTCAGACTGTTCAGCACTATGGCAACTATTTAGAATGATGGCCGCTACGGCTGCGCCTATTAATGCATTTTGTTCTTGTAGTCGCTAGGCATAGAATTTTAGCTTTGGACGACATATGCATTTAGAGGAATAAAGTGAGTGCCGTGTGTGTGCGGTTATAGTATATGTACGTACATATGTGTATATTAATAAGCATTGTTTTGCTGGAAGTTCAGAATACGAAGCTAGGCAAGGGCATCAAATCATACGCACATACAAATATGTACATGCATATGCAAAAGATAATTGTTTTAACATTTGTTAGGCAGGAATTTGATCAGGCAAAAATAATGGTCCAATCAAAGAATTAAAAATTATTTCCATCCCCATTTTGACCCTAAATCTTCTCTGTGATCCTTTCGTTCTTATTATTTGAGTTGTCTTCGTCATTCGATGCCCAATTTTGGACATTATGGTAGTTAGTAATACCCTGTTTGTTGAACTTAGACTTCTATCTATTCACAAGATTTGTTTGAAGAAGGATGCATTTTCGACAGCGAACATAAATTTACAGATGTCTGGCCGTCTCAGTGGATCATGTAATGTAGTTACTCCTATTATCCAGTAGCATGATTCCATTTCAGAACAGGGCACACAGAATTGGGATAGTTATTCGAGTTCAAGTATCTAGAAGTAAAAATTATACGGTGAATCGGAAGGGTTCAAAATTACGACTTCGAGATCGAGCATCGTAAAGGGGAACACCATGGAAATGCTTATGCACTATCTCGGGGACCTGCTATAGAGTTTGTTTCAAAGTCGAAAGATCCGAGGGGATAGTTGACATCGGATTAATGCAATTGCAGACCGATCATGAGTGGGAACGTAGTGAGATAAGAAGTCAATTGAATGATGCGAAAGACGCTGGAGTTGGACCACTAAAAGTCACTAAAACTGAGATGGCTAGAGAGTGTTGTGGCTTATTTATATTGCATGCAGACGTATAGTCTTAAATTGTTGATTGAATTACAGATCTCGTTTGGAAAAGCAAAGACGGAAATGCTTTACTTAATTTGATCATAGTTCCTAAATCCCGAATTACATCCGTACTAGAAGAGTAGAGGTAAATCCGAAAAAAATGGATCTGATACTATTTAGCAGTAAACATAAAACACCTTCACCAACAGATATCCTTAGGGGGAAACTCCTTAGAGTAACAGAAAGGCTAAACATCTAGGCCATATATCTGATAGGAAGCTAAATTGGAGCTCACAGTCGCATATAGAGTACACAAAGCTGTGACGGCGTTGTACTCCTGTGTAACCTTCAGCAGAAAAAATGGGGGTTGAAATTCAGAATGATACATTGGCTCTACACAGCAATAGTTAGGCCAATTCTCTACTATGGTATTGTAGTATGGAGGAATGCCCTTGAGAATGGAATGAACTTTAAAAGAGTTGACAAGGTTCAAAGACTCGCATCTGTTCTTATAACCAGTGCGATGCCCACCACACCATTGAAAGCATTATATGCGACATTAAACTTCCTTCCGCCTTCCTACGCGGCCGCCGTAGCCGAATGGGTTGGTGCGTGACTACCATTCGGAATTCACAGAAAACGTAGGGTAGAATCTCGGTGAAGCACTAAAATTAAGAACAAGTTATTTCTAACAGCGGTCGTCTCTCGGCAGGCAATGGCAAGCCTCCGAGTGTAATTCTGCCATGAAAAAGCTCCTCATAAAAATATCTGCCACTCGGATGCACTTCAGCCTACCCTTGCCATTACAAAGTTCACGACCATCCTACCCTCCAGAGACGGTTGGGAACGGAACAATATAAGACAGAGTGAGTCCATACATGTATACACTGATGGCCCAAAGTTTGAGAGCAGAGTGGGCGGAGGTGCATATTCCGAACATCTGGGGATCTGATGACAATAATGAAAGCCGTGACACTGGTACAGTGTAGTGCGACACTAGGGAATGATATCTACATTTTCTTTGATAGCCAGTCAAGCGGCGATAAAATCCCTCACAAAGCAGTCCAAAACCTTCAAGGTAGCCATGAAATGCCGTACATCTCTTAATGAGATGGCAGAGTCTTTTTACTTAAAGGTAACATGAGTTCCTAGCCATTGCAACATTGAGGGTAATTGCAGAGCCGATGAACTAGCGAGACTCGGCACCAAATTGACCGATGAGCATACGGGGCAGTGCCTAATAGCTAGGCATGCACAGAGGATGGGTGTGCAAACATATGACTTTCCAGAAGCTGTCTAGATGAGGAAGCGACGACCCCGTAGGATTACTATTTTAGGTAGACATTTTTTGAATGAATTGGAAGAGCTCAGTTATGCAGAAATCAAGGATATTCTAAAATTTTTGAAAAACATACACTGATTTTAAGAGAGATAAGGACAAATTCCCCACGCGACGTCTTAATGGGCTATGAGCCTGAGTGCGTCCCACAGGACAACCACTTCATCCAAACTTAACTTAGACGAATTCCCCAATGAGCCAAGCCGTGGTCGTCTTTGGGTATTACTATTTAAAACATTTGAGAAGATTAAGCAGCGGTTTTACTAGGTAAATTGAAAGAAATAAGTAGTCGAATGCAGTTGAAGTTGCGCGTAATGTAAGACAGATTATAGCAATACTACGATGGTGAATCATTTCCACGCTATTCATTATTTTGATATATGATTTACGCATTTTAAAAGTAAAAATGGAAAATGTGAAGTTTAGTAAAATTTAGTAATTTAGATATCACTGACTCTATTTCATCGCACATCGCTGTATAAGCACTTGAGAAAATAAAAAGTGCAACTTTACTTTAAGTATTTATACACACTTGTTCGGAGCATCAAAACTTGAAAATTCATTAGATTCAAAACACGTTTACTCACACCCACTCTGAGTGTAAGTAGAGTATTTTTTATAGTGACTAAATGTGCATACGAGTACATATCTAATTTTTTAAGAAAATTGGTTTTGTATTTTATTTTAATTTTATATTAAAATATACTGAAAAACTAGGTTGATAGAATAGACAAATGTAAGACAGTAGTGGAGTTATTTCAATGAGATTGCATTCCTTGTTTAAGGGCAAGGGTTACATTTTTCAATAAAAATAAAATCATTGGACAAATTTCATTCGACTATTACATAAAGCCGAATTAAAATAAGTTCTAAATGATACTTGGACCACATGCTTACTTATACATACATACATACGTACATAAACGGATATGTGAAGTTTGTTACAAACACCGGCGATAATGTCAACATATGTTTGTGGTATGCAATTTCCAATCCTCGCAAAATTTCGTATGTAACGTACTCATGTATTTATTTTTCCTTTTGTAACAAGACTATTTTACACAAGTAATTTACACGATTAACAGAATGTCATGTGAAAGCAATTCAGACGGTGTGGCCAAGATCAGATCGTTAAGTGGCTCTCAGCGAATTTGAAGTAATCAGCTGATTGGCTGACATCGCCGGCGTTCACGTCATGACAGCGGTTTGTTTACGAAAAAATTCAGATTTCGTTGGTGATACACGAAAAAAATCGATACAGTCTTCGCATATGTGAATACGTGTGAAATGAGCGAACATAATTTAGCTGCTAAAAATCAGGTGAAGTGGCAGCCGAAGTTGCTCGCACAATTTTGTTTTTCACCATAACAAATTGGGCAAACCTGATAATATACCATTCTTGCAAAATGGAAAGCTGCAGTCAACATCAGACCGTTAAATGGCTTTCAGCGAATTTGAAGGAATCAGGTGATTTGCTGACGCAACAGGGGTAATGAATTGAGTTGAAGTAATAAATGAATAAATTTGAAAAGTGCGCTATTTTATTTTACGTGTGTATTTGTTAAATTAAAATTAATATTTATATAAGGGCGCGGTTCTAAATTTTCAAAGCAATAAAATCAAATCTGATAAAATCAAATCCGGACAGAAACGACTGGCGCGCTTTGTTAAACTCGGCCAAAATCGCGTAAGCGGTTATCGCGCCAATCAAGAAGAATAATATAATCAGGTCGTGCTCATTGCTTTGCTCATTGAAAGTAGTGCACTCGAACTACATACATATATTTGCCACATTCATCAATTTAGAAAATAATGTAACTGATTCGACACAGTGTTATCAATTATGAGAAAGTTAAAAGGCATTTATTGAAACTCTTAATCTAATATAATAAATTATTATTAATAGAATGTAATAAATCCAATATAATAAAATTAATCTAATATAATAAATCAAAATAAGTGTCCTTAAGAAATATTGGCATTGTCGTGTGCTGATAATTTTTAGAATTGATGGTATCTCTGTTATAGGGGGTTATCCAAATCGGGATTACGTTTGTTCGCCGCTATTTTTTTTTATAAATCAAAGTTGTTGTTGTTGTTTAAATATTCACCCAAATGATAGGCGAATGTTGCTTTAGCAACAATTCTTGGGCCGATAAATATTTGCGCCATTCCGGTAACATACGACCGACTGTCGTGGAAGCGTGCCATACATCTATGTTTCAATGTTTGCCATTCGACAGCACCAAGAAATCAATTTCATCATCATAATCGACAGACAGACAATTGACAATATGTACACATAGTAAGCAAATCTGAACAGATTGGGTCCGTAGTTGATATTTCACGTATTTCTTTCACTTCTAAACTCTCAATTGCCTGAGAATTGACCAAAAATTAGCGAATATAGGCCTAACAAAATCCACATTCCTTTCGTTCAGATACCATTGCGTCCACCTAATAGCACTGTAGTCTAATAGTACTTATATATGTAATTGAAAATAGGGATGGAGAGACCATTACTGTCAATCTGGAGCTATATGACCGTGTTATAGCCAAATTTGTTTAGTTTGAAGTTATAGTAAATATATGGATCTGGAGCATACCCAGTTGCAGCAAGATGGCGCTACGGTCATACAACACGATCGAATATGACGAAATTGCGGTGAAAATTTGAAGCATGCATGAACATGAAATCAATTACTTAGTTGTCTAGCATTTGAGCGCCAACATTTGTGGATATTGACAATATACACGCCTCATATGAGCCAATAAGTCAACGAAAATTACCTCTTTAGAATTGGAAAAAGATGATAGGACGTAAATCGAACGAAATGATTTTACACTCCTAGTAGCTTAATCCAAATAATATTAAAAGAAAAGTTTAACCCAGTTTAAAAGTTTAGGCGTGTTTTATTTAACTACTTTTGGAATTGGATAACCTTATACAATATAACAACCAATTTGATAAGCGGCTATAAGATTTAAGTTTATAATGGATTAAAGTAACCTATCATAATTAAACTGACCATGTATTAATTGATAACAGATAAAGTAGTAGTCTTCTGGCCTTGAGATTTTGTAGATACGCCCTCTTTGATTTTGATTATTATTTAGTGCAAGTAAACTATAGCGGCCGCTGTAGCCGAATGTTTGTTATGTGAGTACCATTCGAGAGTGCGTAGGTTCGAATCTCGGTGTATGAAAGAGCAAACTGATAGAAAAAGTTTATTCTAATAGCGGTCGCCCCTCGGGAAGCAATGGCAAACTTCCGAGTGTATTTCTGCCATGAAAAAGTTCCTCATGAAAAACTATTTGCCGTTCGGAGTCGGTTTAAAACTGTAGGTTCCTCCGTTTGTGGAACAACATCGAGACGTACACTGCAAATAGGAGAAGGAGCATGGCCAAACAGCTAACAGAAGTGTACGCGCTTTTTTTTTTCTTTAAATTTTATCATCTCTGTGGATACAACAGCCAAACAAGAAGTGAGTGCGAGACTGCAAGTGGAAAACGTGTTCTTTTTTGTGCTATACAATGACAATGTCAAGATCTTTGGACTAAAAAACTGGGAGATGTCTGCAAAGAATCGGGATTTTTGGACAAGATTCAAGCCGGACCGTCAAGCCAACAATGATGATGAAAGTAAAAACTATTGGGAGTACTGAGTTGCTAACACCCTAATTGAGGTATTTTTCAAATTTATTAGATTAATACATATAATAATACTGCACATTGATTGCGCGCTAAACTTTACGATTACCTTAAAACGCTCATATTTCTATGGCAACAAACATATTCTCTGAAATTGTTGATACCATAGCGAAGCCAATCAGCATGACTTTGATATTTAGCTATAATATAACAATATATTGCGTGTTTGGTACTCACTTGGGAATATAAAAATCCAATAAACTGTTGTTATGACCGTCGCCAATACCAAGGTGGTCCAATAAGAAGCCCAATATAATTTTAACGCCCATAAAGATACAGCTAAAATAGTTCGCAGTGACGTAAGATTTGTATTTAAATGTTTCTGCCTTTTAACACTTACCTACTTCGTTCTTGCCACTCCTACAATAATATATCGTTACTAGTACAGCACCAAAGATACTTGTGTACATGCACAATATGAAGCCCCAATCGGTTAAGTAGATGAACCATATGCCATTTCGGAAAGTTTGTATTACGTTGCTAAGTACACCAGCCGAAAATAAGGCTGCAAAGATCCAACGATAGATTAGCCAAAGCAAAGATTTGCTCTGACTTTGCCACTGCGCGTTGGATTAAAGGACAAATGTAGTAAATATTAATACTGAACAATTGCAAGCAGATATGTCAGTACATACACACACTTAATGTCATAAATCTACGCTCCTTTGTTGGTAGTTGCAAAAGTAACGCCCAAAAAAGTTTAGAAGTTTTTGAAATATTTTTTGCTTTATTTTTAACTATATAACGACATTAAATTTATTAAAGAAAATGCATAATTCATTTTAGATCACACCAAAATCATTTCAAATAATTTATAAAAAAATTCAAAATATTATAGAAATTTTCAAGAAATGGGCAGGTTTTTAGTAGCTTACTAGGTACCGCCAACGTCTTTTAAACAACTCCCCAAGTATATTGCTCACAGAATTTACCAACTTGGTCATCTCTTTGATAGTAAACTTTTCTTACTTCCAACTCATAATATCTTTCAAGAGACTTCTTTGCTTTTCTGGCCAGACTTTTCTGACTTTGAACGTGAATTTAACATAAGTATTTCTATTATAGAAAACGACTTGTGCTTCCAGATAGCTTACTAAAATTTAATTTTCTATCGATTTATGGATACAACCTTTTAAAAAAGATCCTTGAATAGTACGAAAAAATACCAGACCCAACTGAAGATTTTAAAAAAGGTGTCCAACGGAGGGTCAAATTTTGCTTCAAAATATCTGCTATAAATAAGCAAAGTTTTCCATTGTTGAATCAATAACACATGCACACCCACCCATTAAGTCACCACAACTACGTTTCACTGTTGGTAATAAATTTTCTTTACTCAGCTACAGATTTCCTCTGCAAAATATATCTTCGTTTGATACCAAAAATGCACCTTTTTGAAAAGTTCTAGGGGCTTGTGTATATCATCATTTGCGAAAGTAATCCGTTTTTCGCCGATGAATTGGGGAATAGGGAAATAAATGGCTACTTCCTAGCAACTCTTCTAAGATAGCCGGTTTTTTTGTAAACTCAGTTGCGGTCTGTCAGTTTCATCTCTCACTTTTGAAGTAATTACCTTTACATCTTTCTTCACAAGCCCTACAATATTGCGCTTTTCCCTTTCTGTTTATTCACAAAGACGTCCTGCTCTTGGCCTTGAAGTTATCCTTCCGGTATTTTCGTAGTTTTGAATTACTGCCCAAACTGATGTTCACAGTCCTGCCTGTTGTTTTCCTATATTGGCTTTCTTTCCACAATTTTATTATGATTTTCCTCTTGCCAATATCAATTTATTTTCTTACAAAAAATCGTCCTAACAATACAAAAAGCGATTCCGCAAATGATGAGCGTACATTTTTGATACTGGCCTTCTACGTATTACCGAAAATAAGTACCGTTAGAATCGGTGGCGATGCATTGCGGTGATAATTTTTTGTCGCTAGCATGGCTAGTGCGATAATAAACAACCAAGATGATGAATTTGAATTTGGGCTGATCTTACCGTTGAATTTCATTGACAAATAATATTTAAAAATAGGAGCAGCGTAGAATTATAACACCTAGTGTACGACTATGTGTAACACTGTACAACAGAGCTTCTAACACAAAAGAAAATTGATTTCTAACCGATACTACATTTGTAGAGTTCCACCATCAGGATTTTCTTTAAAAAGAATTTCAAAGTTTCAAGTAGGGACGTAGAGTCGGAAAATTGTGTATATCGATATATATATATATATACATATACATACATTGGCTCAAACGCTCAAATTTTGTTTTTCATTTATTTATAGTATCAATTCACATGTCAGAAATCCCATATAAAAAGCTATGCATATTTTAATTAAATATTGGCTTTAATAAGAATTTATTTTTGAATAAATTTAATAGAAATCTTCAAATGATATTGCCCACATATTCAAGGGGTAATTGTGAGTGCAAAGCGTAGTTTCCTTCATATTCTTCTTTTCTTTGATACTTAAATGCCCATGTAAAATTCCTTTACAGATTTATGGTAATTCTTTTAACCTTGGGTTCTAACAGATTTACTACGATTGAGCTTTCGTATCGCACAAATAGCGATTCTCTGACGTGTGGCAAAAAAATTTTGAAATGTTTCGCACTATGTTTTGCATACAAACCTGAGATTTGCAGAAAACATCGGATGGCTCATGGGATAACAATATTTTTTCGCATTGAAACTCCTTGGCCAGCGAATGGCAAAATCGTTGGCAGATTCCCTTATTTTCGTGCATCTATTAACAATAATAATTATATACTGAATGAGAAACTGTTTATTTGAATTCTGTTCCACTACTTCACCTCACTTTTGACACATTAAATACTCGCTCGAACAATAACCAAATCACTGTGATGCCGATGCGCTGACAATGCCAGAGTTTGGCCAACTGTTGCCAAAATATTATTGAAATTGCTTGCATTGTTTTCCTGAACATTAGTTATCTAACTTATCAACAGCTATATCAACGCCAACGTTATCTACGATAACCGTAATGTAACTGTCACAATCAGATAATTGTTGATGTTGAACTGCTCTTGTTGTAAAGTCTACAACAAGCCGGCTGATGCGCGGTAATCTAACTAAAATTTTAAACCATAATAGCCAATAAATTGGAATAGTATCAGACCCAGCTGTGCCAATTCTCAGGAATTTAATTCGGTTCGTGGAATTTATAATGAATTATTACTGCACATAGCAACATCTTACAAGAGTTTAATACTTGTTTAACGGCTGCAGTCGTGGTCGATTAACGGTCGGTTTCATATGAATTAAATATTAATACATATATGTATGTAGGTGCGTTGAGTGATTTTTGTGGGTGGAGGTAAGTCATCTATAGAAACTAGTTAGGTAAGAGTTTGGGAACTATTTGCCTTGGAGGAATAACTAATACCAATAATAGTTGCCAAGATTAGTATAATAATAAAAAAAAGATGGTAATAAAGTTGTTTAATATTTAAGATATTTATAATTATAGGGCCCGGCACTCGAAGTGTAACCAATTAAAAAGACCATAAATTTAGTTTGGAAAATTACTTTTGCCTTGACTATGGCCTTGAGACGGTCCATAAACGAATCGCAAGCTGCCCGAATGTGACTTGCAGGTCTTTTAGCTACTTCGCGAAAAATGGCTGTTTTCAGTGTCTCGAGACTGTTGAATCTTTTAGTTCGGACCTTGCAAAATGTCGCGAAGAGAATAATCCATCAGACTTACGTCTGGTGAATTTAAGAGCTATTGTGTGGACGTTATGAAGTTCGGAACGTTTTTTTTTAGCCATTCTTGGTTCACTCGTGAGATAGTGCCGAGCCCTGTTGAAACGTTAATGGTCTGCCACCGAAATGTTTGTCTGCTCACGGCTTCAAATCAACCTCCAGAATACTTTCCCGATAATATTTTGCATTTACCTCGACGCCAGGCTCGATGAAAGTGATTGGAGAGTGTCCATCTGCGGTTACAGCGGCCCAAACCATTACCTGTGGCGGATGCTGCCCCCTGGTGGCCAATCGATGACTGAAATTCTCGTATGACCGGTCGGTCAAATAAACCCTATCGATTTGGGTTTACGAATTTCTCAAATTAAAAAAAAATCCTCGTCAGAAAATACAATGTTCGGAAATTGATTGATTTTGGCCAAGCGAAACAACTCCTTCGCTCTCTCAAGTCCGACTTGTTGCTGCTTTGGTATGAGATCATGGGTCTTTTGGATCTCGTAAGGTTTGACTTTGAGATAATTTTTCAGTATGCGGCGGATGCGACGGTCAGATATTTCCAGTTATTTCGCTATTTGGTTGGCACTTCGTTGGAGATTTCACTCAAGTCGCTTCTTCAGTTTTTGAAAAATTTCAAGTTGATTCCAGTTTTTAAGTTGTGTGCAAAATATGGCGAATTTCAATGTAAAAGTACCGTTTTCTTTTATGTGCTTATTCCTAAGCGGAGACTTAAGCGATAAAATGTAGGGAAAACACTAATTTTGAATGACTCGCTGGAGGACTTCGGTCGGTATCTCGTGAATAACTATTTACTTACTTTAGTAATGTATGTTTCCAATGCCTCAATCAAATCTGGTTTATCCGCAATGCATTTAGGCTTCACATACCCGCACAAATAAAATTCCAAAAGTGTGATAAATCGCGGCCAATCCCCTAGTCCGAGACGAGAAATAAATTGCTCATCGAATGGCAAGTAGCGCCGTCTTGTTGGAACCAAATGTTGTGGAGATCTCGGGCTTCAATTTCCGGTATCAAAAAGTTGTTTATAATGGCGCGATAGCGTTCACCATTCACTGTTACATTAGCGCCAGTTTCGTCTTCAAAGAAATATGGGTGGATGATTCCTCCAGCCTATAGGCCGCACCAAACGATTGTTTCCAATGGATGTAATGGCTGTTCTTGAATTGCTTCGGGTCGCTCTTTAGCTCAAATATGGCAATTTTGTTCATTGACTTAGCTATTAAGCCAAACATGGGCTTCATCGCTGAACAAAATTCGGGACCCAAAATGCGAATATCCGGTGAATTTTTCAAGAGCCCAACGACTGAAATTATGACGCTTTGGAAGATCGGCTGGCTTCAGATCTTGGACTAGCTGTATTTTATACGCTTTCAAACTAAGACCTTTGTGTGAAATCGCCCAAGTAGTACTATAAGGTAGGCCACGTTTTTGTGATGGGCGCCGAATCGATTTATCCAGGTCTTCGGCAAAACTGTCATTTACAGCCCCAATATTCGCTTCACTTCGGGCGGTAGGTGGTCTAAGCAATCGAGTATCATCCAATAAGGTAACATTAGTGCGTCCGGTAGGACGGTCATGTACACATAAGTTGCTCTTTTCAGCGGTCAAAGTTCTAAATGTGAGTAAATTTATAAAGTTTATTTGACGTCATATATTTCATAGGAATCGGCCAGTCATCATTGCAGCTGTTCGTAAAACTTGCAAATTGTTACTGGTTTTGCGTTCATGTTTTTTTTAATTTTTAGTTTTTTTTTTGTGAGAACTAGTTATCGCAAATTAAATTACTGGATAATTTTTACAAGAACAAACCTAAAATTATGTACATAAACAGTATTGACATTATCAAAATGTGCGCAAACCCAAACTTTCGCTGTGAAAAATTTGTGTTATGACACTTGTATGGAACTTGACAAGTGTGGAGTTTGCGCTTAAACACACTAGCGGCAATAAGCCCAAAAGTACGCTGCAGTGGAAAGGTTTTATAACATTATACTTAAATATACGAGTAGTTCGAAATAAAAAAAATGTTACTGTTTTGTAGAAAATATAAGGAAAAATTGTAAATATTAAAAAGTAGTACTTCCAAATTATATAGTAACTTAATAAATATTTCAGCAAATAAATACAACGATTTTAATAAACTGTGGGGGAAAAATTTAATATCTAAAAACTTTCACCAGGAATGTCAAAGCTTAAGCTACTATGAACCTATTAGAGATTATTTAATGGAAACGGATGAAGGGAGCTACACAATAACTTTCAATAAATACTAATAGGACTATGTTTAAGTTCGTGCGGTTTTTTTTCGAAATTTGAAACTTTATTGACGTAAAATGGTTACAAATTTAATATTCAAAGTATTGTCCATCGCTTGCTACTACTTTTCCCCATCTTTCTGGCAATTCACGGATTCCCTTTGTGAAAAATTCGGTCGGTTTTGCCGCAATCCACGAATCGATCCATTTTTTGACTTCATCGTAATTACGGAAGTGCTGGTCAGCCAGGCCATGTTGCATCGATCGGAAGAGATAGTAATCGGATGGCGCAAGGTCTGGACTATACGGCGGGTGGGGTAGGACATCCCATTTGAGCGTTTCTAAGTATGTTTTGACCACTTGTGCAACATGTGGCCGAGCATTGTCATGTTGCAAAATAACTTTGTCGTGTCTATCGGCGTATTGCGGCCGTTTTTCTCGCAGTGCTCGGCTCAAACGCATCAATTGTCGTCGGTAGACATCCCCCGTAATCGTTTCATTCGGTTTCAGTAGCTCATAATACACAACACCCAGCTGGTCCCACCAGATACACAGCATAACCTTCAGGCCATGAATATTCTGCGCCGACGTCGATGTTGAAGCATGGCCAGGGTATCCATACGTTGCTCGACGTTTTGGATTGTCGTAATGGACCCACTTTTCATCGCCAGTCACAATTCGATGCAAAAAACCCTTTCTTTTGTGCCGTTGAAGCAGTTGTTCGCATGCCATAAAACGGCGTTCAACGTCTCTTGGCTTCAATTCATACGGCACCCAATGGCCTACCTTTCGGATCATTCCCATGGCTTTTAAACGTTTGGAAATGGTTGATTGATCAACTTCCAAAGTTTTTGCAACCTCTTCTTGCGTTTGAGCCGGATCTTGATCGAGCAATTCCTCCAATTCGGTATCCATGAACTTTGGCGGCGCACCCTCGCGTTCTTCGTCTTCCAAGCCAAAATCACCACTTTTAAAGCGTGCAAACCACTTCTGGCACGTTCGCTCAGCTAGAGCATGCTCACCATAAACTTCCACCAAGATACGATGACTTTCGGCTGCTTTTTTCTTCATATTAAAATAATGAAGAAGAATTCCCCGCAAAAACACATTATTTGGCACGAAATTCGACATTTTCAAGTGTAGTAAAAATATTGTTGTTTACGCTTCAAATAAAAAACTTATACTGACGTTTGTGCCTTACGACAGTAGCTCTCCAATGAATGTTTGGAAATGTGGATCGATGGAATAATAATCAAGTTACGCCATCTGTTGTAAAACCGCACGAACTTACCGATAGACCTATTATTTTATTATAACAGGTGGCGCTAAAGTAATCCTCCTATCAGAAAATGCTATAAATTTTGCGATTGGCCCCAAATGTCAGTTCGGTTTTGTGTAGTAAACACATGCGTAATACACGTTAATAAACAATGTTACGCTACACTGCTCCAGAACGCGGAATATTTCTGACTATTTATTTCACCAATAATCGGTCGATGACTTTGGCACAACGTGAATTTCGTCGCAGATTTCCTCGCCGTCCAACGCCTAATGGCGAAACACTGCGACGTTTAGCCGCTCGCCTCGAAGAGACTGGCACAACACGAGATGCTGCCAGGCGTGGCAGACCCCGGAGTAGCCGTTCTGCAGAGAATATTGCTGCTGTAGCCGAGGATGTCATGGAAGCGCCGTCGACATCGACCAGACGACGTGCCACGCAAATGGGTATCATGGTACATGATTTGAAGATGCTTCCGTACAAAGTCTAGACGGTGCATCAGCTGTTAACTGCTGACCGCCAATCGCGTCTAACATACACTCAAGCCATCCTTAACCACCACCAAGAGGAAGATGATTTTTCATCAAAAATAATCATAAGTGATGAGGCCCATTTCCATCTTAGCGGGTACGTAAATAAGCAAAATTTACACTTCTGGGGCTCTGAAAATCCGCGTGTAACCCACGAAAAGCCATTACACCCGCTCAAAGTCACTGTATGGTGTACTGTTTTCGCTGGAAGAGTCAACGGACCTTTTTTCTTCGAAGACGTCGCGGGCCAAACGGTTACTGTGAATGGTGAGCGCTACAGAGCAATGATCAACGAGTTCTTTTTGCCGCAACTTGATGAATTGGGATTGGAAAACATGTGGTTCCTACAGGACGGTGGAATGGCACACACTACACATGCCACAACCGATATGCTGAAGGATGCATTTCCCGGGCGCCTAATCTCCCGTTTTGGCGATTTGCACTGGCCAGCAAGATCGCCTGATTTTACCGCTCCATACTTCTTTTTGTGGGGCTTTTTGAAGTCGCGGGTTTATGTCAACAAGCCTCAGACTCTTGCAGCTCTTAAAGACAATATCCGTCAAGAATGTGAGGACCTATCGCCGGAGGTTTTGGCCAAAGTGATGGAAAGTGCCATAAAAAGGGCTCAAATGGCAATCAACTGTGGCGGCGGCCATTTACATGACATCATATTCTCGACTTGATGTAAAAAAAATTAAAAGACCAAATAAAAATAAACCACAAGAAGAATCAAAGTTTTTCATTTTTTTTTTAAATTACAGCCAAAAAACATCGCAAGGTTACTTTTGCGCCACCTGTTACAATGTGGCGCAAAATTAGTCACCCTATCGGAAGATTTCTAATTTTTGCAAATGACGTCGTACGTCAATAATATTTGACACTTGTGAGCTAGACAGCTGCAGTAGGGGTGGAAAAATATCGACGATACTTCAACGGGTTTGCTTTTATAAGAAATACTATCGATGGTTTAAGACGATCGATACTATTGAAACTACCCTAACTAAGTAAATTGCAATCAAACTAGGAAATTGATTTTAAACACCTAATTTGCAAAGACAACGGCTAACTTCGCACACACATATTAATTTGAGTAGACTGCAACAATACCAGAAATACCTTTGCGTTTCAGGTTCATCTATCGAAGCAGAGAGGATATTTAGTAAAACCCGGTTAATTATCAATGATAGACGCACCAAGCTTAAGGCAACAACAGTCGACAAGCTGATTTCTTTTCCAAAAAAATATTCTTTTTCAAAAGCATGTATGTAAACAATTAGTATAACACATTAAAACCCTTAATTGGTTGATTTAAATTTGGTCGATAGTATCAATATATCGATGGGGGATACAAGTATCGGCAAATATATAGAATATAATCAATACTAGAGATAGTTTTGTACCTCTAAGCCGCAATATACAAACAGACAAGCAATGGAGCGCGAGAAGTAAAGAATGCAGATTTCCATCATTCAAAATAATTTTGTTTTTATTTATTAAAATAGTTATTCAAAAACAGAATTCATTAAGATAATTAGATTTATACCACATTGTACATAAATATTTGAGGAAAATAAACAGAATTTTCATTAATATAGAGAAATATATGAAATGTAAAAAACCAATTCTGTTGTATAAGGTATTTACATTCGGTATGGAATGTTGGTACAACTGTCCTCTGTAGTGTCGCAGAGTTTGAACGTGGTCTGTCAATGAGCTTATTTTTGGCATTTAATTTCATATATCAGTCAACCGATTGTGTGCTCTGTGATTTTCACTATGGATAAAAATTTCGAACAAAGAACTTGTCTTAAATTTTGTGTTTTGAACGGGATTTGGTGTGCCGAATCGTTGACAACGTTGCAGAAAGCCTATGGCGAGTGTGCTTTATCAAGAGCAAGGGACTGCAAGTGGTATACGGCTTTTGCAGAGGGCCGAGAAGTCGTGGAAGATTTGCCCCGATCTGGTCGCCCATCAACATCTTCAATGGATGAAAACGTCGACAAAGTCAAGGAAATGGTGCTGTAAAATCATCACTTAAGTTTGAAGGAGGTAGCTCGTGACCTTAGCGTGTCTCACGATTCAATTCGCAATATTTTACACCAACAATTGGGCATGAGACGCATAGCTGCTCGACTCGGTCCAAAAGAGTTGAATTTCTTTCAAAAATTTCATCGGAAGCAAGTGAATTCGGGCCCAACATTTACCCAGCGCATCATAACAGGTGATAAGACGTGGGTATATGAGTTTGATATGCAAACAAGTCAACAGGCGGCTGAATGGCGCTATCCACATGAGCCGAAACCCAAAAAAAAAACAACGTCAAAGTCGTTCAAAAGTGAAAGTCATGCTACTCGTTTTCTTTGATTATCATGGTGTTGTGCACTCGGAATTCGTTCCAAATGGTTCTACGGTAATTTTTTTTTTTTTTTTTTTTATTTCCCTTTTTAAATTATAATCTGTTAAATTTTAACAATAAGTAATTATTTTTAAAGTAGTATTGGAATTCTTTGTTCTCTAACCAATGCTAGATAAACATTCAATTTTGCTTCAGATTATGCTACATTATATTATTATATTATATTATTATTAATTATTACTATTATTTATTATTATTATTATTATTTTTGTTTTTCTTTATTGTTTTGTTAAATTGTAAGTTCTGTTGGAGTTAATCGTTTTAATCTTCGTTTTCCCGCTTTCTCCGATTGTGGTAGTTTGCGCATTTGTTCATTTTGATGATTTGTTAGTCGTTTTATATGCTTGATGCTGTATTTTCTAATTGTGTCATCTATTGTGTCGATATTGAGGTCGCTGTGGATCACGTCGTTTGGTATATACCAGCCTGCTTTTGTTATTGTTCGAAGTATTTTAGATTGCGTCCTTTGAATTATTTTGATATTGGTTTTTTTTTGCTGTGCCCCAGATTTCAATGCCATATTTCCAAATGGGTGAGATTATAGATTTATATATCACTACTTTGTTGTTAAGGCTTAGTTTTGAATTTTTAGCCAACAGCCAATATAATTGTCTGAACTTGTTTTTGATTTCATTTCGTTTGTTTTGTATATGTCGTTTCCAATTTAGTTTTTCATCTATAGTTATGCTAAGGTACTTTGCACTAGGAAGGATTTTTATTTCATTGTTTTTTATTGTTAATTTATGTTTCTTAGGCTTTCTGTTTGTATATATTACTTGTACCGTTTTATCTTTGTTGACTTCTATTCCCCAATTATCGAACCATGATACGGTGTTATTTATTGTTTGTTGAAGAATGTCAGTCGCGTTTTTTTCTATTTTATCCGATGCCATTAAAACCGTGTCATCCGCGAATGTGGCCATCATGCAATTTTTTGTGGTTGGGATCGGTATATCTGCTGTAAATATCAAGTACAATAGAGGCCCTAGGACACTACCTTGGGGTACACCTGCTGTCATTTGCATCATGCTTGAGCATTCGTCTTCGAACTTTATAAAGAAATGTCGGTTTTCCAGATAACTTTTGAGAATGGTGAAGTGATTCCGTGGTAATATTTGGCTGAGCTTATGTAGTAGTCCTTTATGCCAAACCCTGTCAAAAGCTTTTGCAATATCCAGGTAGACAGCTATGCAGAACCTTTTATTTTCCATATCATTTAATATTTTGTTTATAACTCTGTGGACTTGTTGCACAGTTGAATGCTGTCGTCTAAATCCATATTGATGGCTTGCTATTATATTTTATTCTATCAGAATTTTGTCTAATCTGGCAAAGAGTATTTTTTCAAACACTTTTGAAAGAATGGGCAAGAGACTGATAGGGCGATATGATGTCATTTCTGATGCACTTTTACCTGGTTTGGGGATTGCCGTTATTTGTGCAACTTTCCAGAGGCGTGGGAAGCATTGTGTCCTTAATATGCTGTTGAAAATTTGTCGTATATATGTAATTGCTACATCAGGTAGTTCTTTTAGTATTTTACCATTTATTAGATCGAAGCCCGGTGCTTTTTTACTGTTCAGATTTTTCAAATGATATCTGATTTCTGCTGAGGTTGTCATTTTCATTCTCTTTTCTGGGTTACTCGTATTTACATTTTGTTCAATGTGCTGGTTGTCTTTTTCGTTTGAGAATATTGTTTTAAAGTGTTCAGCTAGTGTGTTTGCCTTCTCTTTATTGGTCTTTGCCCAAGTTCCGTGATGTGTTTTGATGGGAGGTTTGTGTGGAACTGCTTTGACTAAGTTTTTAGTTGCTTTCCATAGGGAATAATTGTTAACTGCCGTGGCCCCCAAGTTATGTATGTAATTCTCAAGCTTTTTATCCTGGTGTTGTTTTAATAATGTTTTTAATTCGGTTGTTGATTTGTTAAGTTTTGCCTTATCTTCGGGATGTTTAGTAATTTGCCACTTTTTACGGAGTTTCCTTTTTTGTTGAATTTTTTGTTTGATATGTATTGGAATAGACTCTTTTTGTTGAATTTTTATATTTGGTGTCGAAAGGGTGAGGGCTTTGATGATGGAATCGTTGAAAAAAGCTATTGCTGAGTCAATCTCGTTTTCCGTTTTCAATGAAATATTTATAGTCAATTGTGCTTCCACACTTTGTCGGAAATAATTCCAGTCTGTTTTATTATTATATAGTCCTCTAAAAGTTTGTTGGTGCAGAGATCCAAGAATTGTCATTAGAAGTGGGGAATGATCCGATGATAGCTCCAAACACGACTTAATGGTGATATGGGATTGTGGAATATTTTTAACAATACATAAATCAATTAAATCTGGTTGTTTTCTGATATCTGTAGGCCAGTAAGTCGGCTCTCCGGTGCTTATGAAGTGTGCATTATTTTCTCTTATAGCGTCTAGTAATTTTCGGCCTTTCGAAGTTGTTAACCTTGATCCCCAAATAGAATTTTTTGCATTGTAGTCACCTCCAGCGATATATCGACTTCCTAGTCCGTTTAAATATTCCAGGTATTGATCTTTTGTGTTAATGAATTTTGGCGGACAGTATACTGCTGATATTGTTATTGGTCCATTTGAGCTATTTATTGAAACTGTCGTTGCTTGTATGTTATTTTTTCTATAACCATCAAGTTCGTGGTATTTAATTGTTTTTTTGATGATTATTGCAGTTCCTCCGTGAGCCTTGTTATCTGGGTGATTTGTGTAGTGTATGTTGTAATTGGGTATATTTACAAAAGTTTTATGAGTTGCATGAGTCTCGGATATTAGCATAATATCAATTGCTTTGTCTAGAATAAAAGTCTTGAGTTCTAGTTCGTGGCGGTAAATAAAGAATATTATTTGGAAGTTGTGCGACGTTTGAGAGAGAATTTGCGTAAGAAACGGCCAATTTGTGAAAAGAACACTCACGGATCTTGCACCATGATCACGCACCGTCTCACAAGGCTCATATTGTGAACACTTTTAACCAAAAACTCGACAAATATCCACCGAAAAAATGGACGATTGTCAGAATTTTTTTTAAATGTGTTTTAGAACTTTTATTCAAATGAGGCATATATCATACTGAAGGGTAACTCTCGAAGAATATATTTTTGGTGTTTTTATTTTAAACAAATGTTATTATTTATTGTTGATATCGCCCCTACCCTGAAACGCCGTTTTTTAAATAATTATTGTAGAACATTTTTTTAGTGAATCTGAACGTTTCATTTACCCAACAAAAATTTTTCTCAATATGAAAACCGCTTTGCATCAAAAAAACGTTTTTTGAGGGGTTGAAAAATTAAAAAAAAAATTAATTCCAGCGAACTTTGCAAATACATATTTATAGAAAGTGAACCGTTCGGATTCACGACGTTGTAACATCGAATAATTAAAAAAAAAAATTATGCAAATCGGTCAAATAGTTTTTGATAAATAATGATCACCGCGACGGTAATTTTCAAAAAACACGACTTCGAGATAATCGTGTCTAAATTTTGCGTGCACTTCATTTATGGATAATTTGCGCGCTTCCACAGTCTGTAACGGTCATTCTAGTGCTCCGATCTTTACGATTTTTTATATTTATATGAATTTATATTTTTAAGATGATGTACTTTTAGAATATGCCATAAAAAAAATTTCGAGTTTTTAGTCCAACACAAGGTATGTATATAGTATAACCCCTTAAGTAGAATTCGCTGAAGGAGCAGATCTCTTCAAACACGTTTAATAGGAGCTTTGATGACTGGACTAATCGTTGGCATATGTGTATTGCTTCGAATTGAGCCTATTTTGAAGGCGAAAGGCGACAAAATAAATTTTGATGATTAAACAATTATAATATTTTGGGTTTGATTGAACAATTCCTGATACTTTTTTGACAGAATGTAAATGATTAAAAAAATGAGAAATTTTAGATTTTTGCTTTATTTCTGCATCTTAGGGATGTGTTAAAAGATCAGTAAGCAATTCAACACCTTGAGATCGCTGTGATATAAAGAAAGATCATTTAATTTACTTATAGCGTCAATCTGATTTTCTAGTTGATCTGCAGATGAGTTGGCCAGTAATTCTTGAGAAACAATTACCAACTTGGATTCGGTTCTGAATTAAACAACTGCTGATCTGAGCAACTGCTGATAGTGTAAGCTCAGCCTGTGAGGTTTAACCGCCATCGTTATTAGGGATACCTGTTGTCCTTAAACTAGCATTTCTGGAACAATTGAAAACAATAGACTCACTCGCTCCCACGCGTTGTTTGTGAAATAAACCACTTCTAACAAGTCGCTTCAACAATTCATGAAACGATGAGGAACTCATAGTGAGCTTTCATGTATTGCTTTCTCGCGAAGATCGTAAATTTATGTTAGTCTTTAATAATATTTAATTAAATTATTTTCTGAATGCCCCTTATAAGGGAACTAAAATGTCTTTGTTGAGGGAAAAAGTGTCTGCGGCCTGTTATGGAAGGGTTATCACCTCAAGAGAGAAAAATTTTAAAATCCATTTGGTTTTTTGTATTATTGAAAAAAGTGCGGGTCTCAAACAGGCAACAAATTATGAGAATCGGTTGAAATTCTTTCTTCACACATTGTGGATCGGTTGACAATTTTTATTTCATCCTGTTTGTCGCCGAGTAAACATAGACCGCGGAAAGAAAATAATTGCTATGTGATATTTATTATGAATCTTACCATTTTTTCGCTAATGTGTACGCTCCAAAATCTCAAAAGAAATTACAAAAATCGTCGAACGCAACCGATCGTAAGAAATACTATGTTTTTCCCAACTTTTAATCTGTTGAAATTGCAATCTATTCTTACCTTGTTGCCTGTTTGTGGCCTGCATATTGGGAGGTACCGACTTAAGAGAGGTGTTTGAAATCCTAAGTTATCCGTTACTTCGAAGTGTAGGTCTTATATTTTGAGTTATCCTGTTATTTCAATAAATTTGATAGGGACAAATACGTTATCAAAAGTGTAACGTCGCGGTAAACAAATTGCCTTCTTTATTTCTCTTCACACTACGTGGTCTTGTATAACTGGCTAATGCATTTATACAGTGATGGACAAAAGTCTACATGTACCCCTTGTATTCGTTGGTTTGAAGTTTATTCAAGGGATTTTTTAGTTTATTTTGATTAGAAAAAGTTTCGAATAAAACTATGTACATGAACACAATTTTCAAAAAACTTTTTGGACTTTCAAACCAACAAAAATAAGTGGTATATATAGTAGTATGTAGACTTTAGTCCATCCCTGTATTTAATCGATGACTTCTCGATTGTGTCGGTTTGAAATCGGTACTCTTAAGTAAAAGTCTCGATACTAGAGAAATATCATCATATTTGTATTACTATACTAATAGCTAATAGTGCGCACACCCACCGACGTAAACACATGATCGTGTCAGCTGTTACGATGAAACTAATGAGAGGCCCTTGTAAATGAAAAATTACCACCCTTCCGTATCGTAGTATCGCAGATTTTATCGTAGGATTTTGGAAAACTCTGTAGAAACGTGATTGCTCTCTCACCACCCAGTGTTGTCAAACAGTACACTTCGAAATCATTTACAAAATAAACTTAGAAAAATTTTAATTTTTTTTAAATAACTTAAAAACAATGTTGAATAATGTTAATTATAGATAAATTTTTTAAAATTAAAATGTTTTTAAAAATTATTTGCATTTGTTGGTTTTTGGCTTTAGTTTATTAAACAATGATAATGTGGATGGGTGTAAAAGTATGTAAGCAAAAATATCAATTGCGACATTGTGTAGATCCAACCAAACACAAACACACACAAACCGATATATTGAGTAATTATGTAACTAAAAGAACGAAGTTGTTCTCTACGGGCTGCCGTAAGGGAGTACGATACGTCGGTCAGTGTGCGCACTATAATAGTCAAGAAGGGTTAAGGCTGATAATAGGCTGTTCAGTCAAAAGTGGCCACTCAAGTGATAACAGAGTGTTAGTATCAGCTATCGATTGAGCTAATAATAAAATTGTGTTTCTTTTGATAAAGCGGCAGCCCCTGCCTCCTATGAACTTAAGAAAAAGTAGATTAGTAGATAGATTGAAATTGTACAATGATCGCTGACGATTAATACCGAATATTAGGTGGATTGTTGCCATAGAGAAAGTATTGGCGGATTTATCGTTCGAAATGAAATTTGATAACGAAGTTTGTAATGAAAGCGAAAAGAAATCCGCACGACCGCCGTATCTGCTACTAAAACAACAACCAATTACGTACTGATTCTTGCGGTCACACCTTAGCGCAAAAGAAGTGAAGCATTTAGAACTACCTTTTAGGTGGAAAACATGCAACATTTCATGCTGCCAAGTCCAACTGGGCTATTATTATTATTTTACTTATTTATTGGTTGACCGACTCGCGGGCATGTAACATAAATATAACATCGCATATGAAATCCCCTGATGACTTGCACATTTGAAATGATTGACCTTGAACGTTGTTAATAGACATAGAGAAAGGAAGACGCAGGGGAGCTGCAGTCGTGTGAAATCAAACTTCATGCCGCTGGTAATAATAAGAACAGCTGCCTCGATGACATTCGCTATCATTTACTCCAAAGCAATTCCTTCTCCGTTGCACAATCGGGTTGGACTAATGTTCCGCAAGAGATTGGTCTGTTTATGTAAAAATTATCCTGTAACTTGCCATAATTTAATTTCCGAGAAATCGCTCTCAAAGAAAAACATATCAAAAAAAGTATATGAACGCAAAACCAGTAACAATTTTATATTGTTGGCGGGAAAAATCACAAAATTTTTTTAGTTGAGTTACCTCGAAATCAATTTAACATCAGTCTTTGCTCTGACACCAACGAAGTAACAAAAGTGGTAGCTATGCAAGAATGATGGAAACAAGATTGCGCCCATCAGAAAGTGCGTGACGTCACTTTTGCCAAATTGTGCAGTGTTGCCAACCATTTCATCTTTATCTTCACAATGAATTTAAATTTTTAATTTAAAGCTACCGAAACTATAAGTTAAAAAAAAACTTTATTATTAAACAAAAGAATGTTAAAAATGGTCACTCTGAGAAGATTTTAGTGTTAATGAAAATTTGTTAGTTCTTATAAAGTTTGGTATTTTGAAAGTGTAAATTTAATTTTTTGCTCCTTTTAAGCGTATGCAAGAATGTTAAATAAACTATAGAGGTGTAATCGTTTCTTCCGGTCCTCAGTCCTTAGTGGGACATAGGGCAATTTATCATGCATACAAAGTTTTTTAAGTAGTTTAATAAAAATTTGGTATTTTATTTTCTTTAGATGGGCATTTGAGCGCGTTTTTATATCCAAAGCTAGGCAACACTGCAGTAGCGATAGAGGGATTTGACTGCTGAAAGCAGATGAACACCAACAACAACTGCAATCGCGGGCAATGCGACAAGATGTTAAAAAAAGTAAAGCTAAAGCGGCCGCCGTAGCCGAATGGGTTGGTGCGTGATTACCATTCGGAATTCACAGAGAGAACGTTGGTTCGAATCTCGGTGAAACACCAAAATTAAGAAAAACATTTTTCTAATACCGGTCGCCCCTCGGCAGCCAATGTCAAACCTGCGAGTGTAATTCTGCCATGAAAAAGCTCCTCATAAAAATATTTGCCGTTCGGAGTCGGCTTGAAACTGTAGGTCCCTCCATTTGTGGAACAACATCAAGACGCACCCCACAAATAGGAGAAGGAGCTCCAATTATATATATAAGGTTATTCAATAGGTGCGCTTCAACTTTTTTCCGATAGGGAGGGCGAACGACGCAATTATTTTTTATTTTTCGCTTGTCATTTGTAAACTTCATTAGTATACGTTTCATCATGGAACGCTACGCACTTGAGCAACGATTGCAAATCGTGCAAATTTTTTATGAAAATAATCGTTCTGTTGCTGCTACTTTAAGAGCATTACGGCCATTTTACGGTCCATTTAACAAGCCGTCCCGTTTTGGGGTTATGTGAAGTCATTGGTCTACAGTAAAAAGCCGGCGACGATTTGTGAGCTCAGAGCCAATATTGAACGCGAAATTGCTGGAATTTCGGCCGATTTATGCAAAAGAGTGGTCGAAAATTGGGTTCAACGATTGGACTTCGTAAAACGTGCACGCGGTGGTCATGCAAAAGAAATCGAATTTCATACTTAAATGTATATGTTCAAGCTCGATAATAAAAAAAAAATTAGTTAAAAAAGTCAAACCGTTTGTGTTTTATTCAAAAAAGTTCAAAAGTTGAAGCGCTCTTACTGAAAAACCCATTATATATATAAATAAAACTGGGTGAATTATTGAACTAATTTTTAAAAAATTTATATTTTACAAAATTATAAACATTACTTTTAATTAGAATAGGCTAGAAAAATGTCATGAAGAAAGAATTAAAACTCCGAGTCTAATTAAAAAAAAAATATGCTAAATCAAGTTATGAAAATGGTAATCTGGCCATACTGCTGCTAAAACGGCGTAACTCATTGTCAAATTCGTTGAGCGCAAAGTAACGGTAGCACGATAAGCGCCATCTCATTATTCTTTCCATCATGTCTATAAACCACTGTTTACGGCTCTTGTTCGTTCTCACTTAGAGTACACTGTTATCATTTGGAGACCTTACGACCAACTCTCGATTAATATTATATAATAGAGCGCTTTCAAAAATTTTTTTCTTAAGCAGGCATTACTTCCCTACGATTTCAGTCGTCTGTTCCATCCCACAATTCTCAGCTAAAGCTAATTAATCTAGAATCTCTAGAAAAGAGAAGGACAGTCCTTTCCTTTTTGTTTATTTTCAGTGTTGTCAATTGCATCATCGACTGTCCAGGTCTACTTGAACGGATAAGCTTTAATGCTCCCCAAAGAAGTCTTTGCAATTTTTATGGGGAACACTTTAAGACTAAATTTGCGAGTAATGCACCTATTGCTCGCGCACTTCGAGACTATAATTCATTATCTAATACCAGTCTGATAGATTTTGCTTTATCCAGCTCTAATTTTGTAAAAAAATTAGTTTTAGTTACTTAATATTGTATCTATATTGATTGTTAATATAACAGTTGCTAAATTTGGCTTGCCAACTTTCACATCTGGGTCTAGTCTGTAAGGTAGTTTGTACTGTCGATTATTAAAATAAATAAAAAAATAAATAAATAAAATAAATTGGTATTCAGGTACTTCAATTTTTATTGAATTTTTGAATAATTTTATTTTATCATAGAAACATAATTATATGAATTATATTTTGTCATAGTGGAGAGCGAAAATTCCAATTTTTCTTTGTTTTGGTTTTTTAATTTTACCCGTTTCACCACTGTGCAGTGCGATTATTCTGAGCTCACCAACACACTCGCAAAATCAATTTCGCCGGGTTTTGTTATACATATATTCCCCTCGCTTGCAAATTCTTGCTAAAAAAATACTCTCAGCACGAATTTGACTCAGTAAAATTACGCTCCTCGCCAAGTTTTGCAATTTGTTTGCGTAAACAAAAGCGATTTTGTAATAAGTTTGTACAACTTATTTGCTTCGCGAACACTCCTACGTGTAGAACAAATGCATCATAGCTCATAAAAAATCGCGCTAGACCAAACTCTTAAAGATTTGCGGTCAAATGCGCAATGTTCAGTGCCGCTCTTATTTTACTATCTAACAGCTTTTGATAAACTCTTCCCGGGATACGTAGATCAACATGAGCTAAATGCTTGCCTCAAAGCAGAGTTCGGCAAAATTGACTTTGCGAGAGTGTTGGTGAGCACAGAGTAATCGAAATACACAGTGGGAAAAAGAGTAAAATTTAAAGACCAAATTTACCAGCAATGAAAAATTAAAACTGCTGTACTCCACTATAAAATATAATTTATATAATATGTATTTATAATAAAATAAGAAAAATTTACTTTAATAAAAATTAAGTAATTGAATGAAGTACCATTTACATTGCACTTAATCCCTGTTTACTTAAAAGAATTTAAATTGTCGAGAATGAAACCGTATTCATCAAATCGTAGTTTATTCAATATTAATATTTATACTTTCTGCACAGTTTCTTGTTAGAAGTATAATTTTTAAATGGCTTATATTATATTTTATATATTTATTTGCTTAGAACAAATAAATTTTAAATCAGAAATAATTTATTCGCGAAACTGCGTGGAAGGAAAATGTGATAATATCTTAAAAGAAAATTTTTTGAGTTAGGGATACAAACTGTTATCTTAATTTCTCCAGAACTCAGAAAAATCGCTTATATTATAAAAATTTAACTCGCTGCGTAGGATTAATATTTCTAAATGAATTTGAAAATCATACTTGCTAATATCACAAATAAAGGGGTGATCAAATAGATCAATGCAGTTCTGAACTTCCTCAATGTCTTCAAAAGTGTTCTCAAAATTGAAGAAAAGAATTTCCAATTGTTTTTTTTTCTTTTCAGTAAACAAATTATCGCTCCGCAACCCTTGAAAACTATCAAAATCTCTATGAAAAATATTGTAATGTCTACTGAAATTATATTCAGGCATTTCTTTAATAGATGTGTGGCACAAAAGGCACTGCATATCACAAAACGCATTTTGAATCATAAAATATTTGTCTTTCAATCATTTTATTCAGACTATATCCAAGTATGTCCACTGTTGCATAAGAAAACTACCAGCGCAGCCGTCACTTTTGTTGCTTCGTTGGTGTCAGAACAACGACCGATTTTAAGAGCGTAAAAATACTTGTGCTGAGTGTATGGTACTGCTCGCACGAGTAAGCTTACATAGCGCATATTGGGCGTGAACAATGCTTGCGCTCAAGCCCATTCCATTCAGAAGAATTTTGTGAATGTGGCTGTTATACGTTCGGGTCCAACGTATGTGATAATATAATCTAGGGGCAATGGCTCAGAGGCAAAATTAGCGTGGTAATGACAGAGCCCGACACCTCCTGTTTATTTTTCAAGCTGGTAGCAAAAACTATGCGCCAGGTAAGACCTTTCTATGATACTCACCTACAGACTTATAAAGAAACAAGCGGTAATTTGAATACTTGTCAAATAAATCCAGTTTACCAATAAGTGATTTCTAAGGTCTACTTGTGATGTGATGATAAGCGAAAGTGCAACCTGAATTTATTTTGGATAGTTGGGATTTTCTTCTCGATTTTCCTACTCACCGCACTATGCCGGGAATCTTCTTTACCGCCTAACTCTCTGTTAGCATGCAAGTACAATGTGGCGCAAAACTAATCATCCTACCGGAAGATTTATAATTTTTGCAAATGGCGTCGCACGTCAATCATATTTGACGCTTGTGAAATAGACAGCCGCAGTATACAAACATTTGTTTTTTTATTTAGTAAAAAATTGATTCTTATTGTAAACTTGATTCTTAAGTAAAACTTATTGATGATTAATTTTGCGCCAGCATTAGCTCGCCAGACTTGTTTTTGTACTCAATTAGCACATTTTAATAAGTATTCTTGGACCGAAGAAATTAAATAGCATCAAATACCGATCTTAACCCCTTCAGACCTGAATTATTGTTAATGGATAATAAAATTATTTTTTTACTAATTATTAGTAAGAAGGACATCATAAAAACAAATGTGTGAAAAATCATACATACATATTTATTAAGTTTTCCAAATTTTCCGGCATGTGCACAATTATGCACATTAGGTCCCAAGTGTTCTCAACAAAGTAAAATACAAATATTATAAGGCTTTAACCATTATGTGCATAATTCCGCACATGAGGTCCGAAGGGGTTAAGGTAGACGGACCCAACTTGGATGACTTAAGTTTTTATCGGTAAATTATGGCGATCTGTATTATCTCACCTAAAATTTAGTTCACATAACGGTTGTCAGGAATCGAGTTCGATATAGACGTACATACAAATGCACATATACATATGTTATGTAAGTTAACACGTACCAGTCGCATTTGCTGCGATGCTCTCACGGTTGCCCGTTACACGTGTCGGTACATTCTACATAATTTCATCGTATAGCGTAACGGGAGACATTTAATTTCATCACATAATGTAATGGGAGACCTTGGCAACTGCATTCTATAATGCACCCGTGGGAAGGTAAGGCCAATGACGGTGGCCAGCAAGCAACGGATACAACGATGAGGCAGTCGAGTTCGGGACGAGTTACTAGAAAGCAGAATTAGGTTTAAAACTGAAATTCTAAATAAAGTTTAAGAGCGGAACCTTAATAACTTGTGTTTTCTTTTCGGCGGCTGGCGTATTAATTTTTTTAAGGGGTTATATACCTTGTGTTAGACTAAAAAATCGAACTTTTTTATGGCATTTTCTAAAAGTACATCATCTTAAAAAAAATTTAAATTCAAAAACGGAAACAATAAAGATCGGAGCACTAGTACGAAAGTTACAGAGCGTGGAAGCGCGCGACCTTTCTTGGAACGAGAAGTGCACGCAAAACTTTAGACGCGATTATTTCAAAGTCGTGCTTTTTGAAAATTACCGTCGCGGTGATCGTTATTTATCAAAAACTATTTGACTGATTTGCATAAACTTTTTTTTTAATTATTCGAAGTTACAACCTCGTGAGTCTGAACGGTTCTCTTTTTATAAATAAAAAACGGCGTTTCGAGGGAGGGGCGATAACAACAATAACAAATAACATTTTGTAAAATAAAAACACCAAATTCTATTCTTCGAGAGTTACCCTTCAGTATGATATATGCCTCATTTGAATAAAAGTTCTAAAACATATTTAAAAAAAATTATGACAATCGCCCATTTTTTCGGGCTCACAAGGTATATAACCCCTTAAATGTAGAGGATCGGAAATCCTTAACTCGTATATACCAAAATGCTACGAATGATAAGTGGAGTTGATTTAGCCATATGTGTCCGTCTGCCGATCCGTGCACCCCTCAACTCAAGCAAAAATTTGTATATTTCAATGGAACTTGCTGGCCATATTAATCTCATAGGTAGTTGAGTTTTGAAAATGGGGAAAATCGGTCAATAACCACGCTTATCGCAAATATAAGGGCAGATTTTAAAAAGATTTTAATTAAGTAATATTGTTCACTTTTGCGTAAATGAGGGTGCACCATCTTTTATGTCGGCATGAAAACATTGAATAACATTGGAAAAATCAAATGATTTGTATAAGTTTGGTTTGGTTATTTACAATTCATTAAAATTATTTTTTGAATACAATATCAATCAAGTGGCCACCTTTATATAGCAATCAAAAACTGCGATCTTTTTTCTGTGTTTGCCATCAACTTGTCAAGCATTTCGGGCTTTACAGCGTCGATTTCGGTTGTTTCGGTGTAAAGCGATCCATGGTTGAAATTGTACTGAATCGACGTATCGAAAACATGTATGTTGAAGTCGATCGGCTGGTAAATGACAAAGTTATTCAGCGTTTACATACCGTCATAAAAGATGGCGCCCCTGTTTATTTCGATAAAGATTTAATACAACTCCCACCTTCATCTTTGTGTGCTAAAAGTACGTTCGCATACGAGTATGTAGTGATCAGCAATAAATTAATCGAACCGTTGACATGTGGCAGAATTTCCTCTTTGTTTACTGCCATTGTTAACACAACTGAACTCACAACTGAATGGAACAAACAAAAAATAGCAAACTAATTTTTTTAGTGTGAAATGTCACCTTGTCAAAACGAAAACGAAGTACCTCCTGTTTTCAAACAAACAGTAGGCGCAATCGCGTATCGGCACCCACGTCACTGTTGACAGTTAGAATTTCAAAGGTTGTAAAAGACTTCGTTTATTTAGCAACCAGCATTAACACCAATAACAATGTCAGCCTTGAAATCCAAAGTATAATCTCTCTTGCCAACAAGTGCTACTTTGGACTAAGTAGGCAATTGAGTAGTAAAGTCCTCTCTTGACGAACAAAACTAACACTCTACAAGGCTCTCATCATGCCCGTCCTAAAGTATGGCGCAGAAACGTGAACGATGACAACATCCGATGAAGCGACGCTTGGAGTGTGCGAGAGAAAGATTCTGCGTAAGATTTTTGGACCTTTGCACGTTGGCAACGGCATATATCGCAGACGATGGAACGATGATCTGTATGAGCTTTACGACGACATAGACATAGCGTAGCGGGCTGGGTCATGTCGTCCAAATGGATACAAACGCTCCGGCTCTGAAAGTATTCGATGTGGTACCAGCTGGTGGTAGCAGCGGAAGGCCTCCTCTGCGTTGGAAAGAGCAGGTGGAAAAAGACTTGGCTCCACTTGGTGTGTCCGATTGGCGCCGATTAGCACGAGAAAGAAACGACTGGCGCGCTTTGTTAAACTCGGCCAAAATCACGTACGCGGTTATCGCGCCAATTAAGAAGAAGAAGAAGAAGAAGAAGAAGAAGAAGAAGAAGAAGAAGAAGAAGAAATGCCACCTTGACAACAAGCATAAACTTCTAATTGTTTGATCGATACTTTACGAGATATCGATCACTACAACGATCTACCGAGAAAATAACGTATTTCTTTGATGTTTGTTCAGATCAAAATCGTAATATCAAAGTAGCATTGACATGGATGGAAACTATTCATCATCAAATAATCACATTGAAACTATGGATCACAAATTTTTGGTATCTGGTCATTCCTTTCTATTGAATAACCGTGACTTTAAGTTGATAGAAATGAAAATAAAAAAAGCAAATTACTTCGACAGCCCTGAGCATTAATAGGCAAAAATCAACATTTTGGATACCTGCTCTTCATTGCTTTTCATCGAGGTCAAAAAGCCATCTAAGCAGTCCGGGATATTTGCACCATTTATGGAGAAGGTGTCATAGGCGAGCCCACAGTACGGAAATGGTTTGCAAAGTTCAAAATTGGCGATGACACGTCTCGCAGCCGATGAAGAGCGTTTTAAATCACTTTTGAAGGAGAACGTTCGCCAAACCAGTCGTGAATTGACGGAAAAATGAACTGCGATCTTAAAAAAATTCTCAATTTCACCTTCATTCAATGGTATTGACTGAAAAATTGGGAGCCTGGGCTCCTCACGAGCTCAACAATTAAACAAAGAAAGTCGCCTTCAAATTGCTTTTCAGCATGTTGTCCGCCTTTAAGCAACACGCGGTCATGAACAGAGCTTTTTATACCGAATCCTTACGGGAGACGAGAAATGGTGCCTGCCTATACATCAATATGAAGCAAAGAAAGGTGTGGTTGGGTCCAGGAGATACGTCAAAGCGGAGAGTCAAGCCGGATCTTCATCCAAAGAAGATCATGATATGTGTTTGGTGGCACTGGTAGGGCATGGTGCACTGGGAAATGCTCTAAAATAATACCACGGTCAACAAGGAGCTCTACATTGCCCAGCTATACCGCGCGAATTCGACTGAAAAGGCTATTCGACTGAAAAGACCTGATCGATATGGTCAAACCATACTCCTTCACGACAAGGCAAGGCCCCATGTGCACAATTTGTCAAAGCCGCACTCTAAGAGTTCGAATGGGAGGTCCTTCAGCATCCACCGCATTTTCCGGACTTTACACCGATCAATTACCATCTTTTCCGCTCCCTGTCAAACCATATGAAGGACGTTACCTTCGATAACAAAGAGGTCCTTAAAAACTGGCTCAAGAACTTCTTTGACACCAGACCATGCAATTTTTCGCGGACGGGTACCAACAAATTGGTCGAGAGGTGGGAAGAGGTTGTAAACAGCAACGGCGAATATAATATTGATTAACTTATTGATATAATTTGTTTTTTTTTTTGTTTAAATAAAAGTCTTTGGTAAAAACGCTACGAACTTATTTCCCAACATAATACATATGTACATATAATAATAATAAGCAAAAAAAATTTCCATATTAACTGAACGAGTTGAACTGGTTGACTTGCAGTCACGCATAGACAGGTTCGGTCCATAGCGATCATTATTAATTGAAAAAAGCGAGTTCTAGAAGTACAGGGTTGGCCATATTAAACTGACCCATGTGATTATTAAAAAAATATGGAAAAAGAAACATTTTTTTGTGTTTCATTGTGAAAAACATTTAATTTAGTTCAAGGAGATTCGTTTACATCACTTTTTGAATATGATATCGCGCAAGTGGTCGCCCTTAGCTCGTATAGCGTAATGTTCCCGTTTTTCGGCGTTTTCCATAGTTTTGGCCAGCGTCTCGGCCGATATGGCGGCTATTTCCCGTCGGATATTGGCCTTAAGTGCGCCTAGTATCTTTGGCTTGTTGACGTAAACCTTAGATTTCAAATTACAGTAAAAAGTTATAGGGTTACTCAATGGGTCAGTTTAATATGGCCAACCCTGTATTTGCCTGATAGGCGGTTTCTTTCCTGCTTTCGAAGGAAGTATTTGGCAAGGGTGAGAGGCATTTCAAAGGGCATTTCAAAATCTCAACTTTTCAAAATTAATTACATTTGGAAGTCACAAGAAAAGTAAGCGCAAAAATAACGGCGAATTGAAAATTATATGAAATGGAATTGTTGGAATGTATTTAAGATGAATGATAGTTATAGCGTTGCAATATAGCAAATACGGCAAAGGGTATCGAGTAAAAAAAATACTTTTTTGGAGAAAAAAGGTTACTTATAAATATTTGATCAAACATTTTTCGTTAACTTAAATTGCCTCTTGTTCACATAGCTTTCACTATGCAAGTCACTGGAGTAACGCTAAAATAAAAATCGCATTTGCAATTTCAATTGTCAATTCAATTGATTGCAAGTGCAACAGAATTAAAGACCGGAAAAATATGTAAATGTGGAAGACTGATTGTCGTGGGTCAATGGACTGAAAATATCATCGTTTCTCATCGCAAACTGCAGAGAAACCGACATGAGGCAAATGTCAACACCGCTTTGTGCAATTAGATGTTGTTTTGCGTATATGTATGTAGTGTTGTGATTCCTTGCAGGAAACCCTCTATGAATCAACAAGGGTGGACCAAAATTAATCACCCTATCGGAAGTTTGAAATTTTTGCAAATGGCGTCGCACGTTAATCACTTTCGACACTTGGGAACTAGACAGTATGCAAATAGACAAATTATTTTTTTATTTAGTAAAAATTGGATGATTAAATTTGCGTCACCTTGTATAATAAATCACACGTGCAAAATAAAACTGATTTGTTTGTTGTGACATCAGATTTTTAGCCGCCAAGAATTAAACAGGAAGATTAAGCACAAAGTAAGCTAAGGAAACAGCACTTTTATAAAGTTTTATGGTAAAAAACAACTATAAATTTGTATATCGCACTCTATTTTCATTACTATGTTTGCGTGAAAACTTCTGACATCACGTAATGCGTTACAAAATTACTGTTTCTTATCTTGCGTGATTTAAATTTGGTTAATATTGGTCAGTTGGTTAATGAAAGCCTCGAAAAGAAGTTGCAATCCAAAAAATGCCGCCGAATTAGGTAATCCCATTTGAAATCAGAATAAAGTAGGTATAGAATTATTGATAAATCATAAATAAATTTGGTATAATGATAGATCTACAATTTTCTAAATATTCAACCGAAAATTTTTCGAATTCATCCGCTCAAATTATAATAGAAACGGTATTCTCTGTAAAATTCGAAGAAAACGAATGTGTAATATTTTTGAATGCAACATTATGTCACTAGTTCGTAACTAGTGTTTGTCCGCTATACATCTTACTTCGTCTTCGACCCAGCAATTGAAAAATTAAATTTCTTCGATGGAAATCGAATTAACAATAACGAATATTAAGAACATTAACAAACACGTGTATGTGTACTATTTGTTGCTGTGACGCTGGCATTTATAGTCGCAGACACCAATTATGATAAATGTCACTCGAAATTGCCTGAAGCCGTTACAAAATTTAAGTGAGTTTTATGTCTTAATTTGTTTTTTGTAATATTTATTCAGGGTCACTTGGGTTCACAATCAATAATATTGATTTGTGTTTGCTGTGAGAAAATGCCCAGGGCTAGGTCACATATTTTGCTTTTTCAAGCACAGCTGTAGATTATGAAGAAAGTAATTGAATAAATTATAGCGATAGGCCTAGTGAGAAAAAGGTGTATTGGGTTATGCTGAGAGTAATAATTGTTTAAATATACCTTTTAGTTAACCCTTAACGGCCGAGAGCTTTTTTTGTAATACTCGCCCAGGAGACGACGAAAAATTAAGTGGAATTCTAAAAGGTTTATAAGGATAAACACTTAAACTAAACATTTAAACTGATTTATTTAGATATGAATTCATTATATTTACTTTATTTATAATTCTATATGATCAACTAACCAGGGATGTACAAAGTTGCAACATTTGTTAAGTGGACAGAAACCTGTCAAATTTAGTTGTTTTTTTTCATAAAATGTTAATATAATCATTTAAGAAATGTCAACAAATTTTTAGAACGTAAATTTAAGTATTTCTTATATCGTCCCCTTAGTATTAAAATAGCCTATACATTTTTTGATGTTTTGAGAAAATGAATTTCAAACTTTTTGTCGAAAGTATATTAGCTCTCACTCAAATCTCGTTATGTCTGTAAATATTTATTATTTTTTGACTGAAGTTTTGACCCACTTTGTGGAACTAGAATTTGACAAAATTTTGACCACATATAAAATCGACGATGGAGAATCTAAAAATTCAAAACAAAATAATAGCCTATGAGCACATAGGACGATTCTTCTGCATATGGTTCAAGCAGCTCACAACGTACGGGATTAGCCCACGTATCCTCTGGGTAGCTTCCGAACACCCGTTCGGGAGTGAGCTAACGTGAGAAGGCAAAGCATTCCAGGATAGTTGGTTGTGCGGTGGGGTTGGAACCCGCCACTTAAAAAATCCCCCCCGCCCCCGCAATGAAAAGAACTGCAAAGCCTCGGATGAGAACTACCTTTACTGATGACGACCCCTGCAAACGAAATAAGGGCATGCACCTAGAATGACCGGCCCCTTAATGGGGAAGGTGCCTCTGCCCGGTTGGTTGATGTCATCGCGAGAGTAAATGCTGACATCTCTGCCATCCAAGAGATGTGATGGACGGTGCAAGGCAAGAAAACCATAGGACCTTGCAACGTCTACTACAGCTGACATGTAAAGGAGCGCAAATTCGGTGTTGGATTTGTTGTGGGAGAGAGACTTCGTCGCCAAGTACTGTCGTTCACTCCGGTGGACGAGCGTCTTGCAATAATCCGCATCAAAGCGCGATTTTTTAACATCTCGCTAATTTGCCGCAACGCCCCGACGGAAGAGAAGGCCGAGGCGACCAAAGATTTCTTGGACCGCTTGGAACGTTCCTATGAGCGCTTCCCCCACCACGACATAAAAATCGTGCTTGGCGACTTCAAAGCCAGGGTGGGCATGGAGGGAATTTTTGGTTCCACAGTCGGAAAATTCAGCGTGCATAACGAAACATCCGGTAACGGACAGAAGCTGATCGACTTCGCCGGGGCCCGAAACATGGTAGTCTGCAGCACTAGATTCCAGCATAAAAAGATACATCAAGCTACCTGGCCGTCTCTTAACCGAAAAACGCGAAACCAAATCGATCATGTTGTGATAGATAGAAGACACGCTTCTAGTGAATGATGTACTGAGCAGTAAAGTCCTCTCTCGACGATCAAAACTAACACTCTACAAGGCTCTCATCATGCCCGTCCTAACGTATGGCGCAGAAGTTTGGACGATGACAACATAATGCGTAAGAGTTTTGGACCTTTGCACGTTGGCAACGGCGAATATCGCAGGCGATGGAACGATGAGCTGTATGAGTTTTACGACGACATAGACATAGCGCAACGAATAAAGATCCAACGGCTACGTTGGCTGGGTCATGTCGACCGAATAGATACAAACGCTCCGGCTCTGAAAGTATTCGATGCGGTACCAGCTGGTGGAAGAGGAAGGCCTCCTCTGCGTTGGAAAGATCAGGTGGAGAAGGACTTGGCTTCATTTGGTGTGTCCAATTGGCGCCGGTTAGCGCGAGAAAGAAACGACCGGCGAGTAAGCGGTTATCGCGCCAATTAAGAAGAAGAAAATAATTTTTTTTATATTATTTTAATGTATAAATAAACTGTATGCCAATTTTGAAAAAAATGTATTGACTTCTTCATTTTAAATAATTTTACTGAAAATCAGGGAAAATATGGGCGTTTACAGGTATCTGTTCCCTTAAAGAAAACTACAGCGATGATAAATAAACGAAATGAAAACTGAATTATGTTCTGAACTGAATTATTTTCATGTCCCCATATTGGGCTTTTCGTTTTCTATCGCATAAGTACGATGCCCCCGTAGCGGTGCTTTTCGGCCGTTAAGGAAATTTATTTAATTTAAGGCGGTCTTAAGGCAGATTAAAAGTTCTCTTATGATCATATAATAACTTAGAATATTTATGGTAATTAACAAAAGAATGCCGACAAAAAGGAAAAGAAAAAAAAAAAAAATATATAAAATAATATCTTTCACTTGGAACATTTGCAATAACACATTTGTTTTTTAATATATTTCTTAGCTATAATATGGTTTTTTATTAAGAAATATCTAAATTTGTACGACAACAATTCAACAACAATTGATGAAAGAAGTTCTTTCTAATAGCGGCCCCCCTTCGGCAGACGATGGAAAACCTCCGAGTGTATCGCTACCACGCTGCAGCTCCTCCTAAAAGAACCATCTGCCTTTCGGACTCGGCATAAAACTGTTAAACGGTCGTTGAACAACATACAACACCAAAAATTGGAGGTGAAGCTTAGATAGGGAAATATTTAGTATAATGGAAAAAGGCGTCGCAGGAGGAATGAAAAACGTGCGAATGTCTGGATTTTGTTATACACGTATATAACTGTTCGGAACTTGAAAAGAATGATTTGAAAAGTTATTACGAAAAATAGTTAAGTAATTAAAAACCAAAAAGTAAGGTTTACAAGTGTATTGCATTGCTTTGATAAGCTTTAAATAGAACTCTTTCTCGTCTGGGTGGCCTTCCGGCTCGTTTAGGAAAATAACCCTCATCCGTCCGGCTACACCATTTATAGTATTTTTGTGTAGAACTCCTTTCCGCGTTAAAACCATTAAACCAAAAATGAAAACGTTATATATGTGTGTGTAGTAAGGAGGCACCATAACCCCCATCCCCATCATCAACACTGAATTGAAATACTTAATTTTTGTTCATATTTTAATTTAAATTTGCGGGCATCTGGCTGTTATCAACTCCAATGAATTGTTACTTTTGGGTGAATAATAATCCAATAGTGATTGCCGAAAAACCAATGCATGCTCAAAGAGAGACTGTTTGGTACGGTTTATGGGCCGGCGGCATCATTGAGCCGTATTTTTTCCAAAATGAGGCCGGTCAAGCAGTTACTGTGAATAGTGTTCGCTATCGTGACATGATAACGAACTTGTTATGGCCCGAATTGGGAGATATGAATGTGGACGATATGTGGTTTCAACAGGACGGTGCCACTTGTCACACAGCTAACGAAACAATGGCTCCTTTGCGCGAAAAATTTGATGGGCGAATAATCCCACGTCGCGGCGATGTCAATTGACCGCCAAGATCATGTGATTTGACACCGTTGGACTTCTTTCTTTGAGGTTATTTGAAAGAAAAGCTGTACGTCGATAAGCCAGCAACAATTCAAGAGCTAAAGGATGAGATAATTCGGCACATTAACGGCATAGAACCTCAATTATGCCTCAGCGTCATCGAAAATTTGGACCATCGGAGGGAGGTGTGCCGCCGAGGCCACGTCGCCTATTTGGCCGATATTTTATTCCATACGTAATTGAGCTGTATTATCATAATAAAGAAAAACGATACTAATTTCCTAAAAGAATTGTATTTTATTCAAAATCAATACCGGGTCTTGAAACTTAACCACCCTTTATAAAGCACAACCCGCGTATTGTGGCTTTGCAAAATCTCGTAACTGACATTTGCCCCAAAAACGTCATTTGCCTATCGAAAGCTGTTGGCATCAAGCCTTACCCATTCATTCATAAGAAATATTTTTCAAAAGTACCCTGAAATGAGTTTTCGTTATATAAGTAAAAGAGGAAACCGTTCTGAAACAAGACAGTTTTTAAGCTCTTTTGTAAAATTTGTACATATTTGGATTTGCATTATCTTCATGCGTTTTTTTGTATTTTAAACGGCGATATATACATATACATATATCTACATATAGTTGAATAGACAATAGATTTTAAATAATAAAATGTAAAATAGTTCTTAATAGAAAAAAGTGAGCGCATGCATAAATATAATTAATGCATGGATAATAAATATCAAATAAGTCATTAACAGTTTCTTATTACGAGTATACTACGAATATGATATATGCATGAGCTAATTTACGCGATGACTTTTCACCCTGGGTTTTTTGCACATTTTTTTTGAAAGAAGTCTTCGAAAATTTCCGAGTCACCAGACACGATGACGCTTGTTGGCAGCTTTCCTTTCGTGTTTTTGATGTTTAAGCGGACAATTTTCTTTGGTCGTTCGTTCGCTGAGAGCAAAGTGCACTTGCATAAAAATACGTAAAGAATATTTCCAACCAGTGTTAAAAGCCAACGTGTAAATTGGTAATACAATGTGATGATGTGCCGATAACTCTTGAAAACAATTTATTTCGGGCGAACAAAAAAATACGTGTCTCATTATTTTGACCAGAGAGCAACATATTTGAGTTACATGGAAATCGAAGAACAAGTCCCGAATAGCCCGGTTGAATTAAAATGGAAAGCATCTTATGAGGAGCTTTTTCATGGCAGAAATACACTCGGAGGTTTGCCATTGCCTGCCGTGGGGCGACCGCTATTAAAAAAAACTGTTTCTTCATTTTGGGTTTCACCGAGATTCGAACGTACATTCTCTCTGCACTCCGAATGGTAGTCACGCATCAACCATTCGGCTACAACGAGGTGCGTCCAAGAAGTATCGCGAATTTCTGTTTTTTTCAAAAATTATTTATTTATTCATTAATATCTATTTTGTCCCCTTCACAGTAATCCCCATGAGATATTATGCACTTGCGCCAACGTTTGTTTTTTTGTTCTTCGAAGCACTTCATAAAATCTTTTTTTTTTATATTGTTCAGCTCCTCCTTCGATGCCGTTTTTATCTCGTCAATCGTAGCGTAGCGTCGTCCTTTCATGGGCCTCTTCAGTTTCGGGAATAAGAAAAAGTCACAGGGGGCCAGATCTGGAGAATACGGTGGCTGCGGCATCATTAGTGTGTTGCTTTTGGCCAAAAAGTCGGGCACAAGCAACGACGTGTGAGCAAGAGCCTATTTTTGTTCTTCCACAAATCCGGGCGTTTCTGGCGAATTGCTTCGCGCAAATTACATTCGATCGAACTTGGCGCGCTTTTATCGATCTTGGTTCGTGCGGCAGCTTCCAATGAGATGATTAAGCTTTGGTTTCCACGTCATAACCATAAACCTACGATGCGTCATCAGTTATGACCCTCTGGAGCAAATTTGGGTCGTCGCGGACAGAGTCTAACATCTCATTATCAATGTTCATGCGATGCTTCTTTTGGTCGAAATTGAGCAGTTTTGGTACGAATTTTGCGGCGACCCGTTTCATGCCCAAATCATTGAAAAAAATCGAATGACACGAGCCAATCGATATGTCTAGGTCCTCAGCAACATCTCTAACGGTGATTCGATGATTGGCTAATACCATTTTCTTCACTTCATCAATTTTTTCTTCTGCTGTTGAAGTGCTGGGGCCTCCGGCACGCTTTTCGTCGTTCACATCTTCTCGGCCTTCTGAGAACATTTTGTACCACCGATAAACGTTGCTTTGGTCCAAAGTAACTTCTCCGTATGACACAGTCAACATTCCGAATGCATCCGCGCACTTAAAAACCCAAGAAAATTAATCGCTCTCAACCAAGTAGGTTGAGTAAGAGGTCAGGGAGAGGTTACGCTGATGCTCTCCAGTCTATTGATTTCTCGCACTGCCAAAACACTTTCTTCTCGTAACCACTTAACGATCGGTACACTTGATTTCGAAAAAAGTCTTCGGTAGAATAGATGCCCTCATGATATTAAAATGTTTAAAAGAACAGCGCCTGCGGTAGCGGAATGCCTGTGTGCGTGACTACCATTCGGAAGTGCGCAGGTTGGAAACCTTAGGCATGAAAAAGCAATTAATAGAACAATTTTTTGCTAATACCATCCATCTCCGAGTGCATTTCTGTCATGAAAAAGTTTCTCATAAAAGCCATCTGCTGAGAAGTGGCGAAAAGGTCCCACCAATTGTGGAAAATACCAAAACGTATGCCACAAATAGGAGGACGAGCTCGGCTAAATACTCAAAAAGGGTGTAAGAGCCAATTATATATTAGTATATATGTATATATAAGAATGGGGGATCAGGCCCAAGATTTTCAACTATATTCAATCATTTTTATCAAACCTAAAATTTGGGATCAAAATTCACCTATTCAAAAGTATATTCACTAAAAAATGGTAAGTTCCCCATTACCAGCGTCCTTTTCCAAATTGCTTTAACTAAAGTAGTAAAATAATTATTAAACTAAAAAATCACATTTGCCGCAAACAAAAACAACTCATATCCCTATTAACAACTTTGAAAATAAAAACAAAAATTATAAATTATTGGATTAACATTTACAAGTAGTTCTCATTGGAAAGAAAATTGTATAGAATTAAAGAAATCTTTGACTAACAGATCTAACTTAATTTGCTACATCTCTCGAAGAAGCCATATCCACATAAATGCTTTAATACTCTTAACTAACACGCAGGAAATGGAGTTGGAAAAGCCACGCTCTTAGAAAACCGCTCACAGTATTCCAAGGATGGCGTACATACGATCTATTAGTTAATATCCACATTAAAAATCGTCATCTAATAGAGACATACTTCTACTGTTAAGTAAAGAACTTTCCATTTACAACTTCGCCTTTTTACATACTTATATACATACATACATATATACATACATAGATCACAAGCAAATTTTAAAAATGAGCTGACGGCCTTGAAGCCCTGCTCATGTACACTCTCTTAAATTTTTAATTTATTATAATTTTAATAAATAAAAATAATATAATATTTAACACACGTTTGCATGAAGGGGCTTGTACTCACGGAGAAGCGAAGAGCACACTGGGCACATGGGCGTATGCTTTCTGGTCAAGTGACTAAATGTAACGGGTGTTATTTTAGAGGAATACTTTTTTTTTAACAAGTACTCACAGAATTACAGTATCCAACATTTTTGTTCCTTAGTATAATTTTATGCACTTAGTTTCTATAAATAATTTAAAAATCAATAAAAATGGATGACGGTAGCTATAGAATACGGTATAACTCGGAACTAAATGATCTTACTCAGAGCAAGACAGATGTGCGATTTGCACTGCATAAGATGGTTAGATCACGTTACACGTATCATCATTTACTTGTAGCGTTCATCAGTAATGTTAATATTGGCTCCATCTCCAAGTTTAAAAAAAGTAAAGCCAATTTAAGCCAATGGCGCGCACCAACCGGATAAGGAATATGACTTTCGCAAGGCAAAATTTAAATTAATAAGGCACACGGAATATAAATTTTGTCATTAAATTTCCACGATTTGTTGTTCCGGTTGCCTTTGTTTTACAATTTGCCACAGAATATTGAATAGATATATAGAAATCATGTGTTTACTTGGACAGCTTTTTTAAGGAAAGATTTCGCGTATCTATCTTCACACCCGTTCCATTGTTGTAGCTTGGTAGGGGGAAGCACTGGGAGACCATTTCGTGCTGATATTGGCATTGCGAAAGGCCAGAGGTTTTGACGATCGCTGCAGTGTCGCTGTGCTATGCTGAAATGTGACACGAGAATATCTGTTGCGGATCGCACGAAAAATTCACTGCACGAGGGGTAAAAGCTAAACGTAATTAGACACTAATAACAAATTGAGCCTACCACTATTACCGTAGTATTTTTCTCATTTTATGAGTTTTTTTCATTGGATGTGCTTCTCTTTAATTAAATTAGAACACTACACCGTGATCAATTACATATAATAAAAAGTCAATATAAATATTTCGCATTTCACGTTCGAACAGTGATGCGATCGTTTAGTTCGTCTTGAAGAAGAACAGAAAGCAAGAAGATAAAGAGTCGTTCGGAGCTGTTGGTGCGCGCCGTGAATTGTTGGAATAGTGAAAAACAGAAATTGTTGAGCTACAAAGCGAGTAAATTTTGTGAAATTATTAATTTTCAAATAAAAGTAAAATCACAGAAAAGTTAAAAAAAAAATTATATAAAATTATTACATTGTGCATTTCTTGCGCTGTCTCATTTCCCTTATCAATTTTGAATTTTACATTATTTTGTAGATATTTATGCCAACTGTGCAAAAAATTCATTCTCGTTGGGCTCTTCAAAAATACTAGCCTCCTCGCCAGCTAACTGAACAAATGTGCTTTACAAGATCGTTGCAAATGTAAATTTCATACATACATACAAACATATTTTGGTATACTGCTAAAATATATTACAAACGGTTTATTTGGAAGTAGCCCAAAACGCTCAGTTCGACTCGCGTAGCTATCCCGTACCCGAGGGAAATTTTGCATTGGCTACGAATATTTTGACAACTCAGTGCAGTTTGGCTCGGTTGCTGCTCGCAGTTTATTATTGTTGTTAACGCAACGTTATACATACTACGTCATTGTTTGCGCGCCTCATTTGCGTTAACGCGTGCCTCTCAAGTGCGGTCAACAAAAATTAAGCAAACAGAAAAAAGTTGTGCAATTAAATAAAAATGCGAATAAAGCAGAGTTTTGCCCGCAGCTTTTTGAATGAATTTAAATTGAGAAAATTTGGCTTCAACTACAACCATTTGGATCAGTTTTATCGATCACAGGTAAATGTTATATATATACATGTGTGTTCACAGGTTTGATTTCCAATAAAATTTTCCTAACCTAGAGTAACAGAAAAACGTGTCTTGGGTTGAATTCCTCGCAAGAACATTGAAAACTAGAGTGATCGTGAAAATTTAGAACTTTTGTGCATACGAAATTGTTTTCAGTGTTCGTGAGGTAAATTCCGTTGCAAATAGTATTGTGTGCTATTTTTGAGTAGGAAAAATGCGTAAACAAATGCAAATACTCCCAAAATAAGCGATAATTGCATTTAGTTTGTGCTCGCTTGGCTAAAAAAAAAAGTTTTGTGAAAAAGTTGAACAAGGTGTAGCTAATTTAAGCCAATATAGTGGTGCGCGCCAACCGGGCAAGGAATATAAATTTCGTAAGCCCAAATTTAAATTCGCAAGGCACACGGAATATTTGCCATTAAATTTCCACGATTTGTTGTTCTGGGGGTTGATTCTCGTTCTGTGTAAACGTGAAATGAAAATAAACTTCAAAATGTTTTCATATGAAAATTTTCTTTCACTTACAATTTGTGTATGAAAAAATGAAGAAAGAGATCCGTGGCAAGCGTGCAAGTGCGAGTAAAGTTGCGTGAGTACATAACCCGAAATGTTTTTAAAATTTTGTTTAAAAAATTGAAGAATTTGATAACATTTTAGGCCGTTTTTTTAATTTGCACAAATTTTTTAGATAGGATTTATATTTTTATTGTTGTAGAATAAACTCTAATTTTATAAAAGTCAATATCAGGTTAATATCAAGTCGCATTCTTGATCTCCTTGCGTTTGCGACTAGATTTTTAAGTTGTTAAATTAAACTGCCTTTTTTATATTAAGCATTACTTTTTCTGTATTTATTTGAAAAACTGTCACAGTTTTTATGATATTTTTTAAAACCGTTTTGCAGATTTTTATAGTTCAAAATCACTGTCAAGGTCTATTTTTCGGGTCAGCTTTTCGGGTTATGTACCATTTGTGGAACAACATCAACAGGTTCGCCACAAATAGCAGGAGGAGCTCGGCCAAACACTCAAAAAGGGTGTAAGCGCCAATTATATAGGGGTTTTCAACAAGGGCGGGTAGATGTTGAAATGGAATAAAATGGCGTTTGCTGTGTGGCACGTAGCGCTAACTGCTGGAACCACATATCGTCTAGGTCCATATGGTTCAATATGGGCCATAAGAAATTGGAAGGGCCACCACGTCTACCGAAAAATGGGCGCAATGCGCGCAGCGTTTGCGTTAATGAACACTCATTTTGATAATAAAGTTTTATCATTTGAACGTGCTGTTCAATCGTGTAACTTGCCATGATGATTTGGCATTAACAACTGAATAATAAACAAAAGATTTGACAGATGTCACCAAAACAAAATGGCTGCCACAGGGCGCCAAAATCGACCCGCGCCAATTGAAAAACCCTTTTGTATATATTTCGGGTTGTGTTCTAGCTTTAACATGAGGAAAGTAGTTTGTGGGCGTGTGCGCTTGTTGTTTGTAGTTTTTTAAGGGGGTGTCAACTAATATATTAACTTAAACAATTAACGAAAAAACAATTTTACACGAAAACTGTAGTAAATATTGTAAAACTGAGCACTGGACTATTTTGTGTGGGATCCACTATATGCAACTATGAATATTTAATGCTTATGATTAATATTTCTTACCAAAGAAAAAGAGATTATTTAAAGAATTTTTATTTGAAGCTTAAATAATTTGGTATAATTGAATTACATTAAAAAATAGTTTCAAACAAATGTAACGTTTGTTCATACGTTTTTGCTAAAAACGAATGGAAAAACATAAATTTGTAATTGAATGTTATTGGTAAAAGCGTCTTCCACTATTTGCAGAAGTTGCCTTTTTGCAATGTTCAAAACATCACGATTTCAAATATTTGTAGGGTACATGTACTTCGGATTCCTGAAAGGCCTCTAATTAACCTCATTGTTGGTGGATTTCGTCCATCGCGAAGTGAGCTTCTCAGTACTATCAACAAATTCCTATAAATATTAAATTATTTTCAAAATAGGATTTACTAAAACTTGTTATCTTACCTTTCCTCATTACGAACTCTTTGCTCCAAATCAAGCAAAATAATTATTTGCGATACATTTCCTTTAAATTTTTTCTTGCTTTAAAGCAAATTCATTTATAATTTGAATATCACACTTGTAAAAGCTTGATGGCTACAATGGAAACGGAACATGCATGGACTCTGTCTTTTACCAAACGATTATTTTGCGATTCTCGTTTGTGAAAAGACAGAGTGAAAAGTGTCTGTGAAAACGAAAATGAAAACTTTTTTCACTTTACGTTTACACAGAACGAGAATTGACGCCCTGGTTGCCTTTGTATTACAATGCGCCAGAGTATACTGGATAGATATATCGAAATCATGTGTTTACTTGAACAACTTGTTCTAGGAAAGATTTCCCGTCTTCACACCCGTTCCATTGTTGTAGCTTGGTAGGGGGAAGCAATGGGAGACCATTTCGTGCTGATATTGGCATTGCGAAAGGCCAGAGGTTTAACGATCGCTGCAGCGTCGCTGTGCCATGCTGAAATGTGACACGAGACTATCTGTTGCGGATCGCACGAAAAATTCACTGCACGAGGGGTAAAAGCTAAACGTAATTAGACACTAATAACAAATTGAGCCTACCACTATTACTGTAGTATTTTTCTCATTTTATGAGTTTTTTTCATTGGATGTGCTTCTCTTTAATTAAATTAGAACACTACACCGTGATCAATTACATATAATAAAAAGTCAATATAAATATTTCGCATTTCACGTTCGAACAGTGATGCGATCGTTTAGTTCGTCTTGAAAAAGAACAGAAAGCAAGAAGAGCTGTTGGTGCGCGCCGTGAATTGTTGGAATAGTGAATAACAGAAATTGTTGAGTAAAATTTTGAGAAATCATAAAACTTTAATTAAAAGCAAAATCATAGAAAAGTTCAAAAAAAAAAAAACTATATAGATATATTAAAGTTATTACATTGTGCATTTCTTGTGTTGCCTCATTTCCCTTATCAATTTTGAATTTTACATTATTTTGTAGATATTTATGCCAACTGTGCAAAAAATTTATTCTCGTTGGGCTCTTCAAACATACTAGCCTTCTCGCCACCTAATTAAACAAATGTGCTGTACAAGATCGTTGCGATTGTAAATTTCCTACATACAAATATATTTTGAAAGTAACCAAAATCGTTCGGCTTGCCTCGCGTAAATGTTCCGTACCCGAGGGAAATTTTGCATTAGCTACGAATATTTTGACAACTCAGTGCAGTTTGGCTCGGTTGCTGCTCGCAGTTTATTATTGTTGTTAACGCAACGTAATACATACTACGTCATTGTTCGCGCGCCTTATTTGCGTTAACGCGTGCCTCTCAAGTGCGGTCAACAAAAATTAAGCAAACAGAAAAAAGTTGTGCAATTAAATAAAAATGCAAATGAAGCAGAGTTTCGCCCGCAGCTTTTTGAATGAATTTAAATTGAGAAAATTTGGCTTCAATTACAATCATTTGGATCAGTTTTATCGATCACAGGTAAAAATATATCCATGCGTTCATACATACATACATACGAGTATAAAATTTTCCTAACCTAGAGTAACAGAAAAAAACGTGTCTCTGTTTAAATTGATTGCAAAAACATTGAAATCTAGAGTGATCGTGAAAATTTAGAATTACTGTGCATACGAAATTGTTTTCAGTGTTCGTGAGGTAAATTCCGTTACGAAATAGTCGTCTGTGCTATTTTTGAGTAAGGAAAAGTTCTAAACAAATGCAATAATCCCAAATAAAAAAAAGTTGTTTGACCTTTGTTGCATCAGAGTGAGCGGTAATAAATAAATAAACTTTATTGTGCGCGCATTCAACTCAAAATCAAAGTAAAATATATATGTACATATGTATAATTAACAGTTATAACAAGAAATATTTGTATGAATCCTTTTTGGCAGGTAAAACAAACTGCCTATTTGGAAATAAAATTACAGTTCTACTGTAATATCGGGTGGTTTTTTAAGAGATTGAGAAATTAAAATGATAAACAAAGCAGAAATATTGTTGAAACTGATTTTTTTCTTGCTCTCTGGGCAAAATAATGAGCCACGTATTTTTTTGTTCGCCCGAAAATCATTTTTTTCAAGATTTATCGGCAAATTTGCTGCCAGTTGCTCATAATTTTGTCAAAAATGAATCGATTTTAATAATTCTGGGTTCAAAATGATCGTCATTACTTGCACGAGTGACTTCATGTACATACAATAGCAAAAAAGTAGTTGAAAATTTTTTATTTTGCAAAAAAACAAAAAGTGTGTAATTTTTTCGAAATTCAATATTTCATAAAGTGTATTTTTTTTTAACTTTTCCAAATCAAGACGGCCCCTCAAGCTTCAATTGAGCTGAATGCCCAGTTGCTAAAATCAGTTGTTTTTGAGTAAAAAACCTGTTTCGCAATGAAACAAACTGCACTCGTTATTATATCTGATGCGATAGAGACTATTTTCTTCTCTTACTAGACTCAGTATTCTTCTTTCCGATATGATTACATTATAAAAAATTTATTTGCGTTTAGCATTTGATCGATAGGACAGGGCTATTGTTAACTTGACTTATAGATCTAATGTCGAAAGAAATATATTTTGTCAAAAGCCTACAAAGTTCATTTGTTTGGCACATATTGTCCTAAACAAGCTTATAATATTTTATAAAGGTGTCAATTTTTTTGGTAGTATTATAAACTAATTAAGGATATAGCTAAATTGAAATTGAAGTAGATGAAAAGCTTTGTTCACAGGGCAGCATACTTGATCTCGCCTGCAGTATCGTGATATTCACGGAATTTTCGGCACAAATTTTGAACAAACGGAGTAATTAATTTCTTCTTGATTACTTCTTGAATAAACAAAAAACAATAAATATATCAATAGGTTAATCAACTATATTTGTTGATGTCGTTTCGCCAAAAATCGCCTATTCTGGTGTCAAAGAAGTTGTTGAACCAGTTTTTAAGGACCTCTTTGTTATTGAAGGTAAGGCCCTTCATATGGATTTGATAGGGGGCGGAAAAGATGGTAATCGGTCGGTGAAAGGTCCGGAGAATATGGCGGATGCTTAAGGACCTCCCATTCGAGCTCTTGGAGTGCAGCTGTGACGACTTGTGCATTATGGGGCCTGGCGCTGTCGTAACCTCATTCACGCGGTGTAGCTGGGCAATGTAGACCGTGGCATTTTTTCCCCGCACCTTATGCACTACCAGTCCCACCAAACACCTATCTTGATCTTCTCCGGCTTGACTCTCGGCTTTGGCGTGTCTCCTGAAGATACCCACTCCTTTCTTTGCTTCATATGAAGGAGTATGGGCACCATTTCTCATCTCCCGTGACGATGCGGTACAAAAAGCTTTGTTTATGACCGCGTGTTGTTCGATGGCAGGCGAGATGCTGAGAAGCAATTTGAATACGACTTTCTGTGTTTTTCGTTTATGATCCCAGTTCATTGTTTCCGCCAATTCACGACTGATTTGGCGAACGTTCTCCTTCAAAAGTGATTTGAAACGTTCTTCATCGGCTGCGAGAGGTGTCACCACCATTTTTGAACTTTGCAAACCATTTCCGTACTGTAGGCTCGCCTATGACTCTTTCTTCATAAACGTCGCAAATGTCGCGGCCTGCTTCGGCAGCTTTTTGACCTCGATGAAAAGCAAAGAAGGACAGGAGTCGAAAAAGTTGATTTTTTCCCCCTGGGTATTCCGTTCCTAAGTCTAGTTTTGTAGAGCAAGCAGTAAACAAATCGTGATAAAATAAAGAAAATATAAAAACGATATGAACTTATTAGTCAACCCAATATATATGAATGTACATATTATATACTATTATAACTAGACCTTTAGTTATTTAGCTCACGGAGGATAAAATCGGTTTCATTTTTCTCCCTTTAAAATTTGACTCTCCACTATAAAGGAAATAGAGCAGTTGATTTCATTTTCGGTTCCTTAAAAGGATGAGTGGAAGCATGTCACCATTGACTTTCCTTCTGTACGGATTTTTTCTTCTCCTTGATTATGATGGAGCTAACGATATTCCTCGACATCATTTTGCACAGCCGTATTAGTTGTGTGGGGATACCAAATTCAGACATCGTGGAACTCTTTTAGTGCTGTGTGTCGATTCTCTTTCCACGGGTTGTTTTCACAAACTTGATGGATTGTGAATATCTGATGGAAGGTGGATTTTTCAGGTCTAAAGCTACATCAATTGGACTGTTGGCTGAAAATAGGTTTCAGCTTTTCGCACAATCCGCTCGATGGGACTTTTTATGCGATGTTTACTATATCGCTGTAGTTGACGCAGTTTGCAGGACCACCCTTCTCGTATATTGGGCAAAGCACACTTAAATTCCAATCAGAAAAACAAAAAAGTTTTCCTTCAAAGTGTAAGGTTTAATTCAAATTATTTAAATCTTGCCATCTATGGTATTTCCATTAACTTTTCCAATTTAAGGCAAGTTCCAGGTAACTAAATAAATGCATCTACTGCTTAAGTTTACAATGTAAGCTGACAGTCAAATTCTCACGAAACTGTGCTCAGTGTCATCACATTTATGGGAATAACCGATTGCAATGGAAACGGAGTACATAGCGCGGTATATTTTATTTGAACTTATGTGATAATAACAGCGTTTCTCATATCTCTTTAGACAAGCCTGGTGCATAGGTTATATTCCTTAGCAAGGGAAATTGCAAGGTCTTACATATCTTCTTCTTCTCCTCAATTTTGTTTCAAGTCTTACATACACACGCACATGTCTTAGATAAATAAAAAATGCATATTGAAAAAAAACTCATACTATTGCCAGAGAATCAGTGGGAATCAATTTCCAGCAACACTCTCCAAAGTGCAAGTAATGACGCTTTGGTTACTTTTCCTTTCTGAATATTCAAATCGATGTATCCGTTGAAATATTTGAAACTAATTTCCTTCTTCACAGACATTTTGTTTGCATTTGAGGGTACTTAAATTCAAGTATGATATTTCAAAGTTTATACTTAATTAATACCTCATCCAAATGTCCATAGAAAAACAGTTGCCATTTTATCAAGCCTGCTGTGAACCGGGTTTTCTCAAATTTTATTTCAAATGATAGTTGGGGTAGAGCCATATTTTTGCTACGAAATTTGTTTTCCAGGGCGGATGTGAACAAAATAATTACTGAATTTCAAACAGGTTTTCCGAGAGGATACTCAACAATAGATAATCGTTTTAACCTGTCTTCAATTGTGCATCTAAACTTTAAGGCTAAGAAGACAAATTTCAATTTTTGTCAGGTCAACATCTCAAGTACATTCGATACTATTCGCGAGGTGCATATGTTTTTTTATAACCTTGCATCGTATGGCCTTTCGAGCCGTATAATCGAAATTCTAAAACTTTTTTACAAAATACAACAAACCAGATTTGGCTGCAAGAAGAGTTTTCCCCCTCACTTTTTGTAAATCAAGGCGTTAGACAAGGTAGGCTGTTAAGACCGATCTTGTTTTCCTTGTACTTAAATGACTTAAACGAAGTCCTACCGTGTGGAATAAATGTGTCCAATTGTTGCATTAAACTTCTAATGTACGCTGAAGAATTAGTGCTTCTTGCCGAGTCTCCGACCGACCTACTGGATATGGTCAATGCAATACGAGATTATAGCTTTCAATGGGGTTTTAAAGTTAATTTGCCTAAGTCACCAGAATTTCCACTTCATACAGTTGGAAGTTTGGAGAATGACTATTAATGAATATAAATATCTTGGCGTATTGATTAACTACAAACTGTCTTACACGAAGTATTTGGAATTAAAGCTTGCCGACTCTAAAACAGCAATAAATGCTACATGGCTAAAATACTTATATGTATATAAATAACCTTCAGATTTCCATTTCTAAAAAAAATACCAGTCTAACGGTTAGACGCGATAGAAGTGAAACCTTCCGTAAAACAAACTGAGAGAGAATGAGACGAAATCAGGATTAGGAGCGGGATAATTATAGGTTCATTATAATATTGCTATAAAGTTCATATTTTATTTTCTTCATTTTATTATTATTCATCCTCAATGTTTTCAATTTCAACAAATGATACGAGTGGCTTATGATAGATAAAATATGATACAAATGCTTTGGTTTCGATGTTGGCAACATATCTTTCAAATACCGCGTCAACTGTTGTTTTTCATCGTCTTTTGGATTCAGTGCGATTGTTACACATTTTTAAATTGAATGTTGTATTGAGAAAGTCAATTAAAGGAACCGCTGTATCCAATGCAAAATTTACTTTAAAATCGCCACTTAAAATCATTGGAACTTTATCGTAATCTTTTCTAAGTATCCGCGATACTTCTGGTGTATACTTTATTAAATTTTCGTGAATGAATTCCGTGATGCTATTTATTGATTGATTCGGTGAAATATAATATAAATTGCCACAATTAAAACTGTTTTTCCATTGCACAATCCGGTTTTTAGTTTTATTTTCTTTTTGTTTTTTTTTTTTCTGTCGATATTCACGACACTTTTCTGCATTATTTTTCGGCATAATTGTGGTAAATATTTAAAAATGAAAATATTTACGAATATAAAAATACGGACGCAATACAGCACACGCGGTTGCTATTATGAGCGTCGTAACGCGTATATTACACAGACGTACTAACATACACACAAACATTCGTACGACCCTTCGTCTAAGCAAGTATTAGGTAGTGTGTATAGGTATACATAATGCCTTCTCGCTCACCGTGGCTCCGTAATACGCAGGCGCGCACACATACGTACTAGCATACATACAAACATACATACGTAAGACGCTTGAACTAAACACCAAAGCAAGTAATAGACAGTGTAGTATACATACTACAATACTCACTATACTAGCGTGGCTCAGCAGTACGCAGCCACACACATATACGTACATATATCAACATATAACGCTTCGTAGTGTCGCTTTTTCGTTTCATCGAGTCTCAAATCACTCCCAACGATTCTAAAGAAGTTTTCACTTCAAAACTAAACATTTTTGATGCGTTCTCAAGATCGACTATATTTTATGATGACTAGGTTTGGGGTGTAGAAAAATATGAGCCAGTAAAGAGACTTTTGCGTTTCTCTTAAGAAAACTGATCTTTTTGCCTGCAAATACTCCCAATTACATGACCCACATTGAAACCAATCTATTTCCGCAGTATTTGCATAGTCTTAGAGCTTATATGTATTACGTTTTGAACTGTTTTTCTCTGCCAAGTGACAGACTTCACCATATCTCTGCTAAAGAGACTATGCGCCTTGGTGTACACTGGGTAAAAAAATGGAACGATTTATAGCAGACGTTAAATATGCAGACTCAAAATGTCTTTTCCTTTGCTTCCATGACGACATATATTCCGGAGTTTATAGAAAAACTAAATGTCAAAGAATACTCGGTATTTTTAAACTCAGTCAAAAAATCTACATCTCACGATTCGTATCCTGGTCTATCAGCTACACACATCAATTAATTCAGTGACGACTTGTCTGCTTATGCTATAAATTTTATGTGTCGTGCATGTGGAAAGCTACTTAATCTGAACGCAATGCCTTTTAAAAAATTAACTTCTACCGCTTGTTCAATTTGTAATTTGGAAGTCCCTGAAAATATTCAGCACGTCATTGGTTCCTGTCCTGTCTATACAAAAATTACGTTGTGAACATTTTGGACATTGGATCTCTTAAATATATTATATAATATGTAAACGTGATTTTGAACGGTAGGGATTATAAAGCTCTGTACAAATTCATATATAGCGAATTGGTTGGTGCGTGACTACTATGCGAAATTCGGAGTACGTTGGTTCGAATCTCCGTGAAACACCAAATGAAGAAAAAGTTTTTTTTAGTAGCGGTCGCCCCTTGGCAAGCAATGGCAAATCTCCATATGTATTTCTGCCATGAAAAAGTTCCTCATAAAACATATCTGCCGTTCGGAGTCGGCTTAAAACTGTAGGTCCCTCCATTTGTCGAACAACAACCAGACGAACGTCATATAATGGGAGGAGAAGCTCGGCCAAACACCCAAAAAGGGTGTAAGCGCCATGAATTATATTCTTAATGAATTCTCGTAATCTTGTTATTTGTTGTGTACTGATTAATTAATTAATTTATATATTTGTTTTTTTTAATTTTAGGATTAGTTTTGTTTTTTAAATGTTGAACAAAAAAAAAATGACTATGTGCCAAAATAATATTTTTCTTTATTATACGCCCGACTGACAACTTTCGTCATAGTCGTACGTTCTGTTATTTATTATTATGCCATTGTAAGTAAATATGAAATAAAGAACATGAAACAACAACAACAATTAGACTACCTGTTACGTCGAAAGTCTATAAGTATATATATTGCATTTTGCTATGAAAATAAGTAATAGTTAAATACAGCGAGCAGGCAAGGGAATCTGTACACTCTGATTACTACGTGTTCTGGAAAAATACAAAGTATTTTAAATGTCAGTCATTCAGAGTATGAGATTAACTTGTTACAATGTGCTTGTGAATATGATTGCATTCCCAGTTAATTAAAAAAAAAGATAATAATCATTAGTATTACGCTTTATTAAATAAATTTTTTAAATTTTAGTGTTTGTGTTATTACGTAAAAAAATAGTATCAGTAAAATGAAATATCAATAAAATAAACTTTAAACTAATATTTATTAGCCGGCCAATGGAGTATGGAATACGTCACCGAAACGAAAATCGACGTTTCTCGCAAAAATATTAGTAATAACAGGAAAATATTTCGAGGATGCTACAGAATCACACCCAATAAGAAAATGCCGCGCTAGAAGACTATCGAATTAAACTTGGTGAACCACATCGTGGGCAGTTCGACATGCCTAAAGGGCATTGTTAGCTCAAACTAAAGGTGTGCGCTGTTGTATTTGCTGAAGCTCGTGAGATTTTATGAAGCATCCATTCGATATCATCTCCTGCGACATTTCCTCTGCCTTGTAAATATTTAGCATTCCTTGTTACAAGATATTGGAGGAAATATCACTTGTCATTCAAGTAACTACGTTTGAATTCCTTTTCAAATACTCGTAAAATACTACCAAGGATTTCTGTGTCATTAGAATGCTTTTCTGGAAATGTTGCAACCAACTTTTGTTTGCAATAATAGACATCAACTCGTTTATTTGAGAATTTGTGAGGAAATTCAAATTCCTAGGCATTGAAGGCAAAGAATTTCAGGAAAAGGATATTGTCTTGTAAGCGTGGTCGTGGCGGTCATTTGCATGATGTTATTTCCCACTAGTAATGGCATGCCGCCGTAGCCGAATGGGTTGGTGCGTGATTACCATTCGGAATTCACAGAAAGGTCGTTGGTTCGAATCTCGGTGAAAGCAAAATTAATAAAAACATTTTTCTAATAGCGGTCGCCCCTCGGCAGGCAATGGCAAACCTCCGAGTGTATTTCTGAAATGAAAAAGCTCCTCATAAAAATATCTATCGCTCGGAGTCGGCTTGAAACTGTAGGTCCCTCCATTTGTGGATCAACATCAAGACGCACACCACAAATATGAGGAGGAGCTCCTTCCTCTTTATAATGAAATAAACATCCGATCATTTATATTAAAAAATAGCATTTTTCTTTGAATATCAAAATAACACCTTTTATTGGAAAACCCTTTAGTATCTGTGTACTGCAGCTGTCTAGTTCATAAGTGTCAAATATGATTGAAGTGTCAAAAATAAGTCAGTAGAATAAATGTGTTTAGTTCTTTTGTTTTTGTATATTTTTTAAAGGTTTCTTTAATATTATTTTTATATTCATTTCAGGGTTTATCAATAAATCCACAAAAATTTGTCTACCCGTTTATATTTGGCAGATTAGCTGCAAAATTGAAAATCAGCTGTCAAGACTGGTTTGAAAGGTTTTTCTTTATAGAAATTGGTTTGGTGTAACATTTGTGTGTTTGGTTTGTTTAATTATTTTTAGCGATATGAAATCAACAGCAAGTTATCGACGAAGATTCAGCGCTAGCGAGATGGTCATACCTCAAGAGTGATAGAAACAAGATTGCGCATTAGAGAGCGCGTGACGTCATATTGGTGTAGTTGAATGAGAAAGATGTGCAAATGCGAAGAAGAATGAAAGAAGAAGAAGAAATTATTGCAGAACTGTGACTTCATACACACAGCAAATAGTTTCGAGGATAAGCTCTATTCGGGTTTCCTGTGCTTTTGGAACAGTCTCGTATGAAGCAGTGCGTGTCATATCGGGGTAGAATATATGACAAAGCCAAAAGTCTAAATAGACGATTTACGGCTGACGAGCGCAAAGAAGAAAGACAGAGGAGCATGAATAAGTGGTACAATCGCTGGGATTTAGCGACAAAAGGGAGATGGACACACATACTTATCGGTAGCGTACAGACATGGGCGAGCGAAGGTATGGTGAAACAATTCCTGACGGGACATGGCTGCTTCAGTGAGTACCTTCATAGATTTGGTCAAGATGGCGCTACGGAGTGCTCGTTCTGTGGTAGTTGCAGTGAAAATGCGGAACATATCTTCGCTTCCCGCCCGATATATTATATGTGTCCGTGTATAGAAACGATAGTTAAAGAAAGAGTTACTCCAAACAATATAGAAAAGCACATGTTGCAATCGAAGTTGGTGTGGGCCAAAATGAAAGAATGGGAGCGCTGCACAGAAAGAGACAACCAAACAAGGGAAAGTAGACCAATGTGTATGTGAAGAGACATAAATCGTCCAGCTTTGCTCTGCGAAGAAATACTTGACGCCGGGACCGCAGGGCAAATTAAAGTTATAGAGGTCGAAGTTAAAGGTTTAGTACGTAGGTAGACTGTTTCGTAAGTTCAGTTTAGTAAGATGATTCTGACTGTGCGTGGTACCAAATGTGGTGCGTCTTTAGCGAGTAGTATGAATCGTGCATGCCGTCTATGTTGACGGTGTCTATGTCTGATTCCCCCTCAAGATTAAAAAAAAAAAACAAAGCAATTCTGCCAAATTCACTGAGAGCAAAGTTGCGGTACCGCGATCCTCTTCTTCTTGATTAGCGCGCAGCGCGATAGCCGCTTACGCGAAGTCCTTCTCCTCCTGATATTTCCTCCAAAGAGGAGGTCGTGCTTTTCCTCTGCTACTAGCTGGTACCGCTGCTGCTGGATTTTTATTCGCTGCGCTATGTCTATGCCGTCGTAAAGCTCACATGTATCGCCTACGATACGCGCCGTCACCAAAGTGCAGAGCTCCAAAAATCTTCCGCAGAATCTTTCTCTCAAACAATCCAAGTCGGATATTTTCATCGTCCACGCATCTGCGTTATACGATAGAACGGGCATGATAAGAATCTTATAAAGTGTGAGTTTTGTTCACCGACAGACGACTTTACTTTACTACTCAATTACCTACTTAGCCCAAAATAGCATTTGTTGTCGGTGTTAATGCTGGTTCCTAAATAAACAAAGTCTTTCACAACCTCGAAATCATAACTGTCAACAGTGACGAGTGCGCCGACTGTTTGTTTCATGTCTTCATTTTATCCTTTTGCTTTTTTTTACAGTCCACAAGCACTGAGGGTACTAGTATTTCTGTCATTAAAAAGCTTCTTATAAACCTTAAATGTCGCTCGGAGGCGACATGAAACTGTCTCTCCACTTGTAGGACAATATCAAAAATATCACATATTTAATAATTATAATGCTTTAGAAATTATATACATACATATGCATGTACCTATAAGATTGTGTAATTAATGTTTTTGCTTTTATTTTGCAGTGGCAAAGCAAAGAGCGCAGCGTCTACTTTTTGCTGTACAAATGGATTTGGGCGTGCTTCTTTATTTCTGTATTCACAGCATCCTTGGTTTTGCAATTATCAGGTGGCAAACTCTTTATCTTCTTGACAAACTGGGGCATAATTCTGTGCCTTTTGACACAGATAAGCGGTGCTGTACTCGCGACACGATGGCATTTCAATTCGGGCGGTGCACGCAGCGTGGTGATTGAGGCGCGCACTCTAAAAGAGCCACCGCCCACGCCGAAGCTCGTGCAGTTCTACTGGTGGTGTCATGGCGTAGGTTTGTCGTTGGCACTCATTATTACGACAGTTTATTGGATTTTCTTGCATGGGAAAATGAGTAAGTAATGACAAATGGCAAAAATCTATGAATTAGTTTATTATTAATTAGACTATTAAAATACTGCAGTAAATAATTAGACAAAATTGAAAAAATTCCAGAGCTGCGTATTTTATAGAACAAAATATTGTGCTGAAATAAAACAAATTCAGACGACTTGCTTGTTCATCTGTTACACGATTCTTTCTATGATCTGTGAGCCAAGTCGGGTGTAGTTTGTTTTGTTTACAGCTAGTGAAAATCGTATCAATATCGATCGACATTACTTGAACAAATTGGACTAAAGGTTTCTTACAAACCTCAATTTTCAAAAGTTGCAAAGGTAACAAATTTCTTTGTACACCCAATACCGTATCCTTACATACATACATACCTACCTTATTGTTTTAAGGTTCAAGCAATCATTTCTCTTTTAGCCTCTCGCCAGGGCATGTTTTGTATGCTATTCGACACCCTATGTGGCAGAGTTATGTTTTAAATTTCAATGTTTACGTGAAACTCCAACTGAACATTTCATTCGTTCATGGGTGCAAAGGTTAGGAGCAAACAGCCGAAGTTCGGTGGACATCCGGACATCGAGAAGAAATTAAAATAATGAAATAGTCGCATCAAGTTTTCCCAATAATCTAAATCAGTCCGTGTACAAGAGAGCGGCTACCCAAAGACTTCGAAAAACTATTATGCATTAATATTCAGAAGGATCTTGGACTTCATCCCTCCAAAATTTAAATCGTGCAGGCGCTTAAACCTAATGATTACAATTTTCGTAAGCATTCCTGTAGTGTTGAACCCCCATTTTCATGTAAATGGTAGTGTAGATAAGAAAAATTGCCGTTACTGGTCACCCAATGAACAGAACCCACTATTAAAACATAAACAGCCAAATCGCAGTCACAGAGTGACTGTTTAGTGTGTATTGTCAAGCATTGGAGTAATTCGAAAGTATTTTTAAGAAAAACGTCGGAAGCAAGCAATTTATGTGAACGTTTCCTGTTATCGGCGCGTGCTGAACGATTACATACTTTCCGTTAATAATGAGAGAACATCCTTCCTTCAATACACACACATGGTTTCGGCAAGATGGCGCCATGCCGCACACGGCTAGAGATACCAAGCCGATACTGGATGATTTCTTCTCCAACAAACTGAAAAGCCGTTTCGGTGACATATCCTGGCGTCTGATCTCTCCATCTACGATCCGCGATTCGTAGGTATTTTGAGGAGATTGCAGTCTTGATTGAACCCAGTGGTGTGAATGCCGATTCTGCAGGAATGTTATACATGACAGATCCACCTTTTGCCAGTTCGTCTGCTTTTTCGCTTTCTTCAATATTGCGATACCGCGAGACCCACATTAACACAAGGTTAAGCTTTTCGCGCAAATTGGTAAACTATTTCTACTTTATACCAGCAGGTTAGAGGTTGTTGTGGCCGAATCCAGTGCCTTGATTGCGGCTTGGCTATCTGAAAGAGTTGCGATATTGTCTTTATAAGAAAAGTCTGCGATTAGTAACCTACAAGCTTCCCCTAATGCCAATACTTCTACCTGGAAACACTGCAGGTATTAGGAAGACGCACAGATTTTTCAATTCTAAGTTTATGGGAATATATACCCATTGATCGAAATTGTTTAGTGAAAGTCCTTTACTGCATTCCTCCTGAAATGGAAAGAGAATGGCAAAATTCCTAATGAATTTCACCGTTGGGACGATATAATCAGTCCTCCGTGAGATGTACTGAGTGAGTTAGTCGCAATAGTTGACTGGCCATAAGCTGCCATGATGCACTCATGGTAGCTGTTTTCTTGATATACAGATCTATTGGAATAACGTGCATTATGAGCCTCCCTAGGACATAATCTGATTGCACCGGCCGTTATTGCGCAGGTTGATCTTTCTATTCTAATAAGTAATTTGACGTTGTAATCTCTTCCTACGCGGCCGAATGGGTGGTTGCGTAACTACCATTCGGTTGTGTGTAAGTTTGAATCTTCGCGCATTAACATCAAATAAAAGAACCAGTTTTTTCTAATAACGGTTGCCCCTCGGCAACTAATGGTAAACCACCGAGCGTATTTCTGCCATGAAAAAGCTCCTCATAAAAACCACTTGCCGTTCGAAGTCGGCTTAAAACTGTAGGTCCCTCCATTTGTAGATCACAAATAGGCTCGGCCAAACTCCTAACAGAAGTGCAGGCGCCAATTATTTATTTTATTCATCTCTTCCTAGAGCTTTCCACCAATCTGCCGATCCGTGTGATAAAATTGGTCGTAGAACCGCTCTATACCACAATGCAGTACACTAAGGTTGAAGATCCCACATTCTTTCAAGCATACGTTGAGAGGCATACAGAGCAATTTCTGGTTTCCTTACCTGTTCTTCAATGTTCAGTTTCCAGCTAAGTTTGGAGTCCAAGATTACCCGTAAGTACTTTGCGCTGGGTGAACTTGAGAGAGTTTGTCCATTAATAAGTGGCATTACCGAATCTTACGGTAGTGGCAAAAATCATGAGTTCTGTTTTACGTGGGTTCAATCGTGGGTTCACTGAGCTTATCTAACGCCCTTTGAATGATCCCTCTGTGGTGTGAGGATGCAGTCCTCATGCCATTACCACCTCATCATAAGCTTACGCCATCACTGTTACCCCACCTCTATTAAGTTTAATCAAGCTTTTGCTCATCACACATAGGCAGGTGATATTTAGCAAAAATTGAGGCTCAACAATTCACGCCGGTCTAGAAGTATTAATTGGAATCTTTTCCAGGTTCAAGCAAATATATCGTCTGCTAAATACATTTACAACTAAGTTGGCCTTGCTGAATTGGCATAACAAAAGATTTAGTTTTTACCAGCAATTACATTAATCTTTATACAGAAACGAAATCAGCATCAATATTACAACCCACATAGTAATGCTTTCTTTGTATTTTTTTTATATTAGACAAACCAATGCGTTATCCAGTGCTCAGTTTCGTTACACACTGCCTCAATTCAGTATTTATGCTGGTAGATTTTTTTGTTGTCGCATTTCCGGTGCGTGTACTACATGTCATCTATTGGATGCTACTGCCTATAATCTACTATCTGTTTACTGTAGTCTATTTTATCGCCGGCGGCTTGGATGAGTAAGTGCATACATGGGAGTTAATGAAACTTCAATCAAATATAAAAATAAGTATATAAATACTTACATAAAGCATGATTTATGTAAATTTGTATACCAGCTATTCACACCTAATTTGATTTTATTTTTCCATATTTCCTGTTTTTAGATATGGCAATCACTATGTGTATCCAATTTTGGACTGGACTACTCCAGCGCGCGCCATAACCACATTTGCTGGAGTTTTCGTTTTGTATGTGATCTATGCAATTATTTTGTTTGCGCTAAGTAAGTTCAAGCGGTACCTTTCACGAACCCTGAATGCAATGGATAGTCCACATGCCATCGGATTAATTTAAAATGCTTCTTTCAATGACTTGTATATGATTTTTATGCGACTTTTATATGATTTCATGCGACTTTTATCATGCCACATCGTAGTATATGAATTTTTTATTAGAGATATATTCATACATATATTCATTACACCCTTACACGTACACATGTATCTAGAATACATACATATATCATTGTCACGTGCATATAACTAGTAAGTATGTAATAATTTTATTTTAGTATTTTGGAATTAAAGAAAAAGACAATAGAACTTTATGAATTGGTAGTGCCTAAGAAAACTGAAAATAGTGTCCTGAAAAATAATAGCTAGAATTGATTAATAAATAATGAGTGGTGAAAGCTTTTTTCTACTAATTTTATTATTGATTTATTGATAGTGGGCTGGTCAGTTTTACATATTAAAAAAAAAAAAATAATTCAGAAAGTTGTTGCTCTACAGCGCGCAGTGGGAAATTTCATAGATTGAGCTAAAATTAACTTATAAAATCTACAAATGATGAAGCTTTGATTTAAAAATTTGGGGTTAGTCTTTTGCACAGCGACTAACGTTACACATCGCTGTCCATTGGTATACGAGGTGTGTTCAAAAAGTATCGAGAATTTTGAATTTTCGCAAGTTATGTATATTCGAATTTCGATTTTTTTGTGGCGATATGTTGGTGGGAGACATAATCACCGAGAAGATGTGAACGACGAAAAGCATGCCGGAGAAATATTCACACATTGTAACTCACACTGTCAATTTGACAGTTCGGTTCCGCCCTAAGCGTTAAAAAAGTTAGCGACATTATGGCTGGATCAAAAGAACGCTGTACCCGTTGCCACTGCTCCGAATTACAACCAAACTTTACGAAACCCATTTTCAATACTTACTTAACAATGTGCATAAGTTTGGTTTGATTCGGTGCAAAGACACGGCGGGTCCACGTTTTGACCTATATCTCGAGACCCTATCTACCAATAGGTATCCAAATTATACGGAAACCATCTTCAATACCTCCTTAACAATGTGTGTAAGTTTGGTTTAATTCGGTTTAAAGACACGGCGGGTCCACGTTTTGGCATATATTTCGAGACCCTAGTCATCAATAGGTATGAAAATTACCCCGTATTAAAGCACTTATCAACAGCTTTCATTTGATACCCATATTGTACATACACAACCAAAGGTTACCCGGGTCCACGTTTTGACCTATATCTCGAGACCCCAGTCACATAGCGGCATGAAAAATACTCTGTACTAAAGCATTCACCAACAGCTTCAATTTGATATCCATATTGTACAAACACATTCTAGAGTCCACGTTTTGGTCTCTACCTCGAGACCTTAGTCACGGAGCGGCATGAAAAATACTCTGAACTAAAGCATTCACCAACAGCTTCCATTTGATACTCATATTGTACATACACGTCCGAAGGTTACCCGGGTCCACGTTTTGACCTATATCTTTATTCGAATTTTTTTCACCTTTTAAACCTTCCCTAGACCTCCACGAATAATTCAAGACCAAGATAAGATAAATCCGTTCAGCCGTTCTCGAGTTTTAGCGAGACTAACGAACAGCAATTCATTTTTATATACATATATAGACTAGCAAACCCGGCCCGCTTCGCTGGGCAAAGACACGGCGGGTCCACGTTTTGGCATATATTTCGAGACCCTAGTCATCAATAGGTATGAATATTACCCCGTATTAAAGCACTTATCAACAGCTTTCATTTGATACCCATATTGTACATACACAACCAAAGGTTACCCGGGTCCGCGTTTTGACCTATATCTCGAGACTCTATCTACCAATAGGTATCCAAACTATACGGAAACCATCTTCAATACCTACTTAACAATGTGTGTAAGTTTGGTTTAATTCGGTGCAAAGACACGGCGGGTCCACGTTTTGGCATATATTTCGAGACCCTAGTCATCAATAGGCATGAAAATTACCCCGTATTAAAGCACTTATCAACAGCTTTCATTTGATACCCATATTGTACATATACAACCAAAGGTTACCCGTGTCCACGTTTTGACCTATATATCGAGACCCCAGTCACGGAGCGGCATGAAAAATACTCTGTACTAAAGCATTCACCAACAGCTTCAATTTGATATCCATATTGTACGAACACATTCTAGGGTCCACGTTTTGGTCTCTATCTCGAGACCTTAGTCACAGAGCGGCATGAAAAATACTCTGAACTACAGCATTCACCAACAGCTTCCATTTGATACCCATATTGTACATACACAACCAAAGGTTACCCGCGTCCACGTTTTGACCTATATCTCGAGACCCCAGTCACGGAGCGGCATGAAAAATACTCTTTACTAAAGCATTCACCAACAGCTTCAATTTGATATTCATATTGTACAAACACATTCTAGGGTCCACGTTTTGGTCTCTATCTCGAGACCCTAGTCACGGAGCGGCATGAAAAATACTCTGAACTACAGCAGTCACCACCAGCTTCCATTTGATACCCATATTGTACATACACAACCAAAGGTTACCCGCGTCCACGTTTTGACCTACATCTCGAGGCCCCAGTCACGGAGCAGCATGAAAAATACTCTGTACTAAAGCATTCACCAACAGCTTCCAGTTGATATCCATATTGTACAAACACATTCTAGGGTCCACGTTTTGGTCTCTATCTCGAGACCCTCGTCACGGAGCGGCATGAAAAATACTCTGAACTACAGCATTCACCAACAGCTTCCATTTGATACCCATATTGTACATACACATCCGAAGGTTACCCGGGTCCACGTTTTGACCTATATCTCGAGACCTTTTTTTTAATAAGAAGTATCCTATGTTACTTCTAACACCTCCAATAACATGTGTACAAAGTTTCATAATAATCGGTTAAGTAGTTTTGGCGTGAAAGCGTAACAAACAAACTTACATTCACATTTATAATATTAGTAGGGATATAATTGGCGCGTACACCCTTTTGGGGTGTTTGGCCGAGCTCCTCCTCCTATTTGTGACGTGCGTCTTGATGTTGTTCCACAAATGGAGGGACCTACAGTTTCAAGCCGACTCCGAACGGCAGATATTTTTTATGAGGAGCTTTTTCATGGCAGAAATACAATCGGAGGTTTGCCATTGCCTGCCGAGGGGCGACCGCTATTAGAAAAATGTTTTTCTTAATTTTGGTGTTTCGAACCTACGTTCTCTCTGAATTCCGAATGGTAGTCACGCACCAACCCATTCGGCTACGGCGGCCGCTAAATTTGCTAAGCTAAAATTGGGGTTTAGAAAAATGTACCTGCTTTATTCCTATTATTTGTATTTCCGTAGCCAGGATTAGGGCCATGGACCAGAAAACGCGATGCATTTTTTAATAGCTCCCCAAAAATGTTTCTATCGTCCCGAGTCTGCCATCTTTTATTGTGATTCTACACTCAAAAAATCATGTAACGTGAATAAACCAAGCTCGTACATACGTAAATATATGTGCTGAATGGCATATTTTGGAAAACCTGTAAATAATTCATTATTTTTGGTGATGGGTCAGCTTCATCACATCAAACAAAATAAAGAGAACACCAAATACTCATATTGTTTCAATATTGGAATACTTAGCAAAAAACATATACGTGCGAAAAAGATGACGCAAAATTAAGCACCCTGTCGAAAGAATTATAATTTTGGCAAATCGTGCCCTACGTCAATCAAATTTGCCTCTTGTGAACTAGACAGCTGGACTATTGTACAAACAGATAAGCAATGGAGCGCGTAAAGGTCAAAATAAAGATTTCCTTCACTCAAAATCATTTGTTTTTAGTAGTTATAAGTTATTGGGTATGGGAATAAGTTTTCGTCCTTTTTTAACCAAAGGTTCGAATTATTTAAACAATTAAATAATATATGATATTATGTGAAGTCTGTGCCATTGGAAGCTATAACTTTACTCCATTTTTCAGGCAGCATACGGATTCCTCTGACGAAAATTTCGACTTCTTTTGACTTGATCCATTCATTGAGTCAGTTGGCGATGCCCTTGTAAGAAGTGAACCGCTCTCCAATAAGGGTTGACTGCATTGATCGGATCTGTACCGATTTAGCAACGTATGGTCTGGCGTTGTCATGCAGGAAAATCAGTTTGACATGTCTGCCGTTCCGCTTTGGGGTTATCATAATAGATCCATTTTTCACAGTGACGATGTGATGCAGCCTTTTCTGCCTTTCAATAAGTACATCACACGGCACCCAACACTTCTCGATATCCCTCTCCTTTAATTGATGTGGGACCCAGTTACCTGCTTTCTGGATTATTCCCATCGTGTGCAAACACTTACTGACGGTTGATCTGTCAACATCCAACTCTTTAGACAAATCATCAAGGGTTCGACATGAGTCTTCATCCAATAATTGTTGTAGTTCAGTATGTTCGAATTTTTTCGGAGCCCCCTCGCGATCTTTATCACTTACGTCGAAATTGCTACTTTGGAAGAGTCGAAACCACTCTTTACAAATTGTATTTGACGGCGCGTGATTACCGTAAATACTGCTATCGAGACCTCACATATACACCTTCAAATAACTAGCATATTACTAAAGCGAACACAAAAATAGTATCAGCAGACACACCTCTTTTACGAGGGCGGAAACTTATAGTCCGGTCAATTTAGACATTCGAAGCTCCTAATATTTATAACAAGGTGAAAATGGATTAAATTGTACAAAATATATGTAAAAACAAAATTTTAAAGCTCCCAATCGATCCGGCTGGGGGGAAAAATTGACTCGAGGTCAAAGGCTAAAAAATGGGCTTTTCGTGAATTTCTCGTAAACGGTCAGTTTTATCGCAAAATTAGCTCAGACAAAAATTGTAGATCATAAAATTATCTACAAAAAAGGTATCACTGATTTTTTCCCTAAATAGCACCGTTTCTAAGATATAACGAAGTATCAGACGTGATATTATCGCTTACAAAGTACTCTCCATCAACTGCAACGCATCTATGCCAGTGAAAGCTTTGAACCAGTTCTCGAAAGATTTGTGGAACTCTATTTTTGTTTATATATTTATATTTTCTTTATCGCAGGGAGCATTTTAGGTGAATTCGATGGCTGTTGGATGGTATTCGTTTCGTTCTTGGTCAAAAATTCGCGGATGATGATGGCACTATGCGACTGGGCGTTAATGGTGCAAAATCCACCAGTTGTTTCTTTTTTGTCGAATTACTTCACGTAAACGTCTCATAGAAATAATAGTCCTTATTAACTGTATGGCCTTCCGGCAAAAATTCGTAATGTACAATACCGCTGTAATCTATAAAAGCCATGAGCATTTTTTGACTGAAAACGACATGTTTTTGTCTTTGGTTTTGGTTCATTCGGATCTCTCCTCTCACTCGCCTGATGTATAGGTTGCATGTCGTGCTCATAGACCTACGCCTCATCTCTAGTAATGACACGTTTGAAGAATGTAGGGTTGGGTTGGTCGTAATAATGTGTTTAGCGATATCAAGGCGGTTCCTCTTTTGCATGAAATTCAGGTCCCTTGGGATCAACGAGCAACTTTGCCGCAACACGGCCCAAACCCAAATCATAAACTACAATGTCTTTAACGGAACCATAGGTAATGTTTAAGTCCTCTGTCAGCTCTCTGATAGTTAATTTGCGGTTATTGATCACCTTTTCTTTCACTTTATTGATGTTTTCATCAGTTTTCGATGTCGACGGGCTGCCACTGCATTCGTCATCCTCGATGGATTCATGATTTCTTCTGAAGCGCACATATCACTCATAAACGATTGGCGGCTGTTTTTATTAGAGTATCATTACCGAAACAGCTTTCCAACATTTTTAAGGTTGTCGTACTATTGAAACCATTTTTAACACAAAATTTAATACAAACTATAAAAAATATTAATACAAACTTATAAAACTGTAAAAAATCAAGACGGCTTAACTTTTGTAAAAGTCAAGCAAGGGCGATAGAATTTTGGTAGGAATGTTGATCACAAGGTGGTATTATTGAACATTTGTATATTGGCAATTTGAAACTCTAATTGAGAGAAAACAGGTTTCTAGCGCTGCTATACTTAAAGAGCGCATAATAGAAGCCTGGAGAAAGGATATAACATCTTTTGAGCTGACAAATTGGCTGACTTCCTAAACGTCACGATGCAATGTGTACTGCGATGCGAAATCCATTGCGATGCAATTTTTCGATACCACTGCATTGCTTTGCATACATCTAGGTGGCAGCATTGTTTCATTTAAGAACACAGCTGATGCAATCAAAATGGATGTGACGGTGAAAAAATTAGCAATTTGCTCTTTCGCTGAGTTATTTAGTGAAAATCAATCCAGTAGTGATTTACTTATTGCAAAAAAGATGAGAAAAAGACACAAATTGATTTTTCACTTGTGGAAGACGCAGAGAATCGCGAGAAATATTCCAAAATGCAAAAAGTTTCTCGAGTGCATTGAAGAAATGCCCAACGATGTCTTTTATAGCCATTTCAGGATGCAAATACAAACATTCCAGGTAGTATACATAAATAATAAATATTAACGTAGTTTTATATTAATATTTTATATTTCAGACTCTTTGCGAAATAGTACAACCCTTTTGGCCGGCAAAAAATGCAGGACGTCCCAATATACCATTGAAGCTAGCATTGCATATTACGCTTTGGAGATTAGGAAATCAAAATAGTTTCCGTGAATTAAGTAATATATTTAACGTTGGTATTGGTGCTACTTATCGGGTATTTTTCAAAACGATTAAAATCTTATTAAAACTAAAAAGTCGTATCATAAAATTTCCCTTGACCGCATCAGAGCGTCGGATTGTTATGGAAAAATTTCAGGCAATGCGCAGCAACCCATTTCCGTTTGTCCTAGGATGCGTAGATGGGACACACATCAAAATCACCCAACCAACGCAAAGCAGCATCAGTTTTTATAATAGAAAAGGCACATTTTCAGTAATAGCGCAAGCTGTTGTGGATAGCGAATTGCGTTTTATCGACGTTTTTGCTGGATATCCTGGGAGGTGTCACGACGCTTCCGTGTGGCAAAGCAGCCCTTTACGTCAAGCAATAATAAACGGAGATATTCCCTTTCCTCCTGAGTGCCATTTGCTGGGAGATGCAGCTTATCCACTGGAGAGATTTCTTATGGTACCATATAAAGATACCGGCTTTTTAAGTGAGGGACAACAAAGATTTAATACTATTTTAAGTAGTACAAGAGTCTGCGTGGAACAAGCGTTTGGAATTTTAAAGAAAAAGTTCCGTATACTGAATTTCATTGAAATTCGCAACATCAAGCTTGTAAAAAATATTATAATTTCATGTATGATACTCCATAACATCATTATAAATAACGAAAGTTTTACCACTTCGGATCTTCCTGATATATTAGAAGATACAAGTACGGAATCCCGAGCAGACATCGAAGAGTTGGAAGGTAGATCAAAACGAGATCAATTAACCAATTTATTATCAGCTTAAAACTTTAGTTTTTACAAAGAGCAACCTGAACTTTAAATTTCATTTTACGACATACATATGTATACGTACATTCCTTTAACATAAACAAAATAAAACTAATATCAACTAAAAATAAAACTAATGTTTTGTATTTCAACACATTTATTTTCTATTATTATTCAGGTTTTAACCTATTCAGGTAACAGTTCAAATGTAGCGTTTTTGTTTCAGTCTTTATGTTACCAAAATAAAATTAACATAAAAATTGTTTTATTAAAAATTTAAATTAATAGGAAAATCACTGCATGTTTGATAACAACTCTCGCAATTTTTTCATTTCTTCTATTTTCAAGCGTTCAATTTCCAACTTCTCTTTTTCCATTTGCAAAAACTCCTCCATGTACTTCTTGTCTGTCTCACAAATATCACTCATAATTTCCTTAACATCACGTTTAGATCTCTTTGAAGTGAAAGCAGGTTGCTCCTCACTTTCAGACAATTCTAATATTGATGAATCCAAGATATCTTCAGGAACCACAATATCTGCGCGTGTGCCGTAAATTTCATCAAAAAGATCAAAAAACTCCCAATTTGTCGCACCTTGCCCAGATGTGTTGTTCCTTTTTTTAATGCGCCTATAGGTTACCATTAGATTTAAAAACTTTCGAGTTATATCGTCACGAGTGAATGTCAGTCCTGGTTCAGTTTCTTTCATTTTAAGGAGCACCTGCTGCCACAAAACTGTCTTTTTGCGTTTTTTGCCCGCAAACTCCGGTTCACTTTCCAGCCTGGTCGTGATCAATAACTTGGTCAAATTGAATGTCCACTTCTTTTCACTAAAATGTAAATAATAAATAAATTAGTTGGGTACAACTCAAATTATTTTACAATTAAGCACATTTACTTACGTTTCAACCTCTGCCATTTTAATTGCCTTTTAAAATACAAGTATCACAAAATTTAGTGATGCGCAAATTTCGATTACGATGCAAGTCGATACCTGATGCATGCATTTAGGAATTTTCGACGGTAACGTATAATCGACTTTTGCATTTAGGAACATTTGACTTTGTACTTATGCAGCGCAAATGGCATTTAGGAAGTCAGCCATTTAGTTTCCACGTCAGTTTTAAGTGGTTATTGCTGCTAACGGGGGACCAAGTAAGTACTGAAAAACAACATTATCTAGGTTTATGGATCTAAAGTTTTCACACTTAAGTAAAATATGTTTGTTTTCCCATAACTTTGTTATTTTATGTTGAGGAACTTTTTTGTAGTTTTTTTTTTGTATCAACACAGTTTTCAATAAACTATATGGACTAATATAATAATACAATAAACTAACGGAAATAGAGATGAATGTTAGCTTTTGTCTAACACTGTACATACTTTGTACGGAAGAAATTGCGTGAAACTATGATAATTTTTTAAAATTTTTGTACAATATGCTTGAAATTTGGATTTGATTAAACAACAATAAAAAAACAAACATTATACATTAAGCTGGCCAAATTGTAGACCTACTATTATTTTCACCGTAGTTGTGTGTACAAAAATATATGCACAGGGTGAACGATATGTAGTGTTACCTATTCAAAACACGATAACTTTTTTGTTTGAAATTAGTTTTTATTGATTTCAAAGACAAAATTGTTGAAAAATGATTACTATTTTAACATATATTCACTTTAGCTCGATATGACCACCTTTTGCGTTGACTATAGCCTTTAAACGGTCAAAAAATGAGTTGCATGCTGCACGAATGTGATCTTGACCCATACTGGCATATTTTTTTAGTCCTCACCTTGCTCTCCAAAATGGACCAGATGGAATAGTCCATCGGATTTGCGTTTGGCGAATTCGCAAGCCATTGTGTGGACGAAATGAAGTGTGGAACATGATTTTTTAACTATTCTTGGTTCACACGAGCTTGATGAGACGGTGCCGAGTCCTGTTGGAAGGTCCATGGTCTACGACCGAAATGTTTGCGTGTCCACGGCTCCAAAGCAGCTTCTAAAACATTTTCCCGATAATAAGCCGCATTCACTTTGATGCTCGATAAAAACGATGGAGAGCGTCCATCAGCGGTCACTGCGGCCCAAACTATTAGTTGCGATGGGAAATTGGTTCGAGTGGCCATACGTATGCTCAAATTCTCGTATGAGCGTTTGGTCAAGTAAACACGATTGTTTTGAGTGCTTATGAACTGATCAATTGTGACTTTTTTTCATCAGAAAACACAATGTTAGGAAATTCACCACGTTCGTGCAAGCGCAAGAACTCCTTTGCTCTTTCGCATCCAACTTTTTTTTGCTGGGGTGAAAGATCGTGTGCTTTTTGGAACTTGTAAACCTTGACCTTGAGCCTTGAATGCTGTCTTGCGATATTTTCAGTTCTTTGGCCATTTTTCTTTCACTTCGACGTGGATTTCGTTCAAGTCGAGCCTTCACTTTCCGAACCATTTCTGGCGTTGTTGCGGTTTTTTTTGGTCCACCTCCATAGCGTTTTGCAATGCTACCAGTATCATTGTAACGTTTTATAGTGCGATACACAAACATTTTCTTTACTTTGAGGTGACTGAGCTCACGAACAATGGCTGGTTGTGATTTTTCAGCCAAATATAACGCAATCACACTATTACGTTTGAATTCCATCACAGAAAAAAAAAATTCAACAAAACTGAGACGCAAATGCTTTTGATGGCTTATAAACAATATATTGAACTGTCTTTAGAACAATTTTGACGTTGATGTCATGAGCTGTTTTACAGATACAAGCAGTGCGAAGTTGGTAACACTTCATATCGTTCACCCTGTACATATGTTTTATATTTAATAAATTGATTTAATGAGTTGTTAATTGTTATTCAAATATGAGCGTCTTACTACATCATCAGAAATCTAATTTCTAGCACCGTTTCCGCTCGAAACTGCTCTTCATTATACTCATCCTTATTTTAAGCTATGATCTCAGTATCAAGACCAATCTGGTCTTCAATTGCAACAAGCAGCGCAACAAGGAACGCAACAAGCAACGCGACAAACTCTAATAAAGAGAAGCATTTTTTCATGTCTTGCAGCTCTCTATAGTAAATCTCTGCTTCAATAAGCCAAAAGTTACGAAAAATCTATTGCATAAACATGCGGAATCGTCTAATAAATAGTAGTTTGAAAAATTAACTTCTTATAAATACGAGGTGTGGTAAAAAAATAGGGTGAATGTTAATTTTTCTCAGAAAATATTTATTTATTCATCAATTTCTATTTTATCTCTTAATAATATAAAGTAAGCCCCCTCAGATATAATACACTTGTGCCAGCGTTTTTTCCAATCCTTGAAACAGTTCGGATATGCACATTTTGGTATGGTCTTGAGCTCGCGCAGCGGTTCGGTTTTTATCTCCTAAATCGCAAAACACCGTCCTTTCATGGATCTCTTCAATCTTGGGAACGGAAAAAAGTCGCAGGGGTCCAAATATGGTGAATACGATGGCTGAGGCATGATAACGGTGTTGCCTTTGGCCAAATATTCTCTCAAAAGCAAAGATGAGTGAGCAGGTGCATTTTTTTCGTATTGCTTCACGCGAACGGCGCATAATTTCAAGGTAATACAGGGTAGGCCATTTAAAGCGGGCCCATTTGTTTCTGAAAAAAACATTGAAAAAAACATTTTTTTTTGTGTTGATATGAAAAATCATTTATTTTGATTCAAGGAGATTTGTTCCAGCTAGTTTTTGAAAATGATATCCTTCAAATGTTTGCCTCTGGCCTTGATGGCCAAATGTGTCCTTTTTTCGGCGTTTTCCATCGTTTTGGCCAATATTTCGGCCGGTATGGCGGCGATTTCGCGTCGGATATTGTTTTTAAGTTGAGTTAGAGTCCTTGGCTTGTTGATGTATACCTTGGATTTCAGATAACCCCACAAATAAAAGTCCGGTGGCGTCAAATCTGGTGATCTCGGTGGCCACGGAAAATCACCATTTTTCGAAATCAACCTTCCAGGGAACAATGGCTTCAAAAAATCGATTGTAGCGCGTGAAGTGTGGCATGTAGCCCCGTCCTGTTGGAACCAGTAGCCTTCCATGTCATTTTCTTCGATGATTGGCATAACAAAATCGCGTATCATGGCACGATAACGCTCTCCATTGATGGTGACAGAGGCTCCATTTTCATTTTCGAAAAAGAACGGTCCGATGACCATTCCCGCACAAACACCGCACCACACAGTCACTTTTTGATCGAAGAGAGGCTGTTCTTCAACTAATTGAGGATTTTCGGCAGCGTAGAAGCGACAATTTTGCTTGTTTACGCCTCCATTCAACTGAAAATGAGCCTCGTCTGACATGATGATTTTTTGCCAAAAGTCGGGTTCATTTCGAACGGTTTCGACGGCCCATTTGGCATAATCAAGCCGTTTCGGGTAATCAGCCGGGTTTAATTTTTGTGCCATTTGAATTTTGTACGGAAACATTTTCAAATCGATGCGAATTATGCGCCTGAGTGTTGTCCTGGCGATGCCTAATTCCTGAGAACGACGATAACTCGATGTTCGCGGAGCCTCCTCAACACTGGCTCGTACAGCCTCGATATTTTCAGCAGAACGTCGTGTACGTTGTCTGGATGCGTGGCTGGTATTGCTGAGACTACCGTGGTTAATAAATTTTGCGTATAAACGCTGTAAAGTGCTTTTGGATGGCGCACTTTTAACTTTATTTTTTTTTTTAAACGCACGTTGAGTTTTCACAATTGAGAAGTTATTTTGGATGTAAAGCTGAATTATTTCAGCGCGTTCTTTTGGAGTGTACTGCTCCATGGTAAAAATTGTCTTGGACTGACGCTTCCAACGCGCTATGTCATTAGTCGATCTGACGTTCCTGTCAAAAGTTATAGGGTTGCCAGATGGGCCCGCTTTAAATGGCCTACCCTGTACTTCTTATTTACCGTACGACCTTGTTGTAAGAACTCCTGATGCACTACGCCATGGTAAACGAAGAAAACAGTGAGCAAAACCTTAACATTTGATCGAACTCGGCGTGCTTTTTTTTGGGTCTTGGCTCTCCTGGACTCTTTTATTGGACTTTGGTTTCGATGCCATATCCATATGCCCATGATTCGTCACCAGTTATGACCCTTTTAAGTAAATCTAGATCATCGTTGACGTCATTCAACAATTCCTGAGTGATGCTCATGCGTCGGTGTTTTGGGTAAAAATTCAGCAATGTTGGAACTAACTTTGTTGCCACACGCTTCATGCCCAAAATTTCCGAAAAGATTCTATGGCATGAGCCAATCGATATCCCGACATCCTCAGCAACATCTTTAATTGTGATTCGACGATTCTCCATAGCACACCTCGTATGTACCTATAACCATAAGATCAAGTAAGTTCCCTTCTGCAGCCATCAAAGCCGCGGTTAGCAAAGGGGTTACTCTAACCCACAAGCGAACTTGGAAGGCTGAAAGAGGCTGCAGATGGGCAACAATGATGTTACCTGTCACGTCCGACCGACTGTCGCAGTTCCTCCTGTCACTAAGCAGAGGGGACTGTAGGCAGCTGGTTGGACTGATGTGGGGCCACATTCTATGGGCAAAGCACATGGAAAAGGTGGTCATCTCAGACAGTGCCCTCTGCCCAGCATGTGGAGAGGAGGATGAGACGGCGGACCACTTTCTGTACATGTGCCCGGCATTCGAATCAGGCTTGAGGTCTTTGGCACTGATGTGTTAAAAAGCGACCATCTTGGCTTCTTGGCACCACAAGATCTACTCAGATTTCTTCGGAGGTCGAGTAGATTTTAAAGAAAATTAAAAAGGGAACCCGAGTGCAGTTCAATGGATTTAATTGTGTCTGAGTGCTGCACTTGCTAGTCTGTCCCGACAAAAAAAATAAGTTACCTTTGCAATACGATGGTCGGGCCAACTATCAAGATAAAGATCCTTTGTATCCGGCAAATATATATGATTATGAACTTGTTCTTGTCATAGCGTTGAAGAACATTGAAAGTCTGTTTACATTTAGACAAATTGTGGACGAAAACAAATCGAAACAATTGGCAGGGTCTCGATAATTATATAATTCATTTCCACCGAACCACAAATACAGCAAATACAATTATTCCGAGTTTCTTTTTGTTCGGACGTATAGTAGCTGTTCGCATTGGAATGAGCTCAAAGGCTTCTGATACTTCTAAAGTAACGGCGAAATTCATTTTCAAAGTAGGATGGAACAATTCGTTCAAAATAATTATTACTGACATATTCCAATATTACAATCCACATCGTAATTAAGAACATAGTCTATCTACAAAAGGTTTCCACAAATTACTGTTTCTTGCTACATATTTTGATTCGTTGAATGATTTGCTGGCCTTCTTACTGGCCAATTGATTTAGCGCCTGGTGGACTCTACTGCAAAGCTGAATGAGCTATTTAGTCGGGGTTTTTCCGAAGCGTGTGCCCGATCAATTTGCGCATTCTGCTTAAAATAATACTTAATAAAATTGGGCTTGTTTTTGGCAATCAGTATTACATCATTTTTTAAATATATCAGGGGTTTTTTTAACTGCATGAGACTTATCGACATCGATAACTATGGTTTGATAGCTGGAAATGCTAAACTGTATCGCCAGAACAACGCTTGGAAATTGTGGAAATATATTTTGAAAAAAAAAAAAAAAAAAAAAAAATCAGTTCGTTCTCTATTTTTATCGAAATGAGGAAGGAATTGGAAAGGAATTTTTGAATTTTCTATCATATTGTTTCCACAGTAGTTAGCTGTAATTACTCAGCAGTGTAATTTTTCCAATTTTGATAGCTTACTATTTGAGATTGATTGGGAAAGCATATTATCTAGCTTTGATGCTTGATTCAATTACTAAAGGTTTGCTCAGTAAGCAGCTTTCTTGTTCCCTCTTGACAAATCGACTCTCTTAGTAAGAAACTGAGTTGCTAACTCTAGGAATTTCGAGTAAAAGTGGAGAAAAAGTAAAATTTGTAGAACAGACATATCCACATGACATTCATATTTGATTTTTTCATAATCGCTGACATTTGAATTTCTGAATACGTGAATTGGAGTAAGTATTTTAGTAAATTAATATTATTTCATAAATAAGTTACAATTTTACATTGAATAGGTTGTTTCCGTGCTGATTGGAGCTTTTCCTGCCAGGTATAGCGACCCTTCATTCGCAAGTGCGTCATACAGACACAAACACGTAAAGTTAAACCAGTGGTCAATAGGCTGTGTTACTATTTAACGTGTGATCCTTTTTGCTTACAGGTCCAACTGCCCAACTACAGCGCCACTCGTGCTTTACAGCCCATATCATAATTGGTATGCATACTTATACTTATACTGCGTTATTTTTTTGTCGGGATCCTGCATGTTGTGGGCTTTCTTTAGTTTAAAAGCTGTATGGTTTTATTTTATAAATTTAATATTTATATAATGATAAAATTAGCTTTAGTATTATAAATGAATGATAATACAAATAATTACGAGTTAATCAATAAAGCAAACGGAAAACAATCAGAAACATCAGTTATGTTCTTTTAAATTTTATTGTATATGCCAACAAATAAAACCACTGAAGCATATTATTTGTCTACGCTAGATTATTTAACATTACTTATGGAGTTTATTTTAGTTTAAATATTTTATGGTCAACGAAAATTTTGCTCCGGTTATTGTGTAATTTGAGTGCAATGTTTGCACATGTGTACTTGGTAGTTAGAAAAGTGGAAAGGCTGATTAAGTTTTGTTACTAATGTAGTAAACCAAATATGCTAAAAGTCAGTTGCAAATTGTGCCGTACCTGTAAAGCATGGCCCAAAGAAAACGTGGTCCGAGTCCGCAGAGTCGAGTTGACTTTTCTCGCTTCACTTCACTTCAGTGCATTTTGTATCTGATGAGAATTGGAAAAGGTTGAAATTATCGCAAACCGCTTTGCTTGTTGCTATTGAAAACATTTGCAGTTGGAATGAAATAAATAATAATTCTTCCAAATTCGTCAATGTTTCAACCCAAACCGAGTAAATATTAATATAATTTAATTTAACAGGGTGGCCGCCGCAGCCGAATGGGTTGGTGCGTGACTACCATTCGGAATTCACAGAGAGAACGTAGGTTCGAACCTCGGGGAAACACCAAAATAAAGAATCACACTTTTCTAATAGCGGTCGCCCCTCGGCAGGCAATGGCAAACCTCCGATTGTATTTCTGCCATGAAAAAGCTCCTCATAAAAAAATATCTGCCGTTCGGAGTCGGCTTGAAACTGTAGGTCCCTCCATTTGTGGAACAACATCAAGACGCACACCACAAATAGGAGGAGGAGCTCGGCCAAACACCCAGAAAGGGTGTACGCGCCAATTATATATACATATATATACTTTAATAGAAGATAGCCGAGTAGCACTTCTTGAAGTAGAAGTGGAGAAGCTTAAAAACAACGATGTGCCTATCGCTCTCAGGGCGGCCGTTCGTTGTACCGATGCTTGCACTGTGCTTTACCTTTAGCGCATTTGCGCACAGTTCAGCTCCCTATATATAAGAGAACGGAAAGCGTGGCAGCCATCATTATTTCCCGTTTCGTTTGGGTTGGACCCCCTATGTTTGCCATCAGCCTACTGAGTAGGGATGCCATCTTAGCAACTTTATCTGCTGCGTGCTTTATTTGTGCCTCTTACGCCTAGGTACTTTTGAACCTTTTTTGTGGTTAGCGTATTTCAGTTAGTTTGCATGATAACTTCTAACGGGATGTGCTTCTTGGTTAGAAGTACTACCTCCGTTTTCTCTGTGGCTAATTTGAGTCCACGTAAATCTAGCCACGTTTGTGTCTGTATCATAACTTAGTAAAGTTTTCTACGAGCTTCTTCAAAGTTTCGTGCTATGATGACAGTTGCGATATCGTCTGCGTATCCGATTAGAAAGGTACTATCGGGTATTTCTATATTGAATATCTTGTCATAACTACTGCTCCAAAAGTCGGGATCGAGAACTGATCCTCGTGCTGCCCCTGATGTGACTTCTATACAACGAGAACCCTGGGACGAGTTTGCGGTGTCGTAAGTAATTCCTCATTATCTATACTAATATTATAAAGAGGAAAACTTTGTTTGTTTGTTTGTTTGTTTGTTTGTAACGAATAGGCTCAAAAACTACTGGACCGATTTTAAAACTTCTTTCACCATTCGAAAACTACATTATCCACGAGTAACATGGATTACATTTTATTTTGGAAAAAAATAGGGTTCCGTAAGATATTTGCATTTTTCGGACACAAACTGAAAAAAATCTTATATATAAAATAAAGTCAACTTTTTGTGTGTGTTCGCTAACCGGCCGTGTCTGCACCGAATTAAACCAAACTTACACACATTGTTAAGAAGGTATTGAAGATGGTTTCTGTATAGTTTGGATACCTATTGGTGGATAGGGCTCGAGATATAGTTCAAAACGTGGACCCGGGTAACCTTCGGATGTGTATGTACAATATGGGTATCAAATGGAAGCTGTTGGTGAATGCTTTAGTACAGAGTATTTTTCATGCCGCTCCGTGACTGGGGTCTCGAGATATAGGTCAAAACGTGGACCCGGGTAACCTTTGGTTGTGTATGTACAATAGGGGTATCAAATGAAAGCTGTTGATAAGTGCTTTAATACGGGGTAATTTTCATACCTATTGATGACTAGGGTCTCGAAATATATGCCAAAACGTGGACCCGCCGTGTCTTTGCACCGAATTAAACCAGACTTATGCACATTGTTAAGTAAGTATTGAAAATGGGTTTCGTAAAGTTTGGTTGTAATTCGGAGCAGTGGCAACGGGTACAGCGTTCTTTTGAGCCAGCTATAATGTCGCTTACTTTTTTAACGCTTGGGGCGGAACTGAACTGTCAAATTGACAGTGTGAGTTACAATGTGTCAATATTTCTTTCTGATTTGGATGCCATAAGGAAAAAACGTAAGTGCAACATGTAAAAATTGTTTGTGAATTTTTTTGGAGTGGATTTTGGAACAGTGAATAATTTCTTACGAAATTTGAGAATTTAATGTGAAATCCGAATGTTCAAATGAAATTATGTGTTCGTGGAAAAAACAATTTTTTTCGTTTTTTTTTTTGAAAAATATAAATGGATAATGGTTAAAAAAGCTCCAATGCTTAATAAAACATATAAATTGAAACGAAAAATTCATGGATGATCAGGAAAAAAGACGATTGTTTATTCATATGCGTTGATTTGAAATTTAAAAACAATCTTCTTTTTTCCTGATTTTCAATTTATAATTTATATTTACTCAAAAATAAAATAGAAAAACAAAAAATATTGTTTATGCCAAAGCGCTTGAATAAAGAATAAAGAAATAAATAATATGAAAACCATATATTTTCTGTTCTAAACCATATCTATTCTATTTTAGTGTGCCCAGCGAAGGGGGCCAGGTTTGCTAGTGCTCTATAAATATGTCGGAGTTTTGATCCTTAGCTCCAAGGCGGCCAATATGTCCGCCCGTCTTACGCTATATAAAGCGATTATTGTGTAAATTGTTATAAATAAATTAATTAATTTGGGTTCATTCTGGCTTGACTGCTGTGTATGGATGGTGGAGAAATTTATTGAAAATAATACATATGTAATAACAAAAAATCATTTTTCTTACATCTTTGTTCACTTTGAACAATTTAATAACATATTTATTTTAATTATTGTTTTTTTTCGTATAAACTTATCACGAAAAACTGTCATAGCTGTGTTTCATGCGGAATCAACAATACCAATTTCACGAATTTCGGAATCGTGAAAGGATTTCGTGAACACACCGAAATTGATAAGAGTTTTTTTATGACGTAACCCCTTTGGAATCTCCAACGAAATTAATAATAGGCCTGCTAAATTTCGAAGTTCAAGAACGACTAGGCGCACTTTATACCCATTCGGGTTCAAAAGGGTGTAATTAGTCCCTTCATAGCATATGCTCAAAGGAAACAGCTCATTCCATATAAAAAGGTCAAACATGGCTTTAGTCGCATGTTCCTTTGCGACTGATCCCGGACAAATCTGGGGAAAGTCTCATTATTGAAGCGTTTCGTCGAGGCTGATTGTCTTGTGATCTGTGATCGTGTTCAATCGACACGCCACTTTCAAGCGATGTCACAGCACCAGTCTAACGAATGAACACTTAAAATATCTCTTAACTCTTTCCGTCACGCTCTTTACTGCGACATAAAAAATTTATTTTTTGTTGTTAATTGGTGAATATGGAATACAAGTAATACACGAATGCAAAAAAAAAATATTTATCGTTAGGTTTTTGAGAAACAAGGTGGTCACCACCAGTAACCACCATGACTGAAGGGTACAAAAATTTATTAAAACTAATGCACTCAATTACTTCACTTTTTTATTTATTTTTAGAAAAAAGATAATACAAAATTTGGTAATAAATTTACAAACAATTATTTCTTGTGAAAATCTGAAAAACATGTATTTCCTTTTCGGAGGCAAAGTGGGACGTGGCATGTTCTGTATTGCCATACTGTGCGGACAGGGACGCTTTTGGTACTGCAAAAGGCGCATCTTCTAGGTGTGCCTCTAAGCGGTTGGTGTCGATTACTCTCATGGCGGATTTCAGCAGGCACGCTAGGCTTATACCGTTTTATAGCAACTGGTGCAGGAGATCTTGGTCTTGAACCATTGCTGATCGCGGAATTTCCTCGAGCTCGCTTGTTTACGTAGCAAGCTGCTAACAGCCCCCGATAAATTGAGCGGCGAAAGTCCTTCAAAGTCATCTCATCCAAATGAGGTCTGTTAATTTGAAGCTCTTTGTTAGCTATATAGCTATTGATATCGCAGCAATCCAAGAAATGAAAAAAAAATCGGTGCCACCACTTTTGGGATTTTCCGTCGATGGAGTAACACGCTTTTAAGTGATCGAATTTATCAACGAAGTTCATATTGCTATTGTATTTCTTTACAGCGGATGGTTTATAATTATTTCTGAAGTTGCGGCGAAGAATTTCAAGCATAGGACGGACTTTACATAACTTATCATAGTCTAGATGCTTTCTAGCAGGCATGAGATTATTGTCATTCAGATGCAAGCATCCAAGAAACCAGCTGAAGCGATTTAGGGGCATACAAGAGGAAATGTAGGAGTCACGTAAATCAGGAGCAGAAGACCAGTAATCTTTGTCGGTAGCTTTCCTACCTATCACCATATTTATGGCCAAGAAAGTTTGTATTTCAGAAGAACTGGTAGGAGAAAAAGGTTTACCTTCTTGTGTTGCGTATAGGTTAGTTTGAAAGCTTATGACCTCAACCAAGTCCTCTGTTCAAAACATGCGAAACAATCGGAATGGTGTTACATCTTCCAAGCTGATTATATGATCAGCTAAGCCCACACTCTCAACAAACTCGCCAGGTATATCCATAGAGAAGGTCCTTTCCATTTAGGAGGCAGCAAAATCGTAGAGCTAACATTATTATTCTGACTTACAAAGTTTGATAATGGTATGATATGAATAGCTCTTCATGGATATTCTGTACATCTGCCCCACACACATCCAATATCGATTTTGACACTGGCCACTCAGGCGTGTCTAAATTTTCATCCTCATCGGAACTGGCTTCACAATCAGGTCCTGAAGGTAAATCTTCACACAAACATTCTTCAATTTCCCTTTGCGTCAATGATAGTTGCATTATTGAAATAATTGCCTAAAATATTGTAAATACCAAAGAAAGTCCCACTCATAGTGACCGTATAAAAAAGCAAATTCTAGGTACACTTACGTCACGGTGGTTATTGTTGCTAACCACCACTGATTATAAGAAATATTCGTAAAATAATCGAAATTTAAGCGAGAAAGCAACCACTGTGCATCAAACACACCACAAGAACTAAATTTGCACAAAAATCAAACCATAAATTACGTTATTGAATTTATTATGAATTTTTACTTCTAGCTTTCACAAAAACGCGCGGCCACGGATTTTTACTTTAAATTTTCTCAACACGTGGTGGGTGTAGCTAGCTACTAGCGTCCTCTTCACTTAAAAGGAAGCAATAATCAATATTCGCGCAAAATTAAAAACATAAATGTCCCCAACCGTCGTAAAAAGAATAAAAAATAGGTGGTTAGCAACGCTAACCACCGAGACGGAAAGAGTTAAGAATTGGCAGATATGAACATAAAATAAATACCTAAGAATTAATTAAAAATTAGGGAATTAAAACATTTCATTTCCAATATTTGGTTGCATTAAAAATATTACATTAATAAAATATCTATACTATAAAGGTGAATCTCTTTGTACGTTGTCCGCGCATCACTACGAAACAACACCAAATGACGTAAAAATTTTTATACATTCATATTTTCACCCAATGAAGGTTATAGGCATGTTTTTATATTGGAACTCCCTTCCCACAGCCCCCAGGCCGTGCCACCACTCTCATTCGTCACTAATAATCAAATATTTGTTTAAATTTAATCTAAAAAATCTTAGTTTTTCCTATTTCCCACTATTTATAGCACACTCTAGACTTTATAATCCGCATAAGCTGTTCAACTGTGACCCAAATGCAAAGTTCAAAAACGGTTTGAGATAGAAAATTAATAAAAATAATTTTGCTTGATATTTTTCTGATTGATTGTTTTGATTTTATTCAACGAGGCATAGCAACGGATGCCGGGTATTGTAATATTATGGTTATTAATAAAAAATTATTTTCTATGAAATTATTGTTTGTAATTCTTTTATATATCCCTAAAGCTAGTATAAGCATATAAACAAAAAAAGATAAATTTAGTTGCCTTAAAATTGCATATTTTAATACAATTTCAAGCTTTTATATTTACATACTTAAAAATAAATTTTCATTTCATTTCATTCAAATTCATTCTAATTTGACTTTTAGCTTTAATTCTAATAAACAAGTTAATTATAGCCAAAAGCAGAAATGAAAGTGAATTTAACTATTTTACAAGTTTAATTATTTAATATCCTCCCCATCTTCCAATTATTTATTCAATAGAATTCCCCTTTCCTTTTAATTTGCAACTGAGATTCGTTGACAACACTATTTGCCTCAGATGCTTGAGCGAGTTATTCTGTTCATTCTTCAAGATGTTGAGCAAACTTGAAACATGTGATTGTGTGCGTTTTGGCCAGCTTTGAGCTCAAAGTAGATGTGCCATATCATAACCTTAACCGTAGTATTAACCATTACGATATTTATGTCATCAATTATTGGTGATATATATATCCATAAGCAGCTGAAATAATATTTACACATACTACTCCATCTGTACATATCGGAGTGCAGAAACTAAAAAAGAGATAACAACAATGCAGCAAATCACAAAGAAGTAGTTATGGTTACGGCGAAAAACCAAAATTCAATTAGTCTCTATGGTTATGGTTATAACTACGGAATTGTGGCATATCACCGCTAATCGACTACAATATTGCCAATATATTGGTTCGATCAGCAAATTTATGGTGTCATGGTTATGGCATCTCTCCTTTGGACTATAAATATCGTTAAGTTTAATACTACGGTAAGCTCCTATTGTATGGAGTCCAAAGATGTTCGACGGAGCCGGGAGGCCATATAAAGGCTAGCCGCAAACAGTAGGCTGCATATTTACTTTGTCACAAGGCATTATGGGGAACGAAATATATTAGTAGATGAGATAGCAAAAAGTGCTGTTAGATTACCATTTGAACAAGAGAACGACATACCAAAACCGCTAAATAAATACAATATACAATGAAATGGACGACTACATTAAAAAGCGAGTGGAAGCTAGGTGGACTAATCTGACCACATGCAAAACAGCAAAAGTCATGTGTAGAACTAACGACAAAAAACTGACTCAATTCGTATTTACGCTCTCGCGAAAGGACTGCAGAACTATCAAAGTTTTGCTGACAGGTCATAATCTATTGGCTGCACGTGCGTACAAGATAGGGATTGTTAATACGGATAAATGCAGAGAGGATGTTGAGGAAACTTTAGAACACCTTCTGTGCGTTTGTCCGCCATTATTAAAAACGCGTTTAAAATGCCTGGGTGCCCCATTGTTTGAGGGTCTGGAGGACGTCTCAAAAGCGGATCACCCAGCGCTGCTTAGATTCGCCAAAAGCGCTGACATCCTACTTGATGTCTACTTTCGGTATTCATAGAGGTCGGCATCCATCTGGTATCGCTGGGGATCAAAAGTTCTATGCGTGGCCTGTTGCCAACCAGGCTAACCTAACCTAACCTAATACTAAGGTTAAGGTTATAGCCTTATGGTATGGCACCTCTACTTTAAGTTTTAAGTGGACAAAGAGAGTAAAATTTTTTTCTTCTTATTCAGTTTACTTTACTAATCCATAACCAAAGAGAATGAGATCATAAAAATGTGTGGCTGAACAGTGGGTAATAAAGATACTATTTATAGTATATCCGACACTCTATTACGTAAATGCGACTTATTAAAATTCATTTAAAAAAGCTGTTCAGAAGTTGCAGAAAGAAACTTATAGTAATAAGAATAAGAGTTTAACCGAAGGAATACATTTTTTGAACACCGTTGCATACTTTTGGCTACTCGTACCAATGCATTTGCATTTTCAAACGATTGTGTAATAATTCCCCTACTGTTGGTACAACACTACTACCTTTTACAATATGAAAACTGCTTTAATAATAATGAAATGTTTATAATTTTCTAGAAAAATGTGGGTGCCCATTTGTAGTGTAAATAGTTGCCTACAAAAATATCTAATATTTATAGAAATTGTAGCGTTTCGTTTAAATGTCATACCTTCTAACAAATGTCTCAAATTAGATTCAATTATCTTTGTAGCTTTTAAAGTAAAGTATACAAAAATTTACATAAACATTCTGTCAAAAAAGTATCGAGAATTGTTCAATAAAACGCAAAATAAATTGTTTAAGGTAAATAAATTTATTTTATCGCCTACAAAATAGGCTCCATTCGAACCAATACACATATGCCAACGATTAGTACAGTGATCAAAGCATCTTTGAAACGCGTTTGATGAGATCTTCATCAGCTCCTTCAGCGAATTCTCTTTAATGACCTCTATCGAGTTTTTGGTCAAAAAAAGGTTCACAATATGAGCCTTGTGAGACGGTGCGTTATCATGGTGGCAGATCCATCAGTTCTCTTTCCACAAATTGGGCCGTTTCCTACGCACATTCTCTCCCAAACGTCGCATAACTTCCAAATAATATTCTTTATTTACCGTAGAACCAATTGGAATGAATTCCGAGTGCGCAACACCATGATAATCAAAGAAAACGAGTAGCATTACTTTCACTTTTGACCGACTTTGACGTGGTTTTTTGTGTTTCTGCTCATGTGGATAATGCCATTCAGGTGATTGTTGACTGGTTTGCTTTCAAACTCATATACCCACGTCTCATCGCCTGTTATGATGCGCTGCCACGTGCTATTTCGAAAACCCTTTGACCTCAGTACAATAGATGCAGGACTCACAAAGTTTATGGGACTCCACGTCATACAATTTCCGAACTCGTAGGTAGCTGCGTTTACCGGTCATTGAACGATCGGTACACACGCGGGAAAGCTTTGGAGACCTTTCAGAGAAGGAGACTGTTGAGCAATTTCTCTGTAAATGCCCAGGTTTGGCAGCTAGACGATTAAAGTCACTGGGTACTCCTTTCTTCGACAGCCTGGGACAGTGTGCCAACCTAAATCCCATCAATCTTCTCCATTATATCAACAGCTCTGGCTGCCTGTAAATATCTGCCTGGTCTCATAATAGTATCAAAACGGCACGTTGCTGCTACTAAGGGAGTGTCAGAGTGGTATTTCAACCATCCATCACCTACCTACCTAAAGTTAGGAGTGGGAGGCGGGCTAAACGAGAAAAACTGCTTCATCTGTAACTTGAATGGAATTGAAACAATCCAGCACTTTCTAGGAAGATGCCCCACATTAAAATGGTATCGACCCGCAACTTTTGGGAAACACTTTCTAGTCCAATCAGAAACTATACAAGTTCTGAACGGTATCGATGATCCAAATTGGAGAATTCTTACTAGCTTTGTTATTGGTGCTTTACGATGTAGGCAATTTATTTTATGATAGATGAGTAATATTGATCTTTCATCCCGCAAACGCCTTAATAGGTATGTCAATGCTGTATATTCATTTTTAACCCTTTCGGTACGGAAAGCCGCTAACGGAAATACAAATTATTTTATATGTTTAATAGTTGCAATGGGTGAAATAAAAGTCTTTTGTCCCATCAAAATTGTAGGTATCTTCAAACATTGCCGGGACATATAAGTCCCGTTCGGACCGAAAGGGTTAAAATAAGATGTGTTTTGTAATTTATATTATTTTTATAAGTTATATAATTAATAAAATATGGATTCTAATCTATCTATTTACAGCTCAAGATCAGTCACTAAATTTTTTACATTATTACCATGAACGATATCCTACCTGCTGCTGGGTGTGGAGCAATCATATAACTTTTAATTTCTGCACAGGATCGTAAAATAAAAATTAAGGTGTATCCTAATTGACATAATAAATCATCAACTTAATACAAAATATAAATCTCCTTTAACGGCACAGCAAATTGGATCGGGGTTTTACTGAAACATAATGTTTTATTTATCTTTATTACGAACAGGATGGTCTCCAAGTTAATGAGTTAGTGTTGTTGCTTTGCATTATAATTCGCTTTTCTATTAAGTGCTCTTTTGTTACTTAGCTATTAAATTCTAAAAAATTAGTAGTATTAACATTAACGTTTTATACCTTTTTAAACTTTTAAAGCATTAACAATTCACAGTTACATGAATAAACCGCTTTAATCGCAATAATCTTGGTGGCTGGGTGATAATGCTGTAACACCAGATAATAACGACATAAAATTTGTGTTGAGGTGTATATGTAGATTCATCGCTGCAAGCGCAACATCATATACTGTACTTTGTACAGCTGCGAAATAAAAAAAAACAAGAAATACGAGAAGCTAAATTGTCTGTGTAGCTACTTTACAATCATAATCATCGTCGCAATAGTTGACGTCGCTGATTGCTTGCCGCAAGACATATTTACATACTCACCGACAATCAAATCAAATATATTTCATAACTGCAATAGCTAAGCCTTGGCATACTGAGTTTTTCAGACCGTCTAAGTCAGTTTTGCATTTAATTTGCTTCAATATGTGTTGCAATTTGTCATAGTATTCACTCAACCGTACTATTTTTTAAAAGATTAGATGCTCTATGGATGGTATGAAAAAACCCTGGCCATCCAACTGGCATCTATCTTCGCGCCATTGGTAGATTAGGTGGTAAGGTCCCGAAAGTGACAGAATGTTAATTTTGCATTAAACCATGATGCCATGAATTTCGTTAATCTTCCTGTTAGCGAAGACCTGGGATATATTTTTTCAATAAGTTTAGAACAAAATTTAATATTAGCTCTGATGCACCGATGAACCAAACCCATTATCGTTTCTGTTCGTCCAAATGCCATGAATATGATGAACGCAATTGTCAATAGATGACTTAACTACAAATCTCTATTTTCAATAAGTCGCATTTATTTTTGATTGCACCTTGCACATTATCAGGGTATTGAATGTAATCTCAGAAGCAAATGTAACTATGTACGCTGCCAAAACAAAAACACTGTTTGGCGCTTTCAAAGCAATAAGAAAATCGAGCCGGAACTATTTAAGGCGACAGATACTCGTACATACGAAAAAATTATAAGACCAAATAATTTCGCATATTTTATTATTAGTTTAAGACTAGCAATTTATGTTATTAATATTTAAATTTTTAATGATGAATGTTTAAAAAATATTCTGAAATAAGCATCCATTTCACGAAACTTAAATTAATTATTTATTAAGAAAAGTAAAATCTATAGAACGAAAAATGTATAAGACCGATGTTATTATAGTAAAAATAAAATTATCAAAGCGTTTTTATATCTTCTTTTATTTTACAATGATTTGTTTGTTGTTTGACAAAGGATAAGTGTTCATTCGATAGAACTTTTTCTGCTCTACAAAACTATGTTAATTGTATTTTTGAGTTATTCTATTTTTTAGCTGCCGAAGCAGCCCGGGACATTTGCGACGTTTATGGAGAAGGTGTCATGGGTGAGTCTATAGCACTAAAATGGTTTGCAAAGTTCAAAAATGGCGACTTTGACGTCAATGACACGTCTCTAGCAGACGACCTTCTGAATTCGCTGAAGAGCATCTCAAATCATTTTTGAAGGAGAACGATCGCCAAACCAGTTATGAATTGGCGGGAAAATAAACAATTCTCAATTACCTTCATTCTGAAAAATTGGAAACCTGGGTGCTTCACGAACTCAACGAAAAGAAATAAAGAAAGTCGTCTTCGAATTGGGTGGAGAGTTTAGCCGGATCTTCATCCAAATAAGATCATGATATGTGTTTGGTGGGACTGGGAGGGCATGGTGCACTGGGAAATACTCGAAAAGAATGCCACGGTCAAAGAGGAGCTCTACATTGCACAGCTACACCGCGTGAATGAGGCTTTCCGACTGAAAAGATCTGATCGACATGGTCAAACAACTTCACTACAACGCCAGGTCCCATGCTGCATAAGTCGTCAAAGCCACACTCCAAGAGCTGGAATGGGAGGTCCTTCAGCAACCACCGCATTCTCCTGACCTTGCACCGACCAATTACCATCTTTTCTGGCCGCCACATGAAGGCCGCTACCTTCGATAACAAAGAGGTCCTGAAAAAAATGCTCAACAACTTTTTTGTCACCAGACCAGTCGATTGTTGGCGAAACGGCATGAACAAGTTAGTCAAGGTGTGAAGAGGTTGTAAACAGCAACGGTGAATAACAGGCGGTATGAATGAATGGATTGCGCTTTCGAAAGATCATTAAGGATTTTTTATGGCCGGAATTGGATGGTATTGATCTTCAGAACGTTTCTTTTCAACAAGATCATTTATATTAAAAAATAGCATTTTTCTTTGAATATCAAAATAACACCTCTTATTCGATTACCTTATTGATATAATTATTGTTATTTGTTTAAACAAAAGTCTCCGGTAAAAACGCTACGAATTTATTACCCAACCCAGCATTTAAAATAAACAAGTAGAATCATTGGTTCATAATTTGGAGCTTAGTAATTTGTGTTGAATCCTCCTTGGATTATAACTTGTTGTAGTCGAGGCATCAATTTTATATTTTATAATATTGTGATAAATCTTCGACCATTCTGCATTAATCGCACTTCTATGGCTTTTAGCGTTGTCAAACTGACTTGCATTTTTGAAAACCGATTGATAAAGTATTGCCCATACATTGCCTATCGATTGAGTTAAGGTCAGGACTGCAGACAGGCCATTCTAAAATTGGCCAATTCTGCTAAAAACTCTTTTGTTGCTTTGGAAACATGAACGGTTGCGTTGTCATACTTGAAAATCCACTCCTTTTCGATATTATCATCAAAAAAAGTAATAAGTACTTCTAGAAGTTCAATATACTTAACACACTAGTAATTTTTATGGATATGAAACATATAAGAGTTTTGGCTTTGACGCTGCCCAAACCATGACAGAACCCCCTCCGAAATTACGGTTGAAATTTTCCATCTTTTTCTTCCGTTTATCATGCCAATCCATTTAAGAGCCATCTGGACCATCCAGATTGAATTTTTTTATCGAAAAAATATACTCTTTCCCATTCATCTTAGCAAAATTGGTTCTTTTCCGCAAATGTCAATCTTGCCTCTTTGTGTTGTGTGGTTAATGTAGGCTTAGGTACTCGTTTTTCATTTTTCAGACCAGAATCCGCTTGCAAACTTTATTGCACACGACGGGTGCAGCAGGGTTATTAGATTTATATGTATATAGCTAAACGTTTGATTATTGCTTAAATATATATCATCACAACCATCTTGGTCTTATAAGTTTGCATGCGGTGTATAAAGCAATGCTCAACACTTTTGGTTTCTAAAAAAATGGGTACAGGGCTTGGACGACCTGCACCTGACATGGTGCAATAATGTTTCAACAACAACGCTGAAGGAAATATTAAAACTACCTTCTGAAATGTATCTACATACAGGTCTGCAGGAGCATGTGCTTTGACGCCTTTGGCCTATTTTTTGTGTGGTTATATGAAGTCATTGGCCTAGGTGAACCACAACAACTATTATGGCATGTACGCCAAAATCGACCGTACTGTTCGTGACATATGATCTCAAATGGTCCAAAAAGTTCTCGGATGTTTTTATTTATTTCTACTGACCTGGTAGGGACCGAAAAACAACAAATTTCTAAAAGAGAGGAGCAGTCCATTTTCTCCTTGATAATATTAAACAAAGAGGTTGTCTGTAAAGTCGGTTTACTGACGATAGTTTAACGTGATAACGTCATAAGAAAATACTGATTGAATGGTTGCATTTTTTAAAAGAAAATTTTAATATTATTTGTTTAATAGATATTTTGTATGGATATAGAGAATGAGTTAACATTAACATAACATAATTTAAAATAACATAACATAACATAACATAACATAACATAACATAACATAACATAACATAACATAACATAACATAACACAACACAACACAACATAACATAACATAACATAACATAACATAACATAACATAACATAACATAACATAACATAACATAACATAACATAACATAACATAACATAACATAACATAACATAACATAACATAACATAACATAACATAACATAACATAACATAACATAACATAACATAACATAACATAACATAACATAACATAACATAACATAACATAACATAACATAACATAACATAACATAACATAACATAACATAACATAACATAACATAACATAACATAACATAACATAACATAACATAACATAACATAACATAACATAACATAACATAACATAACATAACATAACATAACATAACATAACATAACATAACATAACATAACATAACATAACATAACATAACATAACATAACATAACATAACATAACATAACATAACATAACATAACATAACATAACATAACATAACATAACATAACATAACATAACATAACATAACATAACATAACATAACATAACATAACATAACATAACATAACATAACATAACATAACATAACATAACATAACATAACATAACATAACATAACATAACATAACATAACATAACATAACATAACATAATATAACATAACATAACATAACATAACATAACATAACATAACATAACATAACATAACATAACATAACATAACATAACATAACATAACATAACATAACATAACATAACATAACATAACATAACATAACATAACATAACATAACATAACATAACATAACATAACATAACATAACATAACATAACATAACATAACATAACATAACATAACATAACATAACATAACATAACATAACATAACATAACATAACATAACATAACACAACATAACATAACATAACATAACATAACATAACATAACATAACATAACATAACACAACATAACATAACATAACATAACATAACATAACATAACATAACATGCTGTTCAAGCAAGGTAACGACACATTTTTTCGTGCGTGCAGCCTGTTAAATCAAATTATAAGACGTTATCACGTCAAAAATTAATAATAATAACATTAAAACAGCAGGTATTATTAACAAACTTGGTTTTATTTTAAATTCTTCAAGTAAATCAAATTAATAATAATCAATAAGAAGGCATATGCAAATACAAATACGTGAATTTATATATGTACATATGCGCATATACATACACATATACGCTCACTTAAGTAGGAGAGAGCAAGATGTCGAACGTTGCCGTTCGTTTGCTTTGTTTGCCTTGTCGTTCGTTCCGCTCTTTCGCTTGCAGTTAATTCAAGGTAACGGCAATGAGCAAAGTAACGACACATGAGCAAGGTAACGGCAATGAGCAAGGTAACACTAATGAGCAAGGTAACACTAATGAGCAAGGTAACGACACATTTTTTCGTGCGTGCAGCCTGTTAAATCGAATTATAAGACGTTATCACGTCAAAAGACAGCGACAAAATTGATATTTTATGGCACTTTCTAATTGTATAAAACTAATTAGAAGTAAGTGTGATTTATGTGATGGTTCAGAATGAAAGAAATTCTGGGAAGAGAGAGAACACTTAACAAACCTTTTTGTACACGTTCAATTCTGTCAATAGAGAATTGGTGGTAAGGTCTCGAAATATACACAGCGTACTAGAACGTAGATCGAACAAATGCCGTAAATAGCAACTTAAGAGTAGAAGGGTGGGCAAATTTCAAGCTATACACCAAAAATTGTTTCATGTATCCACATATGGAAGGAATAACAAAATTATTTTTCAGTATTAATATCTTGATATCTGCTGACTAAAAAATGATAATTTCTCTAATATTTTATTACTTTAATTTATGATTCTATGTCTGTTATTTTAACAAAGAAGAAACTTCCAAAAAAATCATTATATTGATATAACTCTTTCAAAATGATAAGTTATACATACATTCTTAACTAAAGGATTTTCCAATAACAGGTGTTATTTAAATATATAAAAGGCTATCGAGAGATGATTAACGATTTTTTATGGTCGAAATTGGATGGTATTGATCTGGACAACGTTTATTTTCAACAAAACGGCGCTACGTGCCACACAAGCAACGAAACCATTGATCTTTTACGGGAAAATTTTCCGGAACGTCTAATCTCTCGAAGAGGTGATCACAATTGGCCACCGAGAGCTTGGGATTTAACACCTTGGGACTTTTTTCTTTAGTGCCACGTGAAAGAGAAGGTCTACGCCAACAGCCCAGGGTTGATTCAAGATCTCAAAGATGGAATTTGAGAGGCTATCGAGGACATAGGGTAGCCATTTTGCAATTAGGTTATGGAAAATTTCATGAAAAGGATATTGTCTTGTAAGCGTGGGCGTGGTGGTCATTTGCCTGATGTTTTTTTCCACTATTAACGGCATACCTTCCTCTTTATATTGAAATAAACGTCCGATCATTGAATATCAAAAAAACACTTCTCATTGGAAAATCCTTTACTTGAAGGAAAGTAAAGGTCTTTATATAAAAGGTGAGGCAAAATTAATTACCTAATTTTGTTTTCGGATAACTTTTTCATTAAGTACAAAAGATAACTATTTGAGAGATGGAAATCTTTATTTTCACCTATATGAGCTCCATTACTTGTCTGTTTATATACTGCAACTGTCTAGTTCACAAGTGTCAAATATGATTGCCGTACAACGTCATTCGCAAAAATTATAAATTTTCCGATTGGGTAATTAATTTTACGTCACCTTTTGCAATTGGATTGCCCACATTGCGTTTGAGTATTGACTGAATCTCATTTCAGATACTTCTGTTTTTTATCTAAGTTTAGTGTAGTCTAAGTTTTAATTACTAATTAGCCGGCCTTGTTATGTTTGTTGCTGTTTTTCCAACGAGCTGCTCAAATTGCGTTTGATTACCATTAATGAGCTGTACACATACCTGTAATTGCGTAAATGAAATCTTTGAGAGTAAATTCCCTATGAGCGTAGATCTCAACATTTATTTACGCTCACTACAGGTTTGATTATAAATGCCTCTGTTTATTTAATAACTGTAAGGTGTGAAGAAACAAAGGTACTCAGTGGGTGAAGACCATAAAGCGAAATAAACTAATTACAGTGACGCTGCTATGTTAACCGCTCGGAAATTTTCCGACTTCAAACACGCAAAATTCAGAGGAAGTGAACAGCAATTCAAATGATGTTGATGTGATGCACAGATTCAGATTGAAGGAATGAAAATATATCATATTTATTTAATTAAATAAAATTTCAAAAATAGTTTATATAGTTAAGTTCAAAATTAAAAAATAAGCGAAAAACACGTTTTCGTATTCATTGATCAGATTAATTAATTCAATACTTCAGCAACTACTTCTATAAAAGACTACAGACCAGCAGATGGGCAGAAGCTTCATTGAGATAATGAATCGTTACATAGGTTAACATAATTAATGCCTAGTCGTGAAGTTCATAATGAGAAAAATAATATACTTATCATCATTAATATAATAGAGCATACATTGAAACAACTTCAACATAATCTAAGTTAATATATATATTTTTTAATTTCATTTCACGGTTACTGAAAAACTTTAAATATGCTCCAAAACGCACTAAATATGTACTATTCAGTTTGGAAAAATGCAAACGAAAATTTGAGTGAAGCTACATGCTCGATATCTCCAAGAATGATGGATTAAAAATTACGAAAGCCGTGAGAATATTTCTGACTGCGACGTAGTAGATAAATTCGGTCGTTAATAACCAAGAATAGGCGGTTTCTTCGCCAAACGTTATCAAGTGGCGAATATATGAAGCAACTGGTATAAATAAGCATATATACATATGTATAATGGTAGCACTGGAAAAGAGCTGACAAAAGCACTTAATGAGTCAGGCCGCGTATATACAGGAAAATATTTACTGCTGCAACTCGTCACTTGTGATTCTTGTCAACACCCTTAATGTTCTTGTTGACTGTAGACTAAAAATTCATAATAGCAAAGTGTGTGATCACGAGGGATAACACTAAAAGAGAATTGGCAATGTTGAAGCAACAAAAGTATCTCTGTATGAACGTGGTCTAATGAAGTCTAATGAAACTCTCTTGGAAGAGAGTTGGTAGCGTTGAAAATAGTGAGAAATACAATTGGTTGTCAGAATCGCGAAGAGTAAAGTAGCGGTTTTGGGAAGACACCGCCTTTAGTTTCTGAACACCGTGAACCTACTATAGATTGTGTTAGCAGAGCTCTGCTGAAACAGAAATGTCAGGTGAAGTCGCGAGTTTCATTGTAAAGCATATCTGTCTCACCGAATTTCTTGCCACAACTGCCTTAACACTTTACTTGGAGACCTCATGAGAAAACAGGCCAAAGTCAAAATAGAAATTAGACAGATGTTGAGAAACATTTACTCGTAGTAGAAGGTGTAGATGTGGGTTAAGACCAACCTACCATGTGAGTAACATGTGTTTCTGGTGAACTTAAACTCCACTTAACTTAGAAAACATGAAGAGCTGAAGGCTCGTACAACCAAGCTCTGTGATCTATAATACTTGTTAATATAATAACAATAAAAATGAAAAACAATACAACGGTAAAATGAAAACAAATGCCCACTTATAACTTCAGCTCAATAACTGATTCTGTCCGCGATGGAGAGAATAATAAGGTGGCACCAATCGTGGTACCGTTACTTTGTTCTCAGCGAATTTTACAGAATCGCTGTGTGTGTGGCGTCGCACTGTGCAATTTATTTGGCTTTTGTTTGTATCACTGCTTCTTCTTTTTTTTGTATTCTCGCTCGTATATTCACATCTCTCACATGCAACTGCGCCAATGTGACGTCACACACACTCTAATGGCTCTCAAATTCACTGCGAACGGAATAGCGGTTCACGGCTGTCGCCACCTTCTGTACTCTCTCCAGCGTACGCTGACACAGCTCAAATTACATTCCAAACCACAGTGGGTAAATAATGGATACTCAAACAACAAATACAGCATCGGTGTTCTTGTTTGCGGCTTAATATGTGACCAGGTGGGATTGTTGCTGAGAGCGATATTTACGTTAATGTTGACAGAGTATAGCAGCGCGTGTGTGTGCGATGGCTCCACTTTGCTGGGGAGCTGAGTGCGCGGCCCGTTTTTGGCTCAGTTGAAACATCACAACGTTCACGAGTGGAGCGTTAGTGCGGATGTGCGGCTGCGCGTTGACAACATTGTTTGGCAGAAGTCAGTAAATTATTTATAGCGAATATTTCCGGCTAGAATTCATAAAACGAAAGAAAATAAATAAAAGAATTTTTATTTACGGCACTGTGCTGCAAGTATTGCTAGTTTTTGTGTAAAAAAAAAATTCTGCAATCAAATATGTACATCTGTATGTAGGCGCCATCGCAGGTATATCCTGTGCGTAGTTTTGCTGCAATAACTTTGTTGCTGTGCAGTTTTTTTATACGAGTATTCATCACTTTTCCTTTTTCGTTCGTTTTGTGCGTGCGATGAATACTTCGACGGTATAAAATAACTTACATACATACATATAAAATTTAATTCATACTATTATTGTGGTGTTAATGTGTGTTGTTACTTTTTATGTTGCATATTAGTATTTTGTGTACATTTTTGTTTGTATGAAACTGTTTTTTTATCGCAAATGCCGTAGCACTGCGTTGCGATCGGGGACGCATGCGTAACGTTTTGGCTTGGAATGTAAAATAATTTGGCGCAACCAAAAGCTATAACTATCGCACCTGCAAAGGCAACAACAGCTACGATTCTGCGCTTGTGACTGAGTGTGGGTATTACAAGGTAATTGACCTAATTTGTGTTTGCTAGTGTTGTTATGGTTTTAAGATATTTCTTTGGTGATTAACCCAACGAATGCGTTTTCAACAGTTTGAGTTACTGTTATTATTTATGTTATGTTTAAACTTGTTTGATTTTGTCATTACACAAATAAGAAAAAAGTGGTAAGCAGGCTTTAAAACAATTAAACAGGCAAAGATATCCTTCATTACATAATCAATAGAAGAATTAATATAAGAAAAGATCGAAGCTCATTAATATAAGCAAGCCACTCAAAAATATTTAAACCATTTTTTTGCGTGTACCTTTCGCCCTATTTCAACGAAGCATACACCGCGTTGAAGGATATAACTTCCTTTAGTGCAGAAATGTTAACATCGATGGAGACTGCCATCTGATATACAGACCAAAAAGTGGTTGTCTCTGAGACCAATTAAATTAGGGAACTGAGACTTGGCACGAATACATAAATTGTATATAGTGTGCTTGTGGTGAAAAGTGGTAGGTATTGGAAAAGGAGGCGTGATACCCCCATACGAACGGAAACTTCATATAGCTTTTCTTGGAGCCGCTTATGTTTAGGTACTGCAATTTTATACAATGAAATGAATTACGAATTGCTTATTTAAAGCAATAATTAGAAAAGGGGGCACCTCCTGCTCAAACTTAATCCTCATACCGTGTGTGCAAAATAAATGATTCAACGGAAATTTCAAAATGTTAAAAAAACAAAAACCTCACAGTTCATTCGTAAAACCCCTTTTTCTCATTTGTTATATTTTGTCCGCATATGGGAGAATGGCTTGGTGCGTGACTACCATTCGGAAGACGTAGGTTCACATCTCCCTGAAATAGCAAAATAAAGAAAAAGTCTTTTCCAATAGCTGTCGTCCCTCGATAGGCAATGGCAAACCTCCGAGTGTATTTCTGCCATGAAAAATATCTGCCATTCGGAGTCGGCTTAAAACTGTAGGTCCCTCCATATGTGGAATAACATCAACACGCACGTCACAAAATAAGAGGAGGAGCTCGGCCAAACACCCAAAGCGGGTGTAAACGCCAATTATATATATGTATATACACGAGTATATATGAGAACTTCACGTCCATGAAACAGAGGTTTTTGTTTGATTTGTTATGAAAAGAAATCTTAATGCAATGCCGCGTCCGGCAAAGAGAGTGTCCACGTCAGAGAGAGAGTAATATGTACTGAAATTTATACTTAAAACTTGGCATAGGAAAAAATGTCCACCTAAGGGAGATCTCCGTCTAGTAGAGGTGTCCATTAGGAGAGGTTTCACTGTAAATTTCATTTAGGGATATGCAAGATAATAGCTTTTGGTTTAGACATAAGACGTTTACAATAGCAAATGTCCAAAGAATAGTTTGAATAATTGAAATTTACTTAATCTGCAAATATTGATTAGATCCACTCGAACATCTAAATTCTTCGTATTTTTATATAACTTTACGTAACCCACATAAATAAATCGTTCAGATGATACTTGGTTTTATTAAAAAAAAAAAAGAATATTCCAACTAAATACTAAAGAACATATGTAAATATTTATTATGATAATAAAATTTAAAATCAAGTATTTTGCAATTATATAAAAATCAATAGGTATGCATTCACGTGGTAGAAAATTGTACATATTCTATAACAAAAATTACTTGAATCTAATTATAATGAATTCAAATGGCTTAGTTCTAGCTTCTAGTCGGGTCATCCTTTGCCTTTGCTACTACTCTTAACAGACTTTGCTGAGAAACAACAATTTTATCATTTCGGATGTTACTTACTTTCATTCCTGATTAAGCTCCTGTTTATTGCTATTAGTTCTTTTGCGTATCCAGCCTTCTAATGCTGAAAATAGTGACCGACGTACGTAATCCCTTACCGCAGCCCCTAACGAGCACAAAACTGAGCAAAACTCATCCCGTAGAGAACAACTGCGTTCTTTTAGTTACATATTTACTCAATACATCGGTTTGAGTGTGTTTGGTTTTAAAAAATTTATCTATAATTAACATTATTCAACAGTGTTTTTAAGTTATTTTAATAAAAATTAAAATTTTTCTAATATTATTTTGTAAATGATTTCGAAATGTACTGCATGGCAACACAGTGTGGAGAGAGAGCAATCACCTCACAGGGTTCTAAGGAAATTTTTAAAAATCCTGCAATAAAATCTACGATACTACGATACGGAAGGAAGTAATTTTTCATTTATATGGGGTTCTCATTAGTTTGATCGTAACAGCTGACAGGAGACTGCGTTTACGTCGATGACTGTTTCCAGCATAATTCGTCCCATAAATGTTCTGTAGGGTTGAGGTCCGGTGACTGCTGCGGCGAATAGAGTTGGTTCGGCACGTTATAAAGCAACCATTCACCTACTATATGGGATGTGTGCTTCGGGTTGTCTTAATATGCAAACTGGCCCATAGCTGTTTCCATAAACTGCAATTTACCAATTTTTCCTGTGTGACTGTATCTACTCTTCCCTCTTAAATACATACAAGTATATATGTATTGGAATAAGGAATTGCTTCTGGGAATTTGCCAATAAAGTATACGTACGCATATATGTATGTATGTAGAAAATAATATAAAGATTGTATAGATTTTCCAACACTGATTTATTTATGTATATAAAGTGAACAAGGAATATGGTTAGCTCATATTTAATTCGAATAAGTATGTATGTATATAAGTAAGCAACCCGGCGCGCATTTAAAATAAAGGAAATATGACAGGTGTTCAATAGCCTAACATAAATATTGAGTGATAAAATAAATAATTTTGTATTGAAATTAAATCCGCAATTAAGAGAGTAGCTCAGAAAAACCCAGAATTTGATATCTACTCTTCGCTCGCACTCAGCTAGTTTTTCTGAAATTCTTTCCACTGCAGAAATTAGGCACCTATAGATACATATAAGTTAATAGCTGTATTTTCTTGCAACCTACAATGATCAGAAAGCGAAAGACTCGGCTTCAGTTGGTGTTTCCAATTGGCGCCGGCTAGTATGAGAAAGAAATGACCGGCGCGCTTTGCTAAACTCATCCAAAATCGCGTTAGCGGTATCGTACCAATCAAGAAGAAGATAATTTTTTACATATAATTGTTAAGAACCGTATTTTGAATAAAAATGGTGAAACCTGAAAGAATCTAAATGTTTAGTTTTTTCTATTCTATAACAACATCTAGGCGCGTCTTTTGAAAAAACCTTTATTTGTGGGGCAACCCTTTAATATTTTGTTATTTTACTTCATCATCATCATTTGTTATTTTACTTCAGACATGAACATTTTAAATCAACTCATGGATGAATTTGAGTTTACTAAACTATTTTCGTCCTTTATATTAAAATATATTATTTAAATTCGAAGGCATTGCATGCCAACTTGTCGTCCCATTTTAAGTGTGGCTAACTGTGTATATGTTTGTTTGAGTATGTGATTCTTCACTCATATATGTATTTGCCTTTTCCTCATCCTCGTTTTAAATGTGCAAACTAGTATTTCTAGTAGTTAAAAAAAAGCCTCAGCCACATCGAATTGGTTTTTAAGATATAATAGAAAATGTAAGCACAATTACCGCAAAATTTTTATATTTTCCATGGCATATAATAATTATATTTTATAGTTCGTTTTTGCTGTAAATGACAGACTACAGTTTCAGTAACATTTGTTTGCAGCTTTTCGGAATTTTCGCTTATTACTGTAACTGCTACAAAAACGCGCTTCAACGTAACTTACTGTTGCTATGATTATTTAGCAATTTTATGCTCGCTGTTTTTCTGCAAGTTGTGTGCGTCATTCAACATAAAAAGAGAAGAAAAAAACAAACATTATTGAAAAATTAAGTTTAATATTTTTTTGTGGATTATATTGTCGGGTTTTGGCCGTGTGCACATTCCCACATACATATGTATGTATGCATGTATGTATGTAAGCTAATCACTTGCTCCGGGCTAAAATCCATTTCGCATGCGTATTTGTGTGAGACGAAATTTCTGGAAAAATTTCAGCAAAGTGGCAACGAAAAACATGTTAACATGTTCATATATATTCATTTTTCTATCAAAGGTACATACATATACTTAACATGTGTATACATACGTATACGAGTTATCTCCCATCCGCCTAAGCTTTGATTTTGGGTCAGGTCAGTTTTGTTGTCTTGCATATTTACACACAGATATGTAGGTATGTACACATAGGCATACTTAAAATAAAAGCGCTGCCAAATTATGATTTGTGGGTTTGGTTAAAACTACTATTACCACTAGGTCCAGCAAGCAAAACAAACAAACCAGAAGCTTAACTCTAAAATTTCACCAAAACAAACAAGTAAGTAATTTTGAATTTCAAATTGGCATCTTAAAGAGAAGATGACATGCCATAATTAAATTTATGTTGGAAAAAACATGGATTTCATACATACTATACCTACATACACACACATACTTATGTTTATTTAGCAAGCCATCATTAAATTTACTTTTAAATGGCTAACGTAAATGGGAGGGTAAACATTAAAAACGTAGATTTTAGTATTAAAGTGCATTCATATATACAAATGTAGTGGTGTAATAGGCCAGGTTTTTCAAGGCCGTCCGCGCCGAATTTCCATAAGTTTCGAATTGCTTACTTGTAGTACGATTCACTAACTTTTAACGATTCGACAATTGTTATTTTTGGCTACGGTATTTGCCGTTTGCACTAACGATTTTGCTATTCATAAGCTAATGTTAACTAACGGACAACAGCAGTATTTTTCTATTTATTCAAACAGATTGATAGTGGAATCTTTGTCAAATTAAATATTAAAATGAGCGAATAGTTGTGTGTTTGATAGTTTCTGCAATTCTATTTGCACAAAGTAAGTAAAATAAATTAATTCTTTATTTGAAATTAATATTTACTAAATACTTTTTGTTCATATGCTGTTTTAGGATATTAAAAAAGCCGCTCCACAGCCGTGCAACTCGATAAAAAATTTCTTTTACCGCTTGCCGCTCCACTTGGGTCATAGGAAACCTCATTCTTGCGCAAAACATGGAACGGTTTAGCATCTGTCGGTTAAAGGACGACAGGCTCAGGGATATTTCCTATTGCCCACCTAAAGGTGGTTGATAATATTATATCAAGTTCCAACTAATTGCGGTGTAGCTAGAACATGTAATATAAAGGTTGATTTTAGAAATAAATTGTCTTGATTACAAGATTTACCTGTTTTTCAGTCGAAATCGGTGTTATTCTGGGTATTATTCTAAGATGACTGTTAACCTGAGTAAATAGGTTCTCAGCCAAGTCTGGAGTTAACCGGAATATTTTTTGGAATTCCCCAAACGTCAATCCATTGTTTTGCTGGTTCAATATCTCCTCTCCACGCGGTAGATCATAGGCCAAATACTCAAAGGCCATATTCACGTCTTCCATTGCTTCTTAATGTAATTTAAAAACTTTAATTCAAACTACTAGATCTTGTTTTCTCGTTTAATTTAACCACAGCAAAACTATCTTCGTTTAGTTTGCGATAATCGACATGTAAACCAAACACCTGATTTGTCCTTATCGATTTTCGTTATGAACTATACAATTCGCTAGTAAAATCGTTAAAATTAGGGTTAAGAAAGATAATGTGTTAGTGAATCGCACTACTGGGAACTGAATTTATTCGAAAGTAGACAAATTGCTTAAGCTTAAATTCTAACTGTACTAGAGTATATAATGGATGTTTGTAACAGCTCAACTGACCAATAGATATATAAACACAAATGTATACTATCCCTGGGAAGTTATCATAAGATGATATATACAAGTATTATATAGATTCTCACCAGGCGACTGAAGGACTTAGACTTTGCTGACGTACTACTAACGCCGGGATGCAAAGTCGGGCAAAGTTGTAAAGGTAAACGTCGTAAAAACCAAGTAATTTAGAATCAGCCACACCAACAATAACCACGTAATGATGCATGGCAAAGAAGTGGAGTTCGTTGATAGCTTCTGTTCCCTGAGCTGCACTATAGCAGCGGATGGCGGAGCAGAGGAAGACGTCAACAACAGATTTAGCAAAACAAGGGCTGCATTCGGGCGCTTATGGAAAGTTTGGGCATACTCGTAAATTTCCAGAAACACCACGCTCGGGATATTCAACGCATGTGTCAAGTCGGTGCTACTATAAGGAAGTGAAAACGATCACGCGGAAACTTCAATGCTTTACCAACAAATGCTTGAGAATAATATGCAGAGTACTCTGGCCCAATATAATAAGTAACGCATTACTCTGGAGACAAACGAACGAGGAGCCTATCTTACGCCAGCTAACAAGCAGAAAATGGTGTTAGATAGGCCACGCTCGTAGAAAACCACTCCACAGAATCAAAATAATGCCCCTAGCAGAAGCCACGGCCACCTGGAAAAGTTTCATCCTGCATGACTTATCTTCCATAAACAAACACTGGGGCAATACTAAGACAATAACAACTAACCGCGTACATTGGAGAAGCCTTGTAGAGCTCCTATGCTCCTCAAAGTAGTAATCAGGGTGAAAAAAAAACAAATTGTGTTAGGTTCCTTGTAACGGGGAACATTGAATCATTCTTTCTTTAGAGTAAGGATGTGGCAAAAATAATCGCCTGTAGTGGCGCTCCATTAACGATTGTTGCATAATTATACATTCCCGTTTACTTGAAGTTAAAGTTTAAGGACTAATATCTAAATATTAACATACATATGTATCTTAAACAGTTTTACAGCACAGAGGAAGTATGTACATACATACATTTTTTATAAAAATATTTTTGATTTCCCATTTATTTGACTGAAAAAACAAACAGTGGAAAAAAGTTTTGGTTTTCAAACATCAAAAATGCTAAATGTGCGATTCTACGATTCTCTCTTACAATATTTTTTTATCATCTATGAGTATGTATATATGTATGTACTTGTATATACATAGTATAAGTACAACATGTTTTCGCTTCACTAAACTCACGAAAATCTTAAAACGAATTAACATGCAGAATATAAATTTATAGCAGCGTGTGAATATTTCATTTCATTTCATTTATTTATTTAAGCCTATGTTTAAAAGAACCTTACGGACTGGATACATATTATATATTTACTTAAAAATAATTCTTCCATGTTAGACCTAAAAAGCTATTATAAATAGCGGGACGCAAAACTTGCATGGAAAATAAATCTTGGCATAGCAAAATCTAGCTACTCAACCCCAACCATTACTTACTAAACTTACTCAGTACTAGGGGCAAAGATATAGTAGTTTAATTTTACTTTTTTGACGTTAAATCGATTGTAAAATCGTAAAGTTTTGAGAAAATTTGGTTGTACACTTTCAATCCTAATCGACTTAGAGGTATACTCAAGCTTCGAACGAGCTAGGGAGTTAAAGTATGATTATTATCTAGGATTATTTTATAATCTCAGATTTCTGGAGAGAAATTTTCTATGGGTAATCTCGCTTTTTACTTACGGATTGGGAGTTAAGCACGAAAAAGTAGATCATCTCCTTATATGTGAACGTATTATTATACTCGGATAACATTTTTCTAGTATAGTAGTCTTTAAAATCCCTCGCATAGCGCCTCAGAAATGCTAAATTAGCATAAGCCTTCGACAATATCTTTTTTTTCTCAATTTCCTTATTCCGATATTTTTTTAACATTAAGCGATATTTTTACTTAACGCTATTTAATTCATTTAAGAGACATTTATGGAATGCATTCAGTGATGCGACCATTTACTAATTTTATGATAAATAGTAATATAGACTAATTTATTATGATATGAGGTGTGTTGTAGACTTTCTCTGGAGTCTGGTGAAGGTTAAGGTATTTGGAACTATTTCTGTGACAAGAGGGTTTGAGTGCGAATGGATTTGAGTGTTATTGGTGATTTTCTTATTTCTTAAATTATTGTGGATTCCAATGTAGGAATCTGCGTTTTATTCCTAGAGCTTTCCGTTTGGTGAAAATATGGGTTTTTCAAGTAAATTTGCTCTGAGGATGCATTCTGAGATATTTTGTGACGTTGGTTCGGCAATATCTTACTAACATGATTCACGAGTGTAAAACCAGAATCATATGTTTCGCAACATTTGACAAAGTATAAGAGAAAGGAATAACCGTCTTGAAAAAATGTAGGCATTTTTAAGTAAGATTAAACAGCCAGTTCCCCTCTAGAAAGAAATAGGTTTGTATGAAATTTTTACGAAATGAGCACGCTGTACGCTGAAAATGTGTTTCTCAATAACCTTTTCATTGCAAGAATACATTTGGTGGTTTGCTATCGGGGGCGACCACTATTAGAAAAAAACTTGTTTTATAATTTTGCTGTTTCATGCACGGAGATTCGAACCTAGGCACTTCAGAATGGCCAACGTCCGCTCTTCGACTTAAAACTGTAGGTCCTTGCATTTGTGGAACAACATCAAGACGCACGCCTCAAATAGGAGGATGACCTCGCGGAAACACCTAACAGAAGTGCCAATTATTTATTTATTTTTATTTAATACCTGAGCTGAAGAAAGCTAAGATTCTACGTGCCATTGGTAAAACTAAGCCGACGTTATGTCTAAATGGTTATCGAAAATTTCGACAAAAGGATCAATAAGGGCCATTCGTTACTGGATAGCCATTTGTTACCTTCATCATCTGTATGTCAATGTTAAAACAGAACTTAAAAAAATAGAAGAGACACTGAATTTTTTTAACTTCAAAACTTGAGGTTTTAATGGGACACCCTTTTATACGTGTAGTGTGTTGTTCAGCGCTCGAAGGTTATTGGTTGATCATTGCCATTCGTCAGTAGTTAATAGCTTTTTTGAGGTATTATTTATGTACATTCATATTTAATGTAATTTTTTATATTCAATGCTAATTGTATTTAATTTTTCTCATGCGAACATAATCACATTTTTAGATAAATAATAAGCGTGCCAGTTGAGAAAACGAAAACTCTTTAAAGCAGTGCTGGCCAAAACTCACACAATCACATACCTACATATATCAATTTCGCTAAACGTTGAGAGAATAGAGAGAACAATTCGCTCAAGCATCTAAGGCAAATAGTGTTACCAACGAATTTGAGTAGTAAATCATAAAGAAAAGGAGAATTATTTTTTATGTAAATATTGTGAAAGATAGGGAATTATATTGAATAATTAATTTTCTAAAATAGTTAACTTCACTTTCATTTCTTGTTTAGATTTTTGATTAACATTTTTATTAGAATTAAAGCGAACAGCCAAATTAAAAAGAAAATTGACTTTGAACGATGTAAATATAAAAGTTTGAAATTATATTAAACTATTTATTATTAAGGTAATTAAATTTATTATTTACATATTTTATTGATATTTCTTCGATATTTATTTCGTATTCATATCTACTAATGTTTAAGATAGATACCTTGTAAGTCCAGTGAGACTGGTGCTGCGACATGATTGCTTGATAATGGCGGGTCGGTTGAATATGATCACAGATCACAAGGAAATAAGCGTCGGCATCAACGCTTTATAGCAAAAATTACCGCGATGTACAGAATGCAGAAGTACGACCAATTGCCGACCGTTAACCGGCTCTCAGCTATTTTGAAGGAATCAGCTGATTTACTGGCCCAAATTGCTTACGGAAAAACTGATTTGTGTATGGAAAAACAGGGATTGTGTTGATGATATACGAAAAAAATCAACACAACTTCGTTGCCGTCTGAAAAACGACTGATTGGAAGGTGTCTGAAGACGTGTGAAATGAGCGGGAAAAATTCCATTGCGTCGTCTTTGATGATATAACAGCTGAAGTTACTCCCACAATTTTGCTTCAGATGACCAAACCTGGTAATCTATCTTCGTAAAAATCATAGAACACAAATTGCGCCCATCAGAGAGGCGTGACGTAACGCTGGTTCAGTTGCGTGCGAGAAATGTGAATAATAAGAATAACTTTCTGTTAGCAGATTCAAATTGACTGCTAGCAAAACAACACTACGAGATTTACATGCTGCCATTATTAAAAGTGTTTTATCCCAAGGATGATATATTATCAGATTACGTCTCCAGCTATAGTGAGAAGCGGAATTGAGCGAGAGACTTCAGCTGCCACATCACCAGGTACACGGCAGCAGAGTTCTGTTGACTTTTTTCGTATATCACTAACACAGTCTCAGTTTTTTCGTAAACAAACCGTTGTCTAAACCCCGGCTACGCCAGCCAATCAGTGGATCCTTTCAAACTCGCTGAGAGCCTGTTAACGGTTTGATATTAGCTACATCTTCTGAATTTTTTCCACTATCGTTTTACCCAACATTTATACCCTCTTTCAGATGTGTCATAACATCTATCAAATTTTGTTTTTGACTTTGCTTTGTTTTCTCATTAAAAAAAAGCGCGAAAATGGAGAGAAATACTGCAACCTTCAGTTTGGAAATTAAAAAATGCAGATATACAATATGTAGAAAACACTGCAAGCTTTGACAGTTGATCTAACTTTCATGAAACCATTCCAGTCTACAGAGATTAAACGATTATCTGCAAAATAAATTTTATCTTTCACAATAAGTTCGAATAATTTTGAAACCGTCTATAATCTTATATATAAAAATGGATGTTTGTCTGTATGTCATCGATGAACTCAAAAACTACTGGACCGATTATTATAAAAATTGGTATATATATAGGGTGGGCCATGTAAAATTTGCTTTTTGAATCGGCTATAAAAAATAAACTAATCAATATGTTTTCAAACTTTTCTTTTTATTTTGAAGATTGAACATTGCTATTTATGAATGAAAAATAATATCGTCCAAAGGACTGCCACGACTTGCTTTACAGTAGGTCATTCGATCAACCCAATTTTTAAGCACATTTTCGATTATTTGGGCTTCAATTTCATGAATGGCAACTTCGATTTCGTGTTTTAAAGCATCAATCGTCTCTGGATGGTACGCATAGCATTTGTCCTTAACGGCTCTCCACAAAAAATAGTCCAACGGGCTTAAATTGCAGCTCCGAGTAGGCCAATTGATATCGGAATTCAAAAACGGTAGCCAATAGTTCGTGTGTAACTTCGGCAGTGTGGCAAGTTACACCCTCCTGTTGAAACCAAATGTCGTCCAAGTCATCCTCTTTAATTTTTGGAAACAAAAACTCGTTGAGCATGTCACGGTAACGCTCGCCATTTACTGTAACCGCGGAAGAAGAAGAAGACTCACCCCTTTGGAAATAGGTTTTCAATATTTCCCAATTTTGACATGTCATTTGTGTTACCATTCTCAAAAAAATAGGTAGTTCAAAAAGCAAACGCTATATGGCCCACCCTGTATGTATTTTTCCACGGAGAAGGATGCCACTCGCCACCAGGTGGCGCTGCAGAGTAGTAACGCGTGCCGTGTACAGCTAGTTTTGGTCTATAATACTGGATTAATAGTCTACAGGCATCTATGGACTTCCTGTGTTCAAGGGGTTTGTTGAACATTAAAAAAATTGGGTATGCAATTAAAAATACATGAGATAGCCCGTCTACATTAGATTTTGGTGATGCTTTGCGTTGCCGAATTCCATCTTGAATATCAGAAAGCGAAGCAAAATTAATTGAGGAATTTATTTTTAAGTGACAGTCATAAATCAAGTCTGAGATTACTTCAAAACTTGAGCGGAAGAAATCAGTAAAAAAATTGCTGCAAAGTATCGATGCTCTGGGAGTGATTAACCGTTTCCGTTATAACGAAGGCAATCACCTGAGACACAAATCGGGAATTGTGCAATTATGGTTGATATGGAATTGGTTTCAACGTCATTGGTTTTTGGGCAATTTTAGACTTAACCTTACGAAAAACGTAAGAATTATTATAGTATTCTGAACGATTTAAAAACTGATCTGATACAGAAATGATATAAAATCACCTGCAAAAATATGTTGGCCACAATGGAAAATCGTCTTTAAATATATATGGGAGATCACACCACTTACTGAGCGATTTTCTGTAAACAATTTTCCTAAGCTCCTGGCACTACTAAATAAGCTGTAACCTTAGTTTTTCACACACTTTAAACTTTTGTAAAATTAATGACATCAACACTTGTAACATAAATATGAAAATAAAGTTATTGTTTAAATAAAAAAATCATAGTTTTATGTTGATGCCCTTAGCAGTGCAATAGTGATTCGCTGCAGCTCGTGGAAGACATTCCCTAATTAGTTCCATATTATATAAAGTTCATGACAGTATATTGTACTTATACTAAAGAAGAAAAAAACTCACCAGTAGCTTACATAGCTTTCGCTGGTGCAGCGGTGTCATAGGCCGATAGGTTGAACAAATAATGCCTTGACATTCAGAAGCCTAATGTCGCATGCACTAAAAATATTTTAAAAGTTATTCATAGAAGAATATTCAAAAAATGCGAAGAAGCGATAGAAACTGACGATTCGGTTTAGAGAAGGACAGGTAACCCACAAGGCCTTTCTTTGTTTCAATGATTATGAAAAAGCTTTTGACAACATTAAACATGATAAACTTATAGAAATTCGTCAGTCTATGGGTATAGATGACAAAAAGATCCATTGCATTAGAAATTTATACTGGCGACAAACTGCTTATGTAAACATCGATGGTGATATCACCGAAGGAACATCCATTTCACGAAGGATGAAGTAGGGTTGTGTACACTCCCCTCCGCTGTTCAACATATACCGCGAAAGGATTTTCCAAGCTTCGATCATGTCAGTTGAACAAAGTGAATAGTGTGTTCATAAACAATATAAGGTATGCAGATGGTGGTACTCTTATAGCCGTTAGTCGGATTACATATCAATAACAAAGAGAATGAAGTACAGGGTGGCTGATGAAAGCCGCTACCAAAAAAAAATTGAATAACTTTTTTTCTTTTTAAGTTATCTGTTCCATTTTTGTTTTAATTTGCAGATTGATCTTTAGAATTTATTAAAATGGATAACTGGGACACGCAAACAAGAATTTGGATAGTCCGCCGCTATCACGCACTGGAGCCGTAGTTTTGGTACAGAGAGAGTACAGGCGAATGTTTGGCGGCGATCCTCTGAGCAGATGGACCATAATGAGACTGGTGAATAATTTTGCTGAGCAAGGAACAGTCGCAAGGAGGCCTTATCATCGAAACCCACCAGTTCGGACGGAGGAAACGATCGCTGCTGTAGCTGCAGCTATACAAAGCAATCCAAGGGTTTCAACAAGAAGCTTATCTGCTCAACTTGGTGTCAGCCGACAGTCTTTGCAAACAATAATGCACAAAGATTTAGACTTATTTCCCTACAAAATTCAAATGGTTAACAAACTGAATGCAGCAGACTTGCCGATTCGCTTGGAATTTTGCCAGAAGATCCTGCAAATGGTGGAAGAAGACCAAAACATGTTAAACTGCCTTTTCATGTCTGATGAGGCCCATTTCGATTTAAACGGCAATGTGAACAAACAAAATTGTCGAATATGGAGTACTTCTAACCCACAGATACTCCACGAGACGGAATTGCATCCTCTTCGCGTGACAGTGTGGTGTGCGGTTTCTTCACGCTGTATTGTCGGGCCTTATTTTTTTGAAGAAAATGGTCACACCGTTACGGTTACTGGAGACCGTTATTTGAAAATGCTGAACGAATTTTTCTATCCAGAACTACGCCGAAAGAGAATTCATTTCAACTCTGTGTGGTTTCAACAAGATGGGGCAACGTCTCACATAGCCCAGACTGTTATGACAGAGTTGCGACGAAAATTTCCCAATAAACTGATTTCAAGAAACTCCGAATTTCGTTGGCCCCCAGGTCGCCTGACCTTACTGCACCTGACTTTTTCTTGTGGAGTTTATGTAAACAAGAAGTTTATAAAACAAAGCCAACAAATTTGGATGAACTAAAACAATCCATTCGGGCAACAATTGCGGCTATTCCTGTCGCAAATCTCAAAGCAGCAATGAACAACTTTTTACTAAGATGCCGCACTTGTGTCAACGAGCATGGGAGGCATTTAAATTCAATTATTTTTAAAACTAATATAGTTAAGCTACATTTAATAAAATTTAATGACCTTCAACTTGAAAAAAAAAAATAAATGAATTCCATACACTAAAAAAAAAAGTTATTTGAGTTTCTTAATGTAGCAAAATTCATCAGCCACCCTGTATATGATTATTAGTAGAAAACATTTTTACAGTAACACAAATATATATTTCAAGCACGCGGTCATTGAACGAGTAAAAAAGTTTAAGTATCTGGGGTGTAATGTAAATGAAACCCAGAATTGTACCACAGATATAAAATGCATAATAGAAATAGCACGTAATGCTTTTTTCCAAAAATTAATTGTACTAGAAGCCAAGATCTCTGCCTTAAAACCAAAATACGATTTGTAAAAGCCATATTTGGTCGGCCATCTCTATGCCATGGAAGCTTAGACCCTTAAGTTGGCATCAGATCGTGTTACGAATAATAAGGTTCTACAGAGAATAAATTTAGGACGGAAGATATAAATAAGAAGATTCAGAAGCTGTAGTTAACTCAACATGTTAGTTTTAGAAGAATTACTACTGGTGCTAAGCCAGAAACTTGTCTCATTAGTTCAGGGTTTTCCTACAGGGTATGTTGTTAGTAGTTGATGTATAAATACTTAAACACGAATGTATGATAGCGATAGCACCTACAATAATTCCATGGACTGCATATACAATATTTAAGTAGATATGGGAGCACATATGTTCAGCAAAATCAGCTTTATCTTCACTAGTAATTGGGTAAAGAGATGACATTGCAAGCGTCATTTAATTAGTAATTGCACATAGGGCTGAAACAGATAGCAGTTGCCTTGGTAATTAAATGATGCTAATGTTGATATACTCGCTGCTCTCACACACACTTCAAAATTTAGGTAGTACCTAAGTAACTAACGGGTGATTTTTTAGCTATTATCTTTTTAAACAGTTGGTTTAAACAGCTGACACACGTTTCGTGTTTTGTTTCACTGTCAAACATCTTCAGTTTGGTCTATAATTTAACCATGAATCGTCTTACAAACGAACAACGCTTGCAAATCATTGAATTTCATTATAAAAATGCGTGTTCTGTTAAGAAAGTTTATCGCGCGCTTCTTCCATTTTATGGTCAGTTTAATCGACCCACTGAAGCGGCTATTCCATCCTTGTGACTAAATTTAGAACCAAATTTACATTATTGGACATCAAACCACCAACACGCTTACGTAGAGTGCGAACTGAAGAAGATATCGCAGCTGTATCGGCCAGTGTTAATGATGACCATCAATTATCGATTCGTCGCCGTTCGCAGCAATTGGGCCTCTGTTACTCAACAACGTGGAAAATTTTTCGAAAGGATTTAGGTGTGAAGCCTTTCAAAATTCAGCTGGTGCAAGAATTGAAGCCGAACGACCTACCGCAACGCAGAATTTTTGGTGAATGGGCTCTTGGAAAGTTGGCCGAAGATCCACTTTATTATCGAATAATTGTGTTCAGCCACGAAGCTCATTTTTGGATCAATGGGTACGTAAACAAGCAGAATTGTCGATTTTGGAGTGAAGATCAGCCAGAAGAATTGCAAGAGCTTCCAATGTATCCAGAAAAGGTTACAGTTTGGTGCGGTTTATGGGCTGGAGGTATCATTGGACCGTACTTTTTCAAAGATGCTGCGAATCGTAACGTAACAGTGGAAATGATATCCAACTTTTTTTTGCCCAAAATGCAAGAGCTTCACTTGCATGACATGTGGTTTCAGCAAGACGGTGCCACATGCCACACAGCACGCATAACAATGGACTTTATGAGAGGGGAGTTCGGTGAACATTTTATTTCACATTCGGGACCTTTCAAGTGGCCACCCGGATCGTGCGATATAACGCCTTTAGATTATTTTTTGTGGGGCTATGTTAAAGCTCATGTCTATTCAGACAAGCCTGCTTCAATGAACGCATTGGAAGACAACATTAAAGCATTTATATTGAGATACCGGCCGAAACATTGGAAAGAGTATGCTAAAATTGGACTAAGTGGATGGACCATTTGAAGCGCAGTCGCGGTCAACATTTGCATGAAATAATCTTCAAACATTAAATTATATGGACTGTACTATCGATTAAAATAAAAACTTCATGCATTTTTTTGAATTTTACCTGTGTTTTTTTGAAAAACTTTCCTATAGCTCTTAAAAATCACCCTGTATAATCCACCATTTACTTTTAAAAGCTCCCCTTGCTCGCAGCAGTTTTGATTTGTTAGCTTGCTTTGAATTTTTTTTTTGTTTTTGTTTTTTATATTGTAATATTGTCCAGAGGTAACAAACAGCAGTTGGGTAATTGGAAAACAGACGTTTATTACCACATGTGAATGAACGCATGCTTCTGTGATCAAATTGGATAATTACTTTGATTATTAATTTTACAATTTTTGTTAAGTTTTTCAAATCTGTTTCGCATCTTTAAAAGAAATATGTCTTTTTGTTTTTTTCTTTCTTTAGAAGTTGCACAAAGCATTGAAAGACAAAGTGTGGGACTTGCCTTTCGGCTCACTACACTAAAAACCCAAACCAGCTCCGTCTCCCTTTGTCTGTGGAACTACTGTACTACTGAACTACTGTACTACTTTCTACGAAAAACGCTCCGCCCGATGCAACTTTATGATGATTTTAATTGCCATATTGTAAACAGGGGTCCAGTGTTCTATTGGCTCAAACATAATATCCACCAGGTTGTTAACCTTAAGTGACTTTCCCACCATTCCTTTCAGTTTCAAACCGCAGACAGACAGATGCGGCACAATGTTCTACGTCTTCAATAACGTCATTTGCACGGAATGTACAGTAAGCGTCGTCTTCTTGCCCGAATTTATGTAAGGAAAATTTAAAAATACATGTGCTGTAAATATTTGGGTAAGATGAAAATCCACTTTCCCATGTCGTCTGTCTAACCAACTTCGTACAGAAGGTGTTAGGCGATAAGTCCAAGGTTTATCGATTCTGCTCCCTCTATCAATAATTCTGCTTCATTGTTTGACGACTCACCTTAGATTTTGAGAATTCAGCCATCCCCCTCGCCAAAATGTCTATTGGACAAACCCAGATAGGGGCACCGTCAAGAAGGACACTCGAGTTCACCATGAACCGAGATAACGCCGCTCCTACATTTGCAGCTTTCTCTACTGCATATTCAATGTGTGGCTTAAATGTTAGTCTAGTATCAAACATAATGCCCAGATATTTATGGCTAGCTTATGAGACGGTTTTTTGTGATATTCTCGACCTCACGCACTTTTCTGCTGCTTATTAAAATTGTATCTGTTTTACCTATGCTGAGTTAACGTAAGGCCTGCTTGCGCCAGCCACGGCTGGATCTGGGAAATTGCTACGTTTGCTATTTCTGCCACCTTATTTATGTGTTTGTCTATGTCTACAACAACTACAGCTTGTACGCTCAAAGATTTGCAATCGCAGAATGTCATCGTACTTTACATTTCAGAGTAGTGGGCCTAGGACAGATCCTGTGCCGCCCCTCCACCTGATGTGTCAAACTCTGATGTGGTATATTGGAGCAATTTGCCTTATAATTTTTTTCCATATCGCTAATGGATTTAGCGTTGCACAACTGTAGACGTTCCCATTTTTGAAACAGTTTTTAAACTCAATCGCCGAGACGGGTCAAATTTTCTGCTGCGATTTGCTTGAATCTCTTCTATGTATTTGAAACAGTGTATTTTTTTTAGTAAATTAAATAATAGTCAGAAATCACACAGAGCTAAATCCCACAGTGCTTGTAAGAGTACTCAGTAATAAACGGATTAGGTTTAGGCCATCATTCGTTCGACATTCAAATGGAGTTGAAAATAATTTCGTCCTCTTTCACAATTCTAATAATAATAATCTTGCAAAATTCCAAGCGGACAATAAGCAACTCCGATTTGCTGAGGATTTCCAATCAGGTCGAGATTGCCTGTAAAGTGCGGAGAAGGAAATGGCAATGGATTGGTCACTCACTTCGAAAAGACGAAAAAGACGACAACATCGTGGCTAAACAAACGTTATGGTGGAACCAGTTCCAACCTCGTACAATCTAGCGAAGACCAACCGAATCCGAAATGGCAACTCTTGACCGTACTCTCGATCTGGAATTGTTAGCGTCCTATGCTCCACAAGGAGTTAAAGGAAAACATATGTATATGTTTGTGGCCTTAATACGCCTTGTAAGGAAACCAATTCAAATCTTTTGTCTGCTAATAACTAAATGAACAGATGAATCCCTTGACGGTGTGCAAGAAATTACCTGGCAGCAGCTACAGCAGTTACCGAACTATGGGATCTCGGTAGTTCCATGCTTTATAATAAGTTTAATAGCCTTAATATTCCCTCTTTGCTTAGAGGCCTGATGCAACTTTCTGGAAAATTACAGACTCCTGTACGTGATATCAAAACATAGTAACAAAAAGTGGTTGATTGGAATAGAAGTCCCCGGTTTTTTTGGCGACATATTAGCCTGTTCTTAATTTTAAAAATTTAAAGAAATTCATTGGAGTTGCGCTAAGTATTGTTGAATTTATTAAAGTTTAACATAAGTGGACTTGAGTCACCTTCAAAATAAACGGCCCATACTAGTATATGTGGCATAAAAATCGGACAGAAAAGGCACAAGCATACATTTCAAATTTATCTTGAAACTAAATTCATCCGCGATCTTGTGTTTAAGCCGGTGAAACAGCCATTTATTAATAATAGGACTATGAATAAGTTCCTTGCGGTTTTACAACAGATGGCGTAACTTGATTATTATTCCATCGATCCACATTTCCAAACATTCATTGGAGAGCTACTGTCGTAAGGCACAAACGTCAGTATAAGTTTTTTATTTGAAGCGTAAACAACAATATTTTTACCACACTTGAAAATGTCGAATTTCGTGCCAAATAATGTGTTTTTGCGGGGAATTCTTCTTCATTATTTTAATATGAAGAAAAAAGCAGCCGAAAGTCATCGTATCTTGGTGGAAGTTTATGGTGAGCATGCTCTAGCTGAGCGAACGTGCCAGAAGTGGTTTGCACGCTTTAAAAGTGGTGATTTTGGCTTGGAAGACGAAGAACGCGAGGGTGCGCCGCCAAAGTTCATGGATACCGAATTGGAGGAATTGCTCGATCAAGATCCGGCTCAAACGCAAGAAGAGGTTGCAAAAACTTTGGGAGTTGATCAATCAACCATTTCCAAACGTTTAAAAGCCATGGGAATGATCCGAAAGGTAGGCCATTGGGTGCCGTATGAATTGAAGCCAAGAGACGTTGAACGCCGTTTTATGGCATGCGAACAACTGCTTCAACGGCACAAAAGAAAGGGTTTTTTGCATCGAATTGTGACTGGCGATGAAAAGTGGGTCCATTACGACAATCCAAAACGTCGAGCAACGTATGGATACCCTGGCCATGCTTCAACATCGACGTCGGCGCAGAATATTCATGGCCTGAAGGTTATGCTGTGTATCTGGTGGGACCAGGTGGGTGTTGTGTATTATGAGCTACTGAAACCGAATGAAACGATTACGGGGGATGTCTACCGACGACAATTGATGCGTTTGAGCCGAGCACTGCGAGAAAAACGGCCGCAATACGCCGATAGACACGACAAAGTTATTTTGCAACATGACAATGCTCGGCCACATGTTGCACAAGTGGTCAAAACATACTTAGAAACGCTCAAATGGGATGTCCTACCCCACCCGCCGTATAGTCCAGACCTTGCGCCATCCGATTACTATCTCTTCCGATCGATGCAACATGGCCTGGCTGACCAGCACTTCCGTAATTACGATGAAGTCAAAAAATGGATCGATTCGTGGATTGCGGCAAAACCGACCGAATTTTTCACAAAAGGAATCCGTGAATTGCCAGAAAGATGGGAAAAAGTAGTAGTAAGCGATGGACAATACTTTGAATATTAAATTTGTAACCATTTTACGTCAATAAAGTTTCAAATTTCGAAAAAAAACCGCACGATCTTATTCATAGTCCTATTAACTGAAGTTTTATTATTAGTCATATAAAATATATATACCAAAGCCGATTTGGATAGGCTAGGGAACCAAAGATACTTGTGCTACTTCTGCACCCATTAGAGTATCGAATGGAATAGCAAAGCAGTAATTTCTACGATTCCACTCCAACAAATTATAAAAAACAAGGTATTTTCTAATGGCGGTCGACTCTCAACAAGCTATGGGAAACCTCTGAGTGCATGTAAAAGTTATTTGCCGCTCGGAGGTGGCATAAAACTATAGGTGCCTCCATTTGAGGTAGACATCAAGACGCGCACCATAACTTCTACATACGTACAGATTCACATACATATACGAGTACCATATAATCGATTGGTTTCTTATAGTAGATCAGCGGTATGTAGGAAACCACCGGTTGACGTCAAATTATGAATAGGCTAACATAAAAAAAACTCACGTACATGCACTTGTAATTATGAACCACGTTTCACAGTGAACATTGTGCAAATTTTGGTCTCCACTCGTTTGTGAGTATGCGCGCATGAAAAATAAGCTATTACACGCATTATTACGCATTCATCGCAAACCTTTGCTTTGGTCCGTCAACTGGGTTAAAACCCCTTGTACGTGCTATCTTTTCTGTAGTTTTTATTTTTGTGTTACTCAAGAGTTTTGCAGGCTTTCAAGTTCAAGGTTGAATCCAAACAATTACGACTACGCACTCATACAAGCAGTGAGATTTTATGTGTAGGCTCGTTCAAGTGTCAGTAACTGCTCAAACTGTGCTTAATTTTTTATAATGCTGAGATTTTTTGTTATCATTTATGGTTGGAAGTATTGTGGATGTTTTTTTTTGGTTTTTGTTTTTGTATTTTCGAATCCATTCAGATTAGCGTATAAATAGTTTATCAAAATACCATGTTTTTAAGACAAAGCTCAGAGTCATTAGCTTTTTGCAGTGCTAAGTGGACTGCCTCTCTGTGGCTCCTTAATTACACTCTAGAGTTTCGACTATGGCTTACCGGCGCACTAATTAGTTATTACCGAGAAAGAAATACAAATATACAAATACTCTAAGTAACTCCCTTTGGGAGCAATGGATACATCCAAACAAAAAAAAAAAAAACAAAAAAGCACGTCAAAGTTATTTGTGTTTGGTGTTAAAATTTCATTTTTTTTATTAAACACTAACGATGTTGTCTAATGTTGAATGTAAATCGGAATGGGGAAAGTTATGCGTAGCTAATACTAATCATTCACTTTTGATTTTCAAGAAATTTTTTTATTGAAACTAAAGTGATTCTCAGTGATGTAAATATTTATTTTGAGCCTTACGCGCTCCATTGCTGGAATATTTGTATACTGCAATATATGAATATACATTATATTATACAAACATTATCTTCCGATAGGGTGACTAATTTTGCGCCGCCTTGTATATATATTTTTTTGATATTGAGTTAATAAATACAGTCTGTGTCAGAAAAACGGATCCGCGATTATTTATGAAGTATAAAAGATATATATTTAAAAAAATTTTACATGAAAGTATGTACAAACCTACGAGTCGCAATTACTCAATAAGCCATGTAGTCTTTTTCGTTGTCGAGTATAGCCTGGCATCTTCTTCATGCTTTGAACCAGACTTTCTGTGTAGTTCGTCGACAAACTGGAAATTAGGAACTGGCCTTCAGGCAAGATGCGTTTTCATATCCAGTCCAGTCCAATATTGTCACGTCATTTTCTTGTTTTGTTGTTTCTCAATGTGTTTTTCTGAGAGCAGTGGTTTTGTGGGGTGAGACGGTAGGATATTTTCGCCTCCTTCAGTCGGCATTCGATGGTATTGATACTCACATCTATTCCCTTTTTAGCAAGAATTGTACGTGCTTGGCGTACTCGCAAAGAAGGGTCCCGCTTAAAAAGTTGGACGGTCACTTTATCCTGCTTTTTTATCGTCACTCGCTTCAAACCGCCCTCGGAATAGTCATCAACATTTTTGTACACCTTATGCCGCTGCCACATCACAACAAACTTTTTTGATTCTCTAATCACTTTTACAGTCGCGGCGTAAGATAATTCTCACTCTCGCGTACTTCTCACTCATTTTTGTTTGATTGCGTTTACGGGAACGACACTAGCACTGGCGTCGTAGCCTTTGAGTGGGACTATTATGAAGCAAAAAGCAGAATGAAATATATCTTGAAGTTTCAAGAAATAGACCGGTTCTTTTTTTCTGACACAGACTATAGATTTTTCGATGAAATCAAGAATCAATCATATAGGAAGGTCAGAGGAGGAAACTTTCCCTCTGTTTTGTTTTTCGGCCTACTCTCCTTTTATGTTTATACACTTCGTCACGTTGTTATAGTTTATTGATTACTATTACAAATATTAGTCCGAAGGATCCGAGGGAGTCAAGCGTGGCGAATAATCTGATCTGGTTTAAATTTGATGTGTGCTCTTCTAAGGGATGCTACTAACTAAACATAACCTCGATATGCGCCAGTAACGCTACCTCTCTGACTTTGCACGGACTTTTAAAACGACCACCGTAGATACTTTTAGAGCAGTAGCGTCCAAATTCATTCCTACTGCATTGCCTGTCACTTTAATGCGCTAGTGTTTCATGCCGGTGGAGAGCATCGATCATATCATTTCTATCTTAGCAAGCATACTTATACTTAATGTCTTGCAAACTTAGAGTCAATCCCCTCTTTCTTAAAAGCAGCTTATTTGTTATCTCACATGGAAAGGACGAAATTAAAGCCCGCTTACGAGATATTTCAATGGGACGTTTAGACTAAGTGTGTCTTTCTACAGTCCGTAACTTAACTTAACCTAACCATAATTACGCAGAGATTATATGGCAAGTTTGATAGGAAAACAACATTCTGACGGAGCTGGAGTACAGTTTCGCGTAGTTTCCAATTTAATTTTTTGACATGATAACGTCTTATGATTCGATGTAGCCGGCTGCACGCACCAAAAAATGCGGCGTTACCTTGCTCATGCGGCGTTATCTTGCTCTTGCGGCGTTACTTTGCTTGAACTGCAAGCGAGAGCGCAGAACGAACGACAAAGAGGCACAATCGGCCCCCGCGTTCGGCAACGTTCGACACCTGACTTTTTCCTACTTGAGTGAGCATATATACATATGTAACTATGTATGTGCGCGTATGTATATAAATTCACATATTTGTATTTGCATATGCCTTCTTCCTGTGTGCATGGTAATTAACCATTTCTCTGTTGAGAATAGGACGATGATAGGAAAAGTAGGAAATGAAAGGGGGTGTTTCGAGTGTAATGGGTCTTGAAAAAGGCAAATCGATGATGTTGCCTCTTAGTGTTGTTGACTTATTAACGTCTGATGCACAATCGAAATTTAACATATCTCTCATGACTTTGATAAAAGTTTCGTAATTTTCCACGTTTGTGTAAATGTAACTTGATCAATTCCATTGCGATTCCATTTATTTCCTTCTCTATATCCATACAAAATATCTATCAAACAAATAAAATTAAAATTTTGTTTTGAAAAATGCAACCATTCCATCAGTCTTTTCTTATGACGTTGTCACGTTAAACTATCGTCAGTAAACCGGCTTTACAGATAACTTCTTTTTTTTATTAACATGTTTTAACCAACGAGCAATATGCGTTGAGCTTTGTCTAATGTATTGTATTAAGGAAATAAGTTTGTAGCGGTTTTATCGAAAACTTTTATTAAAAAAAAAAAGCAATAATATATCAATAAGTTAATCAACCCATTTGTTGATGCCCTTTCTCCAAAAACCGACTGGTTTGGTGTCAAAGAACCCGGTATTTAAGGACTTCTTTGTTACCAAAGGTAACGGCATTCATATGGTTTGACAGGGAGCGAAAAAGATGGTAATCGGCCGGTGCAAGGTCCGGAGAATATGGCGAATGCTGAAGGACCTTCCATTCGAGCTCTTGGAGTGCGGATTTGACGACTTGTGCAACATGGAGCGTGGCGTTGTCGTGAAGGAGAATGATTTGAAGTTGAAAGGCCTCTTTCATGTGGTGGACAATGCAGAGCTCCTTGTTGACCGTGACACCAAACACATATCACAATATTTTTTGGATGAAGATCCGGTTTGACTCTCGACTTTGGCGTATCTCCAGGAGCTACCCACTCCTTTCTCTGCTTCATATAGTAGATGTATAGGCACGATTCTGTAAAAAAAGCGTTGTTTATGACCGCGTGTTGCTCGATGGCAGCCGAGATGCTGAGAAGCAATTTGAAGGCGACTCAGGCTCCGATTTTTTCGATATATCCCATGAATGAGGGTGATTGAGAATCGTTTTATGATCCCAGTTCATTGTTTCCGCCAATTCATGATTGGTTTGGCGACCGTTCTTCTTCAAAAGTGATTTGAGACGTTCTTCATCGAATTCAGAAAGTCTTCCGCTGCGGGACGTGTCATTGACGTTAAAGCCGTCATTTTTGAATTTTGCAACCCATTTCCATGTTGTAGGCTCCCTATGACACCTTCTCCATATACGTCGCAAATGTCTCGGCTGCTTCGGCAGCTTTTTGACCTCGATGAATTGCAATGAAGAGCAGGTGTCGAAAATGTTGATTTTTGCCTCTTGAGTATTCCATTTCTAAGCCTGAAAACTAATAAAAAGTAGAATAACTCAAAAATACAATTAACATAGTTTTGTAGAGCAGAAAGAGTTCTATCGAATGAATACTTATCCTTTGCGAAACAGCAAACAAGTCGTTGTAAAATAAAAGAAAATATAAAAACGCTATGAACTTATTCCTCAACCCATTAGATAATTTTATGGGAGTTCCGCAGATTTGCAGAGATGTTGTTTACTCCAGGAAATTGTAGGTATTTTTTTGCTTAAGCCTTGTCCTCCAATATCTTAGGTCTGACAATACTGAAGCTTCGCTGTTGATTTGCTATTGAAGTCTACCCTTGTGTAACTTAGCATACTTTTGTATTGTGGCGGCGACTAATTCGATGCCAAGATCGCGTTCAATCTCGTTATAGCGAATATATTATACTATACATATCAACATTTACGGCGCACCTTAATATTTTATTCTGAATTATTTGAATCGTTACATGTAACTATGTTCCATATATTGTATTACATTTATGTTTCAACTTATATGAAAATTGGTTTGCTTTTTTTTTTTTTAACAATTTTCTTACAAAATTCTATTGAGTTGTCTGCTTAAAGAAGATAGAAAAAAATGCGTGTTAACTTATATACGTTAATAAATAAATAAATTACTTCAAATCTTTGAGGAAGGCTCTCTGAAGGACATCGTACGACAATCATATTTAACACTTCGGAACTAGACAAACAGCCAAGCAAGGGAGCGTGTAAAGGTCAAAATAAAAATTTTCATAGTACTAAGTTCGCGTGAAAACACCACTTGCCATGCCAGCAACATTTTTTCACACTTACACTCACATATCACATTTCATTTAAAATTGAGCGAAAACTGACAGTTCGTTGGACAAGGCAACAAAATCGAGAGCAAGGCGAATAGTTGTGGAGGAAATTTAAAAAAAAAAGAAGAACCAAAAAATATAAAGAAAAAATATTGAAAAGCCCCAAAAAAGTATGAATGAGATGTTATTTTACTTTGTTTTATTGTAACTAAATTCAATTTAGTTTGTTTTATTTTATTTTTTATTTTATTTCTGCCTATTGGGTATGTTATACCTGTATTAAACATAACATATCGAAATAAAAGAAAACATTAATGAACTAAAATCGCCGCAAGCTGCTTCTTTGATTGATTCCATGCTGGTGGTTTGCCGAAAGCTCGCAAAACTACCCAAATGCTGGTAAATGTAGTAAAGTCTGTTAAAAAGAATTACATATCATTGTGTTTAAAAACAATTTTCTTACGAAAATTTGCCAATTGCTTCTGGGGCGATACTCACAAATTTGTTTGCTTACATTTGTTCAATTTTCATTTTGACACTTCTTCTCTTTGCCAATCAATGTTGCTAGCCACATTTCATGGCAAGCCAAAATGTTGTTGGCGAAATTTCATGGCTGTAAAGTTGGTGCTAGCTTTTAAAGTGAAAAGGGTATTAAAAAACAAAATTGTAGGGGTTAATTTTACGCCACATTTTAGTTATATATTCATAAACCATTCGAGGAAATAAAACTGTTTTTATATTTTTATTTTTGGATTTTATTTTTCATAATTTTGTTTTTAGATCTTTTCCTAGAACGATTGTTTTTAAAAGTAGTAAAAAATAGAATTAAATGAGGAAATGATATGCAAGCCGTTAATAAGCCAAAAAACGTAAACATTAAATATTTAAAAGGCATAGCAGTGTACTGAAAGCTACTCATATCATCTTAATCATCGCAGAATGATGGATTTCCAAATTTTTAAGCTCATAACCGCTTTGTGATTTGTTATAGCGTTTTTATATTCGTCTCAAGATTGACTACATTCCATTTATTCGTAATTTAGATATAAATAAAATGTGTATGTACAAACTTACATACATTAGAATGCGCTAGAAGCTTATTTGGAGTGTGACTAGTACGCGTTTGCTGTAATCTAAACATGAAGTTTTCGAATTTTTAAGCGTACGAAAAATCGTACATGATAGTCTAAAAATGGAGTCATGCCTAGGAGGAAGTGTTCAATAACGATTAACATTTTTGGCTTAGGATCATTGGCAACTTTTGGTTTTGTCATTCACAAATGTGAAATAAGAAACATGCTGAGAGTAGCTAATTTAGGTAACGAAAGCATTTTTGTTGAGCCCTGTAGTTGATTAATAGTAAGACATGGACTGAAAAGTCCCGAGCCTAACACATAGATGGTACTAGTTTTATTGCATTCACCACTTTTTCAGTTAGTACTAACCTTAAAAAGAAAGCTGTTAAAATTTGATGATATTCTATTTATCATTTCGTGAGTGAATTTGCTAAGAGTGACACTACTTTTGTCACTTTCAAAACAAAAAAATTCTTGTTTTAATTTTATACTACTTCTTGATGGGAAAAATACCGTTCAAGCGAAGCAATGAATTGAAAATTGTTATGGGAACTCTGCTCGAACAACAATAAAACGATGGTTTGCTGACTTCTCTTCTGGTCGTAGAGATACCGATGATGAACAACGCAGTGGACGTCCAAATGAGGCGATAACACCAGGAAACATCAAAAAAATCCACAAAATTGTTTTAAATTATTAAAAAGTGAAGTTGCTTGAGTTACCTGACATCGTAAAGATATCGAAAGAATGTGTGGCCTTTATATTGCATGAGCATTTAACTATGAGAAAGCTCTGTTCAAGGAGGGTGCCGCGTTTGCTCACTCTTGACCAAAAACAAGAACGTGTTGATGATTCTGATCAATGGCAAAACTACATGAACTGAACTCCCACATCCACCGTATTCAACAGATTTGGCTGTTAGCGACTACTGGCTGTTCGCAGTCGTAAATAAAATGCTCCCCGGTAAGAAATTTCGTTCGAATGAAGTGGTTATTTCTGAAACTGAGATCTATTTTGAGGCAAAAGTAGTATTGAAATTCTAGAGCTAATTTTTAACAAAAAAAAATCGTGTTTTCTTTGTTAGGCCCGGAACTTTTCAGCCCATATATTATTGTGGTAAAATATAAATGACGCGTACATCCTTTATTAGGAGCTTTTCTTTGAAGGGAGTGCTACAGTTTAATATCACATCTGAACGGATGGATGGTTTTTATGAGTAGCTTTTTCATAGCAGAAATGCTTTCAGAGGTTTGCCATTGCCTACTGAGCATCAACATTTCCTACCATTTAATGTTGTTTCATGCCCACAATGGGTACCGAGCCCGCTCCAACCGAATCCCAGTCACGGACAAACCCACTCGCTTATGTCTGTCCATAAATTCTCGCAGAAAAGTACTCGCAATTAATTATATTAACATATATAAATATTAGTTTAAAGTTTGGCCAAAAATAGGGAAAACGATGAGAAAACATATCCTCAAAAAGGGCTAGATTTGTGCAAAAACTTTTAGTTATCGCACCGAAAGTCTTAAAACTATATAGTTCGACAAGCCTTTCCTTTTCTATGTTAGACTAGTTTCCGTTGTATTTTTGTTCGTCAAGATTTTAATAAAATCGGTGTTAAAGGTCATAAAGTGTTTTTGCGTGTTTTTACCTCAACTTTTCTCAAAAACTTGCCAATTATGTAAGGATTGATACTTACACTATATTAACTACGAACGTAAGTTTCAAATACAAAAAAAAAAACAGTTTTTAATAAGGGTCAACTTTTAAAGTCCAGGATTTGGAAAAAAAATCTATTTTGTGGACCTGTGCTATATGCGTTATTCGTGGTCATTTGTTAAAAAACTCGTTTCATTTAGTTCCACAACCCTTTGTATTTATCTATTGATGCTTTCCATTTCAATTTAACCGGGCTATTCGGGTCATGTTCTTCGATTTCGATGTAACTCAAATATGTTGCTCTCTGGTCAAAATAATGAGACGCGTATTTTTTTGTTCGCCCGAAAAAAATTTTTTCAAGAGTTATCGGCAATTTTGTTTTTCGGCTCAAACTCGATTTTTTTTAATTATATAAGAAAAATTTTTTTTTAAATGCCCATAACTTAGTCAAAAATGAACCGATTTCAATAATTCTGGGTTCAAAATTATCGTAATTACTTACACGAGCGACTTCATGTAGAAACAATTGCAAAAAAGTAGTTGAAAATTTTTTATTTAGCAAAAAAGAAAAAAAATTTAAATTTTTTCGAAATTCAATATTTCAAAAAGTGTATTTTTGTTTTTTTTATAACTTTTTCCAAATCAAAAGGCCATCTCAAACTTTAATTGAGCTGAATGCCTAGTAGCTAAAATGCGTTGTTTTTGAGTAATGAATTTTTGAGTAAAAAACCTGTTTCGCACTTTTTGTTTTTTGCAAAATAAAAAATTTTCAACTACTTTTTTGCAATTGTTTCTACATGAAGTCGCTCGTGTAAGTAATTACGATAATTTTGAACCCAGAATTATTAAAATCGGTTCATTTTTGCCTAAATTATGGGCATTTAAAAAAAAGTTTTTCTTATATAATTAAAAAAAATCGAGTTTGAGCCGAAAAACAAAATTGCCGATAAAGCTTGAAAAAAAATTTTTTCGGGCGAACAAAAAAATACGTGTCTCATTATTTTGACCAGAGAGCAACATATTTGAGTTCGAATACCCCGGTTGAATTGAAATGGAAAGCATCTATTGAAATTTGCCTTGCTCCGGCTAACTTTTTCTCTGTTCAAAGCTCAAATAAATCTTATAAAGGGTGGTGAAATTTCAAGGAGCGATGTTTGAATGTGAACCAGACCTAAACGTCAAGTTTTTTTCTGCATTTCATTTGACATTTTTCAATTTCAGACCAACTCAATTTGAACCATGAAAAAATACACAATCGAGCAACGTATTAAAGTTATTTAGGCTTATTATGAAAACGGGCGTTTTAAATCAAATGCGTGATTTTTTCGGTCAATTTAATCGTCCAATTGTGGGTACAATCGGAAAAATTGTGCAAAAGTTTGAGCAAACCGGGCCTGTAGGAGATGTGAAAACACCAGTGCATACTCGTACAGCTCGTACTGCAGAAAATATTCCTGCCGTTCGCGATAGTGTGGTTGAAGAGCCGTCCACCTCAACTCGTCGTCGTGCCCAACAATTGCACCTCTCTCGCTCGTCGTTGAGGAACAGTATGCATAAAGAATTGCATTACACGCTTACAAGGTGCAATTGACTCAAGAACTAAAGCCTCTTGACCATTTCAAGCGTCGTCAATGGTCAGAATGCTGGCAGGAAATGACAACAGTGAATGACCAATTTTCGAAGAAAATCATCTTCAGTGATGAGGCACATTTTCACCTCAGTGGATTCGTCAATAAGCAGAATTGCCTCATTTGGGCGAATGATAATCCAAAAGTGATTGCCGAAAAACCAATGCACCCACAAAGAGTGACTGTCTGGTGCGGCATCATTGGGCCGTATTTTTTTCCAAAATGAGGCCGGTGGAGCAGTTACTGTGAATAGTGTTCGCTATCGTGAGATGATAACCAATTTTTTATGGCCCGAATTGGAAGATATGGATGTGGACGATATGTGGTTTCAACACGACGGTGCCACTTGTCACACAACTAACGAAACAATGGCTCTTTTGCGCGAAAAATTTGATGACCGAATAATCTCACGTCGCGGCGATGTCAATGGGCCGCCAAGATCATGTGATTTGACACCGTTGGACTTCTTTCTTTGGGGTTATTGGAAAGAAAAGGTGTAGGTCGATAAGCCAGCAATAACTTAAGAGTCCTTTAGCTCTAGAGATAATTCGGCACATTAACGGCATAGAACCTCAATTATGCCTCAGCGTCATCGAAAATTTGTACCATCGGATGGAGGTGTGCCGCCGAGGCCGGGGCGGCCATTTGACCGATATTTTGTTCTATGCGTAAGTGAGCCACTCCAGTATTATCATAATAAAGAGAAATGACAAAAACTTCCTAAAAAAATGTATTTTATTCGAAATCAACACCGGCCCTTGAAACTTAACCACCCTTTATTTCTTACCTTCTTTCTTGATAGCCCTATACTTTTAAAGTCGACCAAACCAAAGACCAACTTTATTCATTAGTTCTTTCTTACAAACTAAAACTTATTTCTAACCTTAAATGAATCCAAGCTTACAAATTAGACTTACATGAAGTAATAATGGAACAAGTTAACAGAAGAGACGGTTATGTTATAGATGTTAGCAAGAGTATGTGGATAACTATAAAGATAATGAAGAATAGTAATAAGAGAGAAATAAAAAGAGTGTGGTGGGTGAGGTCAAATATAGTCACATACATTCAATAATACATAATACATTTTTGAATCATGTTGTTAACTATAAGTTGCTACATACATTAAACAAATTTTTATTTTAATAGAAAAATGTATACGATAAGCCGCCAATCACGTCAACGAACTCTTTGGGTATACGAATTATGTATGTTTCGATCGGCGAAGACACGGGCACTTTCAACTTTGCGCAAGATTGCAAGAGCCGAGGAACAATTCAGGAATGATATATACATCTATGCTTTTTAATAGCTTTTATTAAATTCTCTTCAAACATTTATGAAAAGCAAATGTAAATAAACAATTTCTCCTAAAATTCACAAATGAAGCTAAACCAAATCAAAATAAATGAACGACAGTGGTGTTCAAATACTAATGTCAAAAGCGCTGTCAAATAGAACATTAAGATTTTTGAAACTTCACCGTACTTCAAGCGCTTCAAGCAAAGCTGCCGTTTGTTCTCATTTTATATGCTTTGGTATTGTTCTACTTATTTTTGTAAGCAATGCCAACCTACATTGCGCCAGCACCTTAGATATGCCATAATTTTTTGCCGAAAAATAAGAAAAAAACCTATGGTAAACAATTTAGCGGGATAAAGAATAAAAAACGGATAATAAAGCATATTAAAGTTCGGGATATTTTTCTGAGATTAATATGTATTTTTTTCTTTCAAAGAACGATGGCAACGATGACAACATCCGATGAAGCGACGCTTGGAGTGTTCGAGAGAAAGATTCTGCGTAAGATTTTTGGACCTTTGCACGTTGGCAACGGCGAATATCGCAGACGATGGAACGATGAGCTGTATGAGCTTTACGACGACATAGACATAGCGCAGCGAATAAGGATCCAGCGGCTACGTTGGCTGGGTCATGTCGTCCGAATGGATACAAACGCTCCAGCCTTGAAAGTATTCGGTGCGGTACCAGCTGGTGGTAGCAGAGGAAGAGGAAGGCCTCCTCTGCGCTGGAAAGATCAGGTGGAGAAGGACTTGGCTTCACTTGGTGTGTCCAACTGGCGCCGGTTAGCACGAGAAAGAAACGACTGGTGCGCTTTGTTAAACTCGGCCAAAATCGCGTAAGCGGTTATAGCGTGAATTAAGAAGAAGAAGAAGAAGTTCTGAACTCATTTTTAAAGAGTTGTACAACTTTACACTCGAATATATCAAATTACATTTCTCAGAAAGAGTTACTTCAAGCGCATGACTGAAATAAGAAAGTCTACGCCTTTAGTTCCTTAACACGAAGGCACATTTTCACGGTGACGTCACAGGTTATTGGCCGCCATTCTGACTTGTGCAGTTCTATATCTTTGTAGAAGGGGCAGGCAAAATAAATAAAAGAATTGAATTATAAAATTTACGTAAGTGTGTATAAATAAAATTAGAATTTTAAAAATCAGTGCTTTAAAAGTCGTAGAAGATGGCGTAAACCTCCACTTGGAAGATGCTTTGAAAACTACCCATCGGCATAGAACGATTTGCTTTGGGGCCATATATACTAGCGCCTATGCCTTCTGGTGCTTTCAAGCCATTTGTATATCAGTGCAGGGTACACTCTTGTAGTTTCCTTTCAAATACAGATGTACTCCAGTTTACTTTAACGTCGAGTTTAATTCTAAACTTTTTCTAAAATTTAACGACTTAAGTGATACATTCCTGGGTAGTTGTACAAATGGGAGCTGCCGACTCAGCGATTCCATGTTCTGCGATGACATCACTTTTCCCTTAACGAGACCTGCCCTAGTAATACGTACGTTTGGTTGATTGCTGAATAACTACGAGTATGTGAAGCGGTGCCAACTCGAGCACTACCTTCATCGCTGCTGTCGAGCAGGTTCGTATCGCCTCGTGATGCAAGCGCATGCTAACCACTGAAACTTAGTCAGGGCTGCCCGCTCTGCCGACAGCGGGTCTCTTGATACCCAAGCAAAAACTTCATATGTTATCATTAGCCTTATTATCATGATGAACATCTATCGCAGAACTCTTGGGCTCAACCCCAAGAGGTTCTTGCTAAACGTTTTCAGACCATAAGAGCATCTGTTGATTGGACATGGAAGCGTTAGCCTGCCTTTTTCAGTAAATCTTGGCATCCAGGACAAGGCCAAAATAATTAACTTCGCCTACCAATCCAATTGTCACTGACGGCAAAATATATTCAGCGGAACTGACCAACTCAGTGTATTACCTTTTTCATCATGCTAATGATCGATTTGGAACTGAAACATCATTCTTTCGCCATTTTTTAATTTTTCGCTGCAGTAGAAATACTCAATGTACCAGTTTTAAGCGTACAATTTCACAGCACTGAAAAGCTATTTATCCAGAAAATTACGTCCACCAATATGCGTTAAGAATTGTATGTGCAAAATAGGATTCACCCAAACCAAAAAAATGCATTTATAAGAAGTTTCAAAAGACGCGAATAGATTTCACTATTTTTATTCAAAATACGGCTCTTAACATTTATATTTGAAAAATGACAGCAGCAATATTCTCAACTGAACGTCCAGTTTTGGCCTGCCAGTCCTTGAAACCTCTGAATTGTCAACTCATTCGTATGATTATTTTCACCAAAAATTGACGAATTTTGCGATATGTTGTTGTTAAAGTGCGACCATTTTTATAATAAGTCAATTATTTTAACCTTTTGCTCTATAGTGTAAAATTTTATTTCTGTCTACTTGACAAATGCCAAAATGTCATAAAATATCTGTACCGTGTAGAAATTATTCACTACTGACATCTAGGCATCACTTGTGAATGACCCTATCTATATTTGTTTGACCCAGACCTAAGTCAATTTTTAACATTGCACCTTCAATAAAATGCTGAAAGCATTGTTGCTAGTGCTGCCACAAATATGTAATATATTTATTTATAAGTATATTTCATTATATTAAATAAATAACTAAGACCATAAATACAATTCTTTTTTTTCACATTAATTCAGAGCATTTTGCACTCATTCAAGCACACAAACATACACACTCATACACTTGTGTATAAGTGTCTATAACACTTGGCAAACAATGCACCCTGGAGCCTGAGGGCAGATTAGCTCAACTGAACTTTGTCATCGAAACTTAAACTGCATAAAAAATAACAACAAAGTAATCTCAACCCAACAACTTTGCGTAGCATTTAATTCACCTTTGGTGTAAAGGTGTATGTCAGGCTGCACATCTTACACTTTTTTTGTAATTTGTTATAAATACAAGGAAAACCGTATATTAGTAATTTTATTCAATACAGCCAAAGGTATAGGCACTAGCAAATGGTAAAATGTATTGATTTCAAAGAGAAAGTATATTCCGCCTTGTATATATATATATATCTGCCTTGTTTAGGAAATCTCAGTGTTGCCTAAAAAAACTTTCATCAACAGAGAAAAAGGGGATATTTCCCAACATTTTGTGATAATTTATAAAGAAATAACAAATATTTTCATCAAATATCTTATCATTCAGTTACATTTTTGAAGTGAAACTCCTTAGGCGTCGATGGATGAGCGAAAATGGAGAGTAAAATTTCAAGGCAATGCAACGTTTTGGGCATTTTCGTTCCGCGAGAGAGAAGAATGGTATAACGTATAGGAAAAGAAGAAAGACAGCTACCTCATATATATCTTAGATACACTTTAGGCTATTTTTCCTGAGTTTTTCCTTGTGGTTTCTAATTTCTAGTGAGAAATACCACTCGGCGCTTGTTTGTTGGTGCAAACTTGTAAGAAATATATTTTTGATGCCTACTTTTTGGCGTTATATTTCCTTGGTGCCTACTGTTTGGGACGTTTTTTAGTCCCAATTTTTTTGGTGTTTTTTTGGTGCCTACTTTTTGGCGCTTATTTCCGTTTCCTGGCTAGTACTTGTGCGTACTATAAAGTGCTATCCATTCCGGCCTCCGGTTTATTGGTATTGCCTTGTGATAATTTGTGCCGTTGCTGCTTTCCTGGAATCGCTGCGTTTAAGCGGGTGAAACGCGTTGTTGCCACGGTTTGTGTGCGGCGTTTACCTACACCGGTCGACCCTTCTCCGTTTTTTGTAAATTTTGTCTATTTGTATTCTCTGCAAATGTTGTGAATTTATTTAAATATGTATTCTCTCTCTCTCTCATTCTCTCTCGGGTCTCTCCCTCTTTCTTTGTCTACCTTGAAAGTTTCACTTCTGTTATGTGTACTACGCTACACGCACTTGTTTTGTTTTTTTAATTTTATACTGCTACTCTTTTGTCTAAGATATCAACATGTCGATTTAATTCTGTTGGGTCAACGTTGTCTTGATTTACCGCATAAAAATATTTGTGATCTCTGCACTCGATTTACGTTCCCAATTTGACTATAGACAAAAAAAAAACGATTTCGGGAATCCTGTGCTTGAGCTTATGAGAATTTTATTTCCGTCTCATGAACTCGCTCAGCTACATTTTAAAAGTATTATCATCCACGCCATTTATTGCCATGTGTTATTCAGCTGCTTGTTTCTGAAATCTTGACATAAAATAATAATCCCGATAGGTTAGGATAGGTTTTCGTGGCAGTCGGCATAGAGTAGCCAACTCACTTAGACCATGTAGGTCCATTGTGGTATCACTGCGTGACACGGAAACCTTACTGGTCATTTTTTTATGGAACCAATTAGACTCTCTTATGAAGCGTAGAAAAGATTTTAACTCAACACCGTAAGAGGGGGCAATTACAATTATACTATACTTGTCAGAATAAAGGTAACTGCATAATTAGGCAACACAATAATAAGCAGACAGTTCTACTGAAGTACTCCCAGAGGACCCCTCCCTCTCCCTTCTCCTCTAGATTTTGGCAGTGAACTCCTTGCTGCTGGCCCTAAAGAGAGGCGGGTTGCCACGTCACAGCTTACGCTGACGATGTGGTAATCGCGGTTAAAGGCAAGTAACTGGACAGAGAGTAGGGGACTCGGAATAAACCGCGATAAAACTGAACTAGTTCCCTTTACCAGGAAACATAGGCTGCCTACAGTCTCCCTGCTTTCAAGGGTGTGGTGATTCCTTTGAAAGAGAATGTTAAATGCTTTGGACTCATATGAGACAGGAAACTTACGTGGAAATGTAATATTGATAATAGGGTACAAAAGGTCAACATTGCATTGCACAATGCAAAAAAGCGGTCGAAATCAAATGGGGATTAGCACGTCGTATCGCACACTAGCTTTACACTTCGGTAGTTCGGCTTATTTTACTATATGGAATACTTTTGTGGTGGCCATCAACTCAAGAGGCAAGTTATAAAACCACTGAGCAAGGTCCAAAGAACTGGGTTTTTATGCGTTACCGGCGCTCTAAGCACCACCCCACCATGGAGAAGAGAGGAAATAAATTTCCACACGGATGGATCGAAGCTAGAAAATAAAGTAGGCTATGGAGTTTTTTTAAAGAATTAGGATTAGAACTATCAGTCCAACTTCCTGACTACTGTAGCGTCTATTAGGCAGAAGTCTTAGCCATAAAAGATGTAACTGTGTACCTTAACACACACGCCACAACAAAAACTACGATAAATACCTTCTCGAATAGCCAGGCGGCCATCCAAGGTCAGCCTTATATGGGTTACGAGACATAGAGACATTGAAGGAAATTGCAAGCTCGATGAGCTAGTCCGAAAGGGTACTAATCTTCCACTGCTTGAAAACAGAGGCAATATTGCAATTCCTATGGTAACTTGCAAATTAAGGATACAAATATTATTCTCCAGGAGGTCAATAGGTCGTGGATAGGAGAAAATACTTATGTTACAACCAGGCTAATTTGGCCGCAATTAGATAAGAAAGGATAATCAGGAGAATTGCTCAACCTCGCAAAAGAGAACATCTCAAAGGTCATGGCTTGTGTCACCGGTCATTAGCTGTTAGGTAGGTACTCTTCTAGGCTAGGAATATTTTCGCATGAGTACTGCAGAAGTTGTAGACTCGAGGAAGAAGAAGAAACAATAATTCCGATAAGTGAAATATATTTAAATTTCAGTTTTTATAAATTATTTAATTTAATGTTCCTATCTTTTATTTTTTATGTCACAGAATTTTCCAATATGGACCTGAATTTTACTTTTTGTTGGTTTTGAAGCTTGAAATTTATTTGAATTAATGCAATTCTTAATTATTATTTTTTTATGCTTTCAAAGTGTTTATGTACTTTTTGTACCATACAGTTTTTCGTATGCAATTGAATTAAATATACATCTTTACTTTGAAGCAATAAATAACCTTGGCTTTGTAATCACATGCAAGATTGAAATTTTGATTTACTACTTGATTTTGCCACCCAGAATTGGATACCTCCAAAACAGGCTGTTTAAACGCTTCAGCAGCTTCTTCAGATGTTGAAAAACGTTCACTGCGCATTTTATTTTTGATATTGGGGAGCAAAAATAAATCATTAGGTGCCAAATCAGGACTGTAAGGTGAATGACCCATTAATTCGATCTTTTGGGTGAAAAACTTAAAAGCTTTTTTATGTGGGCCGATACGTGAGAGCTCGCAATCGTCAATAGCGGGTGTTTTCCCGAAATCTTCTGGCAGTAACTGGTTCTGTATACAGAATTGATCATTTTAGGTTTTTTGGTGGTATAGTTGCGATATGACCACATTTTCTGAAAAAAAAAACAATCCTAATAGTCACCTTTGAGGCGCTTCTTCCGCTCTCAACTTTTCTTGGATTAAGGTCGTCTTGGAACACTCATGCTGCCGATTGCTGTATACTGCTCTCATTTATGCCCAAGGATGCCTCTCTTTCGCGATATGTCACATGATGATCTTGTGTTATCGATTGGCGCACAAAATCGATTGTTTCTGGCATAACAGTCATTTTTGGATGGTCTTTATGAAATTCATTCTGCACAGATCGACAGCCACGTTGGAGCTCGTTGTATCAGCGTTTGACAGTGTTTGCTAAGTGTGGCGCTTCACGAAAAGCACTATAGGTAAGTTGATCAATGAACTCCTGTCTCGATAATCCACGTCGAAAACCATAGTAAATCATCGCAAGAAAATATGCACGATTTAATTCCATCTTTTGGGTAAAATTAATTTTTCAGCTCACTGAAAAAGAACAAATAAAGCTCGTAAGTGAAAATGTTCTATGTAAGTTTATGCTAAAAATACCAAACTTTCTGATAAAAATATCGAAATACAGTTCATCACACGTAGTGTTGCAAAGGCGAAAAATATAAAAAGCAGCCCCCCTGGCGGCCGCCGTAGCCGAATGGGTTGGTGCGTGATTACCATTCGGAATTCACAGAGAGAACGTAGGTTCGAATCTCGGTGAAACACCAAAATTAAGAAAAAAATTTTTCTAATAGCGGTCGCCCCTCGGCAGGCAATGGAAAACCTCCGAGTGGATTTCTGCCATGGAAAAGCTCCTCATAAAAATATCTGCCGTTCGGAATCGGCTTGAAACTGTAGATCCCTCTATTTGTGGAACAACATCAAGACGCACACCACAAATAGGAGGAGGAGCTGGGCCAAACACCCAATTATATATATATATATATATATAGCCCTCGTATAACTCTTTGTCCAGAGAGTTTGAACAAAAACCACGCCCACGTGCCGTATAACATGAATGATGCCAAATTACTAAAATTTGTTGCAACAAATGAATCTCAAAAAGAAATACGGCACAAACTTTGAAGTACAAGAGGTACCACGCCCGTTTATGGGCGAATGTATGTATCTCGAAATAGGCTTAATAAAACTCGCTCAAGAGATATATAGATTCATTTAACTCCTATCATAGGGCGTCAAAATCCGATCTTAGTTCTAATACGATAGCCAAAGATCTTTGACAGTTGGTTTGTTTGTGAAATCCGAGGCAATGTAGTTAATGATTCGTTAACGAGTTAAATAACAGTCAAGTAGATTGCTGGCACGGCTGTTCTAGTTTGGTAATAGAATACAATCAGCACCTCCAAGCAGGTGTTTTACTTCTTTTGGTCCACGAGTGGTATTTTGTTTCCCACCCACCTTACACATAGGCCCAGCATTCCCCGATCCGCCAACTGGGGACGCCTGCAATGGGAGACAAGCAACTGAGCACCTCATTTTGAACCGCATAATTATTATTGAAATCGTTTTTATCCGATCCACTATGCATGTGTAAAAAATTAAAAAAATCTAAAGTTTCGTTCATTCCACTATGTTTAGTTTGTTTGATTCAACAAATTCACAGCTAGCACAAATTTAATTTTACTGAATTGCGCCGAGGTATATAAAGTTCTGGCTGGGCCGAGTTTATCTAACCTTGTTTGTTCTTGTCATTAAGTTTACAGTACAAACATTTTCCGCCTCTATTAAACTATAAAATTGTACAATTATAAGATTTACTTTGTTTTAAGTTTTGATATTTAGAATAAAAGTGTATATTTTTTCGTTTCCACTTGAAAACTAGTCATTTTCACAACTTTCGTGTAGTTTAAGCTACTTTGAGTCATAAGGTAGGACAGACCCCTGTCACGAAAATGTTTAACAGGGAACTTAGTAGAGGTTAACAGTAAATGGATTTTTTTCGTTTGATTTTTTTTTATAAAAAAAACAAGCAAGTTTTATATAATTGTTGTTATTTAATGGTCACAAACGCAGTCACGAGTGTATGCTATTTTTAAATTTGTTTACGCTCAGTTAAAAAAATTTCAATGCATTATTTACTAATTTTTCTTTTTCTTTTAAAATTACAGTTTCACACATGCCTGATAAAGGCGTGAAAACACTTGGGGCGGTAGATCAGATAGTCTCTATTCTCTACATTTGAAGTGAAGTAAATTTGCGTGACGTTGGAAGTGGTTCGAATGACTGTGTACTTTAGAATTACAGTAATTACATAATTGTATGAGATATTTTAGGCCAATAGCAAAATGAGCCGTTTGCATGAAATAGTGCATCCTGTGAAAAAGGAATTTCGTCGAGATAAGTGCGGATTCGATCACACGCCGGCGGATGATTTTGTAAAGTCACAAGTAAGTATGATAAAAGATTCTCGCGTAACTGGTAGATTAAAATATATTTCAAAACCTTCTACAAAAACCATTTAAATTACATTATTGTGGGTGGTCCATATGCCAACACATTTATTCATTGGCAGAGCCCCACCCACTGTTGACCAACTTAAGGAAAAATTGGAAACTTATTTCTAAAGTCAAGTTGCCTGCACAGTTCGTTTATTGAAAAAAGGCTTTCGCCGAAATAAAGTATCCACCGCGTGTGCAGAATGGAAGTTTGCGAAACTAGTTTGCTTGTGGACAGAACTGACGTTCCATGAATATGGCTGCTGTGACAAAGGCTGTGTACCTCAATTCAGGACATCATACAGCCGTTGATATCAGCAGCTCAAAATTTCACATTATAACAAGACATTCACGTGAAAATCTCAGGTTATTCGCTTTCAAGGTCCACTTGTCTCAGTAATCCCAGACAAGCGTCTATGTCTTTAGTTATCGCTTCTTATTTAGGGCCCTACATCTGCTCCTGGACCCATTCGCGTGTAGTGCAAATTTTGAAATGTAGAAATTTAGAGCATTGTTTTTGACGATCTTTGTTTTAAGCAGAATGGCAGTCACTTGCAACAGTCGATATTTTTCCGCAGAGTTTATCCATTTTGGATATACACCGTTGAACACATTTTGAGTTAGTGCAAGGGGTCATAATTGCTTCAATAGCCGCTTGGGTATGAGTGAAAATGTTTGTCGGAGTACTAAGATTTTCCCAAGTTTCACATAAACTTAGAGGTTGTTACTCAGCGCGTCATTACGATTCACCGGCGACATTCTCCGTGCCAATGTTTACAATTTACGTAAAATACAAAACTGAGAAATCTAAAACTTACAGCTCTCTACGTTTTCTAAGTTGCGTGGAGCTTAGGCTAACCAGGCTGATATGGTAGGCTGATATGGTAGGTTGGCCTAAGCTATGTATGTAAAATTATGTCTAAGTCTTGGCTAAAAGAGCTATAATACAAATAAATACATACTATATGACATTTTTAAAGCTATTTTTTTTTCTAAAGATGATACTGATACTGTTACCATTGTTTATTTTTTACACAAAAGACGCCAAGGTTCATTCATATAAGATGGTGTTATTTGAACAGCTGATTTGTGTTTCTTTCTCTCGCTTTAATAGTTTGAATGTCAAAGTAATTTTATTTACATTTTGATTGAAATACGTGGAACCAAGGCGTGTCTATGTATACAAGGTGGTATTATTAGAACAGCTGGTTCCTTCTTCTATCATTCGCCTTCAACTTGCAACATTAGTAGAAGGGAACGGCGATAAGTTTTATATACATTCAATTCGAATAGCTACAAATAAAATTGTTGAAAAACATCTCCAGCACATTGAGTATCAAACGCAAGAGAAATTGCACCATCCCACTATATATGAGGTAACCGAATTCGGTGGTTACAGTGCAATGAGTTTTGCCCGCGAGGAAATTTGTTTCGACTTTTTTACAATTTCTCTTTTCTCAATTGACAAACTTTTTCGAGATCTCGCGTATCGGCTTACATAAAAGAGTTTTCGAGCACTCCAAAGATCGAATTAATGTGCCTTGATTTGGCCCCCAATGAGTTGTTTTGTCCAAAAACATCAAAAATAAAATGCGAAGTCAACGTTTTCCAACGGCTGAAGAAGCTATTTGAAGCCTCTAAGCAGCTCATTTTGGACGTGTCCACTTCTGAGTGACAAAAATGCTTTAAAAAGTGGTTCAGCGAATGCAGAAGTGTATTGACTTCCAAGGAGAGTGTATTGAAAAGCAATAAAGAGATTTTCAGTATTACTTTACTGTGATTTCATTATTGAGCGGAAAATATAAAAGACAGCCTTTGTACTTTATTGTTGTCTAGAGCAGCTCAATTGGCCTTGGCCAAGGATGATAGATTTACCAGGTTTGCTCCTTAACTAAGTCGAAAAAGAAAGTTGTGAGGGGAACTTCAGCTGTCACGTCACTTGGGAGATTCAGCCGTATTCTGCATGATCATTTCACCTGTATTCACACACTCGTGCAATCAATAGTTTTTCAGATAGCAACGGAGATTCATGGATGAGTTTTTTCGTATATCATCAACACAACCTCAGTTTGTTTGTAAACACATCCCAAGTCACGTCAGCCCATCAGCTGATTCTGTCAAATTCACTCAGAGACGAATAACAGTCTACTAAAGAGCACACCTCTACTACGGATCACTGCTCTATAGAATTTCAGCAACAACAAAATACACGCCATTGTTGTTTTTGCTCTACTGCTGCTATGCTCTAGATGTAGCTTAATTCAAATCACCAAAATGCAAAAAAAAAAATTCGTACGTGTAAATTTTTTTTATACTATAGCTATTCCTTATAAGAACTCACCTTGGAAGACACGCACGCAATTGATCGATTAAGTGTCGATCTGTTGGTGTCCAAACACTTAACATAAGTGCTTACGATACCAAGTATTTTAAGTATTAATTTTAAAATAGTTGTTTTAGTTGGTACCAGTAAATAGATAGTGAAGTAAATATGATTACAATTCTAAGTTTCACTCGGTTCTTGACACGTAATATTTTCTGAAGTACTGCACACATTCTACTTTAGATCTCAACAAGCGTATGGCGATTCGCGCTGATCATATTTTACAGCATCCAATATAAAATTAACGGAATCTTAATTTCTCGCATTTCTTCGGAGCTGCATCAGCAGATCGAAGTTTGTTGGCGTAAAATTAATATTCCAATTTTTTTTTTAATAATTTTTTTCCTAAACAATTTTTTTTTGCTAAACTAATCATTCAATATTGTTTTTGGATAACTTCTTTAATAAACACAAAAAATGATTTTGAGTGGTGGAAATCTTTATTTTGACTTATACGCGCTCTATTGCCTGTCTGTTTGTACGGGGTGGGCCATATAGCGTTTGCTTTTTGAACCACCTATTTTTTTGAGAATGGTAACACAAATGACATGTCAAATGTGTTCATAATTTACTTAAAGGTTTGAAATTTACGAAATGGGACGCTATACGCTTGAACAAAATTGGGAAATATTGAAAACCTATTTCCAAAGTGGTGAGTCTTCTTCTTCTTTTCTGATGAAGCTCATTTTCACATCGGTGGCTACGTCAATAAGCAAAATTGTGGATTTGCTCAACGAATTGTTTCGAAAAATTGAAGAGGATGACATGGACGACATTTGGTTTCAACAGGATGGTGCAACTTGTCACGCTGCCAAAGTTACACTCGAACTTTTGGCTACCGTTTTTGAAAACCGAATAATCAGCCGAAATTCCGATATCAATTGGCCGCCTCGGAGCTGTGATTTAAGTCCGTTGGACTATTTACAGTAAAGCTAGTCGTGGCAGTCAAAATAAAAGAAACAGTTTGAAAAAGTATTGATTAGTTTTTTTTTATAGCCGATTCAAAAAGCAAATTTTACATGGCCCACCCTTTATATTGCAGCTATCTAGTTCGAAAGTGTCAAATACGATTGCAGTACGTTACCTTTTGCTAAAATTAAGTGTCCAATAGGGGAATTAATTTTGCGCCACCCTGTGAAGGAAATAGATGCTCAAATACCATGGTATTCCAGCCGCAATTTCTGAAATTATATGTACATATGCAAATTATATGTACATCTGGGCGGCCGCCGTAGTCGAATGGGTTGGTGCGTGACTACCATTCGGGAGTGCGTAGATTCGAATCTTCGTGGAGGAATATCAAATAATAGAAGAAGTTTTTTCCACTAGCGGTCGACCCTTGGCAGGTAATGGCCAACCTACTAGTGTATTTCTCCCATGAAAAAAGCTCCACATAAAAGCCATTTGCCGTTCGGAGCCGGCTTAAAACTGTAGGTTCCTCCATTTATGGAACAACATCAAAATGCACACCATAAATAAGAGGAGAAGTTCGGCCAAACAAATAAATAAAAAAAAGTGTACGCGCCAATAATTTGTTTCAAGTATGTATGTGCATCTCAGTGGTAAGGATGGCATGACTTCATTTCATTTTAAGAATGGGTAAACTTTGCCTGGCGGCCGCCGTAGCCGAATGGGTTGATGCGTGATTACCATTCGGAATTCACAGAGAGAACGTAGGTTCGAATCTCGGTGAAACACCAAACTTAATAAAAAGTTTTTTTCTAATAGCGGCCGCCCCTCGGCAGGCAATGGCAAACCTCAGAGTGTATTTTTGCCATGGAAAAGCTCCTCATAAAAATATCTGCCGTTCGGAGTCGGCTTGAAACTGTAGGTCTCTCCATTTGTGGAACAACATCAAGACGCACACCACAAATAGGAGGAGGAGCTGGGCCAAACACCCAAAAAGGGTGTACGCGCCAATTATATATATATATATATAAACTTTGCCATTTGACCAGTTTAGCCCTATTTAAAAACATTTTGTTTACCCTGATTGCTTGAGGGCTTTTATGTAAAAGGTGATATTTATTTGCCATCTACGGCCAATCATTCGCATTTGATCCAAAAGAACGTCTTCAGTAAACCGGTCTTCTTTTTAATATCTGAAAAGTATATTCCTTATTTGTTATTCGGAAATTACGTACACAAATAACGCTGGGTAATTTGTCCATCATCCTACTAAATATACTGCCCTTAATACATACAAAATTACTTTCAAGGTTAGTACAAAATTTTAAATAAAGTTCTCAGTGTTCGAGTAGAATTTCAAGGCATATGTTGAAAATCCCAAACTTGAAAAGCCAGAAGTGGTATTTGCAGCCGTGCGAAGAAAAACAAACGAGGCACTGCCTACTTACAGCTGGTCAATATTTGTCTGTGATATCATATTTTATTAAAACGCATGATTGCAAGGTGCTTGCCATGTCCACGTACATTGCCCAACTAGAGACGATTCGAAATCGCCTTCAATGTGGCATTGCTACGTAGCTTGCCTCAATTAGGGTCATCGTACATACAAAACACAAATAAGAGGGTTGGCTATAGTACGAAGGCCTGGAAGGAAATCTGCGTACAGCAGTGTTTGTGTGAAGAATTTTAAAGCACGACAGATGCATCCATTATGACCTGAAAGGTTTTGGGAGGTGTGGCTGCCACAGTCATCACTTGCCTCAAGTAATGCAACGTTGCCTTGATCACCTTGAGAATGGCCGATGTGAATTCAGTTCGTTCCGTTGGTGTCGGCTGGAATTAGTTATGCTATATGTACACGTATCAATATGTGTGTACGTGCGAAGGAAAGACTAAACCATCGCATGATCCAACCAATACCACATTTCCGCAACTATTTACTAACAACAGCAATAGCGCAATAGCGAATAAATAAAAGCTACTTCGTGGCCATCAGTTGGCGTTTGACCGCATTATTAATTAAATACTCGTAGTCATTAACAATGTACAATAAATTACACAGCTACACCCTTTCCTAGGAATTTTGTGTATTCGTTGCAACTTTTGAAGTACTCTTTTGTTTTTATTTTAATTCATTTGTTTCTCATTTTATACTTTTATATTGTTATCCTTTACAGTGGCAGAGTCGCACCAAAAGTGTTGCATATTTAATTTATCGTTGGCTTATTGCGCTGTTTTTCACCGCCGTCGTCATAGATTCGATGCTCGAGAAAGAGGAGGGTTCATCGACGAACTTTTGGCTGTACTTTATTTACCTGACAAACTGGGGTGTTATGCTGTGTATGCTTACAAATATATTGGGTGCAATATTAGTGACCGCATGGCACTTTCATCCCGAGTACGCGGGTGTGTAAAAACTCATTTTCTATTTATTAAATACTCGTAAAAGCACCTTTACTATAAATATATATAATTTGTACTATAATATGCTTTCTTTTGTAGATAAACTACTGAATCTGGAGTCACTGACTAGTCCATTCGTTATTTATTGGAGCATGCACATAATTTCTCTAGTCCTTTCAATAGTGATAACCGTAATTTACTGGAGCGTTCTTTATAATGGTAAATAACAGCTTATGTAGAATTGTAAAGGGTCTTTTAAAACATGCGCCTCGGTGTTGTTTTAAAATAAAACAAGTAAAAAGTTATGTATGTATATTCTTCCAGGATTCACTATTTTTATTACGGCTCTTAACAATTATCTGTGACAAATGACAAATTATATCATTTAAATGAGAAATGGCATCACCGTCTACAGGTAAACTTCGCCAAACAGTCGATTCACGAACGCCTAATTATTGAGAGCGTCGAAATATCGATGTTGAAGGTTTTTTCGAAACTATTTACGCTATAACAGCAAAGCTCTCAATAGAACGCCGAGTTTTAGGTCTCCCAGTTCCTTTACTACTAGGTGCGCAGCTAAGTTCCCGCTGTTTGTCAATAGATGCCGCCAGCAGTGAGTGCTAGTCGATTCTAACATAACTTAAACGTCATAAACCAAGCTTAGACATATGGTAAATAAACTGCTTCGACACATTAGTTTGTTTTGGTTTCATGTACTTTTGGTTTTGTGAAAATGTCTGATTTTGTGCCGAATAATCGTAATTTGCGGGAAGTGTTGATTTTCCTCTTTCATTCGAAAAAAAAATGGCGGGTGAAGCGCATCGAGAGCTACAAAAAGTTTATGGAGATGCTGCTTTAAATGAAACAACGTGCCGAGGTTGGTTCTGTCGCTCCGGTTCCGGACGGTGATTTTAATGTTGACGACCGTCCGCGTGAAGGATGGCCGAAAACCTTCGAAAGCACTGAATTGGAGGCATTGCTCTATGAGGATCCGTGCCAAATGCAAGAAGAGCTTGCTTCACTAGAAGGAGTTACCGCCAATCCATTTCCAAGCGATTACATGCTTTGGGAATGATTCAGAAATAAGGGATTTGAGTTCCTTATGAATTAAAACCAAGGGATGTTCAACGTCGTTTTTTCGCTTCTGAACAACTGCTCCAGCGGCAAAAAACGAAGGGTTTTCTTCATCGCATCGTGACGGGTGATGAAAAATGGATTCATTACAGCAATCCAAAGAAAAGAAAGTCATGGGGACTACTCGGTCATGCTTCTACGTCGTCGCTTCGGCCGAATATTCACGCTGCGAAGGTTATGCTATGTATTTGGTCAGATCAAGTTGGTGTTATTTATTATGAACTGTTAAAACCCAGCGAAACCATCACTGGGGATCGGTATCGACTTCAATTGAAGCGATTGAGACGAGCACTGCGCGAGAAGCGGCCGCAACACGCGGAGAGGCAAGAAAAAGTGATTCTACAGCATGACAACGCTCGGCTTACGTGCCCAAACTCGTTAAAACCTACCTGGAAACACTGAAAAGGGAAATCCTACCCCACCCGCCATATTCTCCAGATATTGCACCATCCGATTATCACCTGTTCCGATCGATGGCACATGGCCTAGCTGGCCAGCAGTTCCATTCATATGAAGACATCAAAAAATGGCTTGATCCGTGGATAGCCTCAAAAGATGAACAGTTTTACCGTGACGGTATACGAGATCTACCAGAAAGATGAAAAAAAATAGTAGCCAGCGATGGGCAATACTTTCAATGATTCATTTGTAATCATTTAAAAAAAAAAAAAAAAAAAAAACTGCGAGAACTTAGTGGGGCTCCTAAAACTCCAGAAACTGTTTCTTGAAATTTTTGAAAATTTGTTTACCAAGCTTTAAATTTTCGACTCATTCGGACGATTATTTTCACCAAAAAAAAAAATAACGAATTTTGAGATACGTTGCTCATAATAAATTAAATTTAATTTAATTAAAATTCTACATTTGTCGACTTGACAGATATCAAAGATGCCATAAAAAAAAGGTACCGTCTAGAAATTATTCGGTACTGACATATAGGTGTTACTTTTGAAAGACTCTTTACAAGGTGGCGCAAAAATATTGACCTTATCGAAGATTTTTCCTTTTTGCATATGGCGCCATACGTTAATCAGTAAACAAACAGACAAGCAATGGAGCGCGTAAAGGTCAAAATAAATAATTCCACCACAGGAAATCACTTTTTTATTTAGTAAACATTTTATTCAAGAATAAAATTGTATAATTAATTTTGCGTTACCTTAAATGTATATAGTTTTAAGTCATTCAAGTTTTAATTTATTGTTAAAATATTTTGGTTAATGTCAAAAACTTCCAATTTTGCAGACATCAGGAATAGCCATTACTTATAATTGTTATCAATATAATATATATAAATGAAATTGCCAGGAAAGGCTCGATAGAAGCGGTTTCAGTTGCCCCCATCTCAGACACCGGGGTACCATTGATGGTTGTTAAAAGGAAACTGCACAATTACTTGCTTAAAAAAGCGCAAGACAGATGGAGTTCTATCTTATCGTTAAATTAAATTTCCAAACTCATAGCCATTCAGAGTTACCGGTCACTGGATGATCGTAACTCATGCGGAGAAGTTTGGACTTCCGTACAACCCCCATTGCAGAAGCTGTGCAAATCCGGCAGAGAAAAAGGCTGCTGAACACATTCTTTGCAAATCTTCAGGTCTTTCTTGAAGTTCCTTAGTGTGCTTTTCGGGGATAGCCTGAAACAGTTCTCCAGTCTAGATCCCGTTTCTCTCCTCTCCTACATAAACAGTACTGGATGATTGTAGATGGTTTTTCTTGCTTTAAATTGTGAACATTTTCGCTGGTAGGGGTCTACTTGTAATGCACCCGTGGTACTCTTGAAATGTAACCTACCTATCTTTCGTTAGGTGTTTGGGCGAGTTTCTAGAACAAGTCGTGTTTTGTTTGCTTTCACATGACAGATTTACAATTTATTTTTATTAAGGGATCGCGGTGGTCTAGAGCTCGAAAATTTAGGGTATTTTCAGTACAAAAAAAAAAATGAAAAGCAATATTTAAATTTTTTAGGCTTATTATTTAATTTCTTTTACATACAAAAATCACAAAAAATTTTTTTTTTTTTTCATTTTAATAATTTAAAAAATGGCGCTGAAGTCGACTCTTCCGAAAAATTGCGCCTGGACGGTGCTGTCCATTTTGGCTCTTCTAAATTTATGTGAAACACAAACACCAAAAAAAATTATTAATCAGTATTACTGTAGCTATGTCGCACTAGAAGAATAAAAAAAATTACAAATTTGCACTCTAAAAACCGATTTTTTCAGTTTTTTAATAAAAAAAATAAGAAATAATTGAAATAATTTCAGACGATTCGATGGTAAGGGTATTTTGACAACTCCTGGCTGAAAAAAGTCGTTTCGAGATAAATGAGTTTAAAGTTTTAGGCACAGGAGCGCGCGAACCGTTCTCTACTTAGTTAATGGATAATTTTTATTATTAATTTAATTTTTTAAATTTCTAGACCCCCGGGTCCTGTTAGAAACTCATTGCCCGGCTACGACGGCCTGCGTTTCAAGCACCAGCGAAGTCAATCCTAGCCGAGCCTATGTCCAGCGAAAATGAATTGTTTTACTGTAGGATAGTGTACTATAGCTCTAATAATTGCGCAAATCGCTGAGTGATAACAAAAATTCGCTTTGTTGCATATTGTGGGGAAGCGCTCATTCACCGATGAAGTCTCTATCACATCCCAAATCCTATGGTCTGCCCAACCAACAAAGCAGAAATGCCTTCCCCATTAAAGCACCAAACATTTCAAGTTGATTAAAGTTCTTAAAACATAAGCAATGGTAAAACACTACCCCGTATTTAATTTTCGACCACCGCCATGACTTTAAAGCGACATTCAACAGTAAAGATGACATTTAAAAATGAAAATAAATTTTTTATACAATAAATGTTGTCATCTCAGCAAATCAGTTAGTTTCGACTTTCGATCTCGCCTTCAAACGGCTCCAAATTCTTATCATTAGTAATTTGTTGGACGGATACTATACATTAGGGTGCCTCAGCAAAAACAGTTCCACCGGAATTATAAATAAAATATGTTAAATTTTAGGATTTCTGCCAAAATATGATCAAAAAATATTAAATGAGATGGACCGATTTGACAATGAAATGAGTTTTTAGAAATATATTTTCCAAAAAATTACGTCAAATGATACAAGAGTTTAAGCTTCAAAAATGTATCAACAGAATCAAGATAATGTGATTTTTGGAGATACTTTCAAATCGGCTCGACTCATTTAATAATTTTCGAAATATTTTGGTGACAGTCTTAAAAATAACATATTTTAAAACTCCAACGGAAAAACAGAACCATTTTTTGGCACAGAAGCAATAAGATTTTTGATAATCTGGCATTTTTGCTGGCACAAACCACTTTTCCTTATCGCCATTTATGTCGTCCCGTTTTATTCACGTGTACAAAATCAGAATGTTGATATTCTCTATACTGATCCAATTTAAAACATGTTTTCATGGTTTTTTAGGGACATTGTCATATTGAAATGGCCACGAATTGGGCATGCTCCACTCAGCATAGGGAAGCGTCAAATTTTCTTGGATGTACTTATACATAAATCTGCCCATTATACCATTTATTAGATGGAAAGGGCCGATACCATACCCGGAATAGGCACCCCTTACTTTTAAGTTCGGTCTGCATGCTTAAAAGTACCTTGAGAGTAGCAGGGATTTTACTGCTTATTTTTTGGTCGACAAACTCTTCACATTCCATCCGAGTTTCTCAAGTTAAACTTTGGTTCATCAGAAAATAGGACGTACTCACCAGCTGACATGTTCATGAGCAAATTTTAGGCGAGCTCAGTGCTTTTTCTCGACATTTAATGGCTGCTTGGTCGCCCTATAACATTTTAACCAAGCTGCGCATGCTCTTCTTTGAACTGTGTGACTGCTTACAGTTAAGTTAAGGCCCTTACGTCGCTGATTGCGAATTTGTCGGAATATTTTTTCCATTTCTCTTACTAGTCTGTAGCTTCTTCAAGTACGGTACTTTGTAGTCGTCCGCCGCGTTGTTTCGACGGCTCCGGACTTTTTAATTTGTTGAAAATGAAATTTACCTTTACTCTTGATTTGGCTAAGCAAAACTCTTCCGAAATCCAATATCTGTGTGTTCACATTTTAGTAAAATAAATTTGCCCTCTCAAATGAAAGAAATGTAGATGATGCAAGTTCTACATAACTTATAATATCATGGACGGACAGACGGAAATTTAGTCTAAATATATAAAAAAGTGGATGTTGTTTTATCTGATTTCAAAAACATTTATGCATGGCATGGCCGCCACTGGATTGCTTGTTCGGCTGTGGCTGCATATGCCTTTGAGAACGAAGAAACATCAACCAGACGACGGTCCACGCAATTAGGCATCATCAGATGGACCCTACTGTGAACTTTAGAGAAATACTTATAAATGTTCCCATACAAAGTGCAAACAATGCAAATCAATGTCTGTTGATCTTCAGTAGCGTGTGTTACCTTAAAATCATCCTCAATCTCAGCAAAGAAAAGGCCTGCTTTATCTCGAAAATTATCATGAGTGACGAGGCGCATTCTCACTGAAGCGGTTACGTCAATGCACACAATCTTCTTTTTTTTGGGGCACCGACAATCCGCGTGTGATGCACGAAAAGTCATTATATCCACTCAAAGTCCCTGTGTTGGCAGGGCGTTCAGGCGCCAGTAGTAATTGAGTCGTATTTTTTTAGAGGATGTCATCGACAATACGCTCCCTGCGGACGAAGGTCTTCTTATTGTCGGAACTGTATGTGTGGGGCTTGGTGAACATGTGGTTTTAGCAAGACGTTGCAACCGCACACACAGCATAGGCCACAATGGATATTGTGAAGGAACCATTGTTTGGCCGCGTATTCTCCGACATGTGCAGCAATATCGCCCAGTTTAACCATTCCAGACTTTTTTCTTCGGGGCTACTTGAAGTCGCGAGTGTACGCCAATAAACCTCAGACAATCACGGTCCTTAAGAGTATAAGCATTTATTATCAGAAATCTTGCGGAAAGACATGGAGAACGTGATAAAATGAAAACGAAAGTCTGTCAACATTAGCGGCAGCCACTTCATCTTTTCAATTTGACAGAAACAATTTGAAAGGTCTAAAGGCCGCCGTAGCCGATTGGGTTGGTGCGTGACTGCCATTAGGGAGTGCGTAGGTTCGAATTTCCGTGCATGGAACAGAAAAAAACGGCGCCAGTTATTTATTTATTTTTTAATTAAAGACGTACATCTCTAAAAATAATTTTTTTATTTACCAAATAAAAAATTATTCGGAAACAAATTTGGATGATTAATTTTGCACCACTTTGTACATGCTTATCTATCTCGGTTCTTTATGCTGTTAAACATAACTGTTATGTATACACAAATGCGCGTATAAAAAGTATGAAGCCATTTGTAATTTTATTCATATAAATATATGTATATATACAGGAAGCTGATATTTTAGATATTCTATAGTATAAATAATATTTTGTTTGCAATTGTTATTAGTGTATCACTGCAATAAATTTTCCAATTTATTTACATTCTACTCTTAACTATTTCCAGCTGCAGAGAGTTCATTAAACGCCACCAATGTGCTGACACACGCCTTCAATTCCATTTTCATGTTCATAGATTTGCTGATTGTGGCGCATCCACTACGGCTGCTACACATGTTTTTGCCAGTATTGTTTGGTCTAATTTTTGCAATATTCTCTGTAATATATCAGAAATGCGGCGGCTTGAACAGGTGATTAATTTACCTATAAATTTTACGCAATTCGTACATTCTTCTGACCAATTGAATTATAGGAGAGGTAAACCTTATATTTATCACGTGATCGATTGGCGTCAACCGTTGAGCGCGACCTTTGTAGTGGCTGGTGTACTGCTACTTACCTGCTGTATCTACATTGTGCTCTTCACCATCTATAAGTTGCGCACTTTACTCTACAGACGTATCAACAAAGCATGCTACTATTTCCCAACAACAATGCCGAACACTGTGAGTGCAGGTGTAGAAAAGTCAGCAAATGGCACTTTACCTAAAACGGTTAAAGGCACCGGTATTCAACACTCACCTTCGGGCATCTCAATGGTATTGGGCAATTTCAATGCAACGACTGGCTATCATAATCAGGTGTTTACGACAAGCAACGAGAAGTTGGATAAGTATTAAGTGGTAATTGGGGGGAAATAGGGGAATTTAGTGCAAATATCTACATACGAGTATGTTGTAGTAAATAAAAGTAGTTAAACACTGTTTTATTTGTACATAATTGGCATTTAAATAAAACTAGCGGTAGTGTAAAAATGTAATCTTAATTTTAATTAATTAAACTGTCTTAAAATTTACTAAATGCCTATCAAAGATGGGGCGGGTAGCACTGTTTTTAAGAACTGGGACTTCTCAGAGGGAACTGGGGCTTTCTCCAACATAAACCACCGAAGTAGCGGTGACGTAAGTTTTTCTGATATTTCGCGAAAATATATCAACTAAATCTAAAAGTAACCCAATATTATAATTACAATAGTATTAGTGTTTTGAAGAGTATAAACTACAGAATAACAAATAAATTATTAAATAATAATATTAGTTTGGGGAAAAATAAATCCACTCGATCAAATAATTTAAAGCTTATGCCCGTTTCCAAGGTGACATTTCACACTAAAAAATTCGTTTGCTGTTTTTTGTTTATTCCGCACAGTTGTGAGTTACAGGGTGTTAGCAATAGAAGCCAACAAAGACACAATTCGGCACATTTTACAGTTTTTCTTTGATAAAGGCGAAAATGCAAGCTAGGCCGTTGAAATTTCGAATTGGTGTTTATGCTGTCGATACGGTAAGAGTCGATTCCGTTTAGGCATTTTTGATGTTAAAGAAATGATCAACGTCATTAACCTGCATGTTAGTAGTCGTAGCATCGCCCAGGAGCAAAGATCCATAAAACAATTTTAAACCTTTTGCGCAAAAATTTGACGCAAAAATAATGCATTTAATATTATATATTAGGTAACCCATTCGAGCCAAACGTTGGCTGAAAACGAAATCGTGTACTGCCATCTATCAAACGACGGCAAAACAACTTACAGACTGATTTTTGGGTTAGTTTGGATTTGGCAGCTATTGGAGTAAGACGTGTTTAGTGATTTTGGCTAAGATGAAAGAAGAGAAGTGTCGTTCGCTAAAACTAAGCAAAAATCAAAACAATGGATTTCTCCCGGAGGCGAAAACACTCCCATCGGCCCGAAAGGTTATGGCGACGATTTTTTGGGATGCGAACGGCGTCATCCTCATGGATTTTTTAAAAAAAGGAAGACGATCACCCGACAATACTACAATGAGCTATTGGAGTGCTTTCAAAAAAATTGAAGGAGACACGGCCGCATTAGGCGAAAAAGGAGGTTCTGTTTCAGCACGGTAACTCCCCATGAAGAAATGGTTCGAGGAAAAAAATTTGTTCAAACGAGGAAGTCATCGCCGAGACTGAGGTGTATTTTGGAGAGTTCGACAAATTCTATTTTTTTAAGGGGTTAAAAAATGGCAGGAGCGTTGGGAGAAGTGATAAATCGTGATAATATCGTGAACCCGACTAAATTGAAAAGTCAAAAAATGTAAGAGCTATAGATTTAATTGGCCTAGCAATATTCTTTCTTTTGTTTTAGTCTCAGAATGAGTTAAGGAATGATTTCATTCACAAATAGTTATGCAGGGCTGAACAAATCCAAATATATTTTAAGAAGAACAAAAGAAAAACATATTTTACAAGATCTACGGAGCAATCAAAACCCAATTGGTGGTGCAATGATTTTATTAGCAGGAGATTTTCGTCAAACATTGCCAGTGATTCCACGATCAACGCCTGCTGATGAACTCAATGCATGTTTAAAGTCCTCCAATTTGTGGAAACATGTCAAGGTATTACGCTTAAGCAAGAATATGTTTGTTGAGTTGCAAAATGACCAATATGGAGACATATTCTCTAAACAATTCATTGACAACTATACACACCTTGACTGGTGCATTAACTTTCCTCAAAGTTTTTGTCAGTTAACTCGATCAAAAGGTGAACTTATTCAAAAGGTGTTTCCAGATGTTGCTCAAAATTACAGAAACCATGATTGGTTGAGGGAACGGACTATATTGGCTGCAAAAGCATAGATGTAAATGAATTAAATCTCAAAATTCAAGAACAAACTACAAGCAAATTGAGGATATATAAATCAGTTGATTCGGCTACAAACCAAGATGAATTTTTAAACTCGCTGGATTTACCACGATTTCCACCTCACAATCTTCAATTAAAGGTTGGATCAGTAGTTATAATGTTGAGAAATATCAACCAACCGCGTCTTTGCAACGGCACACGGTTAGGAATAAAAAAAATTATTGAACAACGTGATAGAAGCGACTATACTGAAAGGAAAGTATAAAGGAGAAGACGTTTTGATACCACGCATCCCAAATGATTCCGACTGATGTGCCATTTGAATTTAAAAGACTACAGTTTCCAGTGCGGCTTGCTTTTGCTATGACCATAAATAAGTCCCAGGGGCAATCATTGGGTGTTTGTGGTCTTAATCTAGAAAACCCATATTTCTCGCATGGTCAATTGTATGTTGCCTGTTCCCGTGTTGGAAAACCATGAGATTTGTTTGTATATTCACCAGGTAATCAAACAAAAAACATTGTATATCATAAAGCACTACAATAAAAATAAAACATATTCACTTGATTTACAATAAAGCGATTACTGAAAATACTTATGCATATACGTTTTATTTCGTTATTCTTTATTATATCGGTTATTAACCCTATGTTAATAATAATAATAATAATTAATTATCTCTATGTTTTGTCCTTAAAGCAACCACTTTATAAATATTTGTCACCTTTAGGTTTGAACCTTAAGTTCCCCGCTTAGTTTGAAGCCATCTAGCAGACATCCCAGTCGGGATTTTTAGTGGGTCCCAAAAGCGTGACCAAAGTTCGTGGAAGCGATTATACTTAGGTCTCCTTAACCGTCACCATGATGATAGGGCGGTGTGTGAGTGTCAGCAGAGTAAAAACGTCTTAAGGTCGAAATATAAACTGCCACATTCAAAATCTAAATTCGAACGAAATCTGTCGGGTGCGCTAGTAGAAATAAGAAATAAAACGAAATATCCGATAAACGAATGTACCAAAAATTACAATTTCACTTTTAAAAACGCAAGAGTGTATCAAATTTTAATAGAGCACCCGCTTAAGTGAAAAATTTAAAAAAATATTGAGTATGGGAATAAGTTTCCGTCCTTTCTTAGCCAAAGTTACGAATTATTTAAACAATTAAATGACACATGATATTATGTGAAGTCTGTGCCATTGGAAGCTACAACTTTACTCCACCTTTCAGGCAGCATACGGATTCCTCTGACGAAAAATTCCACTTCTTTTGACTTGATTCATTCATTGAGTCAGTTGGCGATGCTCTCGTAAGAAGTGAACCGCTCTCCAATAAACGCTGACTGCATTGATCGGAACAGATGGTAACCCGAAAGTGCAATGTCTGGGGAATACGGCGGGTGTAGCAAGATTTCACTATTCAGTCCCTCTAAATATTTCTGGACCGATTTAGCAACGTGTGGTCTGGCGTTGCCTTGCAGCAAAGTTTGTCATGTCTACCGTTCCATTCCGGCCGCTTTTTTTTGAGAGCTTGATTCAAACACCAGTGATGGTTAAGGAGTTCATAATAGATGACACCCTTATTTTCTTCTGATCTCACCAGATGTATAACATAACCTTTGAAGCATGAATATTTTTTTCGCTGTCGATGGACCTGGTTCATCTGGCAGGCTCCAAAATTTTCGACGCCTAGGGTTATCATAATATATCCGTTTTTCATCGCCAGTGACGATGCGATGCAGAAAACCTTTTCTTTTCTATCGTTCAAGAAGCATCGTCGCCAAACGTCTCTCGATATACTTCTCCTTCAATCGATGTGGCACCCAGATACCTGCTTTGTGGGCTATTTCCATCGCAAGCAAATGTTTACCGACGGCTGATCCGCCAACATCCATCATCCAATAATTGTTGTACTCGTAGTTGAGTATCATCGAATTTTTTCAGTGCTCCTTCGCGATCTATACCACTCAAGTCAAGAATGTCAATGATCAATGATCAATATACGACACGTTTCAGCTGCACTTTTCTTTAAAAGATAATAATGAAGCATGACTTTCCGCAAATGCGGTTTTTTCGGGACGAACATAGACATTTTTGACATCAGATAAAAAAGGATCTTTACAGTTCAACGAATGTCAACTACGCCAATCGAGACCTTTGCGATATACACCTTCAAAGTATATTACTAGACCGAACACAAAAATATTTAGTATCAGCAGAGACACCTCTTTTACAAGAGCAGAAACTTATTCCTGTACCCAATATTAAAAAAAAAAATTGGTGAGACAATGCTTGAATATGGAAAACGCATACTAATAAAATAAAACGACTTCATTTGTAAGTAAATTCTATATTAAAACAAAAAAAAAAAAATAAAAGCATTTCCGCATTTTAGTTTACAGAAGCATTACCGCAGTTTTCCAAGCATTTCCAACAAAGAGATTACGAAAATACTAAATGTCTATTCTTAAGTTTTTCTCACTTTTTATATATAAGGTAACCCTATACATTTTTTTTTAATAAATTTATATTTCTCAGAGAAATGAGGATTAATTAATAAATTCGGTCTAAAGACTTCTTCATGTGATTTGACTAATGCCGAACTAAAAATGTCAAAATGACTGCAACTTTGTGCGATGGCTAATGTCTGTGTGCGTAATATATGTATATACATATACATAAATAAAGTTACAAACACTTTAAAATCAATACGTACGTACGCACGCACATAATAAACTATTAAGTCAATAAGTGCATATGGCAATTTTAAAAGAGCGGTCGATAACAAAAGTGTAAAAGAACTGCCACCGCCACTGATATGTACAATGTACATATATACATGCATACATTGTTTGCCGATTTTTACGACATATTCACATTTTGACTAGCCTCATAAAACGTTTACACTTTCAATAAATAATAAATTATAGTGCTTGTACTTCTGTAAAATATGGGTATTGCAATAAGGCGAATTTTCTCGAATTTATTGGCAATGGGCTCAATTTTAAAATGGAGGGTGAAATGTACCTCATACCAAGGCGGCAGCTTATGCAATCGGAAGCTTTCGATGTGGCATGTTGACTTACTTGCTTTACTAACTTTAGTGATATGAACGTGAGTAAACTCACGATACGTGTGAAGAGAAGTCAACGGGTTGCAACTTTCTAGACTGAAGTTTATGTACATTCCTGACCACAATAAAATTCTTTGAATTGCCCCGAAGATGAATTAGCAAGAATACCAATAAATTCTCCAAGCACGAGAGTCGTATGCCTTGATCAGGAAATTTAACCAATGTATTAGTGGATAATTATTTCTTTGAGTCTCGCACAGATGTAAAAGAGATGGACTATGTACAAGGTGGCGCAAAACTAATCGCCCCATCGGAAGAATTTTTGTAAATGGCGTCGTATGTCAATCATATTTGGCATTTGTCAGCTGCAGTTTACAAACATTAAGAGTGATCAGATTGGAGGTACTTTCTCCAATAGTTTTTTTTTTGACAGATTGATGCGTGTAATTACTGTCAAACTAAATACATAATTTGTTTTACAGCGTTTACAAATCGTACAATTGTGTTATGAAAATCGACCCCTGGCGTGAGTGAATGACGAACGGTATCGGGCCATGATAAAAGACTTTTTGATGCCGAAAATTGAAACATTGCATTAGTTAATCACGAGATACAGACAGAAGTACTCCAGCGAGTCAATCAAAATTGGGGTTTGAATTGGTGGCGACATTTGAAAGGGTTAGGTTAGGTTAGGTTAGGTTAGGTAGTGATGGTTGCCCAGAGAATGGGCCCACTTGGACGAAGAAGTTAGGTTCATCGTTTGTGATACCATTGCAAGAGGGGGAAAAGAAGTGAAGGAAAAAAGAGGACGAAAAGGAAAGGGATGGGGAAGGTTGAGTGTTTGTGGACTACGAACGGTGACTAGGCTGCGGTTGTGTTAACCTCTTTATGTTGCTGATGAAGTTCATCAGATTTTTGTTATCAACAAGTGCTATATCAGCAGGTGCAGAGAAGAAGTGAGAACCAAGATGTTTGAATCTTAGTCCCGCGAGAGCTGGGCAGCTGAGAAGCAGGTGCTGAGATGATTCCACCTCATCCTCCATACAGCTGGCGCAAAAAGGACTCGAAGTAATTCCGAGTCTCACGGCATGTATAGCCCGCGGACAGTGTCCCGTGAGGATGCCCACGAAATTCGAGAGATGAGATTTTGTCATCTTCAGAATATCCCTCGAGCGCCTCCTATCCAAACGTGGTCAGAAGGACTTCGCGACCTTACACGTTCGTGTACTTGCCTAGCGCTCGCTGAGTTGGTGCAAAGCCCATCCTTCCAGGAGTAGAGCGCAGGTTGTCAAAGGGATCCCGATCCTCTCCTTTCGCGGGCACACTACCTCACACACACTACTGAATGGTTCTACACAAAACTAATAAAGATTGCCCAATCAATTTGATCTAAATTGATCACCCTTTGCAAGCAATGAAGCGCGTAGAGACCAAAATAAATATTTCCATCACTCAAAATATATTTTTTATTTAGTAAAAAAGTTATTCAGAAACAGAATTGACAAACAGATGATCAATTTTGTGCCACTTTGTACAATTTAGACAGTAAGAATGGAAAACGGTATTGCTGAGTCATTTGAAAGGCATTCATTAGTGGTCCGTGTGTACCCAATTCTAAGGCAATCAACTGTTTTTACTTGATTCGATGGATGGATATTCCGATGGATCTGATCGACTTTATCTCAACTAACCAAGGACCATCCATTTATCTTATCATAAATGATGTGCGATAAATTATCGTAAATCGATGAACAATTGTTTCATTCATTCATTGTATCTCAACGCTGTCAGACAAAATTTCTAATTAATGGAACCTATTTACTTTCTCTTAACTCCTTTTAAACTGTATTAACTCCATTTCAGAAAATGTAAGGTTAGAGCCACCACAATGTTTGAGACCGATTTAAAAATTAAAAACTATGTGAAAACGTTGGAAACCCTTACATGTAGAATTTCTTAGATGAAATTGAAATAAATTTTATTTTCTAAAGAAGGTAATAATCTTAACCAGAACCATTGATGAATATGGCGAAACTCATTCTCTCATGTTGATCTTTCTCTGTATCGGAAATCTGGAAGTTTAGAGTACAATTATGTAACGAAAACTTTGTTTTAGAAAAACTTAAAACAAATGTTCTTATTTTAATTATATCTGCGTTTTTTTTTTTAATTTCAAAGAAAGAATTAAAAAGTTATGAATGTTGTATTCTTTCTATTGTTCACCATCAATCTTATATATATATTTATTTATTTATTTAATTAATTAATTAATACTCTAAAAATACAGTATTTTTTACAGACTATGAAACCAGATTAATTCTAAATAAATTCATCAAATTAAAATTAAACTCATAATTAATTAGTTTCAATTGTAATGAGTGAAAGAAAAAGATAACATTTCTTATAATTTACAGAGGAAGGTTATTAGATAATACTAAGAATTTAGTTCAACAATTCATTTAGTGTCAATTTGAAGTGGTTCCTTGTGGAAGAAAAACCCAGGCCATTATGATTTGAAAGCGAATTAAATTCTGCCAGAGTTCTAAACATCGGAATATTGGAAGCATAATTATGTAGTTCTTACTATCCCTAACCAGAAAAAATCGTGATTCCGTAAACTTTGCTGAGGAATATTGAAATTGATTTTCTCGAGTAGCGATGGGGAGTCAATAACCCCATTTATCAAATCGAAAAGGAAAGTAATGGAGGGAATAGTCCTTCTAATATCTAGTGAGCAAGCACCGACTTTTACAGGATGGAATTGATGAAATTTAAAGAACGCAAAGCATAACGCACAAAAGCGCTCTGGATACGTTCAGGGTTGAACTAATATTATATGACACGCATAATATGGTCTCCAAATAAAAACGGCGTATTCCAACTTCGAACGCACCAGTGACGTATATAACAAATTTAGAGTATATGGATCAACAAAGTCCGAACTAAAACGTCGAATAAACGCAAGTACGGAGTAAGACTTTGAAATGGTGTGATTTAAATGCTTTTGAAAAGAGAATTTAGAATCAAATACCACACCAAGATCCGTAATTTCACTTCGATTGGATAAACTAGAACCACAAATGTGGTAGGAAGTGGGTATAAGAGAACAAGATTTGGAATAAGAAATATAAAAAACTTGCTTGTATTTAAATCATAAGGTAGATTTAAATATAAGCAAGTTTTTTCTTTTACACCAAGCAACAACGTTATCTAAATCAGATTGGAGATTTAAAAAGTCCAATCCCCGAGTATATTTTTAAATCATCGACATACAAGAGAAAATTTGCGTTATTGAAACAATTAGTCATTAATAAAAAGTATAAAAAGTAGGGGGCCCAGTACTCTACCCTGAGGTACACCAGAGGATGCAATAAAAGAAATATATGACGCTCCATCAACATCAACAACACATTTCCGAGAGGAGAGATAGGATTTAATCCATTTTAAAAGAGTGGAATGGAATCCTATAGCACTTAATTTGGAAATTATAACCCTGTAATGTATTTGAAAAGTCTGTGTAAACAGCATCAACTAGAGTTTTTTTTTTTAACGATGATATACAATATTCAGAGAACACAGCAAGATTTGAAACAGTAGATGTTTCTTTCATGAAGCCGTGAAATATAACGATTAACTGCGAAATAAATTTTTTCTTTCACTATTAATTCAAATAATCTTGAAACCGTGGATCATTTGGCAATTGGTCTATAAATAGCAATATTGATTTTATTTCCACTTTTCAATACTGGATTGATGATTGTTACTTTTCAGGCATCTATATTATGAATTCTCCTCGTTCAAGGGATTTTTTAAACATTAACAAAAGTGGATAGGCGATTGCAGAACAGTTTTTAGGAAGATACGAAGATAGCCCATCTACATCAGATTTTGTTGATGTTTTGAGTTGCCGATATCAATATCAGAAAGCGTAAAAGTTACCTCGAGTGAAACTCATGAATTAAATCAGAGTCTACTTAAAAATTTGAACAAAAAAAATCTGCAAACAGATTGACTGCATCTATAGAAGTATGTGCTTCAGTTTCGTTATAGAAGACAACAGAAGGAATACTTGAGCTTGATTTCCTGGATTTAACATAACGCCAGAAGGAACTAGGATTTAATTTTATGTCCGATTCGAACTTGAGAATATAATTTCGCTTTAAATCCCTATCCAAAGATTTAAGTTCTCTAGAGAAATGTAGATATTTATATTTATCTGTGATAGAATGAGAAAACTTAAACTTTTTGAAATATTTATTTCTCCAATTTTTTAGTTTTCTCAGTTCCTTGGTATGCTACGGTACTCTATATGTGTATATACACATACAGTCTGTCTAAAAAAAGCGTGATCTGCAAAAATACTCGTTTTCCATTTTGTTAGGTTTGTGAGAAATCTAGAAAGCGTACGTTGTTTTTGCAAAATGTATGGAAAACGATTTGAAGCAGTGTTGTATGTACACACCTTAAAGGTCCAAAAATTTCAGGTGCATCTGCAGCAAAATATTTGAAGATGTCGAAGACGTTCACAAACAAATGGGTGCAATGGAATAACGAAGTTAAAAAAGTTGATGACTTCCCGGGATGTGACCCAAAAAAATATCTCTCCAAAGCAAAATCAGAAGATCATCGATTTGTTTGTGACACAGCCGAGCTTATCGTTGCGTGAAGTTAAATCTGTTTTAAGGAGAAGTGGTGTTAATGTATCCAAAGACACATTTCGGGGATGTTTACGTGCAGAAGACCTCAAATTCCAGATCACACTCAAAAAACGTTGCACTCATTATCAGTGATAATTTATCACACATTGAAAAACTATCATATAATTCTTGCATGGGCTAAGGAAAATTCAGAACGGCATCGGGCAACTGTAATATTCACGGATGAATATTCTGATTGGGCGCATAGTTTAATATTGATTTACTGCTGATAATCGGCAACTTCAACGAACAGTTAAGGATCATGTTTGGGGCTGCCTCTCCGAAAAAAGGTTTGTGTTTGCCGTCAATATGAATGCAGTTTTGTTAAATAAAATAATAATAATAAATAAAACAAAGCATTGTAAGCTGCGACAATTTTAGCACAACTAGCCAATCTTGGATTTGGACAGCAAAATGGGATTGAAATGTTGGACAGACGTTCACAGTTCCTTGATGTCAACGCTATTGAAAATGTTAAAGGAAATCAAATATGCACGGTCAACCAGTTATCAAAATGAATTCGGCTTATTTGGAGCCGATTACCTCCACACCTTGGGCAGAAAGTATGAGTCGAAGATCTGAAGTCATTACAGCTGATGGTGGTGACTATACATTTTATTGAGTAGATTGCATATTATAAATATTATAAGTCCATACAATGCAGTTTGTTATAATCGAATTGGTCAAATAGTTTCTAATTTATGGTGGTTACCCTTCTATTAGACCGACTGCATATAAGTATACAGGGTGAACGATATGAAGTGTTACCAATTTCACACTGCTTGTATCTGTAAAACAGCTCACGACATCAACGTCAAAATTGTTCTAATGACAGTTCAATATATTGTTTATAAGCCATCAAAAGCATTTGCGTCTCAGTTTTGTTGAATTTTTTTTTTTTTTTTTGTGATGGAATTCAAACGTAATAGTGTGATTGCGTTATATTTGGCAGGAAAATCACAACCAGCCATTGTTCGTGAGCTCAGTCACCTCAAAGTGAATAAAATGTTTGCGTATCGCACTATAAAACGTGACAATGATACTGGTAGCATTGCAAAGCGCTATGGAGGTGGACCAAAATAACCGCAACAACGCCAGCAATGGTTCGGAAAGTGAAGGCTCAACTTGAACGAAATCCACGTCGAAGTGGAAGAAAAATGGCCAAAGAACTGAAAATATCGCAAGAAAGCATTCGATGCATATTGAAAAATGAGCTCAAGGTCAAGGCTTACAAGTTCCCAAAAGCACACGATCTTTCCCCCCAGCAAAAAAAAAGTTCGGTGCGAAAGAGGAAAGGAGTTGTTGCGCTTGCACGAACGTGGCGAATTTCCTAACATTGTGTTTTCTGATGCAAAAAATGTCCCAATTGATCAGTTCATAAACACTCAAAACAATCGTGTTTACTTGACCGAACGCTCATACGGAAATTTGAGCCTACATATGGTCACTCGAAGCAATTTCCCATCGCAAGTAATGGTTTGGGCCGCAGTGACCGCTGATGGACGCTCTCCAATCGTTTTTATCGAGCCTGGTGTCAAAGTGAATGCGACTTATTATCGGGAAAATGTTTTACTCGTAGAAGCTGCTTTAGAGCCGTGGACGCAAACATTTCGGTCGTAGACCATGGACGTTCCAACAGGACTCGGCACCGTCTCATCAAGCTCGTGTGAACCAAGAATGGTTAAAAAATCATGTTTCACACTTCATTCCGTCCACACAATGGCTTTCGAATTCGCCAGACGTAAATCCGATGGACTATTCCATCTGATCCATTCTGGAGAGCAATGTGAGGACTAAAAAATATGCCTGTATGGATGCGCTGAAAAAAGCGATTATACGAGACGGGGCCAAAATACCTCAAGATCACATTCGTGCAGCATGCAACTCATTTTTTGACCGTTTGAAGGCTATAGTCAAGGCAAAAGGTGGTCATATTGAGCTAAAACGAATATACATATGTTAAAATTGTAATCGTTTTTGAACAATTTTGTCTTTGAAATCAATAAAAACTAATTTCGCACAAAAAAGTTACGGTGTTTTAAAAAGGTAACACTTCATATCGTAGTATTTAGTTGCGCTTACAGATCAGCGCTTGCCCGGCTCCTCCACTTATTGTGGTGTGCCTCTTATTATTATTGCATAAATGGAAGAATCGACAGGTTTATTCTGATTCTAAACGGCAGATGCTTTTTTATGAGGATCTTTTTTATGCACAAATACACTAGGAGGTTTGCCATTGCTTGCCGAGTGGCAACTGCTATTAAAAAAACGGTTTCTATCATTTGCTGTTTCGAGCCTAGTATTTTGAAATGGTGCATTTCCTAGTGGTACTCACGCACCGACCCATTCGGCTACGATGGGGTATACAAATTAATAAAATAATTCTTTTAGATAACTGCCTTAAGTAAACATTTTATCGCGAATTGTCATGTTCAGTGATTGATTAATTAATTAATTGTTAATAGGATTTTTTAATACAAATTTGGTAATAAAAATATTACTCCAAACAATCTCTTCGATTTTCTTTTAACTTCATTTGAATGCATTTCGTGGCATGGGCATTATTGCATTGTTATTATTGCTCTTCGTAAGCCAGTTAGCAACAAGATATTTTTCTATTCTAAATATATCTATTTTTACAACATGTGCCAGGATAAAAGCGACAAGTAAAAACTAACCACATTTCATCTCCACAAAAGGTCGGAGCGCGAGTAGCTCTAAGATATAATAATAATAATAACCACATTTCTTTGCATAGTATTTTATTTAATGGCTTTGCAAACAATGTGAAAATAAAAATATAATATGCATCGACTCTATTTTCGGCTGGCAGCCATGCTACATAATTAACATTTTAATAAGCTTATTACCCCAAGCTTATTTCAACATAGTGAAGTAAACAAACGTCTAGCAAGTATTAGTTCGGAACTTCGTAATACCTCTTCGTCAATTAATTATTTGTATTTTGTTTGAACTCGGAAGAGAATTTGTGTTTGTTTCAAATTGACTTCGAAATTGACTTTAAGGACCGTTATAGGGAGGACGCTTGGAGGGTACACGCTTGAATCCAGTCGGTTACGACGGCCTCGACTAATTCTTTTGATAATTTTGAATTTTTATCAGCATTTTTTTAGTTTTATAAATCATTAATATATATTATTTATCCATTTATTTATTGCGATCTGTTTAATAACATTTGTGATATAGTATGATGTATTTGCAATCATTCTGAAAGTTTTCGATTGGAATCTTTGGAGTATTTCGATGTTTGAGCTAGCTGCAAAGCTAACGTTGTTAGAAAGCTAAAGAAATGTCGATTATTTTAGCTCTAGCTCTAGTTGCAATAAATTTTCAAAGGCAGTTTTTTTTTCGATTATGAGTTCTCTTTGCTGAGCCGTACTATAAATAGGTAATAGTACTTAAGGATCATACTATACCACAGAAGAGGGCAGATCCACGGTAGGACAACTTCTGTTCCCTTGTTTGGCATTAATATATATATATATATATATGTTTAATTGGCGCGTAGACCCTTTTTGGGTGTTTGGCAAAGCTCCTCCTCTTATTTGTGGTGTGCGCCTTGATGTTGTTCCACAAATGGAGCGACCTACAGTTTCAAGCCGACTCCGAACGCCAGATATTTTTATGAGGAGCTTTTTCATGGCAGAAATACACCCGGAGGTTTGCCATTGCCTGCCGAGGGGCGACCGCTATTAGAAAAATGTTTTTCTTAATTTTGATGTTTCACCGAGATTCGAACCTACGTTCTCTCTGTGAATTTCGAATGGTAGTCACGCACCAACCCATTCGGCTACGGCGGCCGCTATTTGGCATTAATACTTCATGAATATTTCGCCAAAAACTCCACTTATATTGTTTCGCAACCGTCTTATTCACCTGACTTAGCTCTGTGTGGCTTTTGGCTATTCGCAAGCTCAAAAATCCACTCCGGAGATACCGCTTTGAAGCTCCTGATTTAATATGAATCGCTGCGTGCTTTGAAAGCTTTATCGGGTAACATTTTTTTGACTGTCTTCAAGGAATGAAAAAAACGTTGGCATAAGTGCATTGCGTCGAAGGGGGGTTGCATTGCAGGGAATGAAATTCACTTGGACGAAAAAATAAAAAGTTTTCATTTTATGACCGAATTCAACTCACTTTTTGAACACAGTAATATAAATATTTATTGACAAGTTCGTTAGCTGTGTAAGGGCGGCTGTTTACATAAGCAAAGTATACTTTAAACTCTAAGATATGGTTAACAATCTGTGAAATCGTACTAGTTCTGAACCAGTTTAGGTTTTCCCTGAAGCGTTAGTAAAGAAATTGATAAATAAATATTTAGCTTAAAACTGACTTTTAACTGATATTTGACTTAAATACAGTTTTATTACTTTGCATACATTCTAATCTTACCCCCGACCTAACCGCTTTAGAATCTACGCTTTACTCTACCACTTAACCACTTAGCCAGTATAAAAAAATACGAAGAAAAAACTACCTGAGGACTACACTTGGGATATTCCGGTAGTTTTGGTATTTGTGCTTACCTTTACATGTTCGCTTGATTACGATTCGTCGCATGTGTTGTTTTAGCACTGGAAGGCTTATTAGTAATAGAGAAAGTTGAGGGTGGCCGCTTCCAGTCAAGGACGCAACTAACTCATAAAATAGATAGCAGCGAATGTGCATCTGTATATTTGTATTTATAATGAATGTATAAAATAGAGGTAAATTCCAGTCTGGAAAATAAAAACATTCAATCAACACAATTACTTCCAGTCTGAATATTTAAGCATCATATTTACAATCGTTACGAGTTATAATATGTAAGAACGTGCTTATGGGTTTACATATTATATATGCATACGCACATACATATGCACAACGTGAACAGCTTGCCGGTTATTGCTGGTTCAGTGGTATTGGTTCACGCACTGATTGTTGGTGAGTGTCAATGTCGTCCAATGTCCTGTCAATGGTTATCATAAGTACACGCGTATATAGTACACGGCATGAGGTCAGTTACAATTACAAACATACATACAAGCAGTGGTAGTCAGGGAATTTGGCTTGGCCCTTTGTACAGCTGGACAAATCTCACGCGATATATGTATGTGCACACTACGCTTAGTTAGAAATCGAGTTTTTTCTCAACTTAACATAAATTAGTTTAAATGTTCAAGTAAATATCAACAAAAATTGTAGCTTTATGAAATCGGACGATTAGCTTTGTGCTATCGTTTAATTAATACTCGTAATTAAAATCGTTTCAGTTTTTAATGTTTGATCGGAAGAAAACAATGTTTTTATATACATACAGGGTGTACACGGTAATTGCGGATATGCATATTTGAGACTATATCTTCCCGAAATCATTATTTTTCTTTTCAGATAAGACATAGAGAACCACTATTTAATTCAAGAAATTAAGAGGCATGCAGTTATAGTCGCTGAACGTGCAAATCACACCAATTAAGAAATCTCTAACTTTCTTAAGTGCCCCCGTTCATTCGTTCGTTGGAAGTATCAGGCGGCGGAGAATCTGTTGCAAAACGCAAAACACATGAGGAACGTTCAACAGAATTTATTCTATAAGTGCAAGCGATCATTGACAAGGACCCTTCAAACTCAATGAGGGCCTTTGCGAGGAAGATTTATGTTTCTGAAAATCTCATCCGTCGAATTGTCCATGAAGATCTCTGCTAAAAGTCCTACGTTATGCGCATAAGGCAGTTTTTGTCGGAGCAAACACGATAGCAGCGAGTTATCCTGAAGCCGCTAAGATGTTATGGTGTTTTCTGACGAAACAAATTTTGTATAAACCCAAAACACCAACAGCAGAAATGACCAGAATGACAGGTGGCTATGTTCCAATCCTACAGTACAATCCATGTGCACGAAGTTTCCAGTAACTGTTATAGTTTTAGGTGTTGTAAGCAATAATGATCATGATATGCCACCACACTTCTTCACTCAAGAATTTTGAGTGAATTCTGCTGCATATATCGAGGTTCTAGAGGCAATAGTGAAACCCTGGATCGATAAGGTACGCGATGACCGCCCATAAATATTTCAGAAAGACTCTGCTCATTCACACAAAGCGATGGGGACACAAGATTGGGTGGCCGAAAATTTCCATGACATATAACACCGAACATATGCCCATCTAACTCCCCAGATCTTAGTCCCCTGGATTACTGCATAGTTGAATCATCAAACCCTAATTTCTTCCCTGAAGGCTACAAGTAATACCTTTATGGTCAATATGAATAAGGAGGATTTGATTCTGGCATACAATCGTTTCCGCATCCGGATCGAGGAGGTAATTGCAGTCAATGTAAATTTTATTGAATGATTTTATAAATATATTACCGTATGTACCCTGTAAAAATTTGTAATTGGCGCGTACATCCTTTGTTAGTTGTTTGGCTGACCAACCCCTTTGTGGTATGTGTCTTGATGTTTTTCCACAAATGGAGGGCCCTATAGTCTTATGCCACCTTTAAATAATAGATGGATTTTTTTACAATGACCTTTTTCATGGCACAAATACACCCGGAGGTCGCATTGACTGCGACCGACCGCTGTTGGAAAAAGTCTTTCCAATAATTTTGGTGCCTTGAGTTTCGAATCCGGGTTTAACCAATTGGTAGGCCGCACAACTCATTCGTCTACGCTGACCCACTCTTACATCATAAGAATTAGCGTTTATATGATAGTTTCATAGGCGCTTTCCACTTGTGATTTATTATGTATTCACATTACTAAAGATTGATCGTCTTTTCATTATGACCTTCGCCCACTCCCTTAGCTTTACTAGGCTGTTCAATAAGTTTTGAGGTTCGATTAGAGAAATAAAGTTTTAAGGTTTGAAATACACTTTATACTATACACTATACTGAATAAGTTTCCCTACAACAGTTTATGAAGTTCATCGCTGAAGTGAGAATCTGGATGAGCTGCAAAATACGCTTCCTCAGCTGTTATGGCCTTATTTTTTATTGAAAAACGCTCTCCACGCATAAATTTTTTTAGGTCTGGAAGCAGATAGAAGAGGCCAAATCTGGTGAATACGGTGGATGCCCTAACAATTCGAACTTTAAATCATGGATTTTAGCCATTGTCAAAATGCTCTTGTGACACGGTGCATTGTCCTGATGAAAAAGAATATTTTGGTTTTACAAACTCGATCTTTTTTCACGAATTTTTTCGTTCAGCTGGTCTAAAAGATGACAATAATATTCATCTTTTTCATCTATTGTTTTACAAGTAATCCACAAGTAAAATCCCTTTCGCGTCCAAAACACTGATGCTAAAGCCTTCTTGACTGATTTCCGGACACGAACTAGTTTCGGAGCCGAAGAGCCATGCTCACGTCACTCTTTAGTTTCTTGTTTTGATTTATGATCATGATGATGGACGTAAGTCTATTCCATAGTAATGAAATGATACACATTATCCACTTTATCCTTTCGAAAATGTTCTAGGTGTTGGTTAGAATGTTGCATTTGAATGTGTTTTTGTTCCATTGATAGCAAATGCCTCACCCATTGTGCATTTAACTTATTGAAACCCAATACTTGCGTCAAAATATTGCTTACACTACCCAATGAGATGCTTCTACTTAATCTCTTTCAGTCACGCGACGATTTTTCAACGCGATATTTTGTATTTTTTCACAGATTTCGGGATTGTAGATGTTTTTATACGTCCTTGACGTGGATCATCTTCAAGGCTTGTACGACCACGTTTAAATTCGGCAAGCCTTCTTTCTACTGTACTAATTGATTGCAAAAAGACTTTATACACTCTCAACATCTGTTTTCATAACTGGCGCGATGTCAACCACACCATCGAAAGCATTATATGCGACATTAAACTTCCTGCCGGTAGATCTGCAGGCAAAATATATCGTGCGTAGCACGGCAATAAGGCTCAACACTCTAAGTGTGTGGTCAAATAAGAGCTACGGTCACGGCAAAATCCTGGCTGGCACTTCGGAGATTCCCGGATTGGTGGACTATGCATTCCCGCCCACACTTACCATTATAACGTTCACGATCCTCCTACCCTCAAGGGAAGATCGGGAACGGGACGATGTAAGACAGGGCGAGACTATCCATGTATACACAAATGGCTCAAAGCTCGAGGGCAGGGTGGGCGGAGGTGTATACTCCGAGCATCTGGGAATCTCCTTCAGTTTTCGGCTCCCCGACTACTGTAGTGTTTTTTAGGCTGAACTGATGGCAATAAAGAAAGCCGGGACACTGGTACAGTGTGATGCGATATCTGGAAATGGCATCTACATTTTCACTGACAGCCAGGCGGCGAAACCCAAAACAGTCGACTACCTCCAAGGTAGCCATGAAATGCCGCACATCTCTTAATGAGATGACTGAGTAATTTCCTTGAAGAAATCGTAAGGAAAGCAAACGAAAGATAGCGTAATGAAGCCACCTGCAACTGTCGCCGACTCTCAATGCTAAACGCACAGAATCTTTGCTAAGCCAAACTAAGCACAGTCTTAGCACACTGATTTCAGTCATGACGGGATATTGTCTAATAGGTAGGCACGCCCAAAGGATGGGTGTTAAAGCACATGACTTCTGTAGAAGTTGTCTTGATGAGGAAGAGGAAGAGACAATCTTACACCTTCTGTGCCATTGTCCTGAACTATCCAGACTGAGATTTGATATTCTAGGCACACAATTTTTTAACGAATTGAAAGATCTCTAATAGAAATAGGAGCTATTCCAAAATTGTTGAAAAGCACACACTGATTTTAGGAGAAATAGGGAATGCTCCCACGCGGCATCAAAAGGGGCTATGAGCCTGAGTGTGTCCCACAGGACAACCGCTTCAACCTAACCTAACCTAACATTCGTTAATAAATTTTCTCTGCCTCTAAATTTTCCAAAATCAAAAAAAAAAAAACTGATACCTGATTTCTTCCATTCTAGAAAATACTGTGACACGTCGAAGCTAAACGAAGCTAATGACGAAAAGAATGAATTGACAGATTAAAATGTTAAATTCATATGAAGAGTGTACCAACATAAAAAAATTAGTCTAGTAGCAACGCCCTCTCTTATCGAACCGCAAAACTTATTGAACAACCTAGCATAACTTAACGAAATAGGGCACAATATTAAAAGTCAATATTCAGTACATGTGCACGTATATAAATATATAACGCAGTTCGTAAGGTGTTGAAAAGATTCGTTTACTTTGTTATTACTCACGCACTGCTAGTCATCAGTGAACACGGGTTCGTAAACTGTGCGCCGCGACACCCCAGGGAGAGAGTGAGACGATAGGTATACACAAAAAAAATGTATATTCTTAACAAACCGCTACAGGGAAACTAAAATCATGACTGAATTGCTTCAATACATGTTATTACTGTGAGAAAGAAAAATATACGGAAGGAAAGGCTTGTTATAAAATTTTGAAAGGCTTGTTCTAAAATCGATTCATGATCTGGGGCTAACTCTGCATAGGTGTTAGTCCAATTTTGAATATTCTTTCAACTATTGCTACGTCTTATTTGCGCGAATTTGGCTTTTCTGCAAGCCAAAATACAGATCACAATCAATCAAAATGTTAGCCCCAGTTTACGCATAAAAAATCAAACGCATCCTTTTCATTGATTATAGTATTGCATCTCTATATATACAAATGAATATCTGTTTAGGTGAGGCTTATAGAATCAATTATGCCCTGAAGCAAAATTAATTAAGTTCACATGATAGGTTCGGTATGATACCAGGAATGTTTAGAGCAAATGTACGAAAGTTACCAATAGATGGTGCTGCGTCCTGAGAAGTTCTTATCTATATAAATAAATATGAATCCGTCTTTAACCATGTCACACCATAACTTGAGCACCATTTTTCCGCTTCCATTATATTTTGCTTATTTCTGCCTGTGGAAGGTTTGTAAGGAAAAAAGTGTGTTGCCAGATTTTTGAAATGTTAGAAACAAAATTTTGCTAAAAATGTGTATCATTAACGATATTTTACAAAGAAAGTATGAAAATATTCAGCATAGAAAAATTAGAAAGTTAGATAGGGTTTGGATAGGGCTACTAAAGTAGACAATATAAAAACACTGCCATCAAACATTTGCATCTTCAAATTAAAATGTTAGATTTTTTACTTATTTCGCGAAGGTCGTGAAATCTTTCTGGTAACGTGTGAATCTGAATTTTTCGAGGGATCTTCGTAGGCTAACACAATCTCAGCTCTCAAATTTCGTGGTACCGTTACATTGCTCTCAGATGAAGATTGTATATTCTAGTTTTTTTTTAAATATATATATATGTCTTTATTTAGAACAACTTTACAATTAACAACTTAACAACTACTTTACACGAAGACCGTAAAAAGAATCATTTTAGCACCAGTTTCGCCAGATTACCAACTTGATTTAGCATTTTTTTTTTACCCTCGTAGTTTTAGTTCTTTGCGGTCCGTAGCCGAATGGGTTGGTGCGTGATTACCATTCGAAATTCATAGAGAGGTCGTTGGTTCGAGTCTCGGTGAAAGCAAAATTAATAAAAACATTTTTCTAATAGCGGTCGCCCCTCGGCAGGCAATGGCAAACCTCCGAGTGTATTTCTGCCATGAAAAAGCTCCTCATAAAAATATCTGCCGTTCGGAGTCGGCTTGAAACTGTAGGTCCCTCCATTTGTGGAACAACAACAAAACGCACACCACAAATAAGAGGAGGAGCTCGACCAAACACCTAACAGAAGTGTACGCGCCAATTAATATATTTATTTATTTTAGTTTTAGTTCTTACTTCATGACATTTTTCTAGCCTGTTCTAATTAAAAGTAATGTTTATAATTTTTTAAAATATAATTTTTTTTTAAATTAGTTCAATAATTCACTCTGTTTTATTTAGCTTTACTTTTTATCAACTTCTGGTCGCATTGCCCGCGATTGCAGTTTTTGTTGGTGTCCTTCTGCTTTCAGCAGTCAAATCTCTCTCTCGCTACTGCAGTGTTGCCTAGCTTAGGATATAAGAACGCACTCAAATGCCCATTTAAAGAAAATAAAACACGAAATTTTTATTAATTTACTTAAAGAACTTTGTCTTTAAAATGTGCGTTTTTATAAATAATTGTCTTATGATTATGTACAATTTAATTGATGAGTTTTTTGTTAAGAGAAACCGGGTTGTTAAGAGAACGACTTTTTGCTATATTTGAGGTTATGTAACAAGATAAGGTACTCTTTTTGTAAAAACATTGTTATGGTTTCTTCAGTATTTTCTGGTATTCTGTTTTTTCTGGTATCCTCTTGATGCCCTATGTCCCACTAAGGGTTAAGGACCGAAAAAAACGATTTCACCTCTATGGTTTTAATTCGCATTCAGTAAATTCAAACGCTTTTTGAAATGTGTAAAAAGGTTTTCAGTGTTCAAAAGAGTTGAGACAGGGACATTTAATGTTCTTGCATAACCTTAAAAGGAAGAAAAAATTAAATTTACACTTTCAAAATAGCAAGTTTTATAAGAATCAACAAACTTTCATTAACACTAAAATCTTCTTAGAGTGACCTTTTTTTAACATTCTCTTGTTTAATAATAAAGTTCTTTTTTAACTTATACAGCGTGGGCCATATTGCGTTTGCTTTTTGAACCACCTATTTTTTTGAGAATGGTAACACAAATGACATGTCAAATGTGTTCATAATTTACTTAAAGGTTTGACATTTACGAAATGGTACGCTATACGCTTGAACAAAATTGGGAAATATTGAAATCCTATTTCCAAAGGGGTGAGTCTTCTTCTTCTTTCACGGTTACAGTAAATGGCGAGCGTTACCGTGACATGCTCAACGAGTTTTTGTTTCCGAAAATTGAAGAGGATGACATGGACGACATTTGGTTTCAACAGGACGGGGCACTTGCCACACTGCCAAAGTTACACTCGTACTTTTGGCTACCGTTTTTGAAAACCGAATATTCAGCCAAAATTCCGATATCAATTGGCCTCCTCGGAGCTGTGATTTAAACCCGTTTGACTATTTTTTGTGGGGAGCCGTTAAGGACAAATGCTATGCGAACCATCCAGAGACGATTGATGCTTTAAAACACGAAATCGAAGTTGCCATTAATGAAATTGGAGCCCAAACAATCGAAAATGTGCTTAAAAATTGGGTTGATCGAATGGCCTACTGTACTATTACTATTTTTCATACATAAATGAAAATGTTCAATCTACAAAATAAAGAAAAAGTTTGAAAAAATATTGATTAGATTTTTTTTATAGCCGATTCAAAAAGCAAATTTTACATGGCCCACCCTATAGTTGCGGTAGCTTTGAATTAAAAACAAAAAGAAACAAGCACCAAATTTAAAAATTTTCGCATTTTGGGTGTAAAAAAAACTAAATTTATTGCGAAGAGCAAATGGTTGGCAACACTACACAACTTGGCAAAAGGGACGTCATGCTCTCTCTGATGGGCGCAATCGTGTTTCTATCATTCTTGAGTTGCCTTCACTTTATTTCTCTTGCAATAGTATAAGAAAGAATAAATTTGATTTCTTGGTTCAAGTGGGCCCACTCTCTGCGCAAGCATTCTAACCTAGCCCACCTATTTTTCGCAGAGGAAATTTGGAGAAAAATTCTTGCCCACATACTAAAAAATATCTTTCTTGATGATTATATGTATAAGTATGAACACCTATTAAAAACCTTGTAACAGTTTAATTCTAATAATATTACGCCACTATTGTGGCGCCTACATTTCCTGCGGCATATCAGGATTTTTACAGGCAGGCACCTCGTCGAAACTAACTTTGTCAAGAAATTAAATACTTTTTCGAAATTCACTTTTCATCACCTCTATTCCCAGAAAAAATGTCTCAGTAAACACCTGTCAACAAACATTCATGGACAATACTTAAGTCCCGTCACCAACCCGGAAGGATGTGGCCGATGGTTTCACAAAGTTGAAGGCAAGTTAAGCGATTAACTTGTGATGACGAAATTAAAAAAAAATACACCCATTTCGTTTCACTTATAAAATTATATCGAACATGCAGTAAAATAATGGCATGTGAAATCGAAAAAGAAGAATGGGAACTCACCAACTGTAAAACTATGAATGAAAAAATATTTGATAATAAATGTATATATGTCTAGTATATACATACACATATATTGTATAAAAAATGTTGTATAACGTAGTACGTTTTCTAGGCTATATATAAGTGCATACATATATTTGTATGGTCACGAAAGCCGCCTATCGATACCAGCCAAATGGTAACAAAATCAAAACACCTGCACCTTTGTGTCATGTCAGTGAGAGCACGCAATTCCAATAACAAGAACAAAGTAGCAAAAAGTAATATGTTCATATGCGTGTATGTATATTTGTATTTGTATGGTTAAGCACGGTAGAAAATAATAAATATAATACAAATGTACCTAATAAAGTATAACAGAAAAACTCTGTTGACTGCCAGGAGTGTCAATAAAATAAGAAGGGAGAACTACCTTGTAGCAGGACAATAGCCTGTATTTGGGTTGAATAAACAGAGAACGAAATGGTGAGCATTGCCAAAGAGAAAACCGGAGATCTCACAGGTTTTCCATTTTGTTAGCGACTAAGTATTTTACTGGAATTCTGGTTTCGTTTTGGGTTCACTACTGGACGGAGGCTAAATTGAAAAAGTGAGAGCGATTTGAAACTTCAATAATTCATGAACAATACATTGGCTGGAGACTATTGCTTGTATTTTTATTATGATATTTTGTATGGAAATTCATTTCTGTGTTGCACTATGGCGAGTGAGTGGTTTAATAAATATCAAATGCTAATTTTCAGGAGTATAGAAATTTTACTAATTTTTGTTATCCCATAACAAAATTTGGCATTCTGCCACATATCCGGTGTCCGGTGGCAGAATTAGATATTAAAAGCTAAATTAAAAAATTAATTAAAATGTAATTACTAATGACAAAAGTTTATTTCAATAATTCTAACAAAGAAGACAAGCGCGCGTTTCATTTTTTTTATTATTTCTTCTAAATGTTGACCATTACGTCGGATACACTCTTGGAATCGGTCCTCCGCACACAATTGGTCGAATTATTCCACTGCTTGACTATGCACACCCGACCGTCACTTTGGGACGGTGAAGTGGCTGCTGATATTTTAATAGTAATTATTCTTATTTACACCTCAATTTAAGTGCAAATGGGCTTCATCATTCCAAAAACTTCAAAAGATAGTGTTTATCGTACGAAATCGCTCTAGCACTGAATAAGAGCATGACCATTGCCTAGGCAAGACTAGTTTGGACGAACAAAATTGATTTCCCACACGAGGACTGGCGCTAACACTTTGCGGCAAACACCTTCTTTTTCGAATGCAGTCATTTAGACGATAAAATGTTAACTCTAACAATAGAGCCATACAATAAACCGGTTCATTCAATAGAAAACTAATAGCCGGCTATCGTTCCCACGACAGTCGGTTCTACGTTACCGGAACGACCCGGATTTATATCCGGCTAAGGACTGTCACTTCAGCAGTATTCCCCATATATGTATGTATGGGGAATGTTTATACTGCTACAACAACAACAACAGCTGGCTATCGGCTAAGCGCTTCGCGGACTCTTTGTGGTCTCCGTATAATTTCTTCAGGCGCTTCCTTCGCCATTGCAGGACCAACCGCGGTAAATATTTTGGCAAAACAAAGGAAGAGTGTATATTCAAGGCTGTCCGAGTTTGACGGTAGAGCAAGGCGGAAATTGCAGCAGAAGAAAGGCACTGATAAACCCGGTGGAACGATCACCAAAGACTAGATGGACACTTGAGTTAATACCTATCCTTACGACGTAGTTAGGAAGGAGCTTACGACGTGGTTAGAAAGGAACTATGGGAAAACAAACTAGAAAATGCCTCCTTAGATTTGACTCATAACACCACTTCTTAGCTGAAGGCTGCAAATAATTCCGTTAAGATCAATATTACTACGGAGGATTTGATCCAAGCATGCAATCGCTTCCGTACCCCCATCGAGAAGATTATTGCAACTAATAAAAATTGTATTAAATGGTTTTATACTCATAGATATATAATACCTTAATATGGTGAAGAAAATTCGTTGAACTTTAAATTTAAAATCTAAATTCATAAAATTTAGTTCAAAATAAGAACTAATTTGTTTTACTCTCAAGTTGTCCTAAAATCCGCAACTGAGAAGTAGAGCTCTCTCTCTCAGGACTAAACTGGCACTATACTAACACTCATCATTTCCATCCTAATATATGGCGCAGAAGCATGGACGATGTCAACAGCTGATGAAAAATTTTGGGAGCCTTCGAGAGAAAAAATTCTACGTAAGATTTTTGGCCCCCTCCGCGTTAGTGAGGAGTACCGCGTACGGTGGAATAGCGAGTTGTATGAACTATAGAGGGGCATGGATATAGTTAAGCATGTAAAAATACAGCGGTTACGCTGGGTTGGCCATGTCCCCCGTATGAAAGAAAACGCTCCAGCAAGGTGAATTTACGACACGGTACCCAAAAAAGAAGGCGAGGAAGAGAAGACCACATCTCCGTTGGAAAGACCAAGTGCTGCAAGACCTGTCTTCACTCGAGATTTCCTTCTGGCATCAACGAGCGCAGGGCAGAAACAGCTGGCGCGCCATTTTGGTCATCTTTTGGAGTTAACCCGAAACAGAGACATTTTTTCAGATATTGTAAAAAATCTATAAATATGTATTTATACGGAAGCATATTATTTTGTAAGCATATTTTTATTAATTATTATATTCATTTTATTATTATGCTTAGAATTTTATACATTATATTTTATGCATGATCGCTTACATCGCAAATAAAAAAGAAGAAGGTACTTATACTCATGCTATGATTTGTTCTTGTATCCGCAAAACGCTTTGAATTTCGAGAATTTCAACATATCATCGATCAAAATGCCGTATGTGAAGTTTTTTAAAGTAAATGTGGCCGAAGCTTCTAGACAACCCTATAATGAGGTGAAATAGAGAGTTTTCCGGCAGTCCAATATCAAGTGTAATAAAAGCGCGCCACTGTGCTAGAACTGCAAAACGCACTGTCTGTCTGTCTAACTACCACATCAACTACCACCGGACATACATATGTATGTATGTGCACCGAGGTGCATGAAATATTTGTATGAATGTCTATATCTTGGAAGGGCTGTGTTAGCCGCGCGACAGGAAAGTTAAAAACTCCGTCATTTGTCACTGTGGAAATTCAGTTTGATTTCGACCTTACAACATGTAAAACGTGCCACAAACTAAATACGCATTGCGCATTAAAATAAGTATTGTAATATAAGAAAGGAGTGATTAAAAAACGCTAAAAATGTACTACCACTCACACTCTCTCAGCACCCCAGTACAAACGCGAGAGCTGTATTTCGAGAAAAATTGTTTTCCAAATTGTGTGGATGTGAAATGAAATGCTATAAAATTACAAAGTGCTTAAAACACACACTAATATAATATAAGCACATATTTTATAAGGAGTTTTAAACAATGCAAAATTGAACAATAACATACATATGTATGTATGTACGTACATACTTATATCGATTGAATTTTTTACTGTAAGAAACGCAGTTGGCGACGTGCTTGTGAAATAAATGAACTGTGTGAAAACAATCCTTACGGGTTCTCATAGTTCAATATTTAATAAATTCAATATAATGAATTACCGAATTATTATTTCAAGTGAAACGGAAAAGTTTTCGTTTATTGGCCGAAATAATAACGCATAATTGCCGTGCCAGTGATCTTTTCAAGGCATAGGCAGCTAAATCTAATTCATAGTACGATAAAATATCGTCAGTGTGACAAAGTGATAGCGACAATAAACTTCACTCATACGTTTTGCTCTCCGTTCGCCCCAGCCAAAGCATCCAGCAAACAACGAAAATAGCGTCGATTCCGCTATACTGGCTACCGAATGGATAATGGGTATTTGTTTAGACACAGGTGAGCGAGGATTTCAATGTACGGCAAAAGGTGTTCCAAAGTCATGATATTTATAGATATGTAGTTTATTAAGTAAATTAATGTGGGGTTAGTACATATTATGAGCCGCCGTAGCCGAATAGGTTGGTGCGTGACTACCATTCGGAATTCACAGAGAGAACATAGGTTCGAATATCGGTAAGGACCAAAATAGAGAACAATTTTTTTCTTATAGCTGTCGCCCCTCGGCAGGCAATGGCAAACCTCCGAGTGAATTTCTGCCATGAAAAAGCTCCCCATTAAAAAAAATATCTGCCATTCGGAGTCGGCTTGAAACTGTAGATCCCTCCCTCCCTGTACTATAAACAGAGAAGCAATGGAACGTGTACAGACCTAAATAAAGATTTCCGTCACTCTAAATTAGTTTTCTTTTTATTTACTAAATTTGGAGGCCGCCGTAGTCGGAAGAGTTAGTGCGTGACTACCATTCGGGAGTGCGTAGATTCGAATCTTGGTGCATGAACATCAATTAATAGAAAAAGTTTTTTCTAAAAGCGGTTGCCCCTCGGCCGCAAATGACAAGCCTCCGAGTGTATTTCTGTCTTGAAAGATCTCCTCATAAAAATAATTTGCCATTCGGCGTCGTCTTACTAACTGTAGGTCCCTCCGTTAGTGGAACAACATCAAGACGTGCACCACAAAAAGGAGGAGGAGCTCGGCCAAACACCTAACAGAAGTGTACGTACCAATTATTATTATTTTTATTAATTAATGAAAAATGAAATTGGGTGTCTAATTTTGTGCCACCTTGCATTATGCAGATGCCCAAATAGAATTTTTTTTAAGCGATCATTCACCGGCTTCGGTTGCTTAAAAGATGCATCACCAAATTTTTCCGTTCCTTCGAGTGTTGCTGTCGGATATTTAACCTTCATCTTAGCTGAGCGTTAGTTACAATTTAGTCTATGAATTTAGAACTCAGCTATACGTACCACATTTGCCTATTCAGTGATTCATTCAACGTTTCTGTGTACTCGTGGAGATTAACAATGACATCTGGCCTCTTTAATTATATTTGGTATAAAAGCGTTTCTGTCGTGAGTTCGCCGATTTCAAATATTTTAAGGCTTCTTCGTGCTACCGATTTGACTGTGTTTTCAGTCTAAATCTACGCAATAACTCTGTTGTTGGGAAGCATTTAAGCGAGCTAGAAGATTTCTATTTAAATCTTTGATTTGACTGGGGAGTCAGTAGTGAAGTTATTTTAGTTTCATATAAAAAAAGTTTTTATTTTTTAAAGTAAATGCAAACATATGGGTAGTCCTTAAACAGTTTTCAAATTCGATTTCAACTTCAGCGCCATAATGCTTGTATTAAATATTTTTACGCGTAAGTATCGCATTATGAATAGGTATAATATTATATAAAGGGTGGTTAAATTTCAAGGGCCGATGTTGAATGTGAGCCACACCTAAATGTCAAGTTTTTTTCTGTATTTGAACCATGGAAAGATACACAATCGAGCAACGCGTTAAAGCTATTCAGGCTTATTATGAAAACGGGCGTTCAAATCAAAATGCATATCGCGTACTTCGTGATTTTTTCGGTCAATTTAATCGTCCAAATGTGCGTACAATCGGAAAATATATGCAAAAGTTTGAGCAAACCGGGTCTGTAGGAGATGTGAAAACACCAGTGCATGCTCGTACAGCTCGTACTGCAGAAAATATTGCTGCTGTTCGCGATAGTGTGGTTGAAGAGCCGTCCACCTCAACTCGCCGTCGGGCCCAACAATTGCAGCTCTCACGCTCGTCGTTGATGAACATTATGCATAAAGACTTGCATTTACACGCTTACAAGGTGCAATTGACTCAAGAACTAAAACCTCTTGACCATTTCAAGCGTTGTCAAGGTCAGAATGGTGGCAGGAAATGCCCACAGTGAATGACCAATTTTCGAAGAAAGTCATCTTCAGTGATGAGGCACATTGTCACCTCAGCGGATTCGTCAATAAGCAGAATTGCCACATTTGGGCGAATAATAATCCAAGAGTGATTGCCGAAAAACTAATGCACCCACAAAGAGTGACTGCTTGGTCCCGTTTATGGGCCGGTGGCATCATTGGGCAGTATTTTTTCCAAAATGAGGCCGGTCAAGCAGTTACTGTGTGTATAGTGTTCGCTACCATGAGATGATAACCAACTTTTTATGTCCCGAATTGGAAGATATGGATATGGACGATATGTGGTTTCAACAGGACGGTGTCACTTGTCACACAGCTAACGAAACAGTGGCTCTTTTGCGCGAAAAATTTGATGGCCGAATAATCTCACGTCGCGGCGATGTCAATTGGCTGCCAAGCTCATGTGATTTGACACCGTTCGACTTCTTTCTTTGGGGTTATTTGAAAGAAAAGGTGTACGTCGATAAGCCAGTAACAATTCAAGAGCTAAAGGATGAGATAATACAGCACATTAACGGCATAGAACCTCAATTATGCCTCAGCGTCATCGAAAATTTGTACCATCGGATGGAGGTGAGCCGCCGAGGCCGCGGCGGCTATTTGGCCAATGTTTTGTTCAATACGTAATTGACCATACCAATATTATCATAATAAAGAGAAAAGATAATAATTTCCTAAAAAAATTGTATTTTATTCAAACTCAACACCGGCTCTTGAAAATTAACCACCCTTTATAATTGTACAACAAAAAATTAAGCACTGGCATAAATTAGCCGATAAATATGCTAATTAACTCTGCGTTAGTGAAACACAAAATCGGACCGGACAAATAAAGTGAGGAGGTACTTAAATTCATCAGAAGCCTCCAATTTTAGGCTTGCGGTCAAGCACAATAGACCATATCAGAAGTCGTAGATGATTATTATCTAATAATAATAATAATAATTCAATTTTTATAGGACATAGTTAAAGAGTAATGTTTTAAGGCATCATATCGAAAAATATTCTATGTATTTCGTTTTTTTTTATTCCATATATTTCTTTTATGCGCCTCCTTTTCGAAATCAGAGCTGTCTTATGCATTCATAAAAATAAAGTATAGGGTGATCAATTAAGAGGAGTTTTTTTCATTTGCGCTTTTTTTTACAGATCGCGCGCGAGTTGTGGCAAACTGTCATCGTGGATTTGTTGAACAGCGTTTGTCATTTCATCATGGAAAAACTCACACCGCAACAACGTCTACAAATTGTTCAACTGTATTATGAAAATCAGCGTTCTGTTGCCATACAGCTCGTGAAACAATGACTTTATTGAGAAGTCATTTCGGAGAGCAGCTGATTTCACGTTTAGGACCTGTGAGTTGGCCACCAAGATCTTGTGATATCACACCTTTGGACTTTTTTCTTTGGGGATTCGTCAAGTCCAAGGTCTATGCTGATAAACCAGCTACGATTGAAGCTCTAGAAGCCAACATTACGCGTGTTATTCACGACATACCAGTCGAAATGCTCGAACGAGTGATTGAAAATTGGACCTTCAGAATGGACCACCTTAAGCGTAGTTGCGGCCAACATTTGAATGAAGTCATATTCAAAAAGTAAATGTCAAAGAATGTCCTTTCAAATGATAAATAAAGGTTTTGAACATAATTTACATTTCTGTTTTTTTTAACTACTGAAAAAAGCACCTCATGATTGATCACCCTATATAAACTCGTAACTAGTCTTTGGTCAAAAAATATCCTTGGAATAGTAGTTTCTTCTTCTATCGTTTATATTCTAAGTTACAGACTAAGATAGTTCAATAAGTTTAGTTTAAAAGTTACATTAAGTAGTTTTGTAGTCTCTTAGTAATAACTATAGTTTTCATCATCATAATCATAGCATAACAGTTCGGTCATCAGCTTTTTGTATAATATCAGATACGCGTATAGCTCCAAAGTCTCGATTTCTCCATCGTTTTCTCCGTCAGCCTCTTCTCCTCTTTTTTTCAAAACAATTTAGCTGATAGGTTTAATGGGATCTCAGAACCTAGACTTCACACCCGTATGTGAGTGTAGGTCTTATGACAGTTTTGTAAGTTCGTAGTTTCTGGTTTCTAGAAAGTAATCACGACTTTATTAACTTTATATGCGCGAATTAAAACTTATTTGCAGCTTGTATCCTGTCTTGTATGGCAATAGATGCATCTTGCTGTGTGCTCAGCATAACTCCAAGATACTTAAATTCATTGACCATTTCAAAGTTATAGCTGCCGATTTGCAAATTATGTGTAGCGTTGCGCGTTGCACCTACCTGTGTATTTAGTTTCTTCTGCGTTGAAGATAAGTCCTACCATCCCAGCAGATGATTCTAGACGCATAAATGTTTCTTGTAGGGTGCTGCACCATCCATATAATTAGTTTTTTCTTCGTTGATGATAAGTTCTACCATCCTAGCAGATGATTCTAGACGCATAAATGTTTCTTGTAGAGCCCTTTTGTTTCTGGTTATAATTACGATTTATCCACCATTTGTGTAGATTTGCAAATAATTGTGCATCCGGCACCTATATTAGCTATAACATTTGGTAGTATCTGGTCGAAAGCGCATCTCCCCGTTTAACACTGGAAATCACTTCAAAACGGGCAATGACATTACCTTAGATTCTCACTTTTGCCCAAATGTTTGCTAAAGCTATGCCAATCAGGCGTACTAGCAACATAGCATAATTTTGTATTCGTGAATATCTGGGACAGCGAAAAACATTGGTCAATGGTTGATCGCTCTGCCTTGAGGCCGCATTGATAGTCGACGATCAGTTTTTCAGCATATTCATTCAGCTTATTGTAGAGAATATTTGAAAATATTTATTAGCATATATTTAGCAAAGAGAGGCGTCTATAGCTTCCACACTTGGTTTTATCGCCTCTTTTATGTATTGGGGCAATTATACTTTCTTCCCTTTCCTGTTGTTTCTTGAAACCATATTTGCAATACCAATTGATGTACACATTTATGGAGTTCATATCCACCGTATTCTAACAATTCCGCATTGATTGCGTCGTAGCCACAGCACTTATAATTTTTGGGCCTACTAATTGCGTCTTCAGTGCCTTGGTAAGAGGGTGGCTCTATTCTGTCTTCAGCCGTATACACTTTACAATCGAATTCTATGTGGTCATTATTGTTTAACGTCTTTCCATACGTTCAAAATACCATTAATACGTTTATCACATTATCGTACTTGACTTTGCAAATGTTAGTTCTAGGTTGGAAACCGTTAGTATGTTTCCTTATTCTTCAGTTTAGTTTTATAATTTTACATACATATTTAGTATTAGTCACTCAGCTTTGAATAGTTTAGTTTTACATATAAACCTTACCGAATTAATATTTTTGACTGGTCAATTCGAGCCGACAGCTTAAATTCTACTCCCATCTTCTCTGCTTTTCGCCTCTGGCATAATCCTCTCCATTCGGTCGCTATTTTTCTGCTTTGTTTTTCAGCAGATACAAATACTTCTGCTCAAATATGAACGAGACTTTATCAATAAAACGGTCCGCGGATGACATATGGCAAAAATAAATTTTTGTTGGATGGTAGGACTGTTATAAGCTTACATGGCAAATTTCAGCGTGATATGTCACATAGTTTGTTTTCTGTGCTACTGTAAACAAGTCAAGCTCGAACAAAGAATTTGTTTGAAATTTTGTTATTCCAACAAAATTTCGGCTTCAGACGCCTTAAAAATGTTGCAGACAACCTATGGGGACTCTGCTCTATCGCGTGCACGTGTTTTCCAGTGGTACAAATCGTTCAAAGAGGGCCGTACATCAACCCAAAAAACCACGCCAAAGTCGCTCAAAAATTAAGGTTATGCTGACTGTTTTTTTCGTTTACGAAGGTGTGGTGCACTCGGAGTTCCTTCCGCAAGGCCGATCGGTTAACGCTGAATATTATTTAGACGTTTTAAAGCGTTTGCGCGAGAACATTCGTCTTAAAAGGAAGGAATTGTGGGACAGCAAGTCATGGTTCTTGCATCACGATAATGCACCAGCTCACACATCACGTCTTGTTCGCGATTATTTGAACAAAAATAATGTTAATATCGTTCCGCAAGCACCGTATTCGCCTGATATGGCTCCATGTGACTTTTTCCTGTTTCCCAAGCTCAAGTTGCCGCTCCGTGGAAAACATTTTGAGACAATTGAAGTCATAAAAGAGAATTCGAAGAAGGAACTGAAATCCATACCGAAATCGGCCTTCCAGAAATGCTATGATGATTGGAAAAAACATTGGAATATGTGTATCGCCTCCAATGGTGATTACTTTGAAGGAGATAAAATAAAAATTGAACAATAATTAACCGTTTGTGTTTTATTAAATCAGTCTCGTTCATATTTGAGCAGAGGGTATGTACAATTTAATATGGAATGTGTGAACTTTGCCTTTCCATTGTCTTCATGACACGCTCAGCCATAAAAGGGGCATTTTAAATTAAATTTTAAATATGTAGACGTTAAAATCCCTGCTGTTACATATTTTATTCTTTTACTAAGACAAACATTTTAATTTTAGGATAAATACCTAGGCCATATTCAATATTGGCTCAACCTGAACTGCGTAATGCCGCTGTTATTGACGTTGAACTTGTTGGGACGGAAACCGTGAATTATAATTGTATTTACTGCCTTATTTTATAGACCTTTTTATATGTACACAATACAATGGGACACGTGTGTCATAATAATTGTGCGTGAACTGTTTTCTATCATGAATGCACTTATGCATACATACATACAACTAACATAAACCACAATTTGAAGGTTTAATTATTATAACTTTATTCACTAATTAATACCACAATTGAAAAGTTCATAATTTTATTCACTATGGTGTTCTAACACGTTCGAAACAAGAAACAAGAGTGAGTGAGGAAGAACTTAAAAGCTAAGAACTTACTCTAAAGTAGTAATTGGAATTATATTATATACAGTTAGAGAGAATAACAATGTTTTAGGGAATTGTTGTAGAGACATAATGTCACTCCTCCCTTCCTAAGAAATTGCTGTATACTTAAACTAAATACGTAAAATTCAAAAAAAAAAATTTAATTTAATTATGTTAATGGATTTTAGTAAATACAAAACATCTTATATTTAATTTATATTAATTTGGTTACACATTTTTCTTTCTTTTTCGCTTAAATTGGCTTTTGTATTTTCTTACATTTCTATTTTTAAATTTGACGACAAAATGTTCATTATCATCCTCTGCTTTGACTAATTTTACTTGCTTAAATGGGTTTTTCGATTTATCTAAACGTTTTCTGGAATTTTCCGCACTTACGAAATTAGTATCAATAGCAGTATCTTTTCTTGTAGAATTAATATTTTGGATTCTTTTCTCTTTAATTAGTTGCTGATTTAGTTTAGGAGACAGTTTGTTAAAAAATATATTATATGGGGTCTCACCAGTAGTAGAATGTACAATGTTATGGTTATAAGTAAAAATTGTTTGCTCTATTTTATAATATTTTAATTCTTGATTATGGGAAGTGTTAATTATTCGAAGTTTTTCGTTCAAGGTTTTATGTAAGCGCTCGATGTCACCAATACCAGTTTTACCAGTAGTTACTTCCAACTTTACATTTAGTTGTTCACACCACTGCTTGATATTCACATTATTTATACCTTGGTCTTGATCTATTTTAAGTACCCTTGGGGGGCCCATAACATTAAATACTTTTAATAGCGCTTTCTTAGTTTCTAACCAATTTAGTGAACTAATTTCTTCCACTATAGCATATTTAGAATAAATGTCTATACATGTCAAGTAGTGATGTTTATCCCATTCCCAAATGTCAACAACAAATTTTTCTCTTGTCTCGTAGACAGGAGGTGTGACTTTTAGAGGAATTTTAAACGCGATGTGATCATTTTTGCAATGATTACACAATTCACACTCATTTATGATTTTGGTGATTTCTTTTAAATAATTTGGAAAGTAGTACTTTGCTTTAAAACAATTGGCAACCTTTTCAATACCCTGATGCAGCCCTTCAAGGTGAATTTGTAAAATTTTTGTTTTAAGGTCAGCGTATTCAAATATATTTTCTAACAATTTCGTTGCTCTAACTAGTGAATTTCGTTTATTTTGAAAGACCGATTTATACACATTTTGAAAAATTACAAAGTCATAATCGTTTGGTATATATATAGCAACTTTAAAATTAAGCAGATACTTACTAATTATTTCTTTTATCAATACAGTGCTAAGTTCAGTATAAGTTACTGTAGTTAAATTATTTTTAAACACATTTTCTGTTTTGAATGAATTCTTGTCAGCTCGTATTAACTTTAATTGCCGCTTGAATATATTTAAGGGTCTTTCTGTAATTTCTATGAAGTTTTGAGAGTCTTCAGAAGCCGAGTGAATAGTTCCTACAACTGAATCATCTTCGCCATAGTTACATTCCTGAATTTTAATTCTTGATAACGCATCAGCAACGTAGTTTTCTTTCCCAGCAATATATTTCACTTCAAAATCAAACTCGTTCAATTTAATTTTCCACCTTTGCAACTTTGAATTCGGCTCTTTTAAATGGTGTAGCCATTGCAAAGGTCGATGATCAGTGTGAATAACGAACTTCCTACCATATAGGTATGGCCGAAAATACTTTGTTGCCCACACCAAAGCTAGCAATTCCTTTTCGATTGCTGAGTAGTTAAGTTCATGCTCATTTAACGTACGGCTCGCATAGCACACAGGTCGCCCATCTTGGCTTAGGACTGCCCCTAGAGCTTTATTCGACGCATCTGTTGTGAGAGTAAACATTTTTCTGTAATCAGGATAAGCTAATATCGGATCCTTAGTAATCAGCAGTTTAATTGTATCTATTGCTCTTAAATACTTTTCATTAGTTGAGTCGATTTTGTTACCCTTTTTTAAGCAATGCGTAAGGGGTTTAGTTATGTTAGAAAAGTCTTTGATAAATTTGCGGTAGAACCCTGCTAAACCAAGAAATTGTTTTATTTCTTTTTCTGTTTTAGGAACGGGGTATTTAAGAATTGCTGCCACTTTATTGGGATTTGGTTTTATCCCGTCTCTGGTAATAATGTGGCCAAGAAATTCTGTCTCGTTCTTTAAAAACTCACACTTGTTTAATTGGATTTTTAAATTAGCTTTGCTTAATCTATCAAAAACTTTATTAAGCGAATCGATATGCTCCTGTAAAGATGTACTAAAAACAATTATGTCATCTAAGTAAACTCTGCAATTGACATCGATTAAACCATCCAGCACCGTATTCATCAGCCTCTGGAAGGTCGCCGGAGCATTTTTCAACCCAAAAGGCATTCTGAGAAATTCGTAATGGCCATTTTGTGTTGAAAAGGCTGTCTTTCTACGATCTTGGGGATCCATTTCTATTTGATGGAACCCCTTTGCTAAATCTAACGTGGTAAAATACATAGATCTGCCCAATTTGTCGAGAATTTCATCCATATTTGGTATGGGGAATTTATCGCTGATGGTAATATCGTTCAACTTACGATAATCGACAACGATACGCCAGTCTTGAATGCCCGATGCATTGACCTTTTTTGGCACAACCCAAATTGGTGCAGAGTATGGCGAACTACTATTACAGATAATTTTCTGGTCTAACATTTCTCTAATTTGCTTGTTCACCTCCTCCTTGTGAACTTCTGGGTATCTATAGGACTTTGCATAAATAGGATTATCATTGATTGTTCTAATTTGATGCTTAACTGAGCTTGTAAATGTTAATTTTTCGCCTTCCTTATAAAATAAGCTACTGTATTTATCTAAAAGAGTTTGCAAATTTTCACGCTCTTCTTCATTTAAGTGGTCTAACCTAAACATATTTTCTTTTGAATCTTGCCTTATGCCTAATTCATCCAACAGATTGATACACTCGCTACGAAAGATTTCATCAACGAACTTGTATTTTACTCCATTCAAAGTAATAGCTTTGCTTGGTATGTCTATATTTGCGCATAATTGGTTGAGTGCATTCCATCCTAACAATCCGTCGAAACTATTAGAAAAATCATATACGTAAAATATTATTTTATTTCTTTTATCGTCAACTAACTCCTGCGTGTAATTTATATTTATTGATCCGGTAACGGTTTTTAAAGTTATAGGGTCGGAAGAAATTATTTCACTATTTATAATATTTGGCTTGATTAAGCTGACTGAAGAGCCAGTATCAATCAAAAACGCACACAGTTTGTTTTGAATATTCAACTGAATTCTTGGTAATTTCCCGAGGCCTGCAAATGAAAATTTTGCTCATCTTGTTCCATAGGTACTGGAGCACCGAATCGTCTAATGCGAGACTGATTAGAATTAGCTCGATTTGTGCGAGTACCAGCTTGAACGCTACGCTGATTAAAACGAAACTGATTTGAATCAGGTACTGGCATATAAGGAACGCGGTGTTGGGCACTTTGCTGGCTGTAGTGCGGCATATTTTGCACTCTACTACTGGGAAAACGAGGCTGGTACGGATAAAAACTAGTATCTACTGCAGAAGAAAGTGGATAGGGATTGAAAATAGGAAAATTTGGTACATTATTTTGGAAACTATTGTCTTTATGCATATTTTGCTCAGCAGTATTTTGCTTACTAAGATTTACGATTTGCTTATTTTCATTGTATTCACCATTTTCTTTCAAAATTCGAATAGCATCTCTTAAGTCAGCTGGTGAATTAATATTAATCAAAGCAGTAAGATGATTCGGTAACTCTCTTTTCAATGTTTTTAAACTTATTTGTTGTAATTCCGTTTTCAAAAAATTTTCCTGAGAAATACCTAAATTACCTAATTTAATACGATCTCTTATTTTACATACTTCTTGATTAATATCATCACATAATTGTTTTACACTCTTGCTAAGCTTAATATTATCAATTGACAATATAAGAGTAGTTATGGGTGTATGCTCAATAAATTCACTAATTAATAACTCGCGTAGTGTAAGCCAATCAGATGGTTGTTCTCTCCTTATTACATCCAACGCTGCTCCACGTAATGTGCTTACTATACACTGGAAGTAGAAGGGCTTCTCTTCATTTGTAAGAGAAGTGAATGGCGGAATGATGTTGTCAATACTGCCAATGAAGAGCGATAGGTAATTTCTGTCTCCATCGAAAGGGGAGACTAACTTAATGCTTTGCACGACGCGGTCTCTTCTTTCTCTGATTTCTTCCATCGTTATTCTTTTGCAGGTACTTATATGCAGTGAGCCGATTTGTGTGCAAATTTCGTGAAGCTGTTGGTCTTGCATACGATATGTTTATTGTTGTTTTTATTCTTCTTTCTCCATTCTTCGACCGCTATTTGACTTTGCTTACAATTTATTTGTTGTTGTTTTTTTTTTTTTTTTTTTATTTCCACAACCGCTTTAGTATGAACAGTTATTTTCATCAAAATGTTTCTTCTTCAATTTAAACTTTAATTTTATAAATGTCTTATTACTTACATATGTAGCTTCAAGTTTTTTTTTTTTTTTTTTTCCTGTTTTTAAATGCTTATTAACGCAAATATATTAGTCCAAACGCTGCTCACTTGAGCTTGTGTATTAGCTTGTTAATATTAATTTAATTATTAAAATTATTAAAAGGAAGTTTTTTCGAAGGTTCGTTTAAAGAGTCATGTTCTTTGACTCCGCGACTGCGCCACTAACATAAACCACAATTTGAAGGTTTAATTATTATAACTTTATTCACTAATTAATACCACAATTGAAAAGTTCATAATTTTATTCACTATGGTGTTCTAACACGTTCGAAACAAGAAACAAGAGTGAGTGAGGAAGAACTTAAAAGCTAAGAACTTACTCTAAAGTAGTAATTGGAATTATATTATATACAGTTAGAGAGAATAACAATGTTTTAGGGAATTGTTGTAGAGACATAATGTCACTTACATACATGCATACACACATGTTTGGACACATGCATGTACATATATGACCAGATGAGTGCTATTGCAGTTAATTGTATTCGACCTGAATAAACTAATGATCTTCTTCTTCTGTGGCGCTACAACCAGGTGTCGGTATTGGTCGAACTCAAAACAGCGCGCCAGCTGTTTCTGCCCTGCGCTCGTTGTTAGCAGTTGGAAACTTCGAGTGATGACAGGTCCTGCAGCACTTTGTTGTTCGAACGGCGATGTGGTCTTCCTCTTCCACGTCTTCCTTTTTAGGGTACCGTGTACGCGGTACTCTTCACTTCCACGGAGGATTTTTCTCTCGAAGGCTCCCAAAACTTTTTTATCTGCTGTGGACATCGTCCATGTTTCTGCACCATATAGCAGGACGGGAATGATGAGCGTTTTGTAGAGTGTCAGTTTGGTCCTTCGAGAGAAAGCTCTATTTATCAATTGCCTGCTAAACCAATAGTAACACCTGTTGGCAAGATCTCCAGGCCGACGTCATTTCTGTTGTTGATACAGGTCCCAGGGTCAACAAAGTCCTTTCCAACTTCGAATTGTTGCTTGCCAACACTGACATATTGTCCAAGACGCACAACGCAGAGGCTCCTCGGGTGTTGAGAGCAGGTACTTCTCTATCTTCTGACTTTTTCAACCTCTTACTGGAAGAAATCTTTCGCGCTGCCGAGCTAAACCGCACTTGTACATACAACATATTATATGTCTACAATTCATATATTCCTTCGTGAGCTTGCTTTTTTGATATCGAAGCGAGTCGATGTGCCAGCTAATTTCGCATTGTTTGTCAAAAAGTTACCCGCGAATTACAGCTTCCTAGAGCTAGACGGTAATATTAAGTAAATAGGACTGAAATCAGAATAAAATATATCAGTCTATATAATAGCCACGAATGAATAATAGGTTCAAACATTGAGAAATACATAAAATTGAGATTTAAATATTTTTTAAGCAACCAAATAAAACACATCCTATCCTATATTCAGAGACAATATCTAAAAAGCACATCGTTATATCAGACGGTATCACTCGTTATTCAGCGTAAAGCAGCTCTTTCCTCATTTCGAAAGAAATAAGGACCGATGATGCCGATGATGATTTTTTCAAAGTAAATTTTCACAATTAGGAAGCGTTGTTCTGGCGCTAAACGATTCATGATGACTTGCCAAACCTTACTGAACAAAAACGTCAACATAATTAGCCATTCCCAGATGTCAAACTACTTGTATAGTGATCGAAATCGATTATTCTCATGCATCTAAAAAAAACTGATACACTCACGATTTCGCCTATGTCACACACGGATTACATACAGCTACATTTTCGACCGCAATCAAGCACCAATATGCCACTTTTGTGATAAAGACATTTTACCTGTCTAACACCGAACAACTAATTATCAAGCCTTATGAGAAAACAGAAATATACTACTCACCTTCATCAGTGAAGATTTATTAACCGAAGTGAGTGAATGAAATGTCAGAACTTCATTAGATTCATCGCCAATATCAATTCATATTTCAATATTTCGAAGTATAAGTGATAAGACAAGGCGCAAGCAGATTGCCTTGTAGCCACTATTATGATTGTAATTATGTATGCTACTTTTTAAATCTCAAGCAAGGATACATTTTTTTTGTAAAGAAAGTATTTTAATATTATCGATATCCTTACTGTGTTTAAACTGAAGCCAACTGGAAGTCAACTGTGCCCAGGCCTGGTCATAGGTCGATGTAGAAGATGTTACCGGGACTCATAGCCTTATATTGAGTGGGATTTGAATGTATTAGGTTGGGGAATAAGCTCGTAGCTTTTTTATCGAAGACTTTTATTTAAACATAAAACAATAATTATATCCATAAGTTAGTCAATTATATATTCCCCGTTGCTATTTACAACCTCTTCACACCTCTCGACCAATTTGTTGGTGCGATTCCGCTAAAAATCGCCTGGTGTGGTGCCAAAGAAGTTCTTGAGCCAGTTTTTAAGGACCTCTTTCTTATCAAAAGTAACGCCCTTCATATGGTTTGACAGGCAGCGGAAAAGATGGTAATCGGTCGGTGCATGGTTCGGAGAACACGGCGGATGGTGAAAGACCTCCCATTCGAGCTCTTGGAGTGCGGCTTTAACTATTTGTTCAACATGAGGCCTAGCGTTGTTGTTGAAGGAGTATGGTTTGCCCATGTCGATCAAGTCTTTTCAGTCGGAAAGCCTCATTCACGCGTTGTATCTGAGCAATGTAAAGCTCCTTGTTGACCGTGGCATTCTTTTCAAGCATTTCCCCGCGCCCCATGCCCTCTCAGTCCCACCAAACATATATCGTGATCTTCTTTGGATGAAGATACGGCTTGGCTCTAGGCTTTGGCGTATCTCCTGGAACCACCCACTCCTTTCTTTGCTTCATATTGATGTACACGTATAGGCACAATTTCTCATTTCTCACCGCGTGTTGCTCGATGACGGTCGAGTTGCGGAGAAGCAATTTGAAGGCGACTTTCTTTTTTTTTTCGTTGAGCTCGCGAGGCACCTATACTCCTAATTTTTCGGTAAACCCCATTGAATGATGGTGATTGAGAATCGTTTTATTATCTTAGCTCATTTTTCCCCGGTTGGTTTGGCGAACGTTCTCCTTCGAAAGAGAATTCTTCATCGAATTCAGCTTTTTAACCTCACAGAAGAGCAGATGTCGAAAATGTTGTTTTTTGCGTCCTGGATATTCTATTTCTAAGTCTCAAAACTAATAAAAAATTAAATAACTCAGAAATACAATTAATATAGTTTTGTAGAGCAGAAAGAGTTCTATCGAATGAATACAGGAAACAAATCTTTGAAAAATAAAAGAAAATATTAAAACACTACGAACTTATTCCCCAACCCAATATTTTCAATTCACAAACCAAAAAGTACGTGTGGCAAAGTTCACATCTATGTAGCTCAGTGACTTAGTTCACAACCCAAATGAAAATCCCCCAGCATAGTTAATATCGCCGAGTTTTAATATCGCAGAGAATGGTTGGAATTTTTTGGTTGCAGGTTATGGATCCTCGAACAACCAGCCCTGCACTACTCAACGCTTGTGGCAGCATATTGAATAGATCTCCATCCTTATTTTTTCAAACCTTGTTACCCTTGTGAACAAACCCTTCCACTTACCTGAGTTGTGTACTTTGATTAGCCAGTGAAGCTACTATCTTAATGAATGAAGGCTTTACAGCCATTATCCACGTCTGATGTTTTTTTTTTATAGACTTGCACATTAAAAAAACCAGGGAGACGAGGTGAGCGTTGGTATCCACTATTTTGTCATACATATATATTATATTTGGCGGGTACACCCTTTTTTGGGTGTGTGGCCGAGCTCCTCCTATTTGTGGCGTGCGTCTTGACGCTTTGCCGAAACTGAAGGGATATACAGTATTAAGCCAACTCCGAACGGCAGATATTTGTTTATGAGAAGTTTTTTCATTGCCTGCCGAGGGACGACCGCTATTAGAGAAAACTTTTTCTTCATTTTGGTGTTCGAACCTACGTTCTCTGAATCCCGCATGGTAGTCGCGTGCCAACTCATTTGGCTACGGCCGCGGTATAGTGCCATACATAGTGCAGAATTAGGAGCTTTCCAATTAGTGGCGTTGTAATTGGACGGTTTTTAGATTATTAACAATGTAGTACTTACAGCGCATGGGAGGTAGCTATTCGAAAAATCACACTGACTATGTTCTTGTATAAGAAATCGACTAGATGAAGATCTAATAAAACAAAATTGTTTTCGATTACTTCAGTGAGAGGTTCCCATTTTTTCCTATTCTGGAGTATAACTAAGTATTTAACTCTGCCCAAACTATAAATTGAAAGCCACTTTGGAAAGTTACTAAACAAGGTGACGATGTGCGTACGTGCTTGATTTAATAATCAATTTCAGATAGGTCTGCATTATTTCAAACCTGCATACCTCATACCTAAGAGGTGAAACGTCATCTGTGTATGTAACCTCTTAGAAGGACCCTATTGGCAACTCCTGGAGGGGGCTAGTTACAACTGTCCAATATGATGCATACACTCCTATGTGTATTATGGAGCGAAAAACGTTCCAAAATTACATAATAGGTCAAAGCAAAGCCATAAATCAATGAAATTTATATATGAATAAAATTAATATATGAAAAATAGGCACAACAATAAAATTATATTGGTTTTCCCATGTGGCCAATTAATTAAATTATTTGTGCCTATATGTCATATATATTATATCAAATATGTTAGGTGACAATTATCACTGTTACGTGTTATATGCAGACCAGCTATAGGATTTGATAAGTTTTTTTGAAAATGCCTGAAAACATTAAACATTAATTCATTACGAGTAAAAGGATTAAACTCTGTCCAATTAAAATGAGCAGAAAGTAAGCTTTGCAACTGTGCATAAAGAACAAATACAAACAACAAGTAGTACATAGAACAAAGCTAAGAATACGAAATTAATGGAACTATAAAAATGAAAAATTAAATCTGTGTTAATAGACTTTTAGAAATGTAAAAAAGAAATCGTTGACGGATATCTAATTGGCAAATGAAACAATTGTCGAAGCATCCGTGAGCCTATTTCTCATCTCGGTAGTCGGAGTGATTTTAATATACTTGAGTAAGGAATGGAGCGAAATAATACATAAATATTTGTTTATTTGCACTCTCAAGCTCCTAAAAATAGTAATAAGCAATTAGGTAGTAAACATGTTTTTGCTCTTTACTTCTTGTTCAATTTCCAATAAAACGGTTATAATACAAAAAAAAAACACATAAAGCCAGAACAAATCCACGAACACAGTTTTTTACCGTACAGCAAATTCGTGTTTGGCCCATAGCCCTTTACCCTGTGAAATACTTTCTATATTTTTCACATTTCGCTATCAATTTATCCATACCCGGCCATTCCAGCTTTTCAAGTCGCCATAGCTTGAACCTCTGCGGTGTCTTGAAAGCAAAAACCGAAGTTATACATACGTTGTGCAGAATACAAAGATGCACCCAACATCAAGTCGTTAATCGGCTCTCATCGAATTTGAAAGAATAAAGGATATGGCAGTGGTTTGTTTTCAACAGTGGTCGGCAAAAATTGAGATTGTTTTTTGTTGATATACGAAAAAATTAACGCAGCCATTGCTCATATTACTTCGTTGCCGTTTGAACCGTAGATGACGAGTTTCGCATCTACTCTTTTTCTCGTGAAAACGGTGCCAAAATGTGCAATTTTTATAACTTTCGTTAGGATTTTTTTTCTTTGTTCATTCCTCTCGGGAGCATAGGGCCTCGACAAGACTTGTCTTGCGTTTGTTTCGTTAATCTATTTGACTTCTGACAGGGTAGGTGATTAGCCTACCGCTATCACACCCAAGTAGTGAGAATGCCCATCTGTCTTTGCTTAGGAACAACTATTTTTCTACCACAAGGATCACACAGATTGTTGAGGACTTAGCTAAAGTGGTGTATCTGCGCTATTACCGCGGCTACCTGCTTCCTCTTGCTGGCGCCACTGATGCAATATGTAACTGTGTGCTTTTCTTGGTTTTTTTGCTTATTTTAGCAGCCTTAATGAAATAATGTGCTGACTATTGTGCGGGAGTAAGGATGGAAAGAATAGAAAGGATAAGGTTTTGGGTGTTTTTTTTTAAGAAACACGGAAAGTAGGTAAATCTGGAAAAGTGCGAGGACCGTGCATTTATGGGATTCGAATCCACAACCTCTAGGAGGGTAGTCTAGTGCACTTACGCCAGATTACCGAGGCTGCTTCGTCAGGGATTTCACACTGGAAACAACATGAATTGCAATTTTTTTAAACAAAAATTGGAAACTTTCAGTTTCCGTAATTAGTGTTGGGTGCTACGTATAAAAATACTCAGTATAAGAGTACATAAATAAGCAAAATTTAAGATCTAGATGAAACTTTCAAATATTGAAAGACAAAAATAATGAAGACGAAAAATACATTTTTTATTTACAATTTTTTAACATTACATAAAATGACAAACAGAATAAGGTAATGCAAAATAAAAATAACAAGTACGAACATACATACAAGTAATACATAGCTTCGGAATCAAACTCACAACTTTCTATGTTTTCTAAGTTAAGTGGAGTTTAGGCTAACCAAAAACACGTAGTGCTGACATGGTAGTGGGCCAACCTGTAAAATTATGTCTAGATCTAACAGAGCTCCTACTCTCACAATTTTGCATTGGATGGCCAAATATTGTATTCCATCAATTTTGTCTATTCAGAAGCTAATGATAGAAAAAACAAGCGATAGCGTCGAGGACCTTTCAAACGTTCTGAAACTTTACATTAAAATAATATAATATGCATTTTCCTTCACACTTTCCCATTCCGGGTTATTCCTTTTCAATAGTTTGCGAAACTTGTTATTTAGAGGCATACCAAATTCAAAACTAATTCTCACTCATTATGGTTTTATTTTGGTTTCAAAGTCATGCAGGGCTCATTAAATGCATTAAGTACGAGTATGTACATACATATGTACCTGTATCTTTTTCGCAATACATAGGCAAAAACACTTACATGTGTATGAATATATGTAAAAGCCTATGGTGCCAGCACTCACTGACGTTATCGTAGTTCCTTTCTGTTGCCCATCTGGCAAGCCTGTATCTTTTGACAGAGACGTCAGATCGCTTAATGACATACCGCGTTGGAAGCGTCAGTCCAAGCAGATTTGTACCATGGAACAGTACACGTCACGCGAGCGCACCCAAATTGTTGAAATTTACATTCAACAAAAGAAGTCAATTGTGAAACTCAACGTGCGTATAAAAAATTAAATACTGTGAAAAGTGCGCCTTCTAAGAACACCATTAAACGTTTGTACGAAAAGTTTTCGACTGGTGATGCTCTTTCTAATCCAAAGAAACCAAATCAAAACCGACCAAGGCGATCGGATGAGAATATTGCTCTTGCACGGGCCAGTGTTGAGACGTCGCCAAGGACATCCCAAAATCGCCGTTCTCAGCAGTTGGACATTGCTCGAACCACTTTACAACGAATTATCCGCATTGATTTGCATTTATTCCCGTATAAGATTCAACTGACGCAAAGATTGTTGCCTGCGGACAAGTCTCGTCGATTGGAATGGGCCCAAGAGGTCATCGAAATGGCTGAAGATGACGAGCAATTTTGGAACAAAATCATCATATCCGATGAGGCTCGTTTCTTATTGAATGGGACGGTAAGCAAGCAAAATTTCCGTATTTACGCCACTGAAAATCCTCACGAAATTCAATGGGTACCTCTTTACGACGAAAAAGTCACTGTTTGGTGCGGCGTTAGTGCGAAAACGTTTATTGGGCCGTTTTTCTTCGATTTTGACTGGCCACCGCGTTCGCCCGATTTAACGCCTCCTGACTTCTTCTTGTGGGGATATTTAAAATCAAAGGTTTATATTAATTAGCCAAATACCATAGAAGAGCTCAAGAACAACATCCGTGCGGAAATAGCCGCTATTCCAACCGAAATGTTAGCTAAAACTATGGAAAATGCTGCAAAAGGGGCAGAATACGCCCTACAGGCTCAAGGCGGCCATTTGAGAGATATCATATGTGATGTCCACAAATCTACTTGAACCAAATAAAATGATTATTATCGTCAACATTAAAAAAAAAAATACCAGTCTAACGGTTAGACGCGATAGAAGTGAAACCTTCCGTAAAACAAACTGAGAGAGAATGAGACGAAAACAGCATTAGGGGCGGGATAATTATAGGTTCATTATAATATTGATATAAAGTTCATATTTTATTTTCTTCATTTTATTATTATTCATCCTCAATGTTTTCAATTTCAACAAATGATACGAGTGGCTTATGATAGCTAAAATATGATACAAATGCTTTGGTTTCGATGTTGTCAACATATCTTTGAAATACCGCGTCAATTGTTGTTTTTGATCGTGTTGTCGATTCAGTGCGATTGTTACACATTTTTAAATTGAATGTTGTATTGAGAAAGTCAATTGAAGGAACCGCTGTGTCCAATGCAAAATTTACGTTGAAATCACCTCTTAAAATCATTGGAACTTTATCGTATCCGCGATACTTCTGGTGTATACTTTATTAAATTTTCGTGAATGAATTCCGTGATGCTATTTATTGATTTTGGTTCTCCGTCACCTTTGGAAAATGTGTAAACAGTAAGCAAACTTTATTCAAATATTTTCCCTCATTTTTGCATCAGTAAAATTAAACAAACGCCGTATCCGAATGGGTTGGTGCGTGACTACTATTCAGAATTCACAGAGAGAACGTCAGTTCGAATCTCGGTGAAAACACCAAAATTAAGAAAAACATTTTTCTAATAGCGCTCACCCCTCAGCAGGCAATGGCAAAACACCGAGTGTATTTCTGCCATGAAAAAAAGCTCCTCATAAACATATCGAGCCATAACCGCCGAAAAAATGTATCCCACAAACTCGAAATTTTACAGGGGAAGGTTTTTTTTTAAATTAAATCAGTTTGAATAAAGCCATTATTTAAAAATTTATAATGTAAATATTTTTTTGTGTAATACATTTAATTTTAATAATTTTAAATAGATATTTGCATCATAAGGGTTGTTTTTGTGGGATACATTTTTTTTGCTTTCCTTCTGGCAACCGATTATTAAAAAAGTGTGTGGATTACACAAAAATTTATTTTAAGGAAGTGACTTCCCGTTTTTTTTTATTTCATTTTTTTACTTAGTCCTTAAAATTAAATTACATTTGATTTGAAAAAAAAAATGTATACATTTCTTAGTATATTCGATGTCCAGGCAACAAGTATGTGATTTTTATATTAGTCACAAAATTAGAATTTTCAACAAAATAGGTTAATGTCGCAAGCATAGCTCTGTTTTTGTTCTGTCCTGCGCAGCTATCACAATAAAGATGGACTATCAACTGGGTTTTTCTTTCATCGACTAATTTAAGCTATTGGAAAACAGTTGTGCAAATTTCATTACACCCTCGTTTATCATCCTTTTCTCCCCATAAAAAACATAACCCATCTCTTGTACCACTCTCATAAAAACTTTCATTGTAGAATGAATATTTTCTAGAATAGAACAAAGTAACACTTTTTCCATAGGAAGTATTTAAGACCTTTTGCAAGTCGAAACTTAAATAAGCCGGATTCTCTTTGCATAGCTTTTGGTCCTCCAAAAATATTTGCTTACATTTCTCTTTGTCCTTTAGATGAATTTGATACTCTTCTGATGAACGCAATTGCTTTTTGGATTCTGTGTCTAAATTATTGTAATTCTCGTATAAGATGCATTTATCTTTTTTAGGTAAATGAACGCCTAAATTGAAACTGTTTCTAAAAATATTACGGAATACTCTTAATGATAACTGACTATTTACTTTATTAAGAGTTTTCAAATGTTCTACATAATGCTGATATACAGATTTTATGTTTCGAAATTCTTGAGGTAGATATAATTTTGTACTTTTATTTCTGCAATAATGTGAAGGAACCGCTGGTAATTGTTCTATAAAGGATTTTACTAGCGATATGCTTGCTTCCTCAGATTTGTTGTGTAGTCCCCTGTAGCCCCTTTTCGCAACACACGTTTCCTCCTCGACTTCTTTTAAACTTTCCAAACCATTTAAATCAATGAAAGATTCATCTGAATCGCTATACGGTACCAGGGAGAGCTGTAAAAATGTCCAATAATTGAAAACAAAAACATATTTTGCAAAAAAAAAAAACAAACTCACACCTTCGACATATTGTTCTAAAGCTTTATCTTTAATGAAAGTCTCAAAAAATTGTGTTTTTTTTTAATTTTTTCCCCTTGTGTTTCATTTATTTTAAAAGAGAATTTAATTGTATCCCACACAAGCGTTCAAAGAAAATGTAAACAAGTCACCATATGCATTTACATTAAAATTGTTTTTGTTATAAAATCATAACGGTTTAATCTACAGCCATGAAATTTTGACAGATGATGGAAATGATGTTGAACTATCGATTTCGATAACAAAACAAAAATCGATTATGGTGTGGGATACATTATTTTGGCGGTAATGGCTCGATATCATAAAAAAAAAAAATAACTGTATAAAAAAATTTTTTTTCTTGTGATTCGAACCAAGGATTTTGGATCGGAAGCTCACATTGCTAGTCGCTCGGCTACCGCGCCATGCTGTCGGCGCTGGCCTAAAAGTTATTTAGTTCGTCGCTACGTTTATATCAACATATAATATAACGCTTCGTAGCTAAATAACTTTTAGGCCAGCGCCGACAGCATGGCGCGGTAGCCGAGCGGCTAGCAATGTGAGCTTCCGATCCAAAATCCTTGGTTCGAATCACAAGAAAAAATAAAAGTTATTTAGTTCGTCGCTACGTTTATATCAACATATAATATAACGCTTCGTAGCCAAGAGGGTCGCTATTTCCGTTTCACTTTTTCTCAAATCACTCCCAACGATTCTAAAGAAGTTTTCACTTCAAAAATTGTGTTTTTCTTTGATTTAAAAAAAAACACATGGGTCCGTCGAATATGGGCAACCCAGTACTTAGAAAACAGCTGCTTTCTTTTGGTTACATATTTACACAATACATCGGTCTGTGTTTGGGGGTATCGACACTATGTTGCCATTGATATTTTTGCATACACACTTTTACACACATCAGCGTTATCAGTCACACTTTTTAATTGTTTAATTAACCAAAGCCAAAACCAACAAATGCAATTTGTTCATTTATCTATAATGAAGATTACTAAACATTGCTTTTAAGTTATATTAATAAAAATTAAAATTTTATTTTGTAAATGATTTCTAAACCTACTGTTTGGCAACACTGTTTGGTGGGAGCGCAATCAGCTGACACGTTTCTACGGAACAATCCAACATTTTTCATTTACCCATGTCAACGATCTACGATACTACGGAACGGAACGGTAGTGATTTTTCATTTACATGGGACTCTCATAAGGTGTTCGTGTCAGCTGACACGAAACGTAACTTTACGTTGGTGAGTGTGAGCACCATTACACTTTAAAGAACGATGGAAAACTCACATACAAGTTTATGAATAATTTTGTTATGAGTCATTTTGTTTACTTATCGTAGTCGCCTACATGTTTTTGAAAACAATGTGAAAAAAACTATGGAAGTTGTATAATTTTTCGAGTTCTTATTGGTATGAGTTTTTGCTGAACTGTTCTTATGTATTTAAATGTGTAAGTACATACGTATGTATGTATATATGTACACCTTTAGTGGGTCAAAGATGTGCCTATATACATACATATACATATATGTACATTAGATACCTTATGTGCTCCATACATTTTGTTTAAGTATTTGAGATCGTCCCAAACAATCACAAAACTGAATTCTGAACTGAGTCAGACCGTAGGATGGTCGGTATAGTACAGGGTAGGCCATTTAAAGCGGGCCCATCGGGCAACCCTATAACTTTTGACAGGAACGTCAGATCGACTAATGACATAGCGCGTTGGAAGCGTCAGTCCAAGACAATTTTTACCATGGAGCAGTACACTCCAAAAGAACGCGCTGAAATAATTCAGCTTTACATCCAAAATAACTTCTCAATTGTGAAAACTCAACGTGCGTTTAAAAAAAAAAATAAAGTTAAAAGTGCGCCATCCAAAAGCACTTTACAGCGTTTATACGCAAAATTTATTAACCACGGTAGTCTCAGCAATACCAGCCACGCATCCAGACAACGTACACGACGTTCTGCTGAAAATATCGAGGCTGTACGAGCCAGTGTTGAGGAGGCTCCGCGAACATCGAGTTATCGTCGTTCTCAGGAATTAGGCATCGCCAGGACAACACTCAGGCGCATAATTCGCATCGATTTGAAAATGTTTCCGTACAAAATTCAAATGGCACAAAAATTAAACCCGATTTTTTGAAGCCATTGTTCCCTGGAAGGTTGATTTCGAAAAATGGTGATTTTCCGTGGCCACCGAGATCACCAGATTTGACGCCACCGGACTTTTATTTGTGGGGTTATCTGAAATCCAAGGTATACATCAACAAGCCAAGGACTCTAACTCAACTTAAAAACAATATCCGACGCGAAATCGCCGCCATACCGGCCGAAATATTGGCCAAAACGATGGAAAACGCCGAAAAAAGGACACATTTGGCCATCAAGGCCAGAGGCAAACATTTGAAGGATATCATTTTCAAAAACTAGCTGGAACAAATCTCCTTGAATCAAAATAAATGATTTTTCATATCAACACAAAAAAAAATGTTTTTTTCAATGTTTTTTTTTCAGAAACAAATGGGCCCGCTTTAAATGGCCTACCCTGTATTTTTTCAGTGTTTGCATTAACTATTTCGTTGCTGCACTACCAACGAAACACTGCTCTGATCTGAACTTGAATAGATGAGTAATAGAGCGGGTAGCGCAAAACACGGCATCAATTGTAGTAGCTCAGAACAATAGTCAAAAAAAGGTTTAAGTGCTCTCTGTAGTAGCAGGGATAGCAACATATTTGGAGTCGGCCGGAGCACTACTTGTGAAAATATGTATGTATGCTCTAGCTACCGTTACCGCTTCTGTTGCTCTGCTACTATTCCCATAACTGCTATTTACACTTTTTCCTTTTTTGTTTTGTTGGATGCATTTGGTATTTCAAAGTCAATGCCTGTAGCCTAAACAGTGGGTTTATTGAAAGGAGCAAAATCGGCTTCTCTGACGAAGCACATTTCCATTTCGGCGACTATGTTAACAAGCAAAACTGCCGCCTATAGGGATTGGGAAACCCGCATGTGATTGTGGAGAAGTTAATGCATCTTCAGAGAGTATAGATTTTGGAGAGGTGGCATCATATTCTTTGTAAATACTGCTGGAACCATCATTTCGGTCAACGATAAGCACTATAGAAACAAGGATAAACAATTTTTTGTGTCCGAAAATTAAAGACATCAACTTGGACGATCTTTGGTTTCGGCAGCATAGCGCGTCAATAATTATTAGCCGTCTCCACGTTTGGGCGTCTTTGGAGTCTTATGCGTACAATCTATTAATAATTCAGGCCTTTTAGATGAATATGGAGCTAACCATTCGTGAGGTATAGACAGAAACCGTCACAAAGGTCTTCGAAACTGGGTTGGTAGGATGTGTTACCGCGAAACCAACCAGAGCAGCCACATTACTGATATCATGTTCCGTAAATAATGAGTATGTCCGCTCTCTCGAGTAAACTAATAATACAACGAAAAATGTTGGTTTTTGTTAAATTTTTGAAAGAAATCTCATGGACCACCCTGTATTGTTACATGTATCTGGATATAAAATTTTATTTAAGGTTGATGTCACAGCCGCTACGCCACACTTTTTCCACTCATGAAAATGAGAACGTATGACAGTTCTGTTATTCGATGTAAATACTTAGGCGCACAAAAGCAGTTGAATGGATATGTAGTTAGATATGTACATATGTGTGTATGCATGTGGGGATTAAAAATATGTTTATAGGACACTAATTAGTTGGGATGAATTAATCAATTTTTAATGCCTTAGAATAGATTTTAATAATTACATACACTTACTAGTAAATTTGCAGATTTATCAGAAATGGACGTGAGAATTGATATATACTTTTTTATCAGAGCAACCACCTAAATATGATATGAATATTAAAAATTTTACTTATTTATCTATTTATTTTTGCTTTCATATTTTCTAATTACGGTACACCTCTGTGTGTTGGCTAGAGCCAGACAAAGCGCCACGTGTTTTATATGTAAATTGTGGCAATGTTGTAAAAGGGCTAGTGCCCTACTACATACCTATTTTGCGTACGTTTTCAAACTGAGAAGAGTAGACAAATGCACCGAGGGCGTTGTAAATAATTGTGCAAAGTAAATGTGATCAAAGATAATATAATATTATTGGAAATTTCTGCTAAGGATTTGTTGAAAATTAGTGCAGCGGTATGTAACAAGCTCCATATAATTGTGTCATACATACATATGTATATATAAAGGAATAGAAAGCAATACAAATGATTTGTAGGGAATTATTAATATCTCATGCTGAGCAAAGCTCTGCGCATTTAGTAATTGCTGTTCCTTCTAGGCATCGTACAAACATGTATACATGTATCCTGGCAGAGTATAAAACGATGGGAGTGTGTGAGACTACCTTTCGGTAGATCTCTCCATTTGTGGAAAAACATCAGGGTGTTTTGTTGCCGACTAGAAAGACTTTAACTTTACTTTACTTCCTGTAAGAACAAAGACGGCGATCTGGTGACTGACATCCAGAGCATACTTAAATTATGGAGGGAACACTTTTCGAACCTGTTAAATAATTATAGCTGATGCCGATACCCCAATCGTCGACGACGGAATTGTCGTTCCGCTACCCGACCAAGACGAGATGAAAACAGCGATAACGCGTCTAAAGAACAAAAAAGTCGCGGGCGCCAACTGACTGCCGAGCTATTCAAACATGGCGGCGAGGAGCTGGTAAGGTGCATGCATCAGCTCCTATGCAAAATATGGTCGGATGAAAGCATGCCTACCGATTGGAATTTAAGTGTGCTCTGCCCAATCCATAAGAAGGGCGATCCTACAATCCGTGCCAATTACCGCGGGATTAGTCTTCTAAATATCGCCTATAAGGTTCTAGCGAACGTATTGTGTGAAAGGCTGAAGCCCACCGTCAACCAACTGATTGGACCTTATCAGTGTGGCTTTAGACCTGGACAGTCTACCATCGACTAAGTATTCACAATACGCCAAATCTTGAAAAATGCTCATGAAAGGAAAATCGACACACACCATCTTTTCGTCGACTTTAAAGCTGCATTCGAAAGTACGAAAAGGAGTTATCTGTATGCCGCAATCTCTGAATTTGGTATCTCCGCAAAACTAATACGGCTATGCAAGATGACGTTGCTCAACACCAGCAGCGCCGTCAGAATTAGGAAGGACCTTTCCGAGCCCAATGTGCCTGTCGTGCTTGGAGGAGGTGGATATCACTGAGCACTTTCTCTGTGCATGTCCTGCCTTTGCTATAGCACGGCTACGAGATTGGGTTCCGATGCCGTGAGAATGAGTAATATTCGTTCTCTAAAACTGAAGGATATTTACAGGTTTGCCAACGAATCTGGAAAATTCTCACAGGACTAACTATTTCTATCTCTGTCACTATTCCTTCCTATCTCTTTCTCTGATACTTTTCTCCTTCCCTCCTTGACTATCTACTCTCTTTCCAAAGCTCTAAATACAATGGGCTTTTTAGCCTGAGTGTTTTAAGAAGCACCAAATCTCCTGGTGCTCTTTGGCTCAACTTGGAACTTCAACAACTTAATAACTTAATTAGCACACTGGGCCTAGTAACCGGTGCTATTTTTAATAGGCATATCAGAGTAATTTTCGTTTATTTTATTTTCAAACAGGAAATTTTCGATCATCGTTTACAAACAGAAGATTAACTCTTCACTTTTAGTTAAGTTTAGTTTGACTGTTGTTCTTATATAATATGTATTTAAACTGAAACTGTAGGTCCCTCCATTTGTGGAACAACATAAAGACGCACACCATAAATAGGAGGAGGAGCTCGGCGAAACACCCAAAAAGGGTGTACGCGTCAATTATATATATATATACATATATATACAATATATATGTATTTTAAAATTAAATACCCATTTTGTCTCTCAACTTCTTTAAGCTATAAGATGTCTTGATCGAAATTTTCCACTTCCTTAATTAAGTTCTTCCGGTTATTTCCCTCAACCCAAAATAGCACCAATTTGCATTAAGTGTTACATAGCATTGTGAAACAGGCTCGTCGCATTGCAGCTACTCATGTAAAAAAACCAAAAACAACACTTGAAGCTTGTCGGCAAAATATTTGCATTTAACGATGTACTAATGACGATTAAAATGACGCGAGTCACGCCAACGCCGTTTGCTAAGAAAGCCAAGAAAATTTATTATTCTTGTAAAGCAACATGTAACATGCAACATGCCACGTTTAGAGCAACGAGCTGGAGCATTTCGAGCAAAGGTGTGACTAACAACATTTTGCCACTTCCTGCTGTTAGTGGGACGACTGAAAAGCGCAACCGAAGCGATTTAGCTCAGCGATTAGCCAATTTGTATATTTCCGCCACAAAAAGTGCAAGAATAAGGTCGAAACCTTTATTTGTTGAAGAAAAATGAACAATAAATCAACTCTTTATGAAGGAAAAACATTTTTTTCATTGTGTAGTTTCTTCAGCTAAATACGATTTGTATGCCTAATGGACGGTTTCTTGTTTTTTTGTTTTTTAATATACTTGGTTCTATTTATTTTTATTTACTCGTTTCTTTTTAGATGCCAGCGCGGCACAAGATACCGGCGAACCCGGGAACGATTGGAATCATATACGAACTCAAAACAGTGCCAATGGACGGATCGGTACGGGAAACATGGTCGCCATAGACATGCCAAATGCTGGAAAAATAAAATTCGATCCGCCCAAAGTGCCAGTGATATTTGTTTTAGGCGGCCCAGGTAGTGGAAAGGTGACACACTGTGACACATTTATGCAGGAGCGCCGTGGTGTGACACATATAAATATGATGGATTTGTTGCAGCAGTATGCAATGGGAAACGGTAAGTAAAGCGAATGCTTAAACAAAATTTCCTCATCCCACCGATTTTGTTCGTTCGTCTCATTTATTCGCTCATAGATATGCAAGACTTCTCGCAACTATCCTCAAAAACCGTCACTGAGGTGCTCATGCTGGAAATGAAAATGGCTCCAGCTGCCAAAGCGTACCTAATTTCGGGATTTCCACGCTCAATGCGCGACGTGGTCGAATATTCGGAAAAGGTAATGTAAACAAATGTAATCAGCTGTTGCTTATGTCTTTACATTTTTAATTACTCACTTCTTGGATTTCTAAATATTTCTGTATAGCCTATATGAACTAATCTCTGCCTTTGTTCTCATAAGCACACAAATATTTATTACGTACACAGCTTCCAATCCAAAAATGATCACACCAATTATCGCACTCTATCATTACCCCACAACACTAGAAAAATACATAGTATGTGAGTACATACTTGTATAGTGAAATCATCTGGCGAACTTCTAGTTCACAAAAAAAGTGATGACAAAGCAGTGATGTCCTACCGGGGTCGATAGTCCCTCGGGTGTATAATTTTTGTATATAGCGGAGCTAGCACTTGGTTGGACAGCTGGGTACTTTTGTACCCAATTCTCTCCATGTGAGACTTTTTTCAATAAAACCACTTAATTGCTAAATTTAAAACGCTTTCAATCCGTATGAGTCCTTTTGTCTACTTGATATTTTTTTTGCTTGATATATAAGTACAACAGTTAAAGCGATTCAAAAATCCTTCGAAAACAATATTTAAGAACGGAACAAAATCATAAAAAATAGTCAAATCATAAAAAATGCATACATTAATATAATATTTTGTTAAAAATCCTTTTTGATTTATTTCTGCTGCACAGCGCCTTTCTTGTTCTTCTTGATTGGCGCGATAACCGCTTACGCGTTTATGGGCGAGTTAAACAAAGCGCGTCAGTCATTTCTTTCATGCTAACGGCGCCAGTTGACACACCCAGTGAAGCCAAGTCCTTCTCCTCTGAGCTCTCCAACGCAGACGAGGTCTTCCTCTTTCTCTGCTACCACCAGCTGGTACTGCGAATACTTTTAGAGGAGGAACATTTGTATCCATTCCGACGACATGACCCAACCAAAGAAACCGCTGGATCTTTATTCGCTGCGCTACTCGCCGTCCCTAACATACAAAGGGCCAAAAGTTTCCCGCAGGATCTTTATTAGCGTATTGGTTTTGTTCGTCGAGAGAGGACTTTACCACTCAATTGCCAACTTAGTCCAAGGGCCTTTGTATGGACATTATTAAAGCTCTTAAACGTTCAACAGGAATAGATTCCATGCTACCTGATCTTTTCAAATAACTGAGCCAATTTTGTGATATTTTGCGTCCTGAGCGCATTTCTCACGTCGTTTCAAAGATGGGCATCTTCAAGTGCGCAATTCAGAACAGTGATCACATTGTCTTCGAAAAACTATTTTTCCATACGAGAAGTATGATTCGGGTTATTGTCTTGGAGAAATTCCAAAATCACCAGTAAACTCTCTTCCGCATAAGGTAGCTTTACATTTTGAAGTATCTCAACATACTTGCCTTCCATGTCTGACATACTTGGCATCCATATTACCTTAACTTCATACGAAGAATTGGAGCCACACCGTTCCGGATCCATTATTGAGCCTCCCCTTGTTTTATGATTGGTGAGACGATCTTGGGGCACATTTTGGCCGCCGCACGTACATAGTACCGTCTGCGCTAACTCTATTTATTTTCATTTCATCGCTGAATAAAATATAACGCCACTGGATTTTGAGTTGCGATACTCTTACAAATGGCTTCTTCCGTGCCAAACGACCTGAAGCCCTGATAGACTTTTCCAGGTGAACAAAACTGTTTCGATGTATGACAGCAGCATTCTTCCTGGGATTCTGTTTTGGCAATCTAGCGATCATGTTGTCAGTCTCGTTAGTAGTATTTCGCGCTTTGGTTTTTCTGGGAATGTTTTTTGCTGTTTTATACTCAAACAAATATTTCAAACCATCGTTTTTGAATCGTTTAATTGTGTTGAAATAACACTGTAGGATAATCCGGTCTTCTGCAACTCTATGATTGCTTTTCGGAGAGCTGGGTGCAATTTTATCTCTTTCGACACTAGAGAATCGTTTCAACAAATACTCTCGCTACTTTAATTTTTACTTACTTACCAGTTACAATATAAAACAGAAAATAATTCACCAAATTGTGAACGTAATCCAAATCGTGTTTTTAGGTATATTTCTCACAAAAATAGCAGTGCTTCTACTAAAACTCAAAAATTTCATGTGAACGCTTCAAGAGAAATAGATAAATGAATGCATTTCAATGAATGTGATCACAGCAAATACTTAATAGCAGGCTTCAATAAGTGCCCGTGTTAGAAATGAAGGCACCATTAAAAAAAAATTTTTTTTTTTTCAATATAGGCCCCTTGCATAAAGATACACTTCTCCAGATGCTCCGGCTATTTTTTTAACCCCTTCAAAAATAGGATTTGTCAGACTCTCCAAAATGCGCCTCCGCCTCGGAGATAACTTCCTCGTTTGAAATAATTTTTTTCTCGCGAGCCATTTTTTCGGATAAATGTGTTGGCGCATTATCGGGGTGAAACGGCTCCCTCTTTTTCGCCTAATGCGGTCGTTTCTCCTTCAACTTTTTTGCAAGCGGTCCAAGAACTCACTGTAGTATTGCTTAGTTATCGTTCTTACTTTTTCTAGAAAACCTTGCAGATGACGCCGTTCGCACCCCAAAAAATTGTCGCCATGACCTTTTCGGCCTATGGAGTTGTCTTCGCCTTCTTTGGAGCAGATTCACCGGGACAAATACATTGTTTTGATTGTGGCTTAGTTTCTGATGTGTAATGATGAGTCCAGGTTCCATCAACGGAGACAACTCGACGCAAAAATTCAAAATGCTCCAAATACTGCTGCGAAGTTAACAGCCGCATCCGCTTTTTGTCCACCGTGATGGTGGCCGACAAATTTTTCATCGCCAACTTATTATGTAAAATATTAATTGCCATTCCAGTCGACCCACCTATGGCCTCCGTTGCTTCGCGCACTTTCGTTCGTCGATCAGCAAGAATCATGTCATGGACTTTTTGAATGAACTGGGTAACCACGTCTGCCGGGCGTTCTGGTCGCTCGTCAACAAAATTGGATGTTTGCCCACGTTTAAATTCGTTGGCCAACCAATATCTAACTGTGATCATAGATTGTGAAGCGTCCCCATAGTCAGCATCTAACATTGCTTTTATCTCCTCGCATTTTTTCCTATCCAAAAACAAAAAGGGAATACCAAACGGTACTGCTCTTTTTCCATCTGAGCAAAAATCACGAAACAGGTCTAACTCGAATAGATGCCAAATCCAAACTAACCAATAAATCAGCCAGGAAGTTGTTTTGCCGTCGTTTGATAGATAGCAGCACACGATGCTAACACCAACTGCCCTCAGGAACCCCCTCTGTCATCAAACACTGTTACTTATTGTGGCTGCCAACGCTTATATGGTTGCCAACGCATCGTTCTTAAGTATTTTCCAACGGCTGTTACATATTTAATTAGTATTGCGCTAGACTAGTCTAGGCCTCAAAGCACAGTTATAATCAAGAGACGTAATCAAATAATTTATTAATGCAAAGTTAAATTAATCATATCCATTTACGGTGCAAAAACTGCTGGCAATGACATTTACATGTGGGCGTATGGTATACCATATTTTACCATCAGAGACATTACTCAGGCTTCTAACTCCAGCTTCTTTTCCGTTCCGAATCGCTACTATCACTTTTTTATAAATACTGCTATACACTTCACTTTAGTACAAAAACGACACACATACACAAGTGCATACGTACATACAGGTCAAACACAAGTAGTACCAAATTTACAATTTTTACAGATTCAAGTCGTGAATGGCGTGATTTTGATATCCTGGCGTCAATCGGTTCTGCAAAAGCAAATTGATTATGGCGCAAAATTAGGTCATGTCGTACTCTCCTTAGCCAAAATGGAATTAGAGAATTTCTTTAAAAATGTGATGCCTGTAGCAGACTACTTCGATCAAAGTGATATGTTAATAGCTGTAAGTAATAACTGATAAATAAATAAGCCCAGTTGGAATGCGATAAGTCGAGTAACGGTTGAACAAATAAGAATTACTATAGACATACGATGCATTAATTAGAGAGAAAGAAATGGCGATTTTGAATAAAAGAAATAGTAATTACTTTTTTTTATTTTTATATTTATTTTATTGTAATAATTTAGAGAGAATTTTGATTAAAAAAAATAGTTTTTTTTATTTTATTGCAATCTCTTTTAAATTTAAGCATTAAGCAATTTACATATAATATATAACTTGGGTTATTGAGGCGATATTGGGGGGAAGTCCAAGTTCACCTAAAGAATTTGCTCATCATATGCTCTTGATAGAAATAACTTACCCAACATGAAGTGAGAGCTGTGACATTTTGAGGCTGATTTCATTTTTTTTTGTTTCATATGGTTTGAAGAGGTATACCGCGCGATGTGTAAAAGGTGATATATAGGAAAGTTTTCCAAAACAACACACGTAAAATTCAGAAAAATGCATGAAATTTTTATTTAAATCGATAGTACAGTCCATATAATTTAATGTTTGAAGATTATTTCATGCAAATGTTGACCGCGACTGCGCTTCAAATGATTCATCCGCTTAGTCCAATTTTGGCATACTCTTTCCAATTTTCGGCCCGTATCTCACATATAAATGCTTTAAAGTTGTCTTCCAATGCGTTAATTGAAGCAGGCTTGTCTGAATAGACATGAGCTTTAACATAGCCCTACAAAAAATAATCTAAAGGCGTTATATCGCACGATCTGGGTGGCCAATTGACAGGTCCCGAATGTGAAATAAAATGTTCACCGAACTCGCCTCTCAACAAGTCCATTGTTACGCGTGCTGTGTGGCATGTGGCACCGTCTTGCTGAAACCACATGTCATGCAAGTCAAGCTCTTGCATTTTTGGCAAAAAAAAGTTGGATATCATTTCACGGTACAGCTCACTATTGACAGTTACGTTACGATTCGCAGCATCTTTGAAGAAGTACGGTCCAATGATACCTCCAGCCCATAAACCGCACCAAACTGTGACCTTTTCTGGATACATTGGAAGCTCTTAGAAATTCTTCTGGCTGATCTTCACTCCAAAATCGACAATTCTGCTTATTTACGTACCCATTGATCCAAAAATGAGCTTCGTCGCTAAACACAATTTTTCGACTTTAAACTTTCTTAGCAGAATATGCATTTTTATAATAAAATTCAATGATTTGCAAGCGTTGTTCGTTTGTAAGACGATTCATGGTTAAATTATAGATCAAACTGAAGATTTTTGACAGCGAAACAAAACATGAGACGTGCGTCAGCTGTTTAAACCAACTGTTTAAAAAGATAATAGCTACATAGTCAGCCGTTTGGTTGAATTATGGTCCTGGAAAGCGTTCACTGAATCGTTTTATCTCTGTCCGTACTAAAAGTATCATCGTTTTTTTTTTTTTGGGTACTAGCTCATTGCTAATATCAATCCGAGTCTCCGAAGGTTATTAGCGGTATCTTTGCCTGGAACCGCTCTCTCTCTCTCCGTTCCCCATAACTGTATGCCGTAAGTCCAAATGGGTTTAATTACGCCTTTGTACAGAAGAGGTTTGTTTTCTAGAGACAGCACTAAGTTTCTTCCCATAAGCCAATGTGAATAAGTAAATTTAAGAACGAGCTACGTTAGGCGTCTGTCCAGGTGCATACCCAAATATAGTATTTCACGTTATCCGCTTGCGGAAGGTGCTGATCGCATAAGGTGGCGGTAGCACATGTTTCTTGTTTCAGTGTGAAGGTAAATTACGGGGACTTTGTTGGATTAACCTGTATACGCCATTTCTCTATAGTTTTTAATGTTTTCTTGTAGAAAATGTGTCGAGAATACTACTGTAGATATAATGGCGGTATGGTCAGCGTAAGTTGCAGTCTCAACCATTCTTGAGAGTGTTAGATCCCCAATAAATATTGGGTCAAGGTCCAAAAACAAGGGCTTCCTTGTGGGACACCTCCAGAGATCGGGGCTAAATCCGTGATTTCGTCTCCTAGTTTGATTCTGAACTACCTGTTATTGAGGTAGGGGGTTAAAGAAACTGTGCGGCACTGTTCTTTTTCTATTTATACAGTAAACCGAGGTGCCAAACTTTATCGAATACCTGTGAAACACCGAAGAAAGCCGCAGTAGAAAATTTTCTTTCTAAAGCTTTGCGGTTAGTGTTATAGACTCGGTGAACTTGTTCCGTTGTTGCGTGCTCTTTGCGGAAGCCAAATTGATGATGGAATATTAATTGCTTTTCTATTAGTATTGACGATTTATCATACTCGATTCTTTTTAAAAACTTTTGATAAGATTGGGAGAAGACTAATCAGTCTGGTGGCTTACTAGGGATGGAGATTTGGATAATTTCAGCGCTTTTTAATTACTATGGAACATAACTGGTTCACAAAATGGCATTGAAGAGCTACGTGATGTATTTTAAGCCTGCGTACGGGAGTTCTTTTAGGACTTTCCCGGTTAGGAGGTCGTATGCTGGGACCTGTTTGCATTGATGACCATAATGATTTTTGTGATTTCTGATATTTTTCTAAGTACAATCGGGAGAGACATTTGGTGAGGTGCGTCAAGATACTCAAATATGTCGATTTCGTCTGTTGGCGATGTGTATAGATGCGGAGTAAATACTGATGTAAGATGTTTTGCTAAAGCTGTAGCTTTGTGATGGTCTGTTTTGAGTCAGCCGCTCAACTACCTCTTAGTGGAGGAACTCTTGTTGTCGGACGAGCGAAGTTTTTCGTTGCCTTCCATAGGGAGTAATCACTATATTTGTTTCCACACCGTCCAGACAGGTATTTTGAACTTCGCGCATAAATTTCGACTTATCGATTTCTGACTGCTGCTGACTACGCACAAATCCCTTCTTTCATTTAAATACTCATGGCAATATTCAATATTCCATATTCTTTTAAATTTCTAGGTAAATGGTGAGCGGGCGCCAGCCGAAGTGTACAAAGACTTTCGTACTGCTGTACTCGACATACTGAGCACGCTTGAAAATCAAGAGGCCATGCTGAATGGAGTTACAGGTATGGGCAGAGGGATAAATGATATACCCGGCAGTATTGTTAGCGTAGACACCGCACCTAGTCAAGCCGCGAATATTGCAGACATTTCAAATGCCAACGCCAACAACAAAACTGTATTTGCTGCCAACACCAACCACAACAACAATAGAAGCCATTACAACAACAATATGGGCGATCAGAGCATAGCGAATGCAATGGGCGCACACATTGCTTCAGGTGTCACTGCTGCTGCTGCGACTGCAGGAATTACAGATGCTGAAGTCATCACCTCACAACCTGCATTGACGACAACCAATAATGCCGCGACGAGTATGGACCACAATTTGGACAATATACCGCCAGTAATTTGGGTCATCGGTGGACCAGGTAGCAATAAAGCGAGGCTGTGCATGAAGGCTGTGGGTTTGAATCCTGGTTGGGGGCACATAAGGTGAGGCCAAGCCATGTTGAATGCTTAGTAAATAAGTTTTTCAAAGATTACACTTTATTGTAGCATGGGACGACTTTTGCGTGCCATAACCGACTCGGCACCACGTGCCAATACTGAAAACTATACCGTCAAAGAGTCACTTTCCGCTGGCGAAATGGTGCCGGAGAAGGCGATTAGCAACATACTCGATGTGAATATACGGCAAATGATGGATCGTAAAGGCATACTGATCGATGGTTATCCACGAAATTTGCAGCAAATTAAACATTTTGAAAATAAGGTGAAGTTTTCCCATTTTCGAAAGAAATCATTAAAAACTATTTTCTATACACTCCATCTCCAGTACAAACAGCGACCTCCCATTGTGCTGCTGGACTGTTCAAAACTGCAGTTGGGCCGTGGACGGGTCGATGATACTGTCTCCTCGTTTCGGCGTCGGCTAGAACTTTTCCGAGAGCAAACCTTGCCAATGCTGAAAACTATGGATAAAGATAATCGCCTGCAAATTGTGAGTAAAACAACAATAAGTTCTTTAGAGCTAAGCATTTATAATCACAAACGTTCCTCAACCACTGCAATAGGTCGATGGCGATACAGACAGCCCGTCAGTGCAGCGCGAATTCGAAAAAATCATACGCCAGCACATACAAAATATACAAGGTGATGGAACTCGACCAGCAAGCAATATGATTGATGCTGGCATGATGACCAATCATGTGAATCGTGATCAAACCGATGCCATTTTACATGATCTGGAAAATAATGTTCCGGGTGCAGTGCCAACTATAAGTCATCATGTTTCGCTCATGAATGGCCATTTGAAGAATCGAAATAACAGTGCAGCAAATAACTTAAACAGTAATCAACCGACAATGAACGGCGATATACGCGTATCGGGAATGACCGGTAGTATGGATTTTAGACACATGCTCGAGGAGGCTGAGAGATACCCCGTAGACTCGTATATGTAAAAAGGGGGCAGGAGTATGCAGTAACAGAAAAACATAAAGCTAAAAGAAATGTATTTAAGTGCATAAATTCCTCTAAGTATATCTACTTATATTTCCGTTGTTGTGTTAAACATTTTGAGAGTCCAATTATTCCGAAAATTCTGTTACATGCGCTACCGAAACCTTTCAGTCGTTTGGCTTGTTACTATTAGCCTTCATCAGAGTTTCATGTATCGAAAACTTTCGAAAACTGCTCCAGAAAAATGTGTGATTCCCTTTCACGGTCCCTTTAATTTAAATTTATTTTAAAGTTACCCGGTGTACAAATATAATTGATACTGAACTTCAGAAGCGGGTAGCTCCAAAACGAGCTGTTTAAAGGCTTCAACAACCTACAGACGTTGAAACACATTGACTGCGCATTTTATTTTTGACATACTTGTGATACGTGAGAGATCGCATTGTCTTGGTGATCGCATTCGTCTTCGGTGTTTGGTTTTCCTTAATACTGCGAAAACTTCTGGCAAACAACTGGTTGTGTATCACTCAGAATTGACTAGTTTAAGTTTCTCTAGTGTTGCAGTCACGACAAGATCAGATGCTTTGAGGTACTTCTTCCGCGAACAACTTTTGTTGTATTGAGCTCATCACGGAACACCCATATTATCGATTGTTATTTTGTTTCCGACTCATATGCACAGACCCAAGATTATTTACATAGTAGGATATAACAGACATGATTTGCATCATCGCGGCTAAATTTCTTCAATATTTCTTTGCATCAATCGGCACTAGTCCTTTTTTGGCCAATTGCCAAATTATATGGAAGAGAAAATCTTCTTGACGAGCAAATGTTAATGCAATATTGAATGTATGCTGATCTCACTAATGTTCAACAAATACCTCTATCTTGCGATATGTGACATAACGAGCTTGCGTTATCGATTGTACCAGTGTTTCACTGTGGCTGCTGTGTGATGCTTCAATATCAAACTTACTTAAACTTCATCAATGGACTCCTGTCTCGATAATCCACGCGAAATTCGTAATAATTCAGAGCAAGAAAATTCGCCCGAGCTCTTTCCAAATTTGGGGCGAGAGGAATTTTTCAACTTACTGAAAAAAGAAGAAGAGAAGAAAGTTCGCAAGTAAAAACATTGTATGTAAATGTATGCTAAAAAATACCAAACTTTTCGATAAAAATATCGGATTACACGTAGTGTTGCAAAGGCGCAAAATATAAAAGGCAAATCTCGTATTCCTGGAAACCATTTTCAAAGATCGCTATACCTCCTGAAATTCTACTTAGTCCGTCTGCAAATCAGTAAGTGATACACTAAACATTTTCTGACAGTATTTGATATTTGGATGATCAAAATATGTAGCTTTAGCATTAGTGTGAAGGTTTGCGGATTAGGGCGAGTCCGCTTTTGACAAATCGTAAGGTTTCGCATTCCCAAGTCCTCACAGTAAAACAAGTAATTTTTAAAGGATAATTTAATAAAAATGTAGATTTGCAGAATTTAATACCTACTTTACAGGGTGGTTCATATAGTAGAATTTTTTGTATCAGAGTGTATTTTGTTAGTGGGAGCTTCTCCCCTTTGGAAATCTTTACAGATACTCAATATCATATCTCCGTGCAACAAAATAAATAACTCAACGCTTGAAAAACGTTGGGAAATATTGCCAACTTATTTTCAAAGTCAATGCTGTGTAGCCAAACAGTGCGTTTATTGAAAAGAAGAAAAATCATTTTCTTTGGCGAAGCGCATGAGAATCGGAAAGCCCGTACGTTTCCAACAAGCAAGTGGATTCTCATAGAGTGACAATTTGATACGGATTTTGGAGTCAGGGCATAATCGCTTCATTTTTCTTTGGTATTTGGAAGCATAATAATCTTGGGCTCTCAAAATCTGTATGTTTCCAACAAGCCAATGGATCCTCGTAGAGTGACAATTTGGTACGGATTTTGGAGCGGTGACATTTCTGACTTATTTTTCTTTGAATTTTCTGCTGGAAACACTACTTCGGTCAACGGTGAGCACTATAAAAGCATAATAAACGATTTTTTGGCCGAAAATTGAAAACATGGACTTGAACCTCCTTTGGTTTAAGCAGGTTGAGGCGCCACAGGTTTTATTTTGTGGGGTGGCGTGATAGACCCATTTTATGCGAATAATCCATTAATGATTCAGGCTCTTAAAGCGAAACTCGAAGGTCTTGGAAAACTGAGCTAACAGCATGCGCTACTACGAAGTCATTCGAGGCACTTACATGAATGAAATCATGTCCCATAAATAAAGGTATTTGACTAATGTTGCTCATACGCCCCGTTTACCCATTTTTATTGGGCCACATAAAATTGGCCGCCGAAGCCTAATGGTTTGGCACGAAACTACCATTCGGAGTTCATTGAGAACGCAGGTTCGAATCTCAGTAAAAGACCAAAATGAAGAAATTTTTTTTTGTAATAGCTGTCGCCCCTCGGCAGGCAATGGGAAACCTCTGAGTGTATTACTGCCATGAAAAAGCTCCCCATAAAACAAAATATCTGCCATTCGGAGTCGGCTTGAAACTGTAGGTCCCTCCATTTGTGGAACAACATTAAGATGCACACCACAAATAGGCAAATAGGAGGAGGAGCTCGGCCAAACACCCAAAAAGGGTGTAGGCGCCAATTATATATACATATAAGGGTGGTTAATTTTAAGGGCCGGTTTTGAATAAAATACAATTCTTTTAGGAAATTATTTTCATTTCTCTCTATTATGATAATATTGGTATGGTCAATTACGTATAGAACAAAATATTGGCCAAGTGGCCGCTGCGGGCTCGGCGGCACACCTTCATCCGATGGTACAAATTTTCGATGACGCTGAGGCATAATTGAGGTTCTATGCCGTTAATGTACCGAATTATCTCATCCTTTATGTCTTGAATTGTTGCTGGCTTATCGGCGTACATCTTTTCTTTCAAATAACCCCAAAGAAAGAAGTCCAACGGTGTCAAATCAGATGATCTTGGCGGCCAATTGACATCGGCGCGACATGAGATTATTCAGCCATCAAATTTTTCACGCAAAAGAGCCATTGTTTCGTTAGCTGTGTGACAAGTGACACCGTCGTGTTGAAACCACATATCGTCCACATCTATATTTTCCAATTATGGCCATAAAAAGTTCGTTATCATCTCACGATAGCGAACACTATTCACAGTAACTGCTTGACCGGCCTCATTTTGGAAAAAATACGGTCCAATGATGCCGCCGGCCCATAAAACGCACCAAACAGTCACCCTTTGTGGGTGCATTGGTTTTTCGGCAATGGCTTTTGGATTATCATTCGCCCAAATGCGGCAATTCTGCTTATTGACGAATCTACTGAGGTGAAAATGTGCCTCATCACTGAAGATGATTTTCTTCGAAAATTGGTCATTCACTGTTGCCATTTCCTGCCACCATTGTGACCATTGACGACGCTTGAAATGGTCACGAGGCTTTAGTTCTTGAGTCAATTGCACCTTGTTACAAGGTTACACGCTTAGCGTGTAAATGCACTTCTTTATGCATAATGTTCCTCTACGACGAGCGAGAGAGGTGCAATTGTTGGGCACGACGACGAGTTGAGGTGGACGGCTCTTCAACCACACTATCGCGAACAGCAGCAATATTTTCTGTAGTAGGAGCTGTACGAGCATGCACTGGTGTTTTCACATTTCCTACAGACCCGGTTTGCTCAAACTTTTGTACAATTTTACCGATTGTACGCACATTTGGACGATTAAATTGACCGAAAAAATCACGAAGTGCGCGATATGCATTTTGATTTGAACGCCCTTTTTCATAATAAGCCTGAATAGCTTTAACGCGTTGCTCGATTGTGTATCTTTCTATGGTTCAAATTGAATTTGTCTGAAATTGAAAAATGTCAAATGAAATACAGAAAAACATTGAGGTTTAGGTGTGGTTCACATTCAATATCGGCCATTGAAATTTAACCACCCTTATTATTATTATAAAATTGTGGTGTCTTAATTAATCATGCATTGACTGATTCATTAACTTATTTATTCATTTTAATTTATTTTTTATTTACTCATTTGAATAGTTTTTGTTTGCCGGAAAAAATTTAAAATTTAAAATGTTTTTTAAATTACGGACTACCCTTTACCGATGGCTTTGCTATAATTTTATTTATATAGTCAGAAAATTCCTATTCATTTAGAATAATTTTATAAACACCTAGAAATTTCCATTTTTGTCACAGCCCACATATTATTTTAGTTGGAATTATGAGTTCAACCTGCCACAACTCTCTACCATATTGTGGTCCTGTGGCACGATCCACTCAAAGATATACCACTTTTCAGCACCGTGATTCTGGCTTGTTCGAGATATTCCTATGTGTTTTCGCCCAAAATGTTAGGATTCTTCTAGCATTACGTTATTTTCCAGCAGATTTATTTTTAATATTTCGTGCAGTAGGATACAAAGTGTTCAAAAAACTCGTTAATTTATCGTGGGAATATTACAATAACATCGACTTAACAATAACATTTGCTGGCTTTCCCATTTTTTGTATGAATCGAATTCAAGCTACGAAATATACGTCAAAGATTCTTCAAAAAAGTATGTAACTACTGAATTACGCAATTGCAATATAGAGTTATGACGATTTTTATAGGACTCGTCATGTTTATGGTTAAAAAACGAAAAGTGAAGTGCATTCCACTATGATTCCACTTGGTCGCATAGTTCAGTAATAGATCATCAATAAGTCAAAAATGATGCCTGAACTGAAAGTCGAGATCTGACGTGCCAATGATAAAATTAAGCCGGGCGCTATGTCAAAATGGCTTAGAAAATTTTGTCAAACGAGTTGCTGCCACAATGTGGCCATTTATTGGGTATTGTGACGTACATAATATGTATCTATGCCAATATTTTATTACAAGCAGAAAACGTCAGAATTTCTGAAATAAACTCTGTGAAGATTCGAATTTTAAAATAGATGGTGTTAATGGGTCACCCATTATTTTTTATAATATTTCCCTACCCTCATATACCGGGGCAGCAGATGAAACTTACTTAATTTTGTGAATAGTAATCTTTGTTTGACTATACATCCGCTTCCGAAATTATAAGCACACAATCATTTTACTTACACATATTTGTCATGCTGTTTTAGAGAAAATTTCTTTACATGCACTGTTCGAATAAGAGAAACCACTGCACATTACAAGCAACAAAAACAACATATTGTATTAGGCAAGAAAAGAGTAGACAAATATAACTGCAAAATTATAAAAGCAAAGTACGGTAATTAAGAAATCTAGAAATTTGAAGGTGCTTTGCCATTTTATATCAAGATGCCGCGTGGTACCCACCTTACAGAAATGGAAAAAGGTTAAATTTTAGCTTTTGCTTCATTTTGGGAAATAGGCCGACAAATAGAAAGAAGTGATTGCATCGTGTGAAATTAAAAAAAAAGAAAATTATATACTATAAATAATCAACGTAGATGAAAACAAATTTTAAACACCCGTGAAAGGGCAAAAAGTTATTCGCATGGCCTGAAACAGTACAAAGAGCTTACGTGATATGAAGGCTGAATCTGATCTCAATGTTTCACGAGCAAGCTATACAGCTTGAGCACGAGCAATTATATACATTTGAACGAGCTAAACAATCATCACCATAAACTTTTTGCATGAATTCGTACGTCTCACTAATGTTTTTCCAAGTTTAACACCGAATTTAATATTTGCTCTTTGCTCCATTGTGTTTTTACGACACAAGCACGAAGCATACTGTGAATAAAAGGCGCGTAACTTTTGAACCTGTCAAACGATTTACATGAAGTTGGCTGCGGTTGAAAGCTGACGCTTTTTCAATATGATCAAAGTTTAATAGATAGCTCTACGTGTTCCATGACTTAAATAAAAAGTTCTGTTATTTATTGAACATACTGTGATTATATAAATTTTTATTTTAAGTTAGTCGCATCTTATCATGATATGTTGCTTACCCCGTCAGCGGCCATTTTTTATGTTCTCTTAATTTTTACGTAGAAGGTACTTTACTTGTCGGTTTTTATGTGCTGATATGTAAAGGGTGGCGCAAAATTAATCGGGTGGCGCAAAATTAACCATTCAACTTTTTACTAAAAAAACAATTATTTTGAATGACGGAAATCTTTATTTTGACCCTTACGTGCTCCATTGCTTGTCTGTTTGTATGCTGCAGCTGTCTAGCTCACAAGTGTTAAATATGATTGCCGTAGGACGATATTTGCAAGTATTATAAATCTTTCCATAATTGATTAATTTTGCGCCACCTGTTACAATAGAAACAGAGAGTGTACATTAATGCATTTCTTTAACATTCTCTGGTACAACGGTCAGTGCGTTAACAGAAATATGTAAACATTGGAACTCTGTGTTGACTGCTTGTGCTCTAATGAGAAGATACCTACAACCCGGTAATGCAGTTGTTGCATATATTTACGCTACTATTTATGGTATTTAACATTTTTGGAAGATATGTTCTAACCTTCGATAATACATACATACATATTTGGCCATGAAAAGTCGATTTTCAATCATTAACTTGATTCGTTTGTTTAAATACGGGTTAGTATTTTAATAAAAGTAGGTACTAATTTAACAATAAATAAGAAGTAATAATTTTCGGGACGAATGTAAGTTTTAAGTTTTGCGCTAGTAAGCGTAAGAATCGTTTATTAAACTAATGAAAAGTTTTAATACATTTAAGGTATAATTAAATATTAAGTAAACGGATTAAACTGTTTAGGCGCATGTGTAGAACATTTTGTGCAAATAATGTATTACATCGATTGTTAAATACTTAAATAAGTACATACATGTGTATGTTTAGATGTGTGACAACCCTGGGGAATCGTTAAATGCTTTAAATACTAGGTATAAAAACGTTATTTATATGAGGATTTATTAATAAATTTAAATTATTTTTAAGCATACATCAACACAATTATAAAGTAATAAATTTATTGTTTTAAATATAATTATAAATTTTATATTTATATCTATTAGTAATAGCAATAATTAAAGTTACAAGTGTTTTATAGAAATGTTCACATTATACAAATGCTTTTGTATAAAACAAACGTTTGATTGTTGGTTATATAAACTACATACATACATATTTTACCGAGCAGTGCTCTTTCAATTTGGGAGACAAGTGGATTTAATTTACGAAAAATTAATAATATTTAATTATAGAACTATATAAAAAATAAATGAAAAACTAGAACTAGAACTAGAACTATATACAATACGTAAAAAACGGTATATATAGCAATGCGTATGTTCAAAAATCCTAGTGTAATTTAAATAAAATGTCAGTACTTAATAAACTGATTGATTGGGTTTTCGTTGTACTTCAAAGTTGAGCTTAAAAAGCGAACAAAACATTCATTCACAATTCGAATAAATTAGGAATTTTATAAGATTTTTTTTTTTCAAATTATATTTTATGAGTACGACACGCAATTCAGATACGAGAGGAGTGTTGTTGTTGAAGTGGTTGAATATTTCCATTATAATACTCCTAATTAGTGACCAGCACCGTTTTACTGCCACTGTCTCGTGTGATGATATCGAAGGAGTGGAGTCATGCCCTAACTAGCCTTGGACATTCACGTAAATAGGGAAAAAGACGTTCCTTCGCCCCTTCCGCTTGACAGCTTCTGCAGATGGGATTGAAGGGGAGGTTGAGTCTAGCTGCATGCTCCCCCACTTTCCAATGACCTCTGAGGATTGCAGTGACGCGTGAGATGTTTGGCCGAGAACATCCTAAGAGGTTATTCGTCCTCTGGATTTTGTATGACCGCCGTGTGTTTTTTGTTTTAATACATCTAGTTATTTGCTTCCATCTTCTTTCGGCTAAAGCATGATAGTGTGAAGCAATGGATGCTTTTAATGTGTTGAGTGGGGTGGAGACTGCCACCACCTCTGCTATTTCTAGTGGCGAACCTTTTCTTGCTAGCTCATCCGCTATCTCATTACCCCGTATGTTCCTATGACCGGGAACCCATATCAGAGTAAATTCAAGCCAATGACTAAGCATTTCCAGCTCTTCTCTACACTGTAAGTCCAGTTTGGATGAAATGGAGTTGGAGCCTAAGGCCTTGATAGCTGCTTGATTGTCTGAGAAGATAGCTACTCTTGCACCAACTTCCTTATAGAGCTTTAGTGATTTGCATGCTTCTCTGATCGCTAAAGGTTCTGCCTGGAACACGCTGGCATAGTCAGGAAGACGAATTGACTGAGACAGGTTGAGTAGCTCCGAATGGAAGCCAGCTCCCACACCACAGTTCATCTTAGAACCATCGGTATAGATTTCGATATCGTATCTTCCAATCACCTTCCCTTTGCTCCATTCGGCTCCCGGTGGAAAACGTACCGTAAAGCCTTTCTTGAAGTTAAGGTCGGGGACTGTGTAGTCTGATCTGTTTTTGAGCAGCGAGGGTCCCTGTAGGAGGATCTTACTGTGACCGTACGACCTTGTTGTCCAGCTTCCTATGTCTCTGAGTCTCACCGCGCTGCAAGTAGCTATTGTTTTAATGTGTAAATCTAATGGCAATAGATGTGTTAGTACATTGAGCGCTTCAGAAGATACACGCAGTTCTTTGTATCTTGTTCAGCTTAGTTTTGTTGTAGTTCTTTCTTTTCTGTTGCAGGCCACCAAACTAATGCCGCATATGTTAGTATTGGCCTTACAATGGCTGTGTAGGACCATTTAGATATTTTGGTTGGAGACCCCATTTTTTTCCCAACATTCTCTTACACGTGTAAAGAGCTATATTCGCTTTCTTTACCCTGTACTCTACGTTGGACTTCCAGCTGAGTTTGGGGCCTAGGATAACACCTAGGTATTTTGCCTGTTGGGTTAGCGTAAGATTGACGCCGTTTAGTTTTGGGAGATCAAAGTTTGGTTTTTCTAGGGTTTACACTTAAACCACAGTCCGTGACCCATTTGCTGAGTAATACCAGTGCTCCTTCTATAATCTCAGTGATTACGGTTGGAAACATTCCTGAAACCATAAGCACTATGTCGTCCGCGTACGCCACTACTTTAATACCCTTTCGGTTGAATTTGGTAAGGATATTGTAAGCGACTAGTAGCCACAGCAGAGGGGATAAGACTCCTCCCTGAGGGGTGCCCCTGTTGACAGAGCGTTGTACCGTGCTACTGCCTACCTCACCGATGATTATTCTAGTTTTAAGCATGCTCTCTATGCGTTCGTTGAGACCTATGTATATGCCTAACATATTAAGAGCCTCAATTATGGGTCTTGTGCTAACATTGTTGAACGCTCCCTCTACGTCGAGAAAAGCAACTAGTGAGTATTGTTTGTATTCTATGCTCCTCTCAATCGCACTTACATCCTCATGAAGAGCTGTCTCTGTGGATTTTCCCTTGAGGTAGGCATGTTGGTGAAATCGTTGTGTCTGAAATCTTCTCCCTGAGATATACATCCAACAAAGGCTCGGGAGTTTTGAGAATAAAAGAGGATAAGCTGATGGATCTGAAATCTTTCGCTGTACCATGACCGCGTCTACCCGCTTTGGAGATAAAAATCACCTTGACCCTCCTCCGGTTTTTTGGAGGAGTGAGTGGAGAACTCCGAATGAACCAAGACGAAAAAACAAAGCCACGTCGTTTTCAGTAAAAAAAAGGGATGCTTATGGTTTTCATGGATTACAACGGAAATTTGTCAGAATATCAGACAGTTAATAAGGATTATTTTCTATTTGATCGAGTCAAAAAACCATTACCGGGAACGCGTTTTAACAGCCAAAAAGAAGAAGTGGAAAAATCGAAAACGGCAGAAGGCTACACCAACAATAGAGTTTCAGAAAGGTTTCAAGAGCTGAATCAATTCTGGCGTAATGGTGTTTTTTGTTTTGTTGGGATAGACTAGTGCAAGTTCAACACTCAGACACAGTTAAGTCCATTGTACTGCACTCGGGTTCACTTTTTAATTTTCTTTAAATCTACTCGACCTCCAACGAAATCGGGGCAGATTTTGTGGTGCCAAGGAGCCAAAGTGGTCGCTTCTTAACACATTAGTGCCACAGACCTGATTCGAGCGAAGGCTAGGCAAACGCACAGAAAAAGGTCGGCCGTCTCATCCCCCTCTCCACATACTGGGCAAAGTGCACTGTCTGAGATGCCCACCTTTCCTATGGGATTTGCCCATAGAAAGTGGCCTTTCATCAGTGCAACCAGCCGCCTACAGTCTACTACTCTACTTAGTGACAGAAGGAACTGCGACAGTCAATCGGACATGACAGGTTCTGAAGCCATCCGTGAAAATGCGAAGACAGTGTTTGCCGGGCTCATTTTCTGAGTTCGTTGGATCGAAGTCCATGCCTACTCTGTGGTCCAATGTCGGACAGGGGCCGTACCAATTCCCATTGTGTTTCAGTCTGCAGATGGCCTAAAAGGCCTCTCTTTGGATGAAAATATCAAGTAGTGATAGACTAATCAAAGCATTTAATGCCGGGCCTGAAGTAGTCGGAAAAGCTCCGACACAACAGATGGCCACAGTGCGTTGTAGTCTCGATAAGGTACTCCTGACTCCCACGAGAGAGAGAGACTACTCATCCAGACCACTGATGCATAGGTGATAATAGGTATCATTATAGCCGTGTAGATCCATAGGAACTTGCTAGGAGAAAGACCCCACGTTTTCCCAAAAACACTCTTGCGCTGCCAGAAACCTGTCAGTTCTTTGGATGTTTTTTTTCGTTTCAACGTGTGACTTCCAAAGGAGTTTACTATCGTGGATTACTCCAAGATATTTGATTTCTTTGGATAGCTGGATTGTGACTCCTTACGCTTAGGCAGAATGAGTCCATCAAGCTTCCTCCTTCTGGTAAAAAGCACAATGCCAGTATTGGTTGGGTTGCCGATAGCCTATTCGCACAGCACCAAGTGTCAATTAGAGAGTTGAGTTGATCGCGAGTACTTTGAAGGCGTTAATACCACTTTGGAGGAATAATTGGAAATTGAATTTACTGAATATATTCTGCTGGTATAATTGTGAGATTTGATAACTCAAATTTAGGGATCGGGTTGTTACATCTGTCGGTAAATTAGTTTTAAAATTCAAAAATTCACTGTTATGGTTTTCACAGCAAGTAATTACAATAAAATATTTATACATATAATAAAATTTCACAAAAAAACTATGAAGAAATGAGAGACTCGTCGCACTCATTCCCCTGGTTCTCTGCGCTACCTTCTTCTTCGACTTCCGATTAGTGCATATTTGTACATTAATGCACACCCACACCCTATAGACACTCCCCAGTCGACTGGCACGTGTATGTGTATGCTATTGATTTCAATGACTGCATACGTCAATTGAGGGAATAAACGAGTGTGGTGAGTTGATTGAGTGTATGATGCCGTGCATATACATCTGCATGTCAATACAACTGGCCATTTCTTTATCGGGAAAGTATGAGCATGGCTATAATATATGGCTTTAGTCATTAGTGTTGCCGTTTTCACATCGATCGACCTTTCCTCCTTTTGTTAAAAAACTTCGATTTTGGATGAGAGAGATGGTTTTTACTATAAACTTCAAAAGTTTAGAATACGTTTTCCTGTGTTTACTGTTTCGTTTGAACGTTCCTCATACTAATTTACCGCATATTCCAAACCCATTATTTCAATCTGTCTATGATTTGAAATTGATAATTTACTCTGGTTAACTGTGCGTGCACTATGTTTTTATGTGTAAATGATGTCGCGAAATAAATGAATTAAAAGTCGGAAAATAAATTCTAGGCAAGTTTTGGAATAAAAGTGTGTAAATTTACTGCCTTCAATCATAGTTTACGTTTTGGACTATGCTATCGTTTATGCTGATCGGATTTAAATTATACTTCTTTACGTTTCTTTATTCATTAAAGTCTACATAAATCCTGTTAGAATAATTTTCTATTCTCAGTCCGGCATTTCAAACTGATTGTACAAATGTTCCCGATATCTCTGCCGTAGAAGTTCATGAAATTTTGAAAATTAATATATTTCTACGCTTTTTACTTTAAACTTTTGTACACTGGAGCTCAAATGAGATATACTGTGCATCTCTATCTGCTACCTAAAATAATGACATTTTAAGAAATGGTTGATCGTTCTCGAATTGGCTTCATTACGTTTCAGCCAAGACACATTGCACATTTAGTAGCAGTAGAGTAGCCGATTTAATTTTTTTCTATGCATTTGGTGTTTAAATTGTAAAATACTCTAAACTGCCAATCTTTGATTATAGATTTTGACATACTAGGGCCAAATTCCAGCACAAAACAAGCCATCTTTTTTATAAGTTAGTGCATTGGAAGTTACACCCCTGGCTGACTTCCAATGTAAGCTTGGTGACATTCGGTTCAGTGGAAGGGAATTTATTGCGTTAAAGTGACAGTATGTTTGTTCCATCGATACAAAAATGAGTTTCGAACAAAGAGCTAATATCAAATTTTGTTTTAAAATCGGTAAAACGTTTACCGAAACATTTGAATTGATGAAAAAAGTTTATGGCGATGATTGTCAATCTCGTGTCAGAGTTCATGAGTGGATTACATGTTTCCGAGATGGTTGTGAGAACATAAATGACAATGAACATACGGACCGCCCACAATCAGTAATCACCGAAAGCTCCATCGAAATTGTTCGTAAATTGATCAAAAATGAACAAAACTTCGATTTATCGCATTTTAACTGATCATTTGGGCATACAAAAGGTTGGTGCACGTTTCATTCCGCACAAATTAACTGAGGACCAAAAATTGCTCAGGATTCAACATTCGGAAGACCTCATTAAAGAGGCGAGAAAAGACGAGATCTTCCTTTATAACATTGTAACTGGTGCTGAAACGTGGTGCTTTCAACATCAACCTGAAACTAAGCGTCAAAATGCCGAATGGAAGGCACCACACAAGCCACCACCCAGAAAATCGCGTTTGGAGTAGTCAAAACTCAAGTCGATGCTCATTTGTTTTTACGGCTCCAAGGGAATTGTCCACAAGAAGTTCGTGCCAATAGGCCAAACCGTCAAAGCGATTTTCTATGTTGGCGTTTTGAAGTGTTTGCTGCACCGCATTCGTCGAATTCGCCCTGAATACCGCGAAAGAAGAAGCTGACCCTTATTGCATGATATAATATTACATTATCTCACTTTTGTGACTGATTTTTTTACTAGAATTCGCATTTTAACCACCAATCACTCACCGTATTCGCCTCATATGACTCCCTGTAACTTCTGACCATTCGGCATACTGCAGTTGACCGTGAAAGGAAAACGTTTTACGTCCGTAGAAGCCATCCAAAAGCCTTGTACCGACATTCTGAAGGACATTCCGGTCAATGACCTAAAACACTCTTTCGAAAAACTTTTAGATCGCGCAAAACAGTGTATCGAGGCCAGAGGGGACTATTTTGAATAAATAAAGTCGAAGTTATCAGAACAAAGCTCCTGTCACTTCTATTTTAGACTTCACCTTGTTTATTTTGGACTTAACCTTGTATATATTGCTCTTGATTTTTTTTTTTTGTTCCACTGCTACTTGGTGTCCAATCAGCCTTAGTTGCAGCAAATAAAAGCTGGCGTGTTGTTGTTGTTTTAACAGTAATATAAGTCCCGTCAGTGTAGGGTATATCACCGCTTATCTTCGTCTAGCTTATTTAAGGCCCTGGAAACATGCAGTTTCGACGTGTTGGGTCCAGAGGGAGATGGGTGTTAGATGAGTAGGTTTTAAAGGGCATGTAAAAAGGTGGTTAGTGTCGTGACGGATACCTTCACATGGCGGACATATGTTTTGTATGTCGGGGTCAATTCTGGATAAGTAGGAGTTTAACCTGCTACAGTATCCAGAACGTAATTCGAACTGGAGCTCTTCATCTGCTATAGGTGGTGGTTGGACTCCGATTACGGCATTCATAGGACGCGAGCTTAATAAGGTGTAGACGGTCTCCCGGTGAATGTTGTTTAATGACTGTCTAAACACTGTCTGGTCCAGTAGATTTCTGTCAGTTTCTTCCTGGATCTCATCGACGTAGTTTAAAAGGTGTCTCCTGACGTACTTAAGAGGCGGCTCTGGCTCAAGCTGGTGTCTGCAAGGGTAAAACCTGCGGTATCACCCTAGCAGGAACTGCTTGCTGAGCAGTTTGTTGTGCTCCATTACAGGGAGCATTTGGGCCTCATTGTGAAGGTGTCGAATAGGGGGTATCGGGAGGCAACAGGTCGCAGTCCGAATGTAGCTTAAAAGCTGGCGTCACTTAATTAACTTTATTGTAAAAGTTATTGAGCATCTGGAAATTCTTAGAAACTAATGCCTTGGATGTTCGCAATTTCGGCTGCGACCATGAATATAAATTTCCCTGGCGAGAATGTTATTTAATCTGGTGGCCGCCGTAGCAGAATAGGTTGGTGTGTGACTACCATTCGGAAGTGCACGCGTTCGAAACCACGTGTACGGAACATCTAATAATAGCAAACGTTTTTTCTAACAGCAGTCGCCCCTCGGCAGACAATGGCAAGCCTCCGAGTGCATTTGTGCATAAAACAGATTCACATGAAAAACCATCTGCCGTTCGGGGTCGGCTTAAAACAGTAGGTCCTTCCATTTATGGAACAACATCAAGACGCACGGCACAAATATGAGGAGGAGCTCGGCCAAACACGTAATTGAAGTGCATGCGCTAATTATTTATTTATTCATTTATTTATTAAAAATCTAGCTGAAACAAGTTAAAAGTTAAAATTGAATAACAGAAAAAGCCACTTTCCAAATAATAGTTTTTCGATTCGATTCTACGAATATTTCGTCAAATTGTAAAAAATATTGATGTTATCTACCAAAACCGAAGAAACAGCTGTGCAAAAAATAAATAATCGATTTAATGTAAATATATTTTTTTATAAACCACCTCAAACTGGTTGTTTGAAGTTCTTGAACAGTGTTACCTTATTTAAAATGCCCCATAAATGATATGGAAAAGTTCTTGAGCTTTTTGTTATTGATTATAAATATTTTTTTCCTACATAATTCATTATCACATGTACATACATATGTTTGTAGATAGCATTGTAAATTTGCCTGCTAATATACTTAGTCTTGTCGTAAATTCTGTGACAAATTTTACAATGCGTACAGCGAGAACATCGCAGAAACAAGTCCCGCTATTTTTGCTTTTGTTCAGTGCTCATAAATTTTACGTAGTTTCGTGGCAAATTTTGCTTGTTAACATTGGAGTGGGCAGGTATTGAAAATGGCATTGGGGTGATTGCATTACAAAAGTGTGGTAAAAGTGCAATGAGATTTACAAAATGCTGAAAAAACTTAATATTTCGAGAATGTTTGTTTACCGCACGCTCAATCGTTCCCAAACATCTGAAGTAACAGGCAGAAAAAGAAGTGGTAATCCTCGCGTAATTCGAACCAGTGCAGCAATAAAAGCCGTTCGAGAAAGAATTCACAGAAATCCCCTTGCAAAGCAGCAAATCATGTCCAGGGAATTTAATGTATCGACCAGATCCATGACAAGACTAATTAGAGCTGATCTCCACAGGAAAGCCTTACGTCGCTCAACTGGTCATCTTTTGACAACGCGCTTGAAGAAGATTAGGATCGACAGATGCAAGCTAGAGGTGGAGAACTATCGATGGCACTATCGTCACTATCGATGGTTTGGCACTATCGAGCTGTCATACTATCGATGGCGCTGCATTACCGATAGTGCCGATAGTTCATCGATAGTTTGGTTTCACATCACTGCAATACAATTTGCCGCATTTATTTGTGGCGTCGTTTGCACTTATACTATAAATATAAATTTTCTTTGTGAATTTTAAAGTGATTAAATTTAAAAGTTGATAAATTTCAAAAAAATGGATCGCTTCATTCAGAAAGGTAATTATCATGACGTATTTTTGAAGCCATTTTAACCAAATTTTTTTCAAATACAAGGTAAACGTCGCGGCTCTACTCCGGTTTGCGACTGCACCTCCTCAGACTCCGAAAAGGATGTTGTGTCCGAGAAACAAACACAAAAGATGAAAAATAAAATATCTGAAGTTTGGAAATATTTTAACCGGTCCGACGACAAAAAATTTGCAAAGTGCCTAAACTGCGCAAAAGATATAAAAAACTAGCGGAAACACTTCGAATTTGCGGGACCATTTAAAAAGATTTCATCCAGATTTAAAAGACCACGCACCGGATTCTAGCACAACAGCTACACTTGCTGATAATGACAACACAGCATCTACAAGCAGCAGTTGCAGGTCCAGTATGCGCTCTATGGACTCGTATTTGAAAAGAGCCGTATTCTACGATGCAAACAGTAAGCGAAAGAATGATATTGACAGAGCCCTAACCGAGATGATAGCCAAAGATGTGCAGCCATACAGTGTCATCGAAAATGAAGGCTTTATAAAGCACACGCAAGTCTTGGATCCAAGGTACAAGCTTCCAAGTCGAACGCAATTAAGAGATGTGCTGATGCATAATTTGTTTCGAGAAACTTCGGCCAAATTGTCCGCGATGTTGGAGAGTATTTCAAATATTGCCGTCACATGCGACTTGTGGACCTCAAGTGCAAATGTAAACTTTATAACCGTAACATGCCACTTTCTTCATGAGTATACCATGAAAACAGCATCGTTAGCCACACGCAAGTTAATTGACCCAACTAATCACTCGGCTTAAAATATTGCAAACACCTTGCGAGAAATACTAAACTTTTGGAATGTTTACGAAAAAACTATTTGCATCGTTACAGACAATGCCAGTGCAATGCTAAAAGCGTGCGAATTATTAAATATACGGAATCTTCCATGCTTTGCTCATACCTTAAATTTGGTTGTCGAAGATGGACTCAAATTGGATAAAGACGAAGCATTTAAGGCTTTATTTACAAAATGTAAGGTGATAGTGAAATTTTTTAAGAAAAGTTCCATAGTAAATGAAAAATTCAAAAGGGTTCAAGATAAATTTGCTTACACCCTTTTACAAGAAATGCCTACAAGGTGGAACAGTTTCTATTACATGATACAACGAATCCTGGCAACGCACGAAGCTATTGCAACGGTTCTACTGTCCACTAAGCATGCACCTCTTCCATTTACGGCAGAAGAAATAAATATTCTAAAAGATATTGAAAAAATATTGTCATTTTTCCATCAAATTAGTGAAAGAATTTGTGGCGGAACGTATGTGACAATTTCATTAATTATACCTTTGACATATGGCCTGTACCGAAAAGTACTAAGTCTATCACCACAATTGCAAACTCAGGAAGGAGAGACAATGAAAAGTATATTATTGGAGTCCATTTCAAAACGGCTGTCTACGTACGAGGAACGAATTGTGACGAGAATAGCAACAATAATAAATCCGAGGTTTAAAAGGGATGGATTTCAGCAAATTGTGAATGCTGAGGAAGCAGAAAAACTTTTGGAAAATGAATTGGTGAATTGCACTAGTGAGGAAATCCCCATCAACGCCGATTTGGACCTCAGCACCAAGACGCAGGATTCCTTCCTTGATTTCTTAGATCACCGTGCCAACCATAAACGTGGAAATGCGCGCTCTAATGCCATAATCGTCAAGCGGCAGTATTTGGAGAGAGCTCTAGCTCCTCAAGATAGGGATCCCCTATTATGGATTAAGGTGAAATTAACTAATTAAAATTTGGAGAATCTCAAACAATCTTTATTTCGAGTAGCGACGTCAATGTCCATGGAAACCGTGCGTGCTGCAATAGCTGAATGGCCTAACCGTTCGAAGGCTTGCATAAAAGCAAATGGTGAGCATTTCGAATGAGAATTAAAAAAAAATTAATATTTACATAATTAAGTAAAACTAACTTCATTGAAAAAAGTATTATAATTTCACATCTATAACGGACTTAATTTGTAACAGAACTTATGGCAGAACTAAGTACAACAAAAATTAAAACCCAAAATTACTTAATTGTTTTTAACAACTCGAAACCCCTCAGCATACTTCTCTCTTTCGGGCCATTCCACCATGTGAACATAAATGTAAATGTGCGTAATTACGAGCCGTAAATATGCATGTAATGTACAACTTATGGCACCAACTAAAGAACATTATTCTGCGACTACTCCTCGTTGATATTTATGCACCTATGAGGGCGATAATATTCAGCCATATGTAGATTGGCATTTTCGAATCAAAAATATGCAGCACGTGTATACAAAATATACTCACTTCACGAATTTGTATGTGTAAATGTATATTTGTGTATACATACAATATATTTGTGATAGGCTAATTAATCACTTTATAGAAAATATACCTACATATTTCACCCACTTTGGTATTTTGTAAATAATTATATTTATATAATTAATTATTATATAACCTGTGCTGTGTAAGCTGTATGATTAAGTATATTCCTATGTATGCAAACATTTTCTATTTTCAAATTTGAACTTTATTGCTACAAATATAAACATGTACAGTCTGTCTAATAGAAGCGTGGTCGGCAAAAATCAAACTTAGAGTTCAGTTATAAAAAAATTTAAATGATGCTTAAAAGGTTACATACGTCCAGGATTTTTTTTTTCAATATTTCAAAAGTATAGCATTGCCCTAACGTATGGCGCAGAAGCTTGGACGATCACAACATCCGATGAAGCGACGCTTGGAGTGTTCGAGAGAAAGATTCTGCGTAAGATTTTTGGACCTTTGCACGTTGGCAATGGCGAATATCGCAGACGATGGAACGATGAGCTGTATGAGCTTTACGACGACATAGACATAGCGCAGCGAATAAATATCCAGCGGCTTCGTTGGCTGGGTCATGTCGTCCGAATGGATACAAACGCTCCGGCTTTGAAAGTATTTGATGCGGTACCAGCTGGTGGTAGCAGAGGAAGAGGAAGGATTCCTCTGCATTGGAATGATCAGGTGGAGAAGGACTTGGCTTCATATCACTTGGCGTATCCAATGGAGCACGAGAAAGAAACGACTGGCGCGCTTTGTTAAATTCGGCCAAAATCGCGTAAGCGGTTATAGCGCCAATTAAGAAGAAGAAGAAGCATCTTAAGAATATACTGTGAAATTTTCGTGCGGAAATTCCCAATATTATAGCTTATGCAGCGCATTAACTAGGTAGAGAGCAATCCGGCGCGCTCCTGTACCTCAAATTTTAAACTCGTTTTTCTCGAAACTATTTTTCCCGGCACGGTCTGCATGATGACGCATACAGTTTTTAATATTTTTTGATGCAGTTTTTTTTACATATTCGAAAGAGTTTTCTCTATAGATTTGATTTTTAATATGTTTATTTAAAAATTTTATAAACATATATTAATTGAAGTGTGACATTTATGACGTGAAATTCATACTTTTTTTTAAATGCCGTAAATTGCAAAATTGTTCAAAAGCCAAAAATCCGGCTCAACAAACTATAACTACAACTTTATTTTACAAGATTTTTTTTTTTACTTTTTTCGGATCTGTACATCAACATTTCAAGGAGAAATGATGCAGACCGTGGAGCAACTTTTTTTCATTGTACTTTGGGTCACGTGATTTTTATATACTAATTTTTGTAAAGAAAAATTCAAATAAATATTTTTTAAGTACTTTTACTTTTTTATAAGTACTAATAAACAATGTATACAATTTTTTTATATTTTTTTCGATTGTTATCCTTTCTAAAAACAGTTTTTCTTTTAGCGCATTTTTGGCGCTGCTGGACGTATGGGGGCGTCCATAAATTACGTGAGATGTTTAAGGGGGGGAGGGGGTCGAGTCAAATCTCATCTAATCTTACGTTGGAGAGAGGGGGGTCTCGGGAAATATCACGCAATTTTTTTTCTGATTGAAACAAAAAAAATTATACTATTTTGGTCCATTATCCAGATTGTACATGCTTAAGATTTAATCTTAAGCGTAATCGTAGTATGATTAAGATCATTCACTAATTCGTTCGAAAGAAAATAATTTCATTCATTCTTCGACGTTATATGTACATTACTACTGTCAAACCACCATATTTGTTTTATACCAAATAGCTCAATTTAATCTGAATTTACAGTACAGTGTAGCCCGTCGTTTGTTTTCGCGCCATTATCAGCCGAACGCGCGACTCGATGAAAAACCTTCTTTGTTTATTCTTGTAAATGTTTTACTCGACTCAGTTCATGCTCTTACTACTGCCACGACGATGTGATAAAATTATGGAATACTGCGAAGCAAAAATTCCCGAAGAAAGAAGAGTTAATACATCGCATTAAACATGAGATTGAACGGCTTCTCAGGGAATCCATTGAGAGAAAAGTTCGGTCTACTTTAGCATTCCTTCAAAAGGTAGGTTAAATATATATTTTTTTAAGAAAATACTTTTTTGTTACAATTAATAGCATAAAAAAAAAGTGAAACAGTGAAATTCTTGATAAAATATGCTAAAATCATAACTACAAAATATTAGCGCGGTCATTTCCTTCACTGTTTTCACATAATTCAAAATGAGCTTCTTGTGATCAGCGATGATGTGGATGAAGCTATGTCGAGCACTACACCATCTAACGTACGTCCCACTCCAGCACAAGATACTATGAAGAAACAGATTGCTAAGCTGCATATAGAGCTTGACCTTAGTGCTGTAGCGCACGCCGGAGTGATCTGCATATGATTCTTCACGACCGTTTTCTGCCACCTCAATACCCTATCACTCAGGTTGATGGACGTTTGACAATTTCGGACTTTAAAGAACATGACGAGCTAAGCAAGCGCGTATGTTCCGTAAAGTGCGACCCTCACGGATTGTCACAAGACGAGCTATTGAGTTACTGTGCGCAAGCGTCAACGGCTTAGAGTAGCTAGATCAGAACGAAGTTGAAGGAGCAGATGATTTTACTGAAAATCATATGGACATGTTGGTCCCAATAGTCTCTCTTGAAACCGCGCATGATTCTCCATGGACTGAATTAGAGTAGATATTTTTTTTTAATCGCAGTAGTTACGATTTAAGTCTTCTACTCGGATTGTTAAATTTTTATTACACTTATAACTCTCAGCAATATTGATTACTAGTCTTAAACAGTCGTAAATAAAAGCTCGGAGCAAATTTTTTTTTCTTTTTACAATAACAATCCAACGCGTTTACATAAGAAACCCACATTTTGAAAAATCTCACGTGAGATTGGGGGATGGGGGAGGGGGTTGAATAAAATCTCACGACATCTCACCAGGGGGGAGGGAGGGACAGAAAATATAAAAAAACACCTCACGTAATTTATGGACGCCCCCCATGTAACCCTTTAATAGGCGTACCATTTTCGCATTAGGGGTTGTGCAATTTGTTAGCTAGTCGAAGATGTTCATAAATAAATGGATGCAGTGGTATACCAAAGTTAAAAACATTGACAACTTCCCTGCACGAGGCCCATAAAAAATATCTCCCAAAGCAAGATTAAAAGATCATTGAATTGTTTGTTACAGGGCCGAAAAACCTTTACACTCATTATCACACATTGAGAAAAGACAGAACGGAATTAGACCATTTCATTATGCAATTTATTTTTAAAGTCAGTATTCAGTAAAAAACTTCACAGAGCGCTTCGCCCAATTTACGACATCACTGGCGAGGCTCAATTTTGACTTGCTCGCTATTTTATGTGTTTCGAAAAAGTCCCGGGCCTTAACATAGACGGCACTAGTTTTATGGCATTCACCACTTTTTCAGTTAGTACTAACCTTAAAAAGGCAACTGTTAAAATTTCATGGTAATCTATAAATTAGTTCGTGAGTTCTTGTGCTAAGAGTTACGCTAATTTTGTTATTTTCAAAACATTGGATCAAAAAGAATTTCGTGTTTTATTTACACTGCTTCTTGATGGGAAAAATATACCGTCCACGTGAAGCAATGAATTGAAAAGTGTTATGGGGACTCCGCTCCATCAGAAACAACAATAAAACGATGCTTTGCTGACTTCAAATGTGACACCGATCACCGATGATGAAAAACGCTGTGGACGTCCAACACCAGAAAACACAAAAAAAAACAGAAAATCCTTTTGAATGATCGAAGAGTGAAGTTGCATGAGTTAGCTGACATCGTAAAGATATCGAAAGAATGTGTGGTCTTTATATTGCATGTGCATTTGACTATGAGAAAACTCTGATCGAAGTGAGTGTCGCGTTTGCTTACTGTAGACGAAAGACAAGACAAGACACGTGCTGATGATTCTGAGCAATGACAAAACTACATGAATTGAACTTCGAATTGCTCCCACATCCACCGTACTCACCAAATTTGTCTTCCAGCGACTACCGGCTGTTCGCAGACCTAAAAAATGCTTGCCGGTAAGAAATTTCGTTCGAATGAAGAGGTTAATCGCTGAAATTGAGGCCTAACATATTTAGAGGCAAAAGATATATCGTTCTACAAAAATGGTATTGAAATCTTAGAGCGGCGCTGGAATTGCTTTGTTCTTGATGGAAATTATGTTGATAAATACAGCTAATTTTGAACAAAAAAACGTGTTTTCTTTGTTAGGCCCGGATCTTTTTAACCCATGTGTTATATACAACCGCTATTGATATTTGTGTAGAGGCAGGTTATTCATTTATAATCAATATAATCATATTTCATTAGCAAAAGTACGGAAACACCATCTGGAAATCTTTATAATTTTTACAATACAATATTTAATTCCTCTCATACTTGTGTGCTTTCTTTTTAAAATTATATGCCCGCCGAAGTAGATATGCATAAAAGAAAGTTGGATACTGGCTAATCTCTTTAAAACTGGCCTGGTGTTGTACATACCCGAAGTGACGTAAGATAGATATTTTCAGAACTTCATTACTTAAAATACAAGTCTGGGAAATATTCGTGGCTCTAATTTTTCTTGTTAAAGGAGTTTTGGATGGCGGAGAAGGCGAGTGCAAGAAACGATTAAAAAATGGGAATTTGGATTTACGTAGACCAGGTTGGAAGCTCGGTATAATGAATATTGCATGAGCTGTAGAGATGAGGATGAAGTAGATTCTTTAGCACTTCTTATGCAACTGCTGCGCAGCACACTTGATATGTATAGCTTGTCACTGCAATAGGCTTTTGTGGCCACTAAGAAAACTATTTTTAAAGACAGTCCGTGTCTATGGAAAGAGTCAGACAAAAAGCCGATTAGCGTACAAAATTATACCAGACCTCGAAGGGTGGATGAATAGAAAGCATGACGATATCGACTACTACCCCTCACCAGACACGCCTACTTTTTGCAATACATACACCTTTCCAGCTGGCTGACAGCTCTTTTTCCCCAGTTGCTCAAATACAGTTAAAACCACAGAACACGTGGCCTTTCAGTACAAAAGTTTTAGTGAAGAACGCGTAGTGCTGAAAAAGGTATTCGAACATCCGTCGTCTCACACAAGATTTATCGTGGATATCTGCTCGTCCATCGTTAAATGAGACGCCGTACAGGCGACGTTCGCGACTACAGTTGTGATGAGGCTCAACCACACTGGCTGGTTGAGGAAAGCTCAGAAACTACAGCAGCAGTTGTAACTTCAGCAGCAACAAAGGAACCTGTTGTGTCAATAGACATAAATGCAGCTGCATTTTGAAGAAATGCTAACGCTGCTCCAGGGTGGAAATCAACCGAGCAGGAGGAATGTTATAGTGTTAGTAGTGACATGCCCCACATACCACCGCTGTCATGGCACCTTGGATAATATTTCTGACATTTTAATTTCAATTAATTTTGATTCCATTAACCCAAGCTAAACTGCACATATTTATACATATGTATAAATAAAAGTACGAGTATCGGATCATAAATTGAAATAAAACAACGGGAATTCAAATTGATTGGGCAATCATTATTATTTTTGTGTAGAACCATTTATAGCATTTATTTTTTAAAGATAATTCTTTTCAAATGTTAGCCGCAACTGCGCCGTAATTCGGTGATCCATAAACATCAATTTTGAATGACTCGCTGGAGGACTTCGACCGGTATCTCGTGAATAACTTTAGTAATGTTGGCTTCCTCCTTCGACGGTGGTTTATCCACAAAGCATTTAGTCTTTACATACTTCCACAAATAAGGTGTAATATCACACGATCTTAGCGGCCAATCCACTGGTCCGAGACGAGAGATGAATTTCTCACCGAAACGACGACGCAGTAAGTTAATTGTTTCACGGGCTGTATGGCAAGTAGCGTCGTCTTATTTGGAATCAAATCACGGAGATCACGGACTTCAGTTTCCAGCCTCAAAAAGTCATTTATCATGGCGCTATAGCGTTCGCCATTCACTGTTACATTGGCGCCAGCGTCGTCTTTGAATAAATATGGGCCGAGGATTCGTCCAGCCCATAGGACGCACCAAACGATTGTTTTCAGTGGATGTAATGGCTGTTCTTGAATGGCTTCAGGTTGCTCTTCAGCCCAAATTTTGTTTATTGAAGTAGCCATTAAGCCAAAAATGGGTTTCATCGCTTAACACCATGATGGCTTTCGTAATTCAATTGTACGATTCGTAAACGTTGTTGAGGCGTAAGTCTTTCTATGATGAAATGCCAATGAATACTGAAATTATGTATGTATTATAAAGAAATTATATTTAGTTTGACAGTAGTCCAGCGTGATCTGTCAAAAAGCTCTATTGGAAAAACTGATTCCAATCTGATTACCCTTTATTTGTTTGTCATTTATTAAATTACTGATTTCTTTAATTTTGCCTCAGTCGTTATTATTACATACATACATATAAGTACATATCTGCATGAAATGCAACTTAAATTTTTCTCTATCAGTTTGAATCTGAAAAAAGAAGCAGGATTAAGCAGATATACATTAAGCCATTCATCATTGTCTTCTAGCTGCTTTTGGAAATCACTTTGGATTGCCTAAATCCTGCGTAATATTCCAGAGCAGGTAGCTTCACATGTTCATGTATGTCATTATTAGTTATGTACACATACATACATACTTGCACACTCTTAAATTTATCGCCTACTCAGCGTCGTATTACAATAATATTTAATTTTTAGTGGCTCTTCGTAAGGCAAAAACAAATTTTGCGATAAGCGGACGATGCTGTGATAAGGAACCGGGGTGATTAGCACAACAACTCCAAAGTCATTATAGTCTATAACAGCAATAACAATATTTTTATTTCTAGTATGTATTCGAATGTAATATTGTATTTTTTTTTCTGAGCTATAAAAAGTAATTAAAAATTTATAAGGCGCGTAGTGAGAAAATCTACGTTAAACGAAAAAATAACTTCATTCGTTTGTATGTAAATGCATGTATACCATGATGGAAAAGTTCCCAGTTTGTATTTAGAAAACTCAAAATACAAGTTTATTCTGCACAAGGGATATTATCGCCTTCAAAGTATGCCAATGTTTAGTCCAGTTCTCGAAACATTTCTGGTACTCTATTGTCGGTATACCCAACAGAGTCATTTTCGACTTTTCCATTACTTTCTTTCGGCTGTTAAAGTACGTTCCTCGTATTGATTTTTAGACTCGATCAAACAGAAAAAATCACAGGGAGCCATATCAGGTGAGTTCAATTGCTGTTGAATGGTATTCGTTTCGTTCTTGGTCAAAAATTCACGGATAATGATGGCACTGCACGACGGTGCGTTATCGTGGTGCAAAATCCACGAGTTGTTTTCCCACAAATCCTTCTTTATTTGGCGAATTGCTTCACGCAAACCATAAAACGTCTCATAACGCCAGTCTGACAAAAATTCGCGGGGTACAATACCGGTGTAATCCATAAAAACCGTGACTTTTTGACCGAAAATTACGTTTTTTTTTTTGGTCGTGGTTCATTTGGAGCTCACTCCTCTGGTATCTGGATTGCGCGTCGTACTCTTAAGTCCACAACCCATCTACAGTAATGATACGTTTGATGAAAGTTTGGTCGGATTCAGCCTTGAAAATAATTTCTTTGGCGATATCAACGCTGTCCCTTTTTTGCATGAAATTCAGGCCCCAACCAACTGGACCCAACGTTGCAGCAACACGGCGCAAAGCCAAATCATTAACCGTAATAACCTAAACGGACTCATAAGCAATGGCCAAGTCCTCTGTCAGCTCTCTGGGTGATAATTTGCGGTTATTGATCTACTTTTCTTTTATGTTATTGATGTTTCCCTTATTTTTCGATGTTGACAACCTGTTACTACGTTCGTCATCTTTGATGGCCTCACGATCTCTTCTGAAGCGTTCATGCCACTCGTAACCGGTTGTCGGCTGCTTTCTTTAGAGAATCAATACCGAAATGATTTCCCAACATCTGTAAGATTCTTGCACCATTGAACAATTTTTAAAACTGTAAAAAAATCGAAATCACGTGCAAAGATATGTTTACTCAGTTACTCAAGGCAGCGTAATTTTTACCAATGTCAAGCAGTCGCGATTCAATTTTGGTAGGAATGTTAATCACAGATGTGGCAACTTAACAAAACCAAAAAAACTGAAACGAAAAAACTGAAATCAGTTAACTTAGAGCGTCACTCGGCGGTTGTTCTGGGAACTTTTTGATCAAGGTATGTGTATGTGGATGCATACAAAAGTCGAAGAGTATGAGCTTAATATGAACTGCAAGTTATTAAAAGCTATTTAAAAAGGAACTAAAAAAGTTGCAGAATTTTCGCCTTGTCTCTTCCAATGAAATAATTTCAATCTACTGTTGCAATTCTTCGATTAAAAATTCACTAATATATATATGACTACTTTTTATTGCTTTTGCACAGCGGCAAATATTTATCCTATCTCCTTATACCTGCATATGTGTATACGTATGTATTTGCATATCTAATTTGACATCAGCGATTACCGGGTTTGCTCGCAGCTTATATCTTTATGATATTTGTTTATAAATAACGGCACAAGTCAGCTTGTATCAAAATTCTGTCAATTTTCAGTTTATTTGGCCGATATGTAGGTGCGTTAATATGGTAAGTATGTTTGTATGCCTATATTTCAGCTTAATATGTATGTACCTATGTGCATACATTCTTGTGAATGTCTAACAACTCCTGAGGCTATTATCAATATTAATTTCATTTCTTTACGCTTGATTGTCTTGTTTATATTTGCTATTCCACGCCAACCCACAAACATGCACACACATACATAGGTATGCCCATACTCTGATTAGAGTAGGAACTTTTATATCTGTATAGTTGGGGTACATATGTATATATGTACATGTATACACACAGAAATGAAACAAATATATCGCACACAACCACACCAACACATAGATATAGCGAAAGAATCAACAAAATCAAAAACAGCCGCAGCGGAATCAGCTCAGCTGCTGAGTAACCCTCAACACCAATGCATCCAGCGCCTTCAGTAACACTACAGTATCGCTATTTTCCTGATTAATTGACTCCTCTATCTCCTTGCCCACCGCACCTTTACTTAGAATAATGGACACTTGTCGGAATGTAAGCACAGTGTGCAGGAGTATAAGCGTTTATCGCAAAAATGTTGCGTCCCTTCTAGGCCTTTAAGTTAGTTGATGTAGAAATCTCGTTGGCATCGGTTGTTTGGTGTTCGTTTTGTGTCGTCTTCAGTAAGCCAATTACCAAAACTTTCCTGCTAAGAGCTACAAACTAACAGTGAATCTGAACAAAGAGTTAAAACAGGAGACTTGAACATCATGGCGGAAAAAAGTCTAATGAAACGTCCAGTGCAGCCAACGCACACATCACCCAGCTTGGGAGTATATCACTACTATAATTCGGACTTTTACTACTCCCTGCCGAATCTTAGGAGTGAGTATAAAAAAGTTTTCACTTTAAATTTTATCATATTGCATCTACTATCTCCAAACTTGCATTCACTTCTATGTGTATGTATGTAAATAGAAATCGAAGGCATTCCCATGTGCTAAAATAATGTTTGAGGCCAGGAAGAGTGGGTACTTGCACTTTCTAACAAAAAATTGTACACTCGTATTTTAGCAACGAAATTTTTTTTAAGAGTAAGAACAAAACCATTTATGTAGAAGAAGGAAAGTTAATAAAAGTAAAGAATTTTGAAAATTTTTAAAAGTCATTTTATATTTTGTAGAATAACATTTTTAAAAATTTTTTTAAACAAATTCTTGAATTTTTAAAGCACTATATTTATTTATTATTTATATTTAACCCTATCAGTGTAGTGTAAATCACTGGTCGTCTTCGTCTAGCTCATCTAAAGGTAGGCCCAGGAAACTTGCCGTTTCGACAGGTTGGGTCCAGAGGGAGAGGGGTATTGACTGGGCATGTGAAAAGGTAGTTAGTGTCATGCGGGGGAAAGCTTTGCTCTTCGTGCCCAGCATATTGCCTGTTTGGAGAAAATTCCGAAAACGATAATAAAAATAATTTTTGAATATTTTGAATATTTTCAAATTATATAAGGTCTAGGAAAAAGAAGTCCATTATTCATAAAATTTAGCGCAAATGGTTTAAAACTGTTTTATGGGCGCATTGTTGCCTTTATCAAAGAGATATCGATCACTACAGCCATCTACCTACCGAGAAAATAATGGATTTTTTTCTCCGCGAACTTCTATAAAAAACGAAAGGAATGAATTCACAAGGCAGAAAAGTATAAATACTCCATAAACAACTACTGAAAACTAATTATAATAAATGCAAATAGTTTAGTTTTAGTTTCTATTTGGACCTCTCTTTGCCTCTGCTACTGCCCTTAATTGATTTTGCGCGGAAAGAACTATTTTTTTTTTGTTATTTCGGATGTAAGTTCCTCTTTTTCTTTATACGTTATTTTGCGCATCCGGCGTTCTAATTCGTTCCATAAATGTTCTATAGGGGTGAGGTGCGGTAATTGGAGCGGCGAATGGAGTTGTTTTGGCACGTTATAAAGCCCTTACACACATTGTGTCGTTGAAATACAATCCGCCAATTTGACCCAATTTGCTTGCTGATTCTTTCAAATTACTTTTCAGAATCTCTGAATAAACAAACCGATCCATAAGTTGTTTCTATCACCGAACCTTCACCATGATTCACAGTTGAGATAAGGTTATTCCTCTGAAGATCTTCGTGAACTTTGTTCTGGTCAGTTTCCAATGATTTTTGTATAGATTAAATCTTTGAGAAATTTTAGGCGGTCGACAACTTCTAGGCTTGCTCGCTAATGACTTTGTCTCAAAAAAGTTTTTCAATATTGTTTGCGATGTTGACTTACGGCGACCAATAGTTTTAGTGATCGAATTCTAAGAATTTTCCACTTTTCTTTTTCCTTTTTTATTATTTATCATTTAATTTTATTATTATATTTCCTGTTCCACTTTAACGCAAGTTTCCTTAGTTTTCGGCTCATTTTCACTGACAATACATTTTAGATAACCGCAAACTTCATCCATCGAAATAAAACTGACTATAACTTGCAAAATTTGAGAAAATACCGCCCTATTCAAAACACCATAACTTTTTTGTGTGAAATTAGTTTTTATTGATTTCAAAGACAAAATTGTTCAAAAGTGATTACAATTTTAACATATATTCACTTTAGCTCGATATAACCACCTTTTGCCTTGACTATAGCCTTCAAACGGTCAAAAAATGAGTTGCATGCTGCACGAATGTGATCTTGAGGTATTTTGGCCCATTCTCGTATAATCGCTTTTTTCAGCGCATACATACTGGCATATCTTTTAGTCCTCACCTTGCTCTCCAAAATGGACCAGATGGAATAGTCCATCGGATTTGCGTCTGGCGAATTCGAAAGCCGTTGTGTGGACGAAATAAAGTGTGGAACATGATTTTTTAACCATTCTTGGTTCACGCGAGCTTTATGAGACGGTGCCGAGTCCTGTTGGAACGTCCATGGTCTACGACCGAAATGTTTGCGTGTCCACGGCTCTAAAGCAGCTTCTAAAACATTTTCCCGATAATAAGTCGCATTCACTTTGACACCAGGCTCGATAAAAACGATTGGAGAGCGTCCATCAGCGTTCACTGCGGCCCAAACCATTACTTGCGATGGGAAATTGCTTCGAGTGGCCATACGTAGGCTCAAATTCTCGTATGAGCGTTCGGTCAAGTAAACACGATCGTTTTGAGTGTTTATGAACTGCTCAATTGGAAAATTTCCTTCATCAGAAAACACAATGTTAGGGAATTCGCCACGTTCGTGCAAGCGCAAGAACTCCTTTGCTCTTTCGAACCGAACTTTTTTTTGCTGGGGTGAAAGATCGTGTGCTTTTTGGAACTTGTAAACCTTGACCTTGAGCTCATTTTTCAATATGCGTCGAATGCTGTCTTGCGATATTTTCAGTTCTTTGGCCATTTTTCTTCCACTTCGATGTGGATTTCGTTCAAGTCGAGCCTTCAATTTCCGGCCCATTTCTGGCGTTGTTGCGGTTTTTTTTGGTCCACCTCCATAGCGCTTTGCAATGCTACCAGTATCATTGTCACGTTTTATAGTGCGATACACAAACATTTTATTCACTTTGAGGTGACTGAGCTCACCAACACTGGCTGGTTATGATTTTCCAGTCAAATATAACGCAATCACACTATATTACGTTTGAATTCCATCACAAAAAAAAAAAAAATGTCAACAAAACTGAGACGCAAATGCTTTTGATGGCTTATAAACAATATATTGAACTGTCATTAGAACAATTTTGACGTTGATGTCATGAGCTGTTCTACAGATACAAGCGGTGTGAAGTTGGTAACACTTCATAGCGTTCACCCTGTATATAAGTATCATACCAATCCTATGCGAAACTAAGAACCTTCGCACACGGCTCGTATCGTCTTCGTAACGTATGCACAAAATGTCCGCGAGAGATACCCTTTATTGTTGTTGTTGTTGTAGCAGCATAAACATTCCGCATACTTATACCATATACGGGTTCCCCGCTGCTGGAGTAACAGTCCTTGGCCGGATATTAATCCGGGACGTTTCGATAACGTAGAACCGACTGTCGTGGAAACGTACCCTTCGTTGTCGCAATTTTGTGTTCAAATGGCATACCGCGAGCCGGTAACCACTCGTACTCGTCACAGCAAGCATGCAGCATGACAAGCATTATGCAACAGGTACAACAGTGTCATCAAATATCATAATACGCTTATATCATAGTTTGTGCGTCAAAAACTGTTTGAATAAAAATGTCTGATGAATTCATTTAATTTGTTGATGGAGCACTCGTATTTAAAAGGTCTAAAAGTGTTTGTGTGCAATTAAACTTTATTTCATAAATGTTCATGAAAAGTTTTGTAATTTATAAAAATTGTGATCTACCTGTTAATAAATCTACAGATAGTAATGTTTAAAAAAAAGTTTCACTAGTGTTTTATAGAGGAGGTAAAGAGGTGAGGGATAACTTTTGCTAAAGTTTAGACTCTTGCTTCTTCTATGGAGTACGTTTGAGAAATCCACCCCCTTGCCTCAGCGTAATCATAACTAATGCATTCGCGCATGTTAGTATTATGTTTTTGAATAGCCGGTTACACAATTTCTTCACGCTTCTTGAAAGCATTCTTAAACATCCTATAAAATATCTGAAATTTGTAATTATCCTCTTATAACTGCCTTGTGGCAATTAATAATCTGCTGTTTCAGTTATTCCTACGGGCGCACCCAATGCCTTGTTTTTCTTTTATTTCTCCTCCTCCGAAGAAGATGATATGTATAATAAAATAAATCACTTTTCATCGCTCGACATATTAACAACTCGTGCTTTGACGATAGATAGTCGCATTGTGTACGGACATGTAGCGCATCGTCATCGTCACTGCATTAAAAAACCATATCGTGCCGATTTGTCTAACGGATAAATTGTTGCTTATTTAAACAGATATTTCATTACAAATGTAAATGCAAAGATAACATCGATTATAACTCTATAACTATAACTCCATAATACTTTTCCGGAATGGATTTAAGTTGTTCCCTTTTATGAAGATAATGTTGCACATAAAGTTTTAGGTTGACTATAAAGAAGAGATTATTGTTGGTGTATAACAGCACAAAAGAAGAGCGATAGATATAAAAAAATATCAAGTCAGTCCATAAGTTCGGGCGTTAAAGGTGGTTTTAAAATTAATAAAAAAGATGTTTGAAGTATTTATTAATCAATAATATATTTTCCTTCATTATTTACAATGTCTTTCCAACGTTTAGGCACATTTTTAATTCCCTGCTTAAAAAATTGTTTGTCCTTGGAACCAAAATACGCTTCGATATCCCTTTTTCTAGCTTCTTTTGTGGAGTAGTTCTTGTTACTCACTTGAACATCGAAGTCCACGAAAAAGGTGATAATCACAAGGTGCAATATCCGGAGAGTATGGTGGATGCGGCATTAGCTCCCTTCCGAGCTCGTTCAGCTTACCTAATGTTTGCCTTGCGGTATGAGGTCTTGCGTTGTCGAGGTGAAACAAAACTTTGCGTCTATTCACTAAAGACGGTCGGTTTTTGTTAAGTGCCTCATTCAGGTTTGATAGCTGATGGGAATAATAATCAGCCGTTATCGACTGGTTTGGTTCCAAAAGTTCATAATAAACAAACAATACCGGCCATATCCCACCAAATAGACAGGACAGACTTCTTGGGGTGAAGGCCATCTGTAGGGGTCAATTCTGGTGTTTCATCTTTATCTAACCATTCACTTTTGCGAACAGGATTATTGTAAAGGACCCATTTTTCATCACCAGTAACGATACGCTTAAGAAACTTTCATTTTCAAGCCGTTGCAGCAGCTGATAACACAACACATTCACTCTCTGCTGAAGGTTGGCGACGGAAAGTCTATGCGGAACCCATTTTCCCTGCTTTGAAATCTTCCCCGATTGAACCAGGTGCCTGTGAACTGTTCCATGCGATGAATTTAACCTCTGAGCTATCATATCGAATGTCAAATTTGGCTCAGCTTCCACGAGTTCGAGCAAGGCGTCGGAGTTAAGGACTTCAGAATTTTGAAAACCACTTTTGTGCAGTCCTTACACTTACGGTATCCTCTCCGTGAACAGTGTTTATTTCTGTAGCAGCAGTTGTTGCATTTTTACCACTTTTATAAAAAAATACAAAATATGCCTCTTATACGCGTTCGAAGATTCCATTTTCTTTTTTAACAACAAGTGCTTCTAACCCCGATTAAAATCACTTGTTGAATGCACAATATATCAAAGAAAATATAAATAGTTCCGTTATATTCCGCGAATAGTTTTTTGTATGCAAAAACCGTACAAAAGTGAAATTATGGGTAAAATACGCACGAACTTATGGACTGACCTGATATATAATTATAACAAAATGCTCAGAATGATAAGAGGAGTCGATTTAGCCAAGTCTGCCGTCAATGCAAAATGTTGTCAGATATATGTATGTAGCTTTCTTCCACTTATAAAATGGATTCAATGGAAAGCACGTTGAAATGATGACGGCATAGGATATCAGTTGATCTAGATTTAATTTTCGTAACTTAACTTCACTTGACATGTAACCCAACTTGTTGAGTAATATGAATTGTAAAATAAATTTTAGATTCTTAGAATCCAGCTTTATGTAAATTGAGAGTGATGGAATAATCAGACTTCCCATATTTTTGAGTTTATAATTTTTAAAAGTAATTCTTAAAATAAATGTATGCAGAAACTATATTTGGAAACAAATTATTTTATATGACAGTGTAGGAGGAGAACTGTCAAAGTGATGCAAAGAAAAATAATAATATCTGGCGTGTGCACTTCTGTTAGTTGTTTGGCCGAGCTCTTCCTCTTAATGCTGTTGCACAAATAAAGGGATCTACATTTTTAGGCCTACTCCGAACGGCAAATGAGGAGCTTTTTCATGGCACGAAGTTTTACCATTGCCTGCCGAGGGGCGATAGCTATTACAAAAAACTTTTTCTATAATTTTGCTGCTTCATGCACATATCTGCACACTCGAGCTTGACTTGTTTACAGCAGCACAGAAAACAAACTATGTGACATATCACGCTGAAATTTGCCATGTAAGCTTATAACAGTCCTACCAAAAAACAAAAAATTTATTTTTGCCATATGTCATCCGCGGACCGTTTTATTGATAACGTCTCGTTCATATTTGAGCAGAAGGTACATTCGAAACTACGCATTCCTAAATAGTAGTCGCACACTAATCGATTTGGCTACGGTGGTCGCAAAGCGATGCAATAGAAGGTACAAAAACAAAGCATTGGCTGAGCTTTATAGGTCCGTCACAATGGATCTGTTCCGTCCGATGCGACAACGGTTTCGACTGACAGTAAAATAGATTATATGTATTTGTGTCGAAGGCACCACAAACATGCCGTACGCCATGCCAAAGTGCACAAAAATTGGCAACTTTCTACTTTTGCCGTACCGCAAGTGCGGCGAAAATTACAACTATTTAAAGAAGAACAATGTTGTACCGCACAAATTTGTATCGATGGTGATTTTTATTATTACAAATTAAATAGAGTTTAAATTAATTGAGTCAATTCATTTGCGTCCTTATCTTTTCGATAAAAGCTTGAAAAAATGGAGAAACGGCTAAGTTTCATCCTCAAAATGAATGTGCGTCCCGATTTCGAAGTTATGGTCGACTACGACTACCATAAATTCTATTAAAATGCCTATTTTGCTTCAATATAATGTATTTCACAACCAACGAAAACCTGTTTATACAAAACGAAAAATGGTATTTGCTTTCACGAAAAGAACATCTGCTGCTTTTTTATTTATATGCGGCAATATTTTCATTGTGGCACCACGGTACGTTCCATACGTCACGTCACAAAGGACCCCCAGCCCTATTAAAGCGACTGGATTTGACGCGTACAAATAGAAAATGACATAAGGTAATAGTCCTCCAGCAAATAGAAACGCTGAAATGTCTCTCACGCACAATTCACTTTTGACAGTTTGTAAAAATTTCATTTATATGTTCTATGGATATTAGTAAATAAGAAACTCCAAAATTTTATGTTATCTAAATGTCGTCCACAAATACATCGTCAAATGATAATAGGCGCCTTCGATGCGCCACTTCTCCGCTCGCTTGACGAAAAATTTGCATGTGAACACAATAACAAATGATTTGGCAAGACTCGTCTTTAGCGAATATGGTTGTAGGCCTCTTCTATTCGCCACTTCTGTGCTCGGTTAACTTACGGAAAAATTTGCATGTGAAAGCAGCGACAAAATGGTCGAGCAAGGCTCACCGCTTACGAGTATGGTTATACCACATTAGACTGGTATAACTCACTATGTTAAAAACACATGTAATTTAAGGCAGCTCTATTCCCGCATTGCTAAGATATTTTCATTTATACGAGTTGCTTCATCTATTCGCCATTTGTTAACGCTTGGCAGAAAGAAGAGGATTATACTCATCAACTCCGTTTATTTCACGAGAGTTTCATTACGAGGGTTGCCTTTTATATTTTATGCCCAATAATGAAAACACAATAAAATTTTTTTAATATTCTGCTGCCCTCGCCTGAACCAATTTCTCAAGCACTTTTGCCACTCAGAAGTAGATACTTCCAAAACGAGCTATTTTAAGGTTTCAACAGCTTCTTCAGACTTTGAAAAATGTTGACCACATTTTATTTTTAATGTTCGGGAACAAAAAGAAATCATTCGGGGCCAAATCAGGGCTATAATAAGGCGGATGACATATTAATTCGATCTTTCGAGTGCTCAAAAGCTCTTTTGCTGATAGGTGAGAGCTCATACTGCTTATGTACCACTCAGAACCGACTGTTTTAAATTTCTCTGGTGTCACAGTTGCGACATAACCAGACATTTCGAAAACAAACAGGCGACCGTTTACTTTGATATGCTTCTTCCGCGAACAACTTTTGTTGTATTGAGCTCTATCATAAGCTGTTTTGTTTCTGGCTCATATGCATACATAGATCCAAGATTTGTCACGTATTACGATGCCACAGACATATCTTAAACCACCTTGAATTTCTTCAGTATTTCTTTATACCACTCGACACGATTCTTTTTTTAGACAAATGTCAAATTATGCGGTATCTAATGAAAACAAATTTTCTTGACAACCTAATGTTGCTCCAATATTGAATACATATATGTATGCTGATCCCACTAATGCCCAAGGATGCCTCTTTCGATATGTCACATGGCGATCTTGCATTATCAATTGATAACAACCGTTTTGGATAGTCTCCATCCTGCAATGATCGATGACCATGTTGGAACTCGTGTTCCAGCTTTTCATAGTTGCTAAGTGTGGTGCTTTAACACCATAAGTCGAAGTAAGTTGATCAAGGCACTACTGTCTCGATATGCAACGTCGAAATTCGTAATAAATCATTGCACGAAAATTTTCACGAGTTTATTTTATAATTTGGGCGAGATGAATTTTTTAACTCATTGAAAAAAGAACAAATAAATCTCGTTATATGTACATGTAAGTCTATGCAAAAAAATAACAATTAAACCCAAAAAAAAAAACGGTAAAAATATCGAATTACAGCTCATCACCCGTAGTATTGCAAAGGCGCAAAAACTTATAGGTAAAAGGCAGTCCTCGTGGCATTGAAAGAAGTAATCCTCTTGACAATATTCAAAGCATTGCGCACAACAACTTAAAGCTCATATTTATGTATTTTTATATAATATTTCATATTTTATGTAATATCCAAGTTTCATTGTTGTTGTTGTACTTAAATCATTGCTTTTTTATATCATACTAAAAATAAGAACATATTCGTGTAAGCGCATAAACTTAATTTTTAATATAGACATATTTATAGAATTTTTAATACTTAATTAGTCCTCCATGTTTTTAGTAACTTCAAAAATACGTTTAGGCATTGATTTCACTTACTTTTCAAATCTTCCCAAGCTTCCTTAATAACCAATTTGAGGTCTAATGCAGTCATATGCTGGTGTTCTTGCACCTTTTATCCATACATTTTGCGCGATATTCCCCCCTCACACGTTCTCCACCAGATTCAAATCAAGACTGCATGCAGGCCACTTCATAAGCGGTGTGTTTTGCTCTTTCAACCATTTCAGCGATTCTTTGGTTACTTGAACGGCAGCGTTATCTTGTTGGAAAATGCTGCCTTCATCCATTTTATCATCCAAAAATGTGATAAATAAATAAATGAAAATTTATTTTACTCGATACAAAGCAAATATTTGCTTTTCCTCTTGATGAAAATGCCGCACACACCATAACGCTGCTACGACCAAAGTCTCTTTTTGACATTCATACGTACGTCGTTGTTACGCAAATCGTACCAATAAAAATTGTACTTGTCTGGGACATTTAATGATTTTTTTTTTCATTCGAGAACTCAACATTGCCCGACTGCATGTAGTGGGTTGGGGAATAAGTTCATAGCGTTTTTATATTTTCTTTTATTTTACAAGGATTTGTTTGATTTTTGGTGAAGAGTAACTATTAATTCGAATGAACTCTTTCTGCTTTACAAAACTATGTTAATTGTATTTTTGACATAGGCGAGTCTACAGCACGAAAATGGTTTGCAAAGTTCAAAAATGATGACTTTAACGGCAGCGGAAAGCTTTCTGAATTCGATGAAGGACGTCTCAAATCACTTTTGAAGGAGAACGTTCGCCAAACCAGTCGTGAATTGGTGGAAAAAACGAACTGCGACCATAAAACGAAAAATTGGGAGCCCGGGTGCCTCCCGAGCACAACGAAAAAAACAAAGAAAGTCGCCTTCAAATTGCTTCTCAGCATCTCCTCCGCCATCGAGCAACATTCGGGCATAAACATCACTTTTTGTACCGAATTGTCACGGGAGAAGGGAAATGGTGTCTATTTACCAATATGAAGCAAAGAAAGGAATGGGTGGCCCCAGCAGATACGCCAAAGCCGAGAGTCAAGCCAGACCTTCACCCAAAGAAGATCATGATATGTGTTTGGTGAGAATGGAAGGGCATAATAATGCTCGAAAAGAATGACACGATCAACGAGGAGCTCTACATTGCACAGCTACACCGCGTGAATGAGGTTATCTGACTGAAAAGGCCTGATCGTCATAGCGAAACCATACTATTTCATGACAATGCCAGACCCCATGTTGCACAAGTCGTCGAAACCGCACTCCGAGAGCTCGAGTGGGAAGTGCCTCAGCATTCGCTGTATTATGCGGATCTTGCACCGACCGATTACCATCTTTTCCGCTCCCTGTCGAAGCATATGAAGGGCGTTATCTTCGATAACAAAGAAGTCCTTAAAAAGCGGCTCAACAACTTCTGTGACACCACACCAATCGATTTTTGGAGGAACGGCATCAACAAATTGGTCGAGAAGTGGGAAGAGGTTGTAAAGAGCAAAGGCGAATATATAATTGATTGACTTATTGATATAATGGTTTTTTGTTTAAATAAAAAGTCTGCGGTAAAAACGCTACGAACTTATACCCCAACTTAATATTTTTGAGCGAAATCTAAACGCGTTTGTCTGAGATGGCTTCCAACACAGGTTTTTCTGTATAAGAAGTTAAAATATTTAAACAAATATTTAGAAAACCTTTCGCAGCCTTCGCCTAACACAAAATAAAATTATAGTTTAAAAAACCAAAAACACGTTTTTACGACAGTGGAAACTAAGTGCTTTCTGCTTGGTACTAATTGTTCAGAAATTTGCGTCTCTAGTTGCTAAAGTGAAATTATTATAAATATGTAAGGCACATTGTTTTTTTTTTGTCATTTATGCATTAAACAAGTAAAAACTCTATAGTCTTGAGCGTACGACTTCAAAATACCCAGCCCCGTCTGATAGCCATATGAGATATGTGAACTTAGCACGTATTATTATTTTTATTTTATATTTTAACTTAGCACATTTACAAACCACTGAGTAACAACTTTTTTTTGTGTCTTATTTCTGTCCATGAAAACCACAAAAACCCATAATCGTTTGTCACCAAGTTTTGATGTAAGGCCGCATGGAAATAAATATTTTCGGGGGAAACCCTAAAGTTTAACAATAAACTATACATTGCATATGGCTTCGTACAATTACACAATTTAAATATATACCTTTAGCCTCCACCTGTTTATTTCAATACCTTGAAATTTCCCTTGCATCGTTACATTAACAAACAACAACCAACTTCACCATATTTCTAATTTGAATTGTTTTCCGAGGAACGTCAATTATTTTTTGACATTCCACTTCATTGTTTTCTTCGTTACTCGGTTTGTTTTGGTTTTTCACGAGCAACATAAAAACAAAAGAGCAAGAGAGTTCACACAAAAGTGCTCGATGATTTGCTTTCTTTGAGCGGCTCAATGAGTGCTGATATTATTGTTTCAACACGTTTGCTTTGTTGTTTGTGTAATTTGCTGTGTGCGAGTATCTTGTCTTTACTTTTAATTTTATTGATGTGTTTTACGAAAAGGGAGACTTCCGTGTTTTGATGCACATGAACCAGGTGTATGCATATGATAAAAAATACGAACAGTTGTTGTGATTTTGCGGCTGTGAAAAGTCATGTTCGTAGCGGACCGCTGGGAAAAACAGCGGATTCGAAATGTAGTGCAAGTGGAAACGCGTGGAAGGGAATGCGGAAAAAATTTAGATTTTCATGGGATTGAATTGGTGTGATAAAAAATTGAAAAGTGATATTTAAACAAACTACAAAATTAGAATTTGACATACATACATACATCTCAATATTTTCCTAATTCTTTATAATCAAAAACCAATATAAGCGGTGATGAGAGATGTACATACATGATAGTTGCATACATATTTACTCTGGCGTCTATAAAAAAATATTAATGCAATTTACTGAACTAATTTAATGACATTACATACATACAGATGTATATATTCAAATTACTATTGATGCACTTTGAGAGATAAGGCAATTGGAAAATTGTATGCATGAAATAATGAAAAAATATTGTTATATTTATCACTATGAAAGCAAAATTGCGCTACTATCAGCTACGCTGATGCGAGAATTTACATACATATGTACATACCTACATCGGAATAAATTTTCTACTTTATCGAACGGGTTTTTAGTCTTCTTGTAATGTATGGATAATTATAAATGCAATAAAATCATCACAGCCAATACGAAACTAAATACAAGAAAATTACAAAAAGTAGACAGTTGCGCCATTCCTTTGTCGTCTAAGTATACGCGCTGTTCATATTGCCGACAGTTTGTACCAAACGAAAAAAATATAACATACTAAAAAGCAGCGATAACGAAAACAAATACGACGCCCGATTTGGTGACAATTGTTACAGCTCCAGCGGTGCCTGCGTGAACAACAGCAACAAAATATAATAAGTAAGTGTTAACAAACTATGGTAATGTGCACGGGGAGATGTTATGCCTCAATTATAGCAAGAGAACAATAGTAAATATTAAACATTTCGATTTTGTCATTACAACAATTTCTCTTCTCTTTTAACCATTATTACTAATGTCACACGATAAACCAACAAACATTTTGCACAGCACGCACATGCACATGTACATGCAAGGTCATATGATTACATACATATAGGGTGGCCCAAAAGTTTACCAGATAAAAATATTTTGTAAAAAAGTGTTTCTGCTGATAAAGAAGTAATGTGTAACTTTAACTCCATTGTAATGTGCAATAAAAAGAATTATGTCACGCATGGTATTAGAAGGAATTCAGAATGAAATAAGTCAATAAAGCGAACGTTGTGAGAATGAACCTTTCCATCTCATTCGGTTGGGCAGACTTCTCTGAAGTTTTCAACCGTTATATTATTTAAAAGGGACTTTAATTATTATGAAATTCTCAGTACTTCGAAATTGACACATAAATATTTGTTTGTATTTTAAGCAGTTAGGGGCAGTCAGAGCCCAAAAGAATGATGATTTTCAATAATTTTTTTTTTTGCTAGTCAATTGCTTTATTTTACAAAAATAAAAACATAGCATTTTACATCATGTTTCGACTTGACTTTAGCAAAATTTCAAAAAAAAAATGTATAATTGTAAAAGTCATCGCTGTTTGTGTGTACCCCGTTTCTCCAGAAGTTCCTTGCGGTAATCATCACAAGTTCTTGGAGATTCATTTTAAATCAATCGGACAAGAGAAATTAGTTTTATTATTAGATAATATTGCGCCTGATCAAAGCTTTTTTTTCAAAATTAACAATATGAAGGTCTCAAGAAATATTTTTCAAATTTTCGAGAAAAAGTCGACAATTAATTGTTTAAAAATATCGAAATTTCGAAAATTCGATCAGGCACAAGTTTTTTATGTTTTTCAAAAGCAGTATAAATTTTATTGAAATCTACCAAGCGGTTTTTAAGTTACAGTGATCACCAGTTCAAAAAAAACGCATTTAAAGTCTTGCTTCGAGCTCCGGAGCGTCCGAGCGCCCTTTATTATTTGTTGAATAACTCGAAAAGTATTTGTCAGATTCACTTCAAAATTTCACACAATATTTTAAAGATAATATACTTTAGGAAAATGTAAAAAAATTTTTTTGAAGATTCTGACTAGCCCCAACCCATTAATTCAGTATGAATTGAGTTATTAGTAAACATGCCAAATACTTCTTTATTTAACCAATTTTAATAAAAAGAAAACAAAACCAATCACGCCACTGTCCTTGGTGGACAAATTTTTCAAATCACTTACTATGGGTTAAGGCTAGTATTAGGTCAGTCCATAAGTTCGTGCGTTTTTTAAAGGTGGTTTTAAAATTAATAAAAAATATGTTTAAAGTATTTATTAATCAATAATATATTTTCCTTCATTATTTACAATGCCTTCCCAACGTTTTGGCAAATATTGAATTCCCTGCTCAAAAAATTTTTTCCCCTTGGAACCAAAATACGCTTCGATATCCCTTTTTATTGCTTCTTTTGAGGAGTAGTTCTTGTTACTCACATCGGATTGAAGTCCACGGAAAAGGTGATAATCACAAGGTGCAATATCCGGAGAGTATGGTGGATGTGGCATTAGCTCCCATCCGAGCTCGTTCAGCTTGCCTAATGTTTGCCTTGCGGTATGAGGTCTTGCGTTGTCGTGGTGAAACAAAACTTTGCGTCTATTCACTAAAGACGGTCGAATTTATTAAGTGCCTCATTCAGGTTTGATAGCTGATGGGAATATTAATCAGCAGTTATCGTCTGGTTTGGTTCCAGAAGTTCATAATAAACAATACCGGTGATATCCCACCAAATAGACAGGAGAATCTTCTTGGGGTGAAGGCCATCTCTAGGGGTCGGTTGTGGTGTTTCATCTTTATCTAACCATTGGTGTTTGCGAACAGGATTATTGTAAAGGAGCCATATTTCATCACCAGTAACGATACGCTTAAAAAAACTTTCATTTTCAAGCCGTTGCGGCAGCTGAGAACACAACACATTCACTCTCTGCTGAAGGTTGGCGACGGAAAGTCTATGCGGAACCCATTTTCCCTGCTTTGAAACCTTTCCCGATTGAACCAGGTGCCTGTGAACTGTTCCATGCGATGAATTTAACCTCTGAGCTATCATATCGAATGTCAAATTTGGCTGAGCTTCCACGAGTTCGAGCAAGGCGTCGGAGTTAAAGACTTCAGGACGGACAGCCCGCGGGCATCCTCCACGCTGCAGTTACCACTTCGGAATTTTGAAAACCACTTTTGCGCAGTCCTTACACTTACGGTATCCTCTCCGTGAACCGCGATTAAAATCACTTGTTGAATGCACAATATATCAAAAAAATATAAATAGAAGGTGATATTTTAAGAGCTATAGGAAAGTTTTTCAAAATAACACACGTAAATTTTTATTTTAATCGTTAGTAGAGTCCATATAACTTAATGTTTGAAGATTATTTCATGCAAATGTTGACCGCGACGGCGCTTCAAATGGTCGATCCGCTTACTGCAATTTTGGCATACACCAATGTTTCGGCCGGTATCTCACATATAAATGCTTTAATGTTGTCTTCCAAAGCGTTAGCAGGCTTGTCTGAATAGACATGAGCTTTAGTATGCCCCACAAAAAATAATCTAAAGGCGTTATATCGCACGGTCTGGGTGGCCAATTGATAGGTCCCGAACGTGAAATAAAATGTTCACCGAACTCGCCTCTCAACAAGTCCATTGTTACGCGTGCTGTGTGGCATGTGGCACCGTCTTGCTGAAACCACATGTCATGCAAGTCAAGCTCTTGCATTTTTGGCAAAAAAAAGTTGGATGTCATTTCACAGTAGCGCGCACCATTCACAGTAACGTTACGATTCGCAGCATCTTTGAAGAAGTACGGTCCAATGATGCCTCCAGGCCATAAACCGCACCAAACTGTGACATTTTTTGGATATATTGGTAGCTCTTCCATTTCTTCTGGCTAGTCTTCACTCCAAAATCGATAATTCTGCTTATTTACGTACCCATTGATCCAAAAATGAGCTTCGACGCTGAACACAATTTTTCGATAAAAAAAGTGGATCTTCGGCCAACTTTCCAAGAGCCCATTTACCAAAAATTCTGCGTTGCGGTAGGTCGTTCGGCTTCAATTCTTGCACCAGCTGTATTTTGAAAGGCTTCACACCTAAATCGTTTCGAAAAATGTTCCACGTTGTTGAGTAATAGAGGCCCAATTGCTGCGAACGGCCACGAATAGATAATTGATGGTCATCATTAACACTGGCCGATACATCTGCGATATTTTCTTCAGTTCGCACTCTACGTAAGCGTGTTGGTGTTGGTGGTTTGATGTCCAATTATGTAAATTTGGTTCTAAATTGAGTCACAATAGCTGGAATAGCCGCTTCAGGGGGTCGATTAAACTGACCATAAAATGGAGTTAGTGCGCGATAAACTTTCTTAACAGAACACGCATTTTTATAATAAAATTCAATGATTTGCAAGCGCTGTTTGCTTGTAAGACGATTCATGGTTAAATTATAGGCCAAACTGAAAATGTTTGACAGTGAAACAAAACACGAAATGTACGTCAGCTGTTTAAACCAACTGTTTAAAAAGATAATAGCTAAAAAATCACCCGTTAGTTCCGTTATATTCCCCGAATAATTTTTTGTATGCAAAAATCGTATAAAAGTGAAATTATGGGTAAAATACGCACGAACTTATGGACTGACCTGATACTGAGCTCTCAAGTGTGTGAAATAGTAGTGCCAAGGCAAAATCCTGCGAGGCAGTGTTACTAGAATAGCTGATTTGTTTTTCTTTTTTTTCGTTTCGGTTTGAATGTCAAATGATCGGTATTGTTTTGTTTGAAATTCTTGCAAAGTAATCAACTGATTTTGACATTCTAAATTCCTCCTTATAACCGTAAAGCTCCAATGACCGAGGATAAATTTCTAACACAGGATTTTCATTAATTTTTGTATACAAATATCGCCCCAATAACCGGACGCGGGCACCATGTTTCAAGCCACTTTGATAAAAAAAATTAGAGTAATCTCTCTCTTGGAGCCTGTAAAAAAATCCCACGCATACAAAAAAGTCAACACCCAGACGCAAAAATCGTCTTATTTTTGGATAGCGCAGCATCTGATTCAAGAGATTTGAACTCGCCCAGCATAAACATTTTTGTTTTTTGCTACCAAAGACAACAGCAGTCAACCAATCTCTTGATGAAGGTTTAATCCAAAATTTGAGATATTTTATAGAAGCTTATTTTTCAAATAAATACTACTTAAAATTGACACTGCAACCTCAGCCTCAGAGTCGTCAAATGCACTGTATTTCATCAAAAAGTATGGGATAAAGTAGCAACGACAACAACTATCCAAAACTGCTTCCGTAAAGCAATGTTCTCGATTTTGAATCCCGAAAATGACAACCAATCTGTACTAAATTTGCGGATGCAATATTCATGATGAATATTTCTCATAAATTTTTTAAACAGAATAAACAAACAAAAATTTCTGATCAATTTAAACATAAAACAAAACAGACAATTTAAACAGACAAATTCTCTGCAAACGGCACGCTTCGAGTAGTGCCGAATAAGATTGTGACAGATCATTAAAAAAAACAACAATTATTCCTGACGAGGAATCCGATATTTCAAAAAATCTAAAATTTAGATTAATTATTTTACCGATCATGCCAACGAGCCCCTCATTAGGTGCAAGGGCTAAAGGTCTACGGGCATCGCTTTAGTAGGCTCCTTAGTGGGCAAAGAACTAGGAACCAAGTTAGCTTTTGTTGATATTTAAGATCAAAAGCTGCAGTTACCGAAGTTGATGATAGTAATAACGAAGCTATCGTCTTCAACTTCCCTTTCAATTTCAAAAATGTCGCAATCGATCGCCGCAACTTGTATGAAAAAGTGCACTGCAGAGTGTCAGCATCTTACGTAGTTCGGCTAGCGGTATACAGACCAAGTAATGACTTCTTCCAGTTGGCTGCTGCTTTAGGTTCAGATTCTTGTTGCTAGAATGCACGAGCAGCCACGATTTATTGGCGTCTGAGAAGCCTGCATTCCTGGAAGGGTGTTCGCTTCCCACGACTGTTGGTTCTACATTACCGGAACGACTCGGATTTATATCTTTCACCATAGCAGCATTCCCCGTGCATGTGTGAGGAACACCAATAACTCCAACAACTTTGTTGCAACGTTTCTTTTGTTAACTAATGAAGTAAATATAAAGGATGTTCCTTTAAGAGCTTGAGAACTTAAAATGATAATACGAAAGAGAAATATTGCTGGAATGAATTTTTTTTATTATAATCTGGTAGATATATTCATGGCTACGAGTTTTTTCTAATAACGTTTTCTAATAAAATTGAATAATAAATCTAAATGAGCCCAAACTAGCAAAAATGCGACGCTAACGATAGTAATTTGGTTTTAATTCTTGCACGAGCTGCATTTAATAGGCACGTGAGCCAAAATCAACAACGACGACGAATAGACATTGGGATATGGTGCACTAGACAGGACTAGTTTACTGGGGCGGCAGCCCTTGGTCGGGGAAACCCCGAGTCATTCCGGTAACGTAGAACCGGCTGCCATGGGAATGTAAACAGAGAGCTACTGGATCGGACAGACAGGCCATAAACGACATTCATCGGGAGACTCTCACCACCTTCTTAAGCTCCCGACCCCCGAATGCCGTTATCGGAGTCCAACCACCACCAATCGTAGACGAAAACTCCAACTTCCCCGAGGGTCCCGCGTAACCTGGCACAATTACGTTCTGGATACTGCAGCAGGTTAAACTCCTACTTATCCAGAATCGACCCCGTCATACTAAACATATGTCCGGCAAGTGAAGGCACTCCGCACGACACTAACCACCTTTTCACATGCCCTTTAAAACCTACTCATCTAACACCCCTCTCCCTCTGGACCCAACCCGTCGAAACAGCTAGTTTCCTGGGCCTACCGTTAGTTGATTACGCTACACTGACACGGCAAAGGTACTGCTACAACAACAACAACAACGAATCGAGATTTCGGCGTCTTTTTCAACACTTCGCTCTATGAACGTCGTGAACAAATATATTTTTTTCAAAGTCAATTTCCACAATTCAGAAGCGTTATGCGTGATATTTCGTTTGATATCCAAATTAATATCGTACAGTGAGTGTGAGTACTTAAAACCATTTCTTGAAAAATGTAAAAAATCCTTTGAAACTGTAAAGTCTAAAAAAAATTAAAATCAATGAGAAAATGAAAAACTGAGTATGTGGGATTACTATATAAAACCCATAATCTCAGGTGCTTATGAAATTTTTGCTGCATAACAAAAAAAGATTATGTAATATTTGTCGCACGGTGTAGTTATTATGCAGTGCTCATAAAGCCTTTTGAATTTTTAAAAGGGAAAAATATTCAATAGAAATTAACTAAAACCTGATTATTTCTTCATAATCAATTTTTATATTATCCAACTACTAAATAATTTGCTATTTGAAAATGTGGGAGATACACTCAGCTCTGTGTTGGCAGTCAGATAGTATTTAAAAATCATTGTGATGAAATGTAATTAGAATTATGCAATCATCTTAATTGTTTGAGTAAACCGCAGGAAATGTTATTTAAAAGCAGATGCACGAGCAAATTTATTGCTTACAAAACAGAACCAGTTTGTAACGTCGATTAAAATGGCCTGCTTTTGAACTTCTGAAAAGCGGTGCAGAAAAAGCAAAGTGCGGCTATTGAAAAAATGCAATTACTATATGTTAACATTTTTGTTGGGGTGCGAGGTTTCGGTTCATTTCCATAAAGTACGCAATTATGTCTTTGTCACCAATATAAAAAATAAGCCCAAGTAAAATTATAATAATTATTATAATAGGTGATTAAATTTAACAAAATGATTAAATATAAATAACTTAATTTTATAGTAAAATAATATAAAATAAAATAAAGTAAAATAAAAGTGAAATATTGAGTATGGGAATAAGTTTCTGTCCTTTCTTAGCCAAAGTTACCAATTACATATTTAAACAATTAAATGACACATGATATTATGTGAAGTATGTGTCATTCGAAGCTACAACCTTACTTCATCTTTCAAGCAGCAATCGGATCCCTCTGACGAAAAATTCGGTTTCTTTTGACTTGATCCATTCATTGAGTCTGTTGGCGATGCTCTCGTAAGAAGTGAACCGCTCTCCAATAAGGGCTGACTGCATTGATCGGAACAGATGGAAACCCGAAGGTGCAATGTCTGGGGAATACGGGGGGTGCAGCAAGATATCCCAATTCAGTCCCTCTAAAAGGGTCAGTCCAGCAAAATCAGTTTGTCAAGTCTACCGTACCATTCGCCAGTGATGATTTTAGGTGGTTTAGGGAGTTCATAATAGATGACACCCTTCTGATCTTCTGATCCCACCAGATGCACAACATAACCTTTGAAACATGAATATTTTTTTTCGCTTTCGATGGACCTGATTAGCCTGGTAGGCTCCATCATTTTTGGTTTATCATAATAGATCCATTTTTCATCGCCAGTGACGATGCGATGCAGAACGTTCCCACGGCAGTCGGTTCTACGTTACCGGAACGACCCGGATTTATATCCGGCCAAGGACTATCACTTCAGCAGCATTCCCCGCATATACGGATATGGGTAATATTTATGCTACTACAACAACAACTGCAATTAACCAAGGCCAGAAGTATAAACAACAACCCTCGTATATATATATACATGTTTGTAACTGATTGATACTTTTTCAGCGCCTTAAGTAGACGGGTTCAGACAAAATTCAGTGCAAAGATTTTAATCAACACCTTATCAGACTACAAAATAAAAACAAAATGTTGAAATGAGCAATACAAATTTATAGTCATTGAAACATTGCGGTCATGCGATTGAAAACTGTGTGCTACAAAACGTTTTTGATACTTGACATTTTCTTTTGATAACAGTCTAATACAAAACACAATAAAGCTTAGCGAATTAATTGTGGTAATTTTAGCTGATAAGATGGGAACCAAATGAGCTACAAAACGTGATGAGCATTGTTTCAAGACAAAAAACCGATTTTTTTAAATTTAATAAACAATAACGGGGTACATCTAATGTTGTTCGGCGCTACCTGATATTCCCTTTGGAAATGCTGCTATATTTTACAATAAACGCACTCAGAACATTTTGATGGATGGACCTATTAGTGTTATTTGCAGTGGATTTAGAACTTCATCTAGATAAGAAATGGAATTAAACCGTGACCATTTTTTTCATTTCAAAGTGCTTCGAAAATCGGTTTAAACGAATGCGAAAGTGGAGAGGCCATTACTAGGCCACAAATATAAATAGCAACCCTCGGATATGTACAGTAAGTAGGCTAAATTCGGTCTGGCAGAACTTTCTATACGTGCGCATATTTTAATAAAATTCAATTTGAGCTAGCTTTTTATTTTTGGAATAAACAGAGCGACTGAGGGAAATTTAGACTTAGCATGTAAAAAGTCCGCCGTAGCCGAATGGGTTGGTGCGTGACTACCATTCGGAATTCACAGAGAGAACGTAGGTTCGAATCTCGGTGAAACATCTAAATTAAGAAAAACATTTTTCTAATAGCGGTCGCCCCTCGGCAGGCAATGGCAAACCTCCGAGTGTATTACTGCCATGAAAAAGCTCCCCATAAAATAAAATATCTGCCATTCGGAGTCGGCTTAAAACTGTAGATCCCTCCATTTGTAGAACAACATCAAGACGCACACCACAAATAGGAGGAGGAGCTCGGCCAAACACCCAAAAAGGGTGTACGCACCAATTGTATATATATATATATATATATGTAAAAAGGAGGCGTGGCTCTTATCTGGTCTTAATAATATACATATATGTACAGTGATTCACAGCTTATTTGATGCAGCCAAAAAAAAACTATTAAAATATGAAATATATTTTATGGTATTTCCATTACATAAAAAATCTTATATTTTTTTATTGTTAAATAACATGTTTTATTTAACAACAAAAAATGTTTCTTCATAGGAAAGATATGGCAAATGAAAGTAATTAAGTTACAGTTTTGAGGTAACAGCTTAAATGATGCACTGAATTAAAAGTATTAAAAAAACATAAACACATTAATATTTCAAGTTTATGATTACGCCTAATACTTACTGGGGACTCTCTTTTGATTCAGACAAGCTTATAATCGGGAATTCATAGATTCTATTAGTTTTGCTGTATAATTGGAACTAATTTTATCTCAGAAGCATTAGAAATATTGTGGTTTCTTATTTTATTTTCCAGAACTGACCACAAATTCTCAAAAGCGGTGGGCAGACGTATGCTTGGGATCGTTGTCTTGGTAGAACCTAAACGAATCCCTAATGCCCATTTTATCCGCACTTTGTACTAAATTACCTTTTAGCATATCCACATACATCTCTTTATTCATGTTTCCTTCGATAAATGTTAAATTTTCGACCCCTAAATAGGACATGCAACCCCATACCATAACACTGCCCCCGCCATGTTTAACTGTAGAACGCAAATTACATGGTTGAAGCGTGGTGTTTGGTTTTCTCCAAACGCAGGCAGGACTTCCCATCAGACCTGAAATGTTAAATTTGGTTTCATCCGCAAAAACAACGGACTTCCAGAACGAAATGTCTTTGGTCAAGTGTTGTCTGCAAAACTCTATTCTTTGTTTTGTATTACGAGCATTAATCAACGGCTCATTTCGGGCAGTCCTTCCATGAAAATTTTTTCGCGCAGAACTCTATGAACAGTTTCAGGCTTACAGAGCTTGCCTAAGTATTTTACGACTTCTGCGTTAATTTTGGAGCGCTTAAATCGGGGTTTTCTTTAACTTTGCGAACAATCCACCTCTTATCTGCATCATTAAATATTTTATTTGGCGCAGATCTGCGCTTATCTTCTATCCTGTTTTCGTGGCGAAACCTTTCTATAATGTGCTGGACTGTTGATGAACTAATTGCAAAAATTTCTGCAATTTTTCGTTGGCTTTTTCGCTCTTTATAATGACGAATAACGTGAGGGCTGTGATCCCATTTTAACAAATTTAAATTTTTTCAACTTTTCTTTACAAAATTTTTCTGAAAATGACTTGTGACATTAAGCTGAACATTTTATTGCATTCTCAGAGAAAATATAAAATACTCTGTATCATTTAAGCTGTGAGCACATTTTGATGAGAAAACTATTTGTTTCTATATTTTTTCAGCAAGCTTTGTTTTTGTTATTATTCTTTCTGCAATGGTAAACAGTACATATGTACATATCTCATTACAAGTCGTATACATTTTTTTTTTATTAAATTTAATAAACATTGAGTCATTTTCTTTTTTCTAAAAAAGTATTACCTGCATCAAATAAGCTGTGAGTTACTGTACATGTGCCATATTTGGGCGATTTTATCCAAAAATGGGAGCGGTAACGCCCATTTTCGAAATTTTACATGCGCCGTATTTCTTGTTTTTGTTCATCATTTGTACAGAATTTGAGTAAATTTGCATGATTTATAACAGAAATATCTCGTTTTCTTAATTTTTGAAAACTACCGCAATATGGGAGGTGGGTCTGGGTATTGACCGATTTCGCCCATTTTCAATGCCAACCTACCTTGGACAAAGAGTAAAATGTGTACACAGTTTCACTGAAATATATTATTTTTGCTCAAGTTATCGTGCGGACGGACAGCAGACATGGCAAAATCGGATATTCTCATTATTCTGAGCATTTCGGTATATACATATATAAATATGTCTATATCTTTCTCGATTCCTTTATGCTGTTACATACAACCATTATGTAAACAAAATTATAACACCCTGTTCACAAGTGCAAGGGTATAATACAGTTGTACGCGCATTCGCTGGCTGGTGGCATAAATTTGTCATTGTTAAAGCATACAAAATAATGCATAATGCATATGTATACAAATTATTCATAGAATCACGGTTCGTTAATTATTCAGTAAATATTGCCACAGAGCGGCGAAACGCCAAAACTAACAGTGCCAGATTGGACAAGTTACTCGTACTTTTGTTGCTGGAGCCTTGGAATAAGTGAGACATATTTGATTTGATTACGCGTAGATAAGTGGGTAGGTATGTAGGTATGTGTGTAGGTACATGTGTTCGTATTTTGATAAAGCTGAGCAAAAATTTAATAACGCTACCGCATTCTTCACCTAAATATGCGGAATAATCGTAAGTGCGAGAGACATGAGAGATGAGAGATTTAAGTTTTGCTACTCAAAAGATTATTTTTGCTTGGTAGCGAACAAAACTCTTTGGTAAAATGGGGTTTGTCAACATACAAACATAATTGAATCACGAGAATATTTATCAATAAAATCAAATGTGTAGTTTTTATTCAAAAATTACGAGTACTTTAGTTCAAAATTTGTTTTATCAACGCTAATCAACATTTACGCTGATTTTTCAAACCACAGGTGGTGCATTCTGGCGAAGCCCACCAATAGGTATAGTTTCACCGATTATGCCTTGCAAAATCTTTATTGTACGAGTATGAGCTGTGTTCAGACAGTAACGTAATCTCAAATTTCGCGGGCAACGTTCATTCGATTTTCGAAAAAATGTATAGAGAACAAAGGCTACACCCATGTCGTACAACTATTTCGCTTTCAATGAATTTGACAGAATCACTGTGTGTGTGACGTCACACTTGTGCAATTTATTCGTATGTTGTTTGTATAATTCCCTTTCGCATTCTGTTTGCATTTTCTCGCGCGTAACTGCAGCAGTGTGACGTCACGCCTCTCTGATGAGCGCAACCTTGTATAGGGTTATCTAATAAGAGGTATTATTTTGATATTTAAAGAAAAATTCTATTTTTTAATATAAATGATTAACATAAATGATATGGAAAATAACATCAGGCAAATGATCACCACGACCACGCTTACAATACAATATCCTTTTCATGAAATTTTCCATAACCGAATTGCAAAGTGGCTGCCCTATGTCCTCGATAGTCTCACGAATTCCGTCTTTGAGGTCTTGAATCGACCCTGGGCTGTTGGCAAGAGAGGGTCTCTTTCACGTGGCCCCAAAGAAAAAAGTCACAAGATGTTAAATCACAAGATCTCGGTGGCCTATTGTGATCACCTCTTCGAAAGATAACACGGTTCGGAAACTTTTTCCGTAAAAGATCAATGGTTTCGTTGCTTGTGTGGCACGTAGCGCCGTCTTAAATAAACGTTGTTCAGATCAATACCATCCAATTCCGGGCATAAAAAATCGTTAATTATCTCTCCTGTATAACACCTAACACCTGTTATTGGAAAACCCTTTATTATATCATTCTACGATTTTCGATGTTTTGTTTCCTTGGTATAAATGTCTAGAATATATGTTTACAGTTTCAGCTTTGATTTATGGTATATTTGATTTTTAGGATGTATTTTGATTTTTAGGATGTATTTTGGCGCTTTGTTCCCAAAGGAGAAAATGCCTATGAAAAAGCGAAGATTTGTTGGCGCAAGTGTATTATATCTGAGGGAAATTACTTTAATAAATAAATAAATATTTTTGTGGAAAAAGTCGCCTTACTTTTTGAACTCACTTCGTCGTATAAAAATAAAAGGTCCCTCAAAAGACACGCCCAGATGTTGTTTTAAAATAGAACATATCAAAATTTAGATTCTTTCAGGTTTCACCATTTTTACTCAAAATACGCCTCTTAACCATTTACCGCACATGGATTCATATATCGTATTTCAGTTTTGATTCCACTTTATTTCCAAATTACGTTTTTTTTTTTTCAAGTGGGTGAAAAAACGGAATTGAAGTTCGAGTGATTTATTTTCGAAAAACGATAGCAGAGACAAAAAACAAATATTTCGATATACTCATCTTTCTCGGCGGATAATAATTTATCCGCTCTCCAACTGCTTTCTATACTTTATAACTTTAAATGCACCTCTTCTTACTTCATGATGAATTAAACCCAGATTTCCTATACATCCAATTAGGTGAATATTAGCTCCACGACTTCCAGCTGAAATAAACGTACAACGGCTTCCTTTTTTGGACCGGCCTCGTTTTCTGGATATAAATAAGTTAAAATTGGTTTCATCCATATAAATAATAGGTTTATTCTCCGATTGATATTCTAAAAGTTTCTGAACATACACACATCTTTTTCTTTTATTTTCTTCATTATTTGCTCTTTCAGGTTCGTTTCGAATCTCTTTCAATGTATAGATTAAATTATCTAAATGTTTGCGGAAACATTCTGTAGAGGCATTAACGTGATGATGGTGCTGGAATTTTTCTTTAAGTTGTTTTAGTGTTATTTTTGGATTTTCTTCAATATATTGTTCCATTAAAAAATGATGTTCATTTGTTATTTTATTTTTCCTTTTTCCTCCACGTTGTTTTTCACTTTGTGGGTTTTCCTTAACCCACCTATGTGCAGTAGACTTTTTTACTCCTAATGTGTTTGATAGTGCTCTCCGATCTTCATTCTTGTTGTACATTGCTTGAATTTGTTTTTTAATATTATCAGCTTCAATTTTTTTAATGTAAGCCATTTCACGGTGTCATATTAATTAATAAAATATGAATAAAATAAGAAAAACCAAATTCAATAAAAATATCGGTTTTATGCACAGCATTCTTTATTTATTTAATTACAATCCTTATGACTAAAGTTTAAAAGACATTCAAATTGTTTATTCCCAATTTGAATATGTTTATTCCCAATTTGAAGTTGTTTAGTCCCAATTTGAAGTTGAAAAGGTATAGTTTTTATATGTATATGATTACGTACAAAAAAAACAAAATATAAAACTTGTTCGTTATTTTTCTTTTAATATGTCTTATCGATAATTAAATGAAGCTGTTTCCACCGTGAGAATTTTTTTTTATATTTTTATTAATTGATGCAGTAAAGGGTTAAGAATTATATGGGACAACTGACAAATGACAAATGTTCACCATGAGCACGTCTACAGGTAAAATCGGCGAAACAATCGACTAATGAATGGATAATTGTTGAGAACGTCGAGATATCAATGTTGAAGCTTGCTCAACAAGACCGCGCTACAGCAGCAATATTCTCAACAAAAGGCATAGTTATTGGTCTGCAAATCCTCTTTCTATCTCCGAAAGAACCGTTTCTTAAAATTTTTTCACCAACCCTCGAATTGTCGCCTCATTCGTACGATTATTGCCACTAAAAACTTACGAATTTGCGATATGTTGTTCTTAAAGATGGACCATTTTCATAATAAGTTTCAATAATTTCAACGCGTTGTTCTGTCATGCAAAATTGTCCATCTGTCTACTTGACAAATGTCAAAGATGACCTAAAAAAGGTTGCTTGGTTAAAGTGGCGGTTCAGAATCCAACTAGCTTCCGCACCATTTTGTTGCCACATCCTCGTTACCAATTTGCTTAACAGCTATTTACAGCAACAATATATCTAGTCTGTGCGGTGTAAGACCCTTATTAGGTTGTTGACATCTAAGCCAGATAAAAAAGGTACGATCTAAGAATTCTCTACTGACGTCTAGACGTCACTTTTGAAAGACACTTTATATGTGCATAGAAGTGGAAAAATATACATAAACTAAAAGAAATTAAAGAACTAATTTTAATTTTTGTTCATTTAATTTCAATTATTATATCCGTGCGCACTGGAGAACCAAGCTATCAGAACTTTATTCACATAACGGTTATTTGTAACAGCCTAACGGAATCGAAATGAATAAAGGCATATGCAACACCAAAAAAAAAATTCAGAATGACCAATGAACCACATCAAAACGGTGCTTTAGCGCTACTTGGGGAGTGCCAGAGTGGTATTTCAACCATTTCACCTACCTACCAATGAACCAACTTAGCCAAGTCGGTATGTCTGATAATCGTTATATCGCTAAAGAATAAGCATTTATGCAAATATAATAAAATAGTAATGCCAGTCATGCATCCCAACATACTCTACATACTCTCGTATATGTACATATTTTGTAGCGTATTTTTTCGAAAACTAATGCCGACTCTCCTTCGACTCGATTATATGGCATACAGCAGCCGAGTTTGCCTGAGACTCATAGCACTTTACCGCTTGATTCTTAAAGTTAAAATACCTGGACTACGCATGCATATGTATGAGTATTAAATACGCTTGTGTGGATCTACTGAGCGAACTGATTTCTACGCCTTCTCAGTGGTAAACAAAACAAATATGTTTGTGTTGTTGATTTCAGATTGATATATTTAGTTCATATTTTGATAACTTTTTACTTCGTTAGTATTAAACGGGCTTTGGATGGTAATCAGCCCCGCATAGGTGAACAACGGACGATTATTGAAAGCAATATTTTTTTTTAGTTTTGTGTGAAAAATATATAACATTAATCGGAGAATAAAAGTCTCGCCTAGTGATAACCGAGTTGCTTGGAAATTTTTCTCAGGAAACCACAAGCGTCAAAATGCAGCTGAACGAATACTATTTTGAAGGTATAGAAATTAAAAAATATTTTATAATATGGATAAGTAAATAATTATAAAACGTAGATTTGTGTGTATGTAAGTATGTACATATACATACATATATGGTATATATATGGTGATAATTGATGTACCTTCATATGTTTATATAGTTGGTTTAATATAAATATAAGAACCTTTTCTAAAATTTTTGTTACTTAAAAAATGAAGGTAAAAATGTGTAAAAGATAAAGATATTGCACTTTATTAAATCAGTTCAAAACAAGAAAAGGCTGCTTCAGTCTGGGAACTTTAAGAAAAATTAATGCTTTTCAGAATTCAGTTAAAATTATAACAAATTTCAAAATAACACACTTACCTTGCCATATCATGCATAAATTTGTAATCGAGTTTTAATGGTTCAAATGCAAGTTACTTTTGTGTTCCGAGGTTGTTTTGATACTGAGAACTCTTTCCCGGTGTTCGATTTAGTGTAGAGCCGCAGGAGAAATTTTAAGCAAAGTATAATATATAAGGCGGCCGCCGTAGTCGAGTGGGTTGATGCGTGGCTACCATTCGGAATTCACAGAGATAACGTAGGTTCGAATCTCGGTGAAACACCTAAATTAAGAAAATATTTTTCTAATAGCGGTCCTCGGCAGGCAATGGCAAACCTCCGAGTGTATTTCTGTCATGAAAAAGCTCCTCATAAAACTATCTGCCATTCGGAGTCGGCTTGAAACTGTAGGCCCCTCCATTTGGGAACAACATCAAGACGCACGCCACAAATAGGTGGCTCGGCCAAACACCCGGAAAAGGTGTATGTATATATATATATATAATATAATTATATAATTGTATTATAAAGAGTTTTCCAATAAGAGGAGTTATTTTGATATTCAAAGAAAAATGCTATTTTTTAATATAAATGATCGGATGTTTACTTCATTATAAAGAGGAAGGTATGCCGTTAATAGTAGAAATGTCATCAGGCAAATGACCACCACGACCACACTTACAATACAATATCCTTTTCATGAAATTTTCCATAACCGAATTGCAAAGTGGCTGCCCTATGTCCTCGATAGTCTCACGAATTCCGTCTTTGAGGTCTTGAATCGACCCTGGGCTGTTGGCAAGAGAGGGTCTCTTTCACGTGGCCCCAAAGAAAAAAGTCACAAGATGTTAAATCACAAGATCTCGGTGGCCTATTGTGATCACCTCTTCGAAAGATAACACGGTTCGGAAACTTTTTCCGTAAAAGATCAATGGTTTCGTTGCTTGTGTGGCACGTAGCGCCGTCTTGTTGAAAATAAACGTTGTCCAGATCAATACCATCCAATTCCGGCCATAAAAAATCGTTAATCATTTCTCGATAGCGCAATCCATTCACCGATAACAATTTTTATTGGAAAACCCTATATAATCATTCCCATGACAGCCGGTTCTACGTTACCGGAATGACTCGGGTTTTTCCCGGCCAAGAGCTTCCGCCCGAGTAAACTAGCCCTGTCTAGTGTACCGTATCCCACCCCCAATCTCTCGTCACAAGAGCAATCCCTTGCTGCACGTTTACTCCAAATACTTCTCTTCAGGGCTAGCGTTGAACCCAACCCTGGACCAGAGGTATCTGCCACAAACGGCTCCACCCGAACTCCACCTCGGTTAGATGCAATAAGTGCAACGAGTGGTGCCATCTTAAGATCTGTTCAGGCCTTAAGACTCACAGGTATGTGACCACGTGTTGCTCCCGCCATCAGGCGGCCCCTGCTTCAACGGCGATACCATCCTCAGTGCCGGCACGTCAAACTGTCGCCACCAACAATACCTCAACGGTAAGGAGCCCTCAGGTCCAAAACAACTCCCTTATTGACCCACACCCAGCACTGCTCCGTGTGTCAGACCAGGGTCCCTCGGAACTTGACAACGGTCCAGTGCAATTCTTGCAATAGCTGGTACCACTTTCGAAGGTACTCTGGCCTGCGCACCACCCGTGAGTGGACACACGACTTCGTTGCCCCCTGTTGCAGAGCTCTGCACCCGCAACCGCACCCTGTGGCGCGGCCGTCCGTCAACGTCAAGCCACAATACCACGCGTCCCTCACCCCACAAGTTACGATCACACTCCCGAGGAGTTTTAAACTCTTACAACTGAACTGCAACGGATTGACGAGATAGTCGACTTCATGAGCCGACATGGTCCAACAGACAAAACTGCGCGCTAGCTCCTCCCTCACCACCAGGGACGGCGACAACGTGCACAGAAAGGATCGCGAGCGAAACCACGGTAGTGGCTTAACGTTTATAGTCCACCATACAGTGCAGTATCGTCTCATCGATGAATTCATCGACCGCAGGGACAACACCTTAGAATGCCAAGGGATAGCTTTCCGGTCAGGCGATGCTGAGCTCGAAATTTATAAGGGGGTGAAAACCAATTGGTAGTAGGTGACTTTACTGCGCATCACGATCTTTGGCATTCAAGCCTGCCAAATGATCGTAGGGGACAGCTATTGGCAGAGCACATAGGCGATTCGACATTCAGCAATGTAAACGACGACGCCTCCACCAGGGTAGTGACATAGAAATTGCTAGCGCAGGTCTGATAAATAGCATAACCTGGCGACCTATGCTATCGCTTGCACTAGACCACTTGCCCATTATCATCTCGATCGAGAAACCTGCCGACTTTGTTTCCGCGGATCACCGGTCATACATCAACTTTAACAAAGCTAAGTGGACCAGATTCGCGGAATTTACTGAAAACATCTTCGCAGCTCTCCTCATTCCCACCGATGTGCGCGGAGGCGAACGCACATTCCGCAAGGTGATCACAGCCACAACGAGCGTGATCTCCTGCGCCAGGCCGATCTCGGGGATGCTCGGATAAAGGATCTCAATTCTGAGATTCGCTAACTGATAACCCGATATAAGCGGACTAAATGGGAAGAGCATCTGAAGTCCTTCAACTTCACCTCTGGTGTGAGCAAGCTCTGGTCCACCGTACCGAACCCGATCGAACCCGACGAAGCACAACGACAAGGTGGATATCACCTTCAACGGTCGTGATTCGTCGGTTAGTTTTTCAAATATGTTTTTTCATCGTAGCAAATCGTTATTCGTAAACGAAAACGAATGACATGAAACACAAATCGAATGACGTAGAATCCAAAGTGTCCCTCAATTTATTTTCTCACCATACCTAACGAACCGCGTATCTATCTATTCCCTCGTTTCCAAGACAGTGGGTTCTACGTAACCGGAACGACCCGGATTATATCCAGTCAAGGATTGTCACCTCAGCACCATTCCTCGTATATATATGAGAAATGTTTATGCTGCTACAACAACCTGGTTGGGGAAAAATAAATGCATTATTTGTGCGTAATATTTTTGCGCAGATGGTTTAAAATTGTTTTATAGTCGATCTTTAGCTCCTGGGCGATGCCATGACTACTAACATGCCGGTCGTCTTCGATTACTTCTGTAATTTTATCGACATATTTTTAACATCAAAAATGGCTTACCAGAATCAACGAAACCAAAATTGCACGTAATTCGTTTTACAGTGTCGTCACCAAAAACATCATTCACAATTTCGGAGGCCTGGCTAGCATTTTCGCCTTTATCAAAGAAAAACTGTAAAATGTAGCTGAAGTTTCTCTCTGTTGACTTCCATGGTTAACATCCTGTAACTCATAACTGAATCGAACAAACAAAAAACAGCAAAATAATTTTTTAGTGTGAATGTCACCTGACAACGGCCATAAACTTTAAATGGTTTGATCGATACTTTACGAGATATCGATCGCTACAGACATCTACTGAGAAAATAATGGATTTATGATAATATAATATATATTTAAAACCACCAGTATTAAAGATTTTATGCATTTCTAACTCCTAATCCGTAATAAAATTAAATTTATAATTTTTAGCTTTCATTATGGCACATCTTGATTCAAATTTAAAAATATTTTTGTTTTTTGATTTCGAAATATAAATTAGTACATTCTTCACTCTAATCTCATAGCTAAACAAACTCTTCATTGCTATTTAATAAACAAATATTTAACAATTTCATTCATAAGTCTCAATAAATCAACTCTATTTTACCTCTCTTTTCACCAACACAGAGACTGACAAGATGCAGGGAGTGAAGCGTGTGGTGGTATTCTGCATACTGATCGTCATACTGCCCGCCACACTGATAATCATACCCCTCTACCTACGCCGCACCGTCTTCGCAGACGTTGTTTATCCCGTCGCCGAGTCAGACATCATTGAGATACGCGACGGCTTATCATCGATCTTCTGTCAGCAACATTCACTACGCATGAATTCAAACTTCAACGCATTTCAACTGCGCAGCAAACCCGAAGTTTCCACAAATCGTAAACATATACGTCTAAAGAAGTCAATGACGTTGCCCGACGATACGCTAGAGTATTGGGGCTTCTATCTGCTAAAGGGCGCGAGAGTGCATCTAAAGTTTTGCTCACGCTATGACGGCTCGCGTATCCTGGTAGTAAAGGGACAACGCAATTTAAACACCTGCGGACTGCTTGATCATAATCAAAATAAATTAGGCGCAAATTTTGCGCAGGGTCACGAACAGGTGAAAGTCTTTTTCGAGGATATTAAGGAAATGGCAGACGTTGTGCCAGTGGACGAGGCTACTGCTGATAAGAAGCCAGTCGATATTAATATGGAGGAGGAAAATCATGGTGGTGAGGATTCTAGTGAAGATGCAGAAGAGCAGTCATTTCAGCGCGCTAAGGTTGCAGCACACATGGCAGCCGCAGCGGCGCTGGTGATGCCACCGGAACTTGCAAGTAATATAACAACTATACCTACGTTAAAACCTGCAAAAATACGTGGAAAGAAGTTGAAAAAAGGCTCGATAAGTTCAATGCGTAATCGCCGATTACCTTCAAGTGCCCCCATTCATGCCACAACGCACACACCGGCAAAGAGCTCAGCGGGAACATCAAATGAAAGTACGGATAGATATCGTCGTCGCAGAAGTCATTCGACTGCCGCTGCTACAGCAGATACGCCACACTTGAAACAAAAACACCAAGTGGCGGAACATAGGAAACAAGAAGTCTATGATCAATTGTACAAGCGACGGCGAACAAAACGTGAGCATGTCTACGATCGTAAATACAGTCATGGCGGCAATGCTGTTAATTTTACCATCACTGATGAATCGAACTCGGTTTCGAGCTTTGAAACTGGACTGTTTAACTGCTACAATGGTGCCATATTACTAGCCGAAGGATTCCCACCCTCAGCGGAATGCGTCAATGCGCATTTCCTAGAGAATGGGTCCCATCGCATGCTCTCTAAGCATGAAATAAACGAAGATGGTTACTACTATTATATTTTTTATAGTGACAACGATCTGGTGCGCAATGACATTCACGCCATTTTCGATATTTACAAACCAACCTTTCAATACTCCAACTTAAGCGATTTGACGGGTTGTGTGAATGCGACGAATTGCACGTTTCCCATTGGATTTCTTTCCGATGAAATTGTAGTAGTGGAAGTGCCCACGCGTGATGGTATCGAGCATGAAGAGGACGACATCACTTACCTAATCTCAACGTGTCATCCGCGCACGGCAGTCTACGCGATTTTTCCTATTGCGGTGCTAATATTAATATTGAGTTGTTCATTTTTATAGAAGAGACGAGGGGCAACCAACTGGCCCAAAATATATTCGAACGGGTGACGCTTAAATTTAATTTAGTTAATTTTTTTTTTTTTTGTAAACTATAAAACATAAACGTAAAATAATGATAGAAGAGTACACTTGAATTAAAATAAATAATTTTATACAAACCGAGAAATATGGAATGTAATAAGTCATCATTAGATTGAAGGCCTATCTACAAATCGGCCATATGAGTGCGCAAAATGCATTGATGAATTAGAGAGAACAAAAATAAATAAATAAGTATGTATGTCGTAAAAAATCATAGATTAAAATTGACTGTATTTTTCGAACAATTTTTAAAATAGTTTTTAAAATGTGTGCATTGTATTTTTTAACTAATTTTATACTTATGCATATAATTGTAACTGTATGTTTGGAGGAACACAGATAATAATTATATTAGTGATGCGGCGTTTCGCTTTATGTATAAAAACAATAATGTGTTTTAATGGTCTTGGAAATTAAGTTTACACACATATGTACATACATGTAAGTATTTATGATATTCATTTAGCCATCCAGCCAAGCATTACAGCTTTTTGTCACAATTTTTTTCTAACCATGAAACATTTTTTATTGTCAATGCTGATTTTCATTGCTCTAATTACCAACAATTCTTTTAGCAAAAAGTGGCTTGATTTATGTTTCATTTAGAATTAAACGCACACAATAGCATGGAAAATATTCTATCATCAAAACGAACTCAACCGTCACGACCACTGTTTTTTTCCAAAAATTATTGCTTCTGCATTGTCCAATTTAGTCATTATTAGTTTTCTCTACATAGTTTTTTTCTACACCGCCGTCTAAAGGTAAATAAAAAATAGTGCTGAGTATTTATATTTACGAGTATATATGTATGTATACAGCCTGTTCAATATCGTTATAAAAAGGAAAAAATTAAAAAAAATTTTTTTCGCAATAAGCGTTGTGCAATTTGTTAGTTTTGTGAGAAATTTAGAAAGTTGAGTTGTTTTTACAAAACGTTTTCCGGCTATGAAAAATATGAAATTTGAAGCGATGAAAAACGATTTGGGAAATGTATCAGGTCAGTCCATTAATTCTTACGTTTTTTAAAGGTGGTTTTAAAACTAATAAAAAAGATGTTTAAAGTATTTATTAATCAATGATATATTTTCCTTCATTATTTACAATGTCTTTCCAACGGTTACGCAAATTTTTAATTCCCTGCTCCAAAAAATTGTATGTCCTTGGAACCAAAATACGCTTCGATATCCCTTTTTATAGCTTCTTTTGAGGAGTAGTTCTTGTTACTCATATGGGATTGAAGTCCACGGAAAAGGTGATAATTACAAGGTGCAATATCCGGAGAGTATGGTGGATGCGGCATTAGCTCCCATCCGAGCTCGTTCAGCTTGCCTAATGTTTGCCTTGCGGTATGAGGTCTTGCGTTGTCGTGGTGAAACAAAACTTTGCGTCTATTCACTAAAGACGGTCGGTTTTTGTTAAGTGCCTCATTCAGGTTTGATAGCTGATGGGAATAATAATCAGCCGTTATCGACTGGTTTGGTTCCAAAAGTTCATAATAAACAAACAATATATGGCCGGTCCCACCAAATAGACAGGACAGACTTCTTGGGGTGAAGGCCATCTGTAGGGGTCAATTCTGGTGTTTCATCTTTTTCTAACCATTGGCGTTTGCGAACAAGATTATTAGAAAGGACCCATTTTTCATCACCAGTAACCATACGGTTCAAACAACTTTAATTTTCAAGCCGTTGCAGCAGCTGAGAATACACATTCACTCTCTGCTGAAGGTTGGCGGCGAAAAGTATATGCGGAACCCATTTTCCACGCTTTCAAACCTTTCCCAACTGAACCAGGTGCCTGTGAACTGTTCCATACGATGAATTTAACCTCTGAGCTATCATATCGACTGTCAAATTTGGCTCAGCTTCCACAAGTTCGAGCAAGGCGTCGGAGTTAAAGACTTTAGGACGACTAGCGGGCAGTTACCACTTCGGAATTTTTAAAACCACTTTTGCGCAGTCTTTACAGTTACGGTATCCTCTCTGTGAACAGTGTTTATTTCTGCAGCAGCAGTTGTTGCATTTTTACTACTTTTATAAAAAAAATACAAAATATGCCTCTTATACGCGTTCGAAGATTCCATTTAATTTTTTAACAACACGTGCTTCTATCCGCGATTAAAATAACTTGTTGAATGCACAATATATCAAAGAAAATATAAATAGTTCCGTTATATTCCGTGAATAGTTTTTTGTATGCAAAAATCGTACTAAAGTGAAATTATGGATAAAATACGCACGAACTTATGGACTGACCTGATATATATCGCAAATAAATGGGTGCAACCGAATACCGAAGTTGAAAACGTTGACGAATTCCCATAAAAAATGCCTCTCCAACCCAAGTTCAAATTCTATTATTGATTTGTTTGTGACAAAGCCAATCTTATCGGCTGAAGCAGTTTTAATAAAAAATGATGTTAATGCATCCATAGACACGCTTCGAGGACTTTACGAGCAGAAGACCTCAAATTCCGGAGCATTGTCCATTGAAAAAACCGCTGCTCTCCTTATTACACATTCAAAAAGGACTTACATAGGCTAAGGCAAATACAGAACATAATTGGCCAAACGCAATATTCACGGATAAATTTTCTTTTTTGGCGCATAGTTGCTTACGTCGGTCCTGATATACCGCTGATAATCGGCAACTTCAACGAACTTTTAAGCATCCACTTCAGGTTCATGTTTCGGGCTGCTGCTCCGAAAAAGGATTTGGCGGTTTGTTTGTGTTTACCCCCAATTTGAATGCAGTTTTGATGAATAAAATGTACCAAAAAACATTATTACTGTCAGCTGTGAAGATATTTGGAAGAACTAGCCAAGCTTGGACAAGAAGGCAACGATCTCAAGCCTCGATGCCGAAGGTGTGTAGATGCAAGCAACAAAAGAGGATTGAGATGTTGGATTGGTTATTGTTGTTGTAGCAGCATAAACATTACCCATACTTACATATGGGGAATGCTGCCGGAGTGACAGTCCTTGGCCGGATATAAATCCGGGTCGTTTCGGTAACGTAGAACCGACTGTCGTAGAAACGATGTTGGATTGGTCTTCACAGTCGCCTGAAAATATTTGGGCAATAGTTAAGCAAAAACTCAAAGGAAGACAAATATGGACGGCCTAACAGCTATCAAGGCAATTTCGGCTGATTTGGAGCCGATTAACTTCAAAACTTGAGCGGAAATTAACGCAAAGTATGACTCGAAGATGTGAAGTCATTATAACTAATGGTGGTGACTTTCATTTTATTGATTATATTGCTTATAATAAATATTGTAAGCCCATACAATGAATGGAATAGGTCAAATAGTTAGTAAGTCATGGTGGTCTCGCTTCTATTAGACAGAGTGGGTATTTAGCAAATAAGTATAGCACACAGAGCTCAGTGAGCCAGATAGGTAAAAATTCGAATTGCAAGAAATTTGATGTCTTCGTTGCCTTCAATCTTCAATCGTCTTAAAGATTATTTTTTTTATGTTTTACTCTAGACCTTAATTTGTTGGAGCCACATTACTAATCACCGCCTAAATTGGTGTGCCCCGTAAATGTTGCCATAGGGATAATCTAACAGTACACTCAGAAATGTAACATTGGACAAGGTTGGCCAGAGGGAAAGAAGTGTTAGGTGAGTTCGTTTAAGTGGGAATGAGAAAAGATTGGTGTCCTGTTGAACTTCTTTATTAAGATTAAATTAGTGATATTATTCTTATTTAATTCCGTACGATCTTTAAATCGAATTAGGTTGAAGCAATCCATTACTGATTTTAAGTGCAATAAACTCGGTAGATTGCTCCGGTATGATCTTCGCACTTTTCTACTTCCTGCTGCTGGAGTGACAGTCCAGTACATCCCTCTGTATTTTCACCTCAATTCGATCTAAGTGAATCGTTATAAGATATTTGAGTTTGCCATTCCTTGCAAATGCTATGATGAACGTTTTTGCTGGATTTACGTTGAACCTCACCTTAATACACCAATTTTTCGATAGTTGTATCTCTAATTCAATTCTAATACACAGAGGCTCTTCGAATTTGCCTCTACATATTATGACTACATCGTCAGAAGAGCCTGGAAATGATAAACCAATTCCGTCCAATTCCAACAGTACATCTATTACTACGCTCCACCTTGGTTGTGATAGTGCACCACCTAGCGGACACTTTCTGGATGCATTTGCCATTATTCTACCCGCGCTGATTCTCATACTTAACATACTAGTCATCCACTGAGGGAGAGTTTCTGGTAGGTGTGGTAATTTTTTCCAGGTACTGAGGTCAGAGCACCAAGAGTTTGCAAGGAGAACCACAAGTTCGATCCATGTATGATTAAAAAGTTGGTCACCCAACTCGGCGTACTCTTCTCGGCATTGTTTAATATATCTCTACCGCTAGACCCAGCATTGTGCCTTATGGCGGCACAGCTACGAGGCAGAAAATAAAACAGTCTTTACGGTAAAATGACTATGTACTGAATTGACGAAAAATCGTTAAAACAACCTTAAAACGCTTAACAAAACCAACAGGTCCTTAAAACCAGCATGTCATAATTCAAATTTGTTTGTGAAACCTCGTAACTTAAAAACAATTTGTGATATTAGAAAGAAAGAATTGTTAAAATTTAGTTTTACTCGATTGATGGGGCTACTATTTTTTATCTCCATCGGAACGAAATCTAAATATATATACCGTAGAATGGATCTACCCGGTTGAAGATAATATAATACATGACCTCAGGTCTATAGCAACAAGAAAAAAATTTCTTCAGGTAACACAGTAAACTTCTGCCAGCATCTCACGATACGAAACATCCTTTCACATCAACTCATTAGGCGCGATACGTTCCGTTGCCATGACAGTCGGTGGGAACGACAGTCGGTTCTAATGATCCGGGTATATATCTGGCCTAGATGCTTGCTTCAGCAGCATTTTCCAAAAATGTAGAAAAAATTGTACTCTTATGATGTAACTTCACGGACCCCCCTTGGGGTTTTGAACACTGCAACACATCAGCCGCTGAGCTTGGCAAAGTTTAGATGCGGCCCTTAAAGTATGAAATAAGAATAAAATGGAAATAATAAACTTATTTCATTCAAGACTTCCGACTTCGGTTGAGTATAGCATTAATGTATAATAATATTTATATGCCTAGTCACCTTTGGAAATGGTAAATTGAATAAAAAAGTATTTTAATATACAACAGCCGACACTGAAATGTGGAAACTTAAAAGTCCAAACTATTTATATACATACATATAAATCTAGCTTTAGCACCAATTTCGTAAAAGAAGTAGTTTTCGCTTTTTCACTTTCGCGCATTTTTTATAGTTCGACATTTTTTCACGACTGACCAATCGGACACTTAATTAAAGGCAAGGAATGAATGGTATCTGAACTAAGTGGCACAAAAATATATCTAAGCTTACTAGATACTGTCAAAAGTCAACCATAATTGATCGCTACGCAAGTGTCTGGATTTCAGTGTTCGCTGCTGTAATTAAAAATAAAAATTTTTTGATTTTAGAAGTATGTGGGATATCTGTGATGCTCAAGATATTGCAGGTGAATAAATAGCTATATTATATACATATCATATTTCTTCATTTGTAAGCGATTCATTTATTCAGGTATACATTTGAACAAGATTTTTTTTAATAGAAATAATTTATATTTATTAATTTAAATAAATTGTAAGAAATGACTTAATAACATTAAATAACTCTAATAAGTTTGGCACTTTTAAGCAAGCGTTTGCTTTTTCTTTGTGCTGAACCAGTGATTGAAATCTAAGCGCAGGAGCAGTTGTGTTAAAGGCGTCGTATTCGGATTTGTTTTTAATGAGATTAAATAATTCATTAATTGATCCATTAAGATGCCAAAGCGTTCATCCAGTTTATCAATTTGGTCGTAAGTTTTCGACATAGACAATTCTTGCCCCAAAATCATACTGAGATTATCGCACAAATTGAACACATCGATGAGGACATTATAAATTGGATTATTTGATTGCGATATTATAAATTGATTTATATTTATTTTCATAGTTTCTTCATTCGTTAATAGGAAACAAAGAAAACGTATATTGGTCAAAAATATGCTGTGCGCTTTCTGTATTTCCTCAAAGTCAGCTTTGTTCAGTATTGTATTTAAAAGTATGCTGAATTGGCTCTCCAATACATCGACTTGTATGTAGTACTGCAAATTGTCGATGAAAAACATCAGTTGGTTGAGAAGATTTGTTAATTTTATGTTTTCAGGAGTGTTCATTTTTGAACGGCGTACATTATTACTCCATAGCATATGGAGCTCAAACTGCATCTTCTTTATCAAAAGCAGAAAACGAAATAGAATATTGTAATGTTCCATCACCTTTGGTGAAAACAATAAATGTAGCGGCCAATTAATTTTATAATTAAGCTGCATATACTGCAAGAAATTGTGTTCCAGTTCTTTAGAACTGCTGCCTTGCATCAGCGGTTTTGCGATACTCAAAGAGAAACGTTCCAAGTCTTCAGAGACGCCAACACCGTGCGCTGCCGATTCAAATGCTTTTACAAAGTCATGCACCTTATTTTCATTATATTTATCTTTGCCAATGTTATATGTTAGGCGTAAGAACTCCAAGAACAATTCGCCCCTACCCAGTAGGAAAAAGTCCTTCATAAGTCTTAATTGTTGCACCAAATCTGCCTGATTTATGGCGATTTCAGATAGTCGTGTAGTAACGTACGTTTTAATTTCGTTAACAATACTTTCGTAATGTTGCACATTCAATTCCTCATCGTTTTGCAACATTTGAATTTTGCCAAAATAAATATGCTCCTTTTCGTTGCTCAGCGAACTTTCATCTTCCAAATCGGTGTGCTCGGTTTTATTCCAGTTTTGCGTTAGATTTTTGTGTTTATTCGCATCAGCTTTAAAGATGAGTATAGTTTGGCCAATAAAAAGTACTTTTTCAGCCCAGCCCGGGGGTAGGTAATGTGGTAGTAGATCATAGCATATTTCGTAGCGCCATATATCCGCATAGGTGCTGGCCACTTTCGACAGCGTAGTTATAGTGCTGGCATGTTTTCCGCTCTCTGTGCTAGCGCATTTACTGGTGTCACTCTCCGCTGCACTATTGAGGTGACCTTCTGAGCACTGTATGAAGAATTCGCCATAAGTATCTATTATTTTGGCGTAGAGTATCCAATGCGTTAGTTGTTTAAAGAACACTACATTTACTGCCAGCTGTAATGTTTTTATGGCTAAGCGTATTTTCTGATCACCATGTTCGCCATTTTGGTGCAAGTACTGCATAATTCCGCAGCCATGTAGTTTTTGAGTGCGTATAACCCGAATAAGCATCCGCAAGTAAAGCGCCAGTGGTTCATATGATTTCAAATTGCGGTAGATAAATAGAAGAGAGAAATTTTTTGGATTTTGCAGATAACTTTTTTCAAGCGCTGTAATGTCTATGAAATAATCCTTTAAAATTGTGTCGATGCCATTAGCGAATGCTTTCAAATAAAGTCCCTTCTGTAGTGGCTCATCTGTGTCGAAGATTAATACACTCCGATTGCAACTGTTATTACTGCCACATACCTTTGCGAATTTTTCTATGTCACGTAACAAATTTATGATTGTGACTATATCCTGAAGTACGTACTTTTCACACGGATGCAGGAAAGCTGTAACATCTGGCGCGGTGAAATCTTCCAGCGATAGACGCTTTGATTGTAAATTAAGACACGAGAGCAGCACTTCATGAATCATGCTTGTAAACGTGAATTGTACGATTTAATTACTTCCCTTTCAGCACTTGAAGAATATTTTATTGAATAGTTGTTTTTTAAATGTTTATTAAGCAAACTATTGACGCGCCTTCAAAACGGCCCAACCAAAACATATGATTCACAAATGTCATGGAATGTTTACAGACTTCAGATTGTTAGCGTTGCCATCCGTGCCATATAAAAAATTAAATAAATTGGAAGAACTCGCGCGTGTTAATGTACTGTGTAGGAATCTATAAAGTAATAGAAATGTTATGGCTTAAAATGGCTTAAGTTAGTTGTGCAATATTTTTTACAAAAAACTCCCAGTTTTTTCATGCTTACAACCTATAGAAACTAGGCATTGTGATTACTTGAAACTAAACCATAATAAATTCAAATCGAAATACTTTTTTTATAAGTCTTAATAATAGTTTATAGAAGAACACAATTATCCTTGGTAGGCATCTCCTTAGCTTTGCGTTGTTATTACATGAAAGCAAAATAGAATTTTACGGCGTCTGTGAACGCAGGTAGCTTTTACCAGAGAATGTTAATGGAATCGCAAACTCATTCACTTATGTGTGAGCATGAAAACCGACGAATCCCTTACTAGTGTGATGAATCCCTTATTACTGTGGTGAACAATCATATGAAATCCCTTACTAGTGTGGTAAGCGCAGAAAAAAAATCTGAATTCCTCTACTAGCGTGGTAAGTAAATATAGAAATCCTCCATTAGCATGGTAATTATCTAATATACAATCCCCCACTAGTGTGGTAAGTTGAATTTGAAAATCCCTTACTATGAATCTACAAATTAGTACTCGAAAAAAAGTTATTTAACATTTGCTCCTTCCCATTTCATTAACATTCTCTGCAGAGAACGTTAATGAATAGAGAAGTCTTAATGACTGGAAAGTGTTCATTTTCGAGGGGTACTCGTCTCGCGAAGACAATTCACCATAGACAGATTTTTCAACAAAAATTAACAGGAAGGGGCTGAATTATGTAAATTTAGCAGCAGTCGATAAGAATTTCTTGGTGATTAGAAGCAAAGAATGTTAGGTAGCTTTTTAATATGACCTATATATTTGAATTTCTCCAAATCATCCAAATTATGTACATATGTTATGTCTGTCTGTCTGGTGTCTGTAAAACTTTGTTGAATTCCCTTCAACTGAATCAAAATCCTCTATAGCAAACGCTGCATTACCAGGCGCACAGGAAGATGGCATATGCAAATGTAAATTTGTGAATTTATATACATTTGTGAATTTATATACATTTGCGCATATGTATATGCTGTGTGTATGTGTGCTCACCAGCCACAGCTCAAGATAAAACGGTAAAACTTCGCAAGAAATCCAGCGCGCACTCATGGCGCAGCGCACATTCATTGGCACAGCATTGTATGTACAGTAAGCTTGAAATGTTACAGGCATCTTCAAATGCTCTGATTTCAGAGTAAGTTTCTAGCTGCAGATATATGCATATGTTTTGTGCACTTTTTATCAATTGAAAAACTACATACGTAAAGTAATCTACTAATTAACTATTTCCCTACTATCAGTTAACATAAAATAATTGTTTCCAAATTTTATCTTAGTATTAAAATGTCCGAATCAGACCTTTTTTTTTAAGCTACTTGTTTTTTCTGCAACTTACTGTATGCTCATGCGCGCACTTGACGCACAGCAGCTGCGGCTGTCGAGCATTTAGAAAGACATATTTACATACATATATTTTTGCATACATATGTACGATGCCGCGGGCACTCGACTTGACAAAAATTGAAGATTTATCAAATATTGGCAAATAATTCTACGCGAAATATTCCAATATTGACTATTTTCGAATTGTCGAGAAAATTGGCATATGGGCGGCTCGTTTTATGAATGAAAATTCTTGCTCTTAGAACTATGAGCTCGAATTTATCAATGAATTTTTTGAAGATGAGTTTTTGTTGCACACTACAATAGTTGAAACTGTTCGGCGCCGCCGCGACTGTTCAGCGCTATGGCAACTAGAATGATGGCCGCTACGCCTGCGTCTATGACTGCATTTTGTTCTTGTAGTCGCTAGGCATAGAATTTTAGCTTTGAACGACATACGCATTTTGAGGAATAAAGCAAATGACCTGTGTGTGCGCTTGTATGTACATGCATATGTGTATATTAATAAGCATTGTTTTGCTTGAATTCAATATTTATATTTGCATATGCCATCTTTCTGTGTGCCTGGTAATGAAGCGTTTTGTATACAGAATTTTTTGATTTGTTTGAAGGGATATGGGCACCAAGTGTACATACGCACATACAAATATGTACATGAGTATTCAAAAGAAATTTGTTTTAGCTTTTGTGAGGCAGGAATTTGATCATTAGGTTATTTACATGAAATATAAGGCGATGCTCGTGAGGTAGGTCATGTTGCTTCAGTGCACACATATGCGTGCAACATATATATATTTAATAAAGATGCAATTGAATTTAGTTGTCCCATATATGCAAATACGTTTCTTTGTTTCCTTTATTTATTTTAAAGTTTTATACTATCTAGAAAATGCATACATACAAATGTATGTATGTATATTATTATTCCCTGTAATAAAATGTAAATTGAAAAAGATTTGGTTTGCCAAAGGAACAAAAAATGCATATTCAAATGTAAATATGTACATATGTCGATATACCAAAACACTTGTATGCTATGAATTAATTTCGACTCAAAATATTAGTAAAAATTTTCATCAAATTTGTTTAGTTTTAAATTTACTAAAACGCACATACCAAAATGTGAGAGGTAAATTAAATCAAAATATAAAGTTACTTTGATTTGAAATGTTGGCGCATATAATAATTTCAATCATTTTTCTTCATCACCTTTGTTTGAAAATACAAATTGAATAAATTTTCGTTTACCAAGGGAACATAAAAATGCACAAGCAAATGCCTTGCAAAATGCCGTCGGCATTCGTCAATTTGATTTCATACAGAAACCAAAAACTGAGCAGAGCCAATGTACTTGTACATAATTCACTGTAATCAGCCCTGTTAAGAACTTCCCCGCTGTCGAGTTAAGCGAGGTGAAATAGTGTTCGCGGTTTCACTTCATTTTTGACAATTCACACTATTCGTAGCTCGTGAGAATTCTCTATATTTAACGTTCTCTGTTCTCTGCTTTTACTAAGAACAACAAAATATGTTTGAGTCGAGCCTAAAATTATGCTTCAGCCAGAAACACAACATTTCTTATTAATAATTGCATTTCTTTCTCGTGTTATTTTTAATTGTTTTGCTTCAAGAAATCGAACTTTAGGGGGTGAGTCTTTCTCATATGCCGAATACTCTCACGTTCTATATGGCACACACAATCCGCTTCTAAATATTAAAAGATTACAAAGCTTGCGCGGCCAAAGCGATTTAGCATACACTCATAAACATGTACATATGTACTTATAGTTGCGGTATTAAGTATTAATTAATAATCATTATATCAATCATTAATTATTAATACAACCGTTGACTGGATGTTTTTTACTATCAAATGTGTGAAGAGAGCAACTTAACGAATGAAACCCAATTACAACGCCAGATGTGTAAAGGAAAAAAAAAAAACAATAAAAAACATGCTCAAACGGATTTCCATATTCGCGAATCAGTGAGGGAATAGTGGCGCAAAATCCAAAAGAGCACATACAAATGTACACACATATGGAAAGAGGTACACTACACTCAGCACTTTTGTTTTAATTTATTATTTACCTTTTCTATTTTAACTTATAAATTAACTGGTAAAGCAAATTACTTAACACCTAACTTAGCTAAATAGAAACCCAAATTTTCTTCAGATTTCAGAATAATAATATAAATAAAAACAAATTAAAGAAAGACAGTGCTAGGGTGCGAGAAAATTTTTGCTTATAAAAGGCCATAAAATTCATCCAGGAAAACCGGAAAGCCCGCATAATATATTAGGGGCCTAACCTCGGCGACAGAACGTCAATACGCACACCACCGCTCAAGGTTTAGATACATAAAAAACGTAACTTGTGTACAATTGAAATTCTTTAAATTTGAATATTTGTTACTATTTGGATGCAGCCGCGAAGTTTTTAGTAGATTATAATCTGAAGTGATGAACGAAATAATTTATGATGCCACAAGGCGTCTAATAGTTGCTGTACATATTATTTAAAAATTGACATTTCCATTGATTACTTTACTCCAACTAATAATGCTAATAATTGTTTCATATTTACAAAGTACATACACACGAATAATCGAGTAGCCCAACTATTTTGTCGTATAAAAGTTTATCTTCATTTTAAGTTTATCTATAATAGCGTGTAGCACATCTGTAAGTCGATTTAGACAACTTAGAGCACTCCCTTTTATAATACACATGTACACGTGTGTGTGTGTATATATTAGCGAATGTATTTAGTTGCTGCAGTGCGGTATATACGTACATACTTACATACGCATTCTAGGGAGAATATTGTGCCTACACAGCTATTGTTTTTTGTGCTTTTTGTATTTGACAAGCACTTTATTTTAGAGTTTTATATGCATTAATGATAGTATTGTATTCGTTTAAAAAATAGGCACTAAACTACTATACTATGCTGAAAATGCCATGTTAAGCGGAAAATTTGAAAGAAATACACCAACTCTAATTCAACATTTCAAAGGACAATTGGAAATTTGCAACGAAAAACAATCACCCATAAACCGCCTGTATTTGCATCCCTTCTAAAGAAGGTAAACAAACCCCTAAATTAATATGGAAAAACACTCGCTTTTGCTCTTCTCCCAGTTGTCGTCCCGCACGAACAGCACTGTCGGCTCATTTGTGTCACTCATAAATGTACGTAGTTTTAAATGAAATGTACTCGTAATTTTTAGGGAGACACTCTGGCAGGTTGTGGTTGACAAAGCAAAAACAGACCCTCAACTAATAACATCGTGAGCGCGTTCAAATAGTTCATTCGTTCCTGTCGCAGCTGCTGAATGTGTAAGCAGGGCCAGGCTGTTGCCAGTTGTGTTCGGTCTTGTTAATGGCCAACGCGAATGCGGGCGGGTGTAAAAGAAAAAAAAAAAATGCTGAGTGCATGTTAACCGTGTGCGCATTTTGTTTTTGTTTCCATCTATGCCAAGCCAGTGCGGTGCATAGCGTGATAATTCGTAGGCAACTAAGCAAAAACCGAGTGATTATTTTGTTGTTTTTCTTTAGTTTCTATATGATATTTTTGCGTTGGAAATATCAAACGAAGTGAATTCGAAAGTGTAAATATAGATTAATTCTTGAGTATAGAACACATATGGCTTATATACGCACACTCGCCCACATGAAAGCGCATATAAGAGAAATGTTAAAAGTGCAAACATTTTAAGGCTATAGAAAGTGTAAAATAAAATCAAATTGATATGCTGAATGTCCAATTGTCAAAAAATGCAAGCAAGCAAGATTTATGTGATAAAAGTGCAAAATAATATGGGTTACAGACCCTGCGGCCAACAGCTTTAGCTGCAGCGATAAATAAATGCGGAGTAAATGAACGAAAAATTGTTTAAATAAGGTTGGTGTTTAGTTAAAAGGGCTTTCGTTTCTTATATATGGTACAATAGACATATTCCCATAAAGTAACAAAATATGCAAAAAAAGTATAGAAGATATTTATTTCACACTCGCTTTTAAATCCACTGACCGGAAAGAAAATGTTTAGTCAAGGAAAAAAGTTGAGTGCGTGTCTCTATACGCTCTTTATTCCCTATGTGTGTATGTATATACATATGTGTATCCTTTCAAAGCTTTGTCTGACATCCTCTCACAGTCCGTAACTTGGAGACTCAGTATTTGTAGAAAAATGTTAAATTCACTTGAGTGTTTATGTTTTGTTTGTTTGGCGAAATTGTTTTGGATTTTGCTGGCAATCAGTTTTTGCTGTTTTTCGGGTAAACTGATAAACCAACTAGTGGGTGGCCCAAAGAATTATAACTTACTTAGAAGTAGTTATTGGAAAATGAGTGCTTGTAAATTCTGGAGAAACTTTCCTATATGGCTGATAGTTAAAATGGCGGTAGGTGGAGGGAATGAACTGTCATTATTAAAAGTCCTGGCTTCTTAGTGCTCCTTAGAAAAGGTGCCAAAAATTACAACATTTACTCGGGTTTTCGCTTGTTTTCAGTAAATGAAGACTCTGCGATTAGTGAAAGTATATCGAACACTTGCAATTAGCTAAAACGTATAATTTATTGTAATTCAACTAAAGTCGAATTGAATACCGCTTCGGAAATTTTGATTAAAAGATCGCGCGATTTTATAGTCCAAATTTTCACTATTTTTGAAAATATTGTTCTATCGTAGGCTAAAGATCAATTTCACCACAAAAGTTCTATCGAACCTCACTTTTTCGTTTTTTATTCCAGCGAAACGGTGCCGGTTCTTTATTTATGCCTTAAAATATTATATTAGGACTTAAGCAAGGTTTATATATAATTCATAATAGGTGAACAAAAAATATATATTTTAAACTTTTTGAAAAAAAGTGCAGCAAAGCGATTCTTCCCCTCTGAAAAAATTGAAAAGTTGGTGTGGCTCGATGGCATGGGGGCGTTGACGTCTATCCACGGATGCTAGATTTAGAAATCTTTTCACCATGACGTCTATCGGCCTTCAGGGCATGAACACGCTCAGGACCATTTGTATAATTCTGCTTTCTAAAATAAGTAGTATATACAAACTCATGATTCAATTATGCAAGGTTAAGGGGTTAGGTGGGTTTGAAAATTTCAAAAAATCGATTTTTTTTTTTGTCTTATTAAATAGTATAATATGTTTAAAATATTCTCCTAAAATTTCAAATTGATCCGAGTAAAATTCTACGAGATAGACCCTTCAGAAGTTCCGCCCATCAGGCCATGTCAGTGCAGCGTTTCGCAGGTATACGCGTTTATCTCAAAACTCGATTTTTTAAGTCGGTGGACACGATTTCTCGAAAAGTTATGAAGCGATTTTGTTCAAATTTTGCACACATCTTTGGAATAACATTATCAAGTTATTGAACGAAGGATTTTTTGTTATTTTTATTACAACTAATTTTTTCGAGCTAACACATGACGAAAATTTGACCAAAAAATGTGTTTTTTTGTTCAAAGTCTGTCAAAAATTCAAATTAAATTTTATTTTTTTTTCCTTCGTCCAGTAACGAGATTTATCCATGTACTAACGAAATATTTTTGGTTTTTTGATTTTAAATGAACCAATAATGAGTTATGCTGTCCACGGCAAGAGCATTTTTTTGTGAGACGTTAAGGGAGATGAGGTACCAACGGCTGAGTTTTCGGAATTTTTAAATAAAAATTTCACAAAATACTGTTTAAATATGTATCTTTGATATGCTGAATTGTTTAAATAAAATATATGATTGTATATATTAAAAAAAAAAATAGTAAAAATACCCTTTTTTTGAACCTCTGTAACCCACCTAACCCCTTAAGTAAAGTTCGATGTGTGCGTGATTACCATTCGGAATTCACAGAGAGGTCGTTGGTTCGAATCTCGGTGAAAGCAAAATTAATAAAAACATTTTTCTAATAGCGGTCGCCCCTCGACAGGCAATGGCAAACCTCCGAGTGTATTTCTGCCATGAAAAAGCTCCTCATAAAAATATCTGCCGCTCGGAGTCGGCTTGAAACTGTAGGTCCCTCCATTTGTGGAATAACATCGACACGCCCACCACAAATAGGAGGAGGAGCTCGGCCAAACACCTAACAGAAGTGTACGCGCCAATTATTTATTTTTTTTTTTTTAAGTAAAGTTTGACAACTGATTTCGGATGCTACTTAATCCATTGATGCAATTTGGAAGCAAGGGAAAAAAGTGCATAAGTTTATCCCCTTTCTGAAAATGTAGTAAAAAATTGAAAAAGGTCGTTGTAAGCCATAGAATAATTTTATGTTATTTTATAAGTGGTACTTAATTATTTATATTTTTAACTTAAGTATTTCCATGGATTTGTGTCATATATACATATATACCTATATGTATTTTGACCATGCATCGGATTGGAAGCTATATGTGCCACTTGTAAACCTACACTGACGTAATAAATAAAACAACTTGAGAATAGTGGAAACTCTTAACGAGGAAAAACCACTTTTATTTCGTCACGTCCGCTAATCATACATTTGATTTTTTAACGAGATTACCTGCAAAGTTACAAGTATAAAATCTGTGCTAAAAAAAGATAAATTTATATATACGCAGTTATAGTTGAGACACACGAAAATCGGTAAATAATCTAAATCAAAATTCGTTTGAATAGAACTACACTTTTCAAATAAAAAAGAATTTACTCTGTTTGCGTAGAAACGTCAACTAAATGAGGGGCTGTCTCAGGCTCATTCCAACAATGCAAAATTTCGATAGGCATCGGAAGAGCATCACTATACAATTTAGCCCTTTTCCGATCTGGTCCGATCTCGAAATCCTTCGCCGAAAAATGATACATGCAAACTTTTTCGCCTGGCTTCAACGAAGTGCTGCATGATTTTACCCAATTTTTTCTTTTCACTTCGTCTCTGGGAACACGAACAAACTTAACTTTCTCTTTTGTCCACGTTTTGTGGCACAAAACAAAGCTTGGTCTTGGCATATTTCGTCTATTAAAAGATTCAATCCAAAAATTAATAGTAAAGAAAACACAGGCATTTTTGATAAAATCTTCCCCGAAAATTGTTAAGAAAAATGTAGTGTTTTGAGTGTTTTCCTTTATTGTACTTTAAATATAAACAAAGTATAATATTTTAATCTCAATTTTATTAAGTTACTTAAAATGTTATTTCATGAAAAATCTAAAGCTATTAAAAATAAAGCACTTCAAAAAATCTTTTTGTCCGTTTATTTTCTTATTCTTTGGCATTTTTTTTCTTATAATTTACTTAAATGCTTACTAAATATATTAAGCCGATAAAGCAATTTTTTTTTTTTTGAAATGTCAAACTGCTAAAAACTTTGTAGACCAGAAATATTAATAGCACCCTCGTATGTTTCTGTGGTCAAAAGATGCTAAGTGTCAGTGTTATTTTTTGTCACAGAAATCATGCTTACGGGGATAAATGCCTGTTATTTAAAACTGGGTTCTTTTTTTTTGATGAAACGCAAAGTATTGGTGGCAGCAACGGGCTCTAATCACACCTGTGTATATAAATTTTAAGCAGTTATTCACAAAAAATCAGATTGATAGTCTGCAACGAAAGACGTACCTAAATGTGGCTATGTGGCAGCTATTTATCAAAAATCCCAAAACTTCAAATGCAATTAATGCAATGTAATTTTCACAATGATTTTCACAGAACTTTCAATAGAATTGAAAGATGCGAAAGTCTAAGCAAAATGGAATAGGCAAAACGTATTGCCTGCTAACTTTTTCAGCAAAAGTTTTAATTTCTACGCTTTTGAGTACTTTTTCTTTAGAATTTGCTCTGAAATAAAAAGTAGCTTTTCCAAGAGGACAACACGGATTTATTAAGTAGCTTCAAGATGGCTAACACAGGGTGAAAATTAGGCTACTTACATCACCTTTAATTATTGCATCATGATACAAACTGTTCCCTTTTGGTTGACGGGGTTTTTCTTTATTTCGTCTTATTCTTTTCCCATTATCGTTCCTTTGACAGTTCGCGCCGCGCATTTAGTATGAACTGTATTATAAACGATTAGAAGAGCATTTGTAATACTAGAAATTCAATAAAATACGATGTGCTATTTAGTAAAAAAGGCATTAAATCAAATGTTCAATCAATAAAGGTTCTTTATAAGTGAATAACGTTCCTTTTCGGTGTTTGTATTTAAGCAAAATAAGCGAGCGGGATAGTGCATTTTTTCAAGCTTATGCAAAAAATACGCATTTTTAACATTAAATAGTCTTATTAATCCTAATGGTAATTTATAAAAAGTTATATTTATCAAAAACTGATATATTGGTTATATTTGTGTGTACTAATTTTAAGAGTGATCTACGCGCTTGGACATTATTTGAATGAAAACCTTTCGTGGTATTAATGGAAAACGAACACATGAATTTTAAATCGTTTAGACGTTACAATGACCGATTATGGCGACTTCGAGTGACGTGTGCGGTAGTACACCAGAAAGACCCAATTTTTTTTTTTTTTTTTTTTTTTTTAGTAGATAGTCCAGCACAGACAATCGAGGACTTTTTTTATTATTAGTATTTTCATTGCAACTAGTATAACATTACATACATAGGTATATATACTAACGAGCAATTTTTGTAGAGTTTTGTTACAACAAATAATTTGAGTTAATCCTCAGCAAAATACAATTCATACTTTAACTGATTTTTATTTATTTATTAGTTTAAATCTAGAGGTTTTTTACGTTTGAGCCTTCGTTTCCATTTTGTATTATCGTTAAGAATCAAGGCTTCATTGTTCACATGCTTGCTTAGTCGCTCTGCGTGCGACTTTGCAAATTTCTTTATGGTTGCCGTAACCGAATCAATATTGAGGTCACGTTCTAGGTCTTGCGTCCTAATATACCATGGAGCGCAAACTGCATGCTTGAGTGCCTTAGTCTGAAATCTTTGTATATGCGCTGTATTACTATAGCTGGTGCATCCCCATAGCTGAATCCCATAGGTCCAGATAGGTTTGAGAACTTGTTTGTAAAGTAGTATTTTATTGTGTGCGGATAACGCTGATTGCTTACCCATTAGCCAATGCATATTTTGGAATTTTAGGTCCAGTTCTTCCCTTTTCTTTTTCACGTGCGCACTCCACCTAAGTTTCGTATCGAGCGTCATACCTAGATACTTTGCTGTATTAGAGTATGGTACTTTAATGCTGTTTATGTATATTGGCAGGTAGTTGGTCTTTTTGTTTGTAAAGTTGATGTGTACAGACTTAGTTTCGTTCAGTTTAATGTGCCATTTATCTGTCCAATTGTATATTTTATTGATAGCAAGCTGCAGTTGTGCAGTAGACTCTATTTCTGTCTTTCCGACGGTTAGTATTGCAGTGTCATCAGCAAATGTTGCTGTAAAGCAATTTCTGCTGTTTGGCAGGTCGTGAGTAAAAAGTAGATAGAGAAGGGGACCAAGCACACTTCCTTGCGGCACACCAGCTTTAATCTCTTTCAGTTCAGAGAACTCATCTTTGTATCTGACGCGAAAATAGCGCTCAGACAGGTAGGTTTTTAAGATATTAAAACATGTTTTTGGCAGTACATTCTTTATTTTCCACAGCAAGCCAGCATGACATACTTTATCGAAAGCTTTAGAGACATCGAGAAATACAGCCGAACACACATTTTTTTCTTCAAATGTGTTCTCGATGATACGCGTAATTCTGTGAATTTGGTCAATAGTTGAGTGGCGCGCGCGAAATCCAAATTGGTGCGTTGGTATTATTTGTTTGTTTTCTATGATATTGCTCAGGCGCTTTATCAAACATTTTTCCAACAGTTTTGATAAGATGGGCAACAGTGAAATTGGTCGATATGATGCTACATCGTTTGGAGGCTTTCCTGGTTTTAGAATCATGATGACATCAGCTATTTTCCAATAGATTGGAAAGTATTGCAGCTTAAAGCAAGCATTCATTATGTTTGTTAGCTTAGTAATGATATTTCGTGGAACTTGTTTGAGGACTTCGGCAGTTATTAAATCAAACCCTGGAGATTTCTTCGACTTCAGCTTTTGTATCTCGGCGCACATCTCATCTTCAGTTATGGGTACTATATCGCCATAATCATCATTGGCTATGCCATCATTATTTAGCATTGGTGATGTGTTGCTATTGGGTGTAAAGATTTTTGCTAGATAATCTGAAAATAAGTTTGCTTTTTCTATGTTGGTTTTCGCCCACCCATTATTGTCTCTTTTGATTGGTGGATTATGGTTTGCTGGCTGTTTAAGCTTTTTGGTGCATTTCCATAGTGAGTAGTTTGTGTCTCTTTTATTATTTAATTGCTGTGCGTAGTTTGTAAATGATTGATTTTTATATTCTTTAATTTTATGGCTGAGATCTTTCGCTGCTTTGTTCAAAGCTGCTTTATCAACAGGTGATCTTGTTTGATAAGAGAAAGACCCAATGAATTTAAAAATATTTAATATTTGCTGTCAATGGATTTGTATGTAATAGAATGGCCTGTAATTTTTCATTAAACTGCGTGGTTTATTTTATTAACGCCGGCGGTTTTTGTTCGCAAAGCCATTTAAGATTTTTATAAATTGTGCCAATGTACGCACAAACTTTTCAAATATGTTGTTAAATGGATAACACAATGATGAAAAAGTTCAATGCAAATGAAATAGATTGCGTGTCAACATAATGCGGCACTTTTCCTTTACCAATATTTTGTTGATGCTTTGAAAATGTTTGTCTGGACGTATCGCGCTGCAAATGTACACTCATATTGGTATTTAGTGAGAGTTTTCACAATGCCTCCAAAGGTGCGTTGCTTTGAGGCGAGCCTTGAGTTCATCAGCTGCTGTTGACTTAGGTATTACTGGAAGATTCGAACGTTTGCGAGGCATATTTGTATATATTTATTATAGATATATCAGTGTTCTTCTTTTGCTCTTATTACGTTAACGTAATATTGCCTGCCATGAAATTTGGAAAAGTCGTGATATTAGTATGCAGATAGAAACCAAATATTGCTGGATTTTATTATTTCAGTATTTGTTTGTTCTGTTCCCTTTACCAATTCCCAATCACTTTTCGGCAATATCAAGACATTGATATTGAATGATTTAGAAATCATTCACAATTTAAAAAGTGGTTTGTATGAGATTCGCCGCCGACATCTCCTCATTATTACGGCATTGATATTTCATACATATGTATCTGCGAAATCATAATACAGTAGGTTCTGTTTTTATGCGGTAGAAGCGTTCCGCAAGAAACAGCATAAAAAAAACAGCATAAAAAAAGCTACTAGTTCTATAGTAAAACTATAGATACGTTTCAAAAGTGCTAAACCGCATAAATCTGAAATAATGTAATAAAATCGCATAAAAAAGGGCACTAGTCCCATATTATAACTATAGATACGTTCCATAGACCGCACGAATCTGAAATAATTAAATAAAATCGCATAAACAAAATATTGTATTTTTGAAAATTATATCTTTATTTAAGAAACGTCAGAATCGAAAAATAAATTTAAGTCAGAAATAAAATCAGACAATACCCACATGTTGCGCGTTCGTTTAGGATTTGGCGTAAAATCACTTTCGTCACTTGAGGAAATGTACACGTCTGATCTGGATAGTTATGCAGGCGGTTCCATACTTGTAGGGTTAGCATTTCTGATGTAATCTGTGGTGAGTTTTTGCTTAGCTGGTTTAGAATCTTGTTAATATGTACAATTCCCGATAGGTCGACATGCATTTTGTAATTTAAAAAAAAAACCGCACTATTTCAAAACCGCATAAAAAAAGCCGCATAAAAACGGAACCTACTGTACTCTACCATGACCATTTATTGTAACTATGTATCATCGAAACTATCCAATAATAAGGAATTATTGGGTTGGCAACTAAGTAATTGCGGATTTCACTCATAGATGGCTTTAATTAAATTTTTAGGTTTGCAGACGTAGTACAAATGTAAAACACATTTTGTTATTTAATAGTTGGCAATTCAGCTGTCAATCAGTAAAAAAGGATCGGTTGCTTAGTTTTCGTTTGGCGTTCGTTGAAAAATGCAAAATCAAAAGAAACATTTTCGCCATATTTTTTTTTTTATTTCCGCAAAGGGTAAACCGCATCGTAAGCTCATAAAAAGTTATGTGCTGTTTATGGTGACGAAGCCTTAAAAGAACGGCAGTGTCAAAATTGGTTTGCCAAATTTCGTTCTGGTGACTTTCACTCAAAGACGAAAAATGCTCTGGTCATCCAGTTGAAGTTGATGACGCCCTAATCAAAGCAATAATCGATTCGGATCGTCACAGTACAACACGTGAGATTGCAGAGAAGCTTCATGTATGACATACATGCATTGAAAACTACTTAAAACAACTTGACTATATTCAAAAATTCGATACATGAATTCCTCACGAACTGAAAGCATTTACCGCAACGCATTAATAGCTGCTATTTGCTAAAGATACGTAATGAAAAAAATCCATTTTTAAAACCACTGATAACTGGTGATGAAAAATGGGTTGTTTCCAACAATATCAAGATTGTAGAGCCGGCCAGGTAAACCAACTCAAACAACATCAGGAGCTGATATTCATCAAAAGAAGGTTTTGTTATCAGTTTGGTGGGATTATAAAAGAATTGTCTACTTTGAACTCTAACTACACAACCGAACGATAAATTCTGATGTCTACATTGACCAACTAACGAAAGTAAACAGTGCAGTTGAAGAAAAGCGGCCCGAATTGACAAATCGAAAAGGTATTATATTCCATCATGACACATCTTTGGCCATTCGGCAAAAATTATTGGAGCCTGGTTGGGATATTTTGCCACATCTACCATATAGTCCTGACCTTGCACCAAAAGTAATCAGTTTTTGTTTTGATCTTTACAAAACTTCTTGAATGGTAAAAATTTCAATAATGATGATGATGTCAAATCGTACCTGATTCAGTTTTTTGCCAATAAAAACTAGAAGTTTTATAAATGTGGGATTATGAGGCTGCCTGAAAGTTGGCAAAAGGTCATTGATCAAAATAGGCCATACATTACAGAATAAAGTTATTTAGTTCCATGAAAAAATTGTCTTTGATTTTCTAAAAAAAATCCGCAATCACTTATTTTCCAACCCAATAGTTTATTGGGGACTGCCAAACGTACTTTACCAATATTGCTTACTTTTCTTAACTGTATTAATATTTTATTTTTATTATATTCTTATTATTTGTAGTGATCGGTATCTCGTTAAGTATCGATAAAAAAATTTAAATTTATTTGTATGTTAAATTTTACAGTTTTTCTTTGATAAAGGCGAAAATACTAGCCAGGCCTCCGCAATTGTGTATGATAATTTTGGTGACGATACTGTAAAAGCGAATTACGTGCATATCATCGGTTCCGTTCAAGCATTTTTGATGTCAATAAAATCACAGAAATAATCGAGATAAAGGAGCTAAATATTGTTCTCATTATTTTTAGGTAAAACTCCGCGGTCGTACTTTAAAAAACCCTCATCAGGCGCCTTCGGCTTTCCTTAGAAAAGTATTGTTTGTTAGGGTTGTGGGGTATTTGTCTTTTTTTTTACTCCCAGCTTCTTTATTTATTGTAATAGTTCTTACTTTATGCAAGAAAATAGCCACGAAAATTTCGGGGTCGATTCTGGATAAGTAGGAGTTTAACCTGCTCCAGTATCCAGAACGTAATTGTGCCTTAATTCGTCGCTTATTTAAACAGGGCACTTTTCCTTCAGCATGGAAGGAATTTTTTATAATTTCCTTTTTTTTTACTCGTAAAAGCTGTCACAAATAGGTCGTTTATATATAGAAAACTACGGCATCCCAAAGCTATCTGCTATTTAAAATTTATTGCAGCACATAAATTGACCTTCTCAATCCCTAAATCGATTGTTCATTTCCAGCACCGGTTTTGTACAGGCAACTTAACTATTACCAACCTTCTTAAATTCTAAAGAAAATGTTCACACTGATGTAGTAAATACTTATTTGAGCAAAGCATTTGACAAAGTATGTCACCACTGGTTATTTATAAATTTGATTTTCTTGGGTTTCAAACTTATCTCCGTCGGATCTGTTCGTAATTCTATGATAGATTGTAAGGAGTTATTTGTAAACATTTTACTTCCAGCGTAATTGCTTTTTTCAGAAGTTCCCCAGGCCAGATGCCTCGGATCAATTCTGTTCCTGCTATTTATTAACGATATTTTTACTGCCATAAAATTTTCCTATATTCAGATAATGTAAAACTTTTTATGTCATTCGCAACGATTTCCCAAGTTCTTCACGACAAACAGAGTGGAAAATAAACTTATAATACCATTTTTGCCACTAAGAAGTTTGTAAAACAACATCTGCCTCCCAGAGGCGGAATTAAACTGTAGGCTCCGCAATGTTTACAGTTAAAACAACCTCGTGCAACACACCACTATGAGAAGCTGCGCCGAACTTCTAATAAACTATAAATGCGCCAAATATAAGGTTGGCAAAAAAGTCTTGCGGTATTTCCGCAAGCTTGTCTTTGCAAGCGCGTAGTTCTAGTTGTATTCGGCGCATCGGTTCACGCTAGAGCTTTTTGGAAAGCTCTTTTCACGTGCTAATACGTGTTTGATTAATTGTTGTTTGCTTTTAGTCGTTCGTGAGTTATAGCGTCGCAAACATGGAGCAAAATAAAGAGAAAATACGGCATATTTTACAGTACTACTACGATAAAGGCAAAAATGCATCTCATGCTGCCAATAAAATTTGTGCAGTTTATGGACCCGATACAGTTTCCATTTCCACCGCACAACGATGGTTTCAACGTTTTCGTTCTGGTGCAGAGGTGATCGAAGATGCGCCACGGTCCGGAAGGCCTATCGTCGAAAATTGCGATAAAATCGCTGAATTGATCGAAAGGGCCGGCATAGTAGCAGCTGTAGCATCGGCCAAGAGCTGGGCATGAGTCATCAAACCGTTATAAACCATTTGAAGAAGCTTGGATTCAAAAAGAAGCTCGATGTATAGGTGCCACACGACTTGACGCAAAAAAACATTTCTGCCCGTATGGATGCATGCGAATCGCTTCTGAATCGCAACAAAATCGACCCGTTTTTGAAGCGGATGGTGACTGGCGATGAAAAGTGGGTCACTTACGACAGCGTGAAGCGCAAACGGTCGTGGTCGAAAAGCGGTGACGCTGCCCAGACGGTGGCCAAGCCTGGATTGACGGCCAGGAAGGTTCTTCTGTGTGTTTGGTGGGATTGGCAGGGAATCATCCACTATGAGCTGCTCCCCTATGGCCAAACGCTCAATTCGGACCTGTACTGCCAACAACTGGACCGCTTGAATGCAGCACTCATGCAGAAGAGGCCATCTTTGATCAACAGAGGCCGAATTGTCTTCCATCAGGACAACGCCAGGCCACACACATCTTTGGTGACGCGCCAGAAGCTCCGGGAGCTCGGATGGGAGGTTCTTTTGCATCCACCGTATAGTCCGGATCTCGCACCAAGTGATTACCACCTATTTCTGTCCATGGCGAACGAGCTTGGTAGTCGGAAGTTGTCCACAAGAGAGTCCTGTGAAAATTGGCTCTCCGAGTTTTTCGACAATAGGGAAGCGAGCTTCTATAAGAGGGGCATTATGAAGTTGGCATCTGGTTGGGAACTCGTCATCGAACAAAACGGCGCATATTTGACTTAAATCGCATTATTATAACCAATTTTATGAACAATTGAAAATTCAATAAAAATACCGCAAGACTTTTTTGACAACCTTATATTTATTTGTTTATGGATGTGCAGTGACATCAGTGACAACCGACATTTGTTTTCTAGTCATGACTGCAATTCAATCTGACTGCCAACGATGATAGTGATGTTTTCAACTTTGTAAAAGTATGCATGCATTCTATGTAGCGAAATCTGCGTTCGACAGGCGCTGTAGTTATCCGGCACATGACCAGAAAATCTAATTTGCTAATTCTCATAGAAGATATTCTTAAAGTTATTGATTTGTTCCGGGTACTGTGAAGAACCTCCTATGTCTGTTGAAAAGTATTAGGTGCGCAACTAAGTTCACGCTGTTTTTTTGATGAAAATACAACTTTATTCTGAAAAAATGGTTACAAGTGAATTTTTGAAAGTATTACCCATCGCTAGGTACTACTTTTTCCCATCTTTCTGGTAGATCTCGTATACCGTCGCGGTAAAACTGTTCATCTTTTGAGGCTATCCACGGATCAAGCCATTTTTTGATGTCTTCATATGAATGGAAATGTTGGTCAGCTAGACCATGTGCCATCGATCGGAACAGGTGATAATCGGACGGCGCAATATCTAGAAAATATGGCGAGTGGGGTAGGATTTCCTATTTCAGTGTTTCCAGGTAGGTTTTAACGGGTTTGGCAACGTGAGGCCGAGAATTGTCATGTTGTAGAATCACTTTTTCATGCCTCTCCGCGTATTGCGGCCGCTTCTCGCGAAGTGCTCGGCTTAATCACATCAATTGAAGTCGATATCGATCCCCTGTGATGGTTTCGCTTGGTTTTAACAGTTCATAATAAATAATACCAACTTGATCCGACCAAATACATAGCATAACCTTCGCAGCGTGAATATTCGGCCGAGGCGACGACGTATATTAGAAGCATGACCGAGTAGTCCCCATGACTTTCTTTTCTTTGGATTGCTGTAAGGAATCCACTTTTCATCACCTGTCACGATGCGATGAAGAAAACCCTTCCTTTTTTTCCGCTGGAGTAGTTGTTCACAGGCGAAAAAACGACGTTCAACATCCCTTCGTTTTAACTCATAAGGAACCCAAGTCTGTGTCTGAATCATTCCCAAAGCATGCAATCGCTTGCAAATGGATTGGCGGGTAACTCCTAATACTGAAGTAAGCTCTTCTTGCATTTGGCACGGATCCTCATAGAGCAATGCCTCCAATTCAGTGTCTTCGAAGGTTTTTGGCCTTCCTTCACGCGGACGGTCGTCAACATTAAAATCACCGTCTGGAACCGGAGCGACAGAACCAATCTCGGCACGTTGTTTCACTTAAAGCAAAATCTCCATAAACTTTTTGTAGCTCTCGGTGCGCTTCAGCTGCCGTTTTTTTCGAGTGAAAGAGGAAAATTAACACTTCCCGCAAATGACGATTACTCGGCACAAAATCAGACATTTTCACAAAACTAAAGGATATGATACCAAAACAAAATCACTAATGTGTCGAAGTAGTTTGTTTACCATATGTCTAAGCTTGAATATGACGTTTAGGTTATGTTAGAATTGCCTATCACTCACTGCTGGCGGCATATATTGACAAACAGCGGGAATTATCTAATATTTTTTATTTACTATAAAGTGTTTTTGTAAAATACTAAAGTATTATATTTATTATAAAGTATTCCTTAACGCTCTCGCGACGGGTACCGTGCATATTCAGAAGTCTCTTTGTGCATCACAGCGGCTGACGTCGACTAGATAGTGGTAAAAAAAACAAAACCATTTAAAACTTAAGATAAACTGCATCACTTAAAATCACTTACGCCCTTTTGAGGTAGCTAGTTGAGCTCCTCCTACTATTTGTGGTGTGCGTCTCGACGTTTTTCCGCAAATATAGGGGCCTCAGTGAGATTGATATATTAGAAAATAATTTGTCTATCATTTTTTGTACCTTAAAGTAATAAATTCTTTAAATTGTAGAATATTTAAAAACCCTTGGTTTGGTAGAAAACTCTTCGGAAGCGCTATAATATCTCTAAACTGGAGAGGGTGCAAAGGACTGCATGTATAAATTGCTTCAGTGCTGCCCTGAATGTCGTTTTGCACTTACTTGTCATCGACTTTTACGTTATTTCCATCGCTACTCAAAGTGAAATCAGGTTAAAGGAGGTTGGTCTCTGGAGATATTCTCTCAAACCGTATTTCTCTGAACTTCGTACAGACCTCTCTATTCGCAAACTGGAATTTGAGGGTCAATGTCAGGACAATCTCTCCAAGTAGGCAGGATTGGAACGAATGGAAAATCTGCCCCGAAGCTGGTACCTCTGCTGCAAGTTGGAATTGGGAGTCGGAGTAAGGGTTTCCAATTTATATATTTTCTTAAAATTGCCGAATACTGCTAGTGTTTTTTGGGCAGTAGTTTTTGCGTTCCTGCAGGCATGCGAAATGCTTAGGAAACGTGGGAGCGAGGCAGATAATAACATTTTTTCTGATAGTCAAGCTGCGATCAAGTTCTGATGACGCCATGGTGCAGATCCAAACTAGTCAGCTCCTGTAAAGAGGAGTTCAAATCACTTGGGTATGCAGGTAAGATTTCTTTGATCTGGGTTCCAGGACATAGGAACTTAAAGCGAAATGAAATTGCTGATGAGCTTGCCAGAAAGGCGTCAACTGAATTCGTCTCAGATATCACCCGGTCATCGGATCCCACTGATTGTTGTTAAAGGAGAATTGCACAAGTTATTTCCCAAGAGCACAGATCAGATGGAGCTCCATTTCTTCGTGTGCTACTGCGAAAACCCTTTGGCCCCAGTAAAATAGACGTAGAACTAGGAAAGTCATGGGGGCTCCATGCAATTCAATTTCCAAACTCGTAGCTATGCTTACCGGTCATTGAATGATGCGTACACACGCGGAAAAGATAGGTTTACCATTTAACCTCCAGTGCAGAAGCAGTGGGGCCCTTTCAGAGAAGGAAACTGTTGAATACATTTCTTGTAAATATCCGGGTTTGGCAGCTAGACGATAAAGGACACTGAAAGCTCCTTTTTTCGACAGCATGGGACAGTGCGCCAACCTAAATTCAATCAATCTTCCCCATTACATCAACAGCTCTGGCTGGGTGTAGATATCTGCCTGTTGGAGTCTTATAATGATATCAAAACGGCGTTTCGCTGCTACTTGCATTTCAACTACATATCTAAAAACCAAAAATATCGGAACCAAAAATTCGTAACCTTGCTCAAGTGCCATTCGCCTCCTCAAAGCAAGACAGGCAAATCGGGTCTTCAATGATTCCAATGGTAGTCATATGTTGACCCCATGGATTGTGTTCTGCAATAATACCAACCATCAACCGACCGTCTTCTTCCAAGTTTTAGAAGTAAGACCGACAGTTTTCTGTTCGGGCTTGTCACAAAATACTTTGCAGTCCTGTAGCGTTCCAGGTTGCATCATCGCTCTTTATGGATATTGTAAACATAATCGCTGATCAACTTCTTGATTCCTGTAGAACTGATTCCGATTATTGGCTCTGGTCCCTGTGGGGGAACCGCTGATCAACAGTTAGCCAATTCATCGGCAATTTCATTGCCTTGAACCCCGCAGTGTCCTGAAATCCATATAAGTACGAGCTTATTCTGTCTTGCAACCGAATTAAATTTTTTCTTACATTCTTGAACAATCTTTGAGGATTGCTCTGCGTTCTCCAGAGCCTTTAGCGCAGCTTGACTGTGACTGAAGACTTAAATATCTTTCCCGCTCCATCTTCTCTCAATTATCCATTCGACTACTTTTAGGATGGCAAAAACTTCTAAACTTGAAAAACAGTTGCCATTCCTCCCATATCGTAAAGATACCTATTACTCTCGTTTAAGTATCATCCGGCTCCCGAACCTATTTCATTCTTAGACCTATCGGTAAAGAAAAAAGCCGTCAAACCTCTTGTAATGCACTTTAGATTAATCCATTCCGTGACTTCTATGTGACATCAAATTTCCTTCCAAATGAAACTATGGGTATCAGGTCATCTTTAGGTGCCAAAAACAATAGATACTGCTCAGATAGCATCTTAAAGACTAACTGTAATTGCTTCAAAGCTGTGTATCTATTGAGCTCTTTCACAGAAAGTCAATAAGCTTCGGCAACACTACTTCTTAGATGTAGATGTGAAAAATGTGGGACGCGTCCCTATGAAATCACCAGCTCTGCTCTGGAGCATAAAGCTTTAATATGCAAATTAAACTAAGTTTCTTGAAAATTTAAAAGCGTTTATTGTAATAAACACAAAACACAACTCATATTGTTCACTAGGAAACACAGAATCCCTCAGCTCAAGGGGAAAGCTCTTGTGATTTCGGAAGAAACCAAGCACTTGGGACTAAACATAGATAGGAAACTGACTTGGAAGTCAAACATCTTAGAAAGAGTTAGGAAAGCGAACCTAGCTTTGTATGCCTGTAAGAGAGCTTTAGGTAAGATCTGGGGAATTAAACCTAAGGTTGCTCATTGGCTTTACACTGCTGTCGTCAGACCCATACTTCTATATGGAAATGTCTGGTGGTGTGCTATGCAGAAAAAAACCTATTCTAATTTATTGAACAAGGTGCAGAGATCAGCGGCAATATGTGGCGTCATGAAAACCACGCCATCCATGGCTTTGGACATCATGCTACATCTGCCACCCCTAGACCCCTTCTGCAGATACTCAACGGCGTGCTCCGCTTTAAGGCTCAAAGCGAGCTCACAATGGAGGACTGTCACACATGGACACTCAACCATCTTAGAATCCTACATGGATATACCCGGTGACTGTGATTATCACCCTCCCATTCTTTGCTTCGAAAGGAATTTCCTAATGAATATCCCTTCTAGACTGGAATGGCTTGAAGAAGATCCAACACCCAACACACCCGTTAAGATCTACACGGACGGATCTAAAATGGACACCGGTGTAGGATCAGGGTTATTTTGCGAAGAGGTATCTATTAGTGAATCCTTTAAATTACCCGATCACTGTAGTGTTTTTCAAGCGGGAATAAACGCTATTCATGAAGCCTTAAAATGGTTAAAGATAAACAGAACATCATCAACGGATGTCTGCATTCTATCGGACAGCCAAGCTGCCCTACGTGCCCTGGATGCAAACAACATCAAGGTGTGTCTTGGGTTGTCGCCAATCTCTAAATGAGATGTCCAAGCAATATCGTATAATCTTATGCTGGGTTCCAGTCCACAGAGATATACTAGGGAACTGTAGGGCAGACCGAATTGCAAGAGAAGGTACCTGTATGCCAGACATAAGTAATTTTATCGAGATACCTCTCGCAACTTGTAAGCTTCTCATTAAGGACGCACTAATCAGTACTGCAAATCAAAGATGGATTACCGTTAACACCTGTGAAATTGCTAGGCAAACATGACCAAGGCTAAATTTACGTCTATGCTGAGTAGACTTCAACTCAGGACCCAGTAGGGGCCCTCACAGCACATTGTCCCATAAGAAATCATGCAAGGAGATTAGGCGTTTACACGCATGATTTCTGTCGTAGCTGCAGAAATGAGGAGAAGTTGGAAACAATTCAACACCTTTTTTGCACATGCCCAGCTCTAGCCAGAAGCAGGAACCGATTTTTAAAATCCTACTTCTTAACGAATATAGATAATCTATACATTTTAGGTATCAACAACCGTTTACGCTTTGTCAAAAGCTCAGGATGGTTCAATATGGAGAGGGAAATGTAGCCCACCCCCGCGGCTCACAACGGACCCATTTCGTGGTCTAAGTGGCATCGTTGTCTCTAGTGCGATGCGGCTGCCAAACCTTACCTAACCTAACCTATTGTAATAAATAAGTTTTTACTTCTTTCAAATCGATATTTAACATTTTTCGGGATACCGGGATGAATAGAAGATAATCCCGGGATTTCTGGTACCTACAAAACACCTAAATCTAGTAATCTCGGGACTAGCGTACATATATTGTGTGCCATATACATATGTACATCCATATGAATATAAGCTTTTGCATACACACGGATAGGATCTCAATAATTACGTTTACTCGGCCACATAAACTTTTTACTTAGTCATTTTTTATCAAATTACGTTTAAATTATTAAATTGCTATTTAGAGTTTTTGTAACCCAATGCGATGAATGAAATTTTAAACCGCATTGATTTGTTTACGGACACGCCGAATGAATCGCTGCAAATAAATAAAATGGTGTATAAATGCAGGCCCACACACGCGAGAGTAAATTCGAGTATGAACAGTTGTGTGTTTGTGGTTAAGTGTCGTGCGTATCAACGTGGAACATAAAAAAATGGATATTTCGTACTTTTTTGATATATTTTTTGGTGGAAAAGTACTCGAGTAGAATTTATGGATTTTGTACTACTGTGGGCAAAAAGTAAGGTGAATTTGGTTGTAAAATGAAAAATCTTTATTTATTCTTGTAAATCTATTTCATCCCCTTCAAAATAATCCCCTCTCGATGAAATACACTTATGCCAACGATTTTTCCTATCCCCGAAATATGCCAAATAGTCCATTTCCGGTATAGCCATCAGCACCTTCTTCGATTCAGCTTTTATCTCCTCAATCGACTCGAAACGCGTTCCCCGGAGTGGTCTCTAGAGTTTTGGGAATAGCCAGAAGTCATACGGAGCCAAATTAGGCCAATACGGTGGTTGCGGAACGATATGCGTGGAATTTTCGGCACAATGGTCACGAAGAACGAGTGCAGTGTGAGACGGTGCATTATCGTGATGCAAAGACTCGAATACTTTCAGAGTCGGAGCGTTTGTATCCATTCGGACGACATGACCCAGCCAACTAGCCGATGGATCTTTATTCGGTGCGCTATGTCTATGCCATTGTAAAGCTCATACAGCACATCGTTCCATCGCCTGCGATAGTCGCCGTCATCAACGTGCAAAGGTCCAAATATCTTGGGCAGAATCCTTCTCTCAAACACTTCAAGCGTCGTTTCATCGGATGTTAAGTCGGGCATGATGAGAGCCTTGTAGAGTGTTAGTTTTGTTCGTTCATAGAGGACTTTACTACTCAATTGCCTACTTAGTGCAAAGTAGCACTTGTGGGCAAGAGATTTTAAGGCTGACATTGTTATCGGTGTATAATGCTGGTTCCTAAATAAAGGAAGTCTTTTGCAACCTCGAAATCACAACTGTCAACAGTGACGTGGGTGCCGATTCGCGAGTGCGCCGACTGTTTGTTTGATTACAGGAGGTACTTCGTTTTGTCCTCGTTTAGAACCAGACCCATTCACTTTGCTAATTTGCCGATTACATCGCTTAACAATCTGCGAGAATGAAAGGAAAAGTGTATGAAAATGGAAAACATTTTAAAAAATGTTTTTATTAATTCATGCGATTAAAGCAGCTTGGTTCATGATTTTTTTTAAACTAACTTAAATTACTTTGGTCAGATGTTTTTTATGAGGAGCTTTTTCACTCTTAAGGGTTTCTAGCCAGTATCCTCCGATAGGCGACCCTAACGTAAGCATTTTTAAATTTTGCACTAAATCCAAGTGTGTGTAAGTGTGCATGTTTGCGTACATGTATAGCTTTTTAATGTTAGTTCTGTGTTTGAATATTTATTTTATTAATTAATTGCTTTTATGTTTTTGTTTTATGGTAATTCGTCTTGTTATTATTTACTTAACTTTGCACTTTTTATTTTATTTTTTGCCTTATTTTATGTTATTTGATTTTATTGTATTTCACTTAATTTTCTCATATTTTATTTCTTTCATTTCCTTCATTCGCTTGCGACTTATAATATAAAAATTTATAAAATATTTCCGGTTTGAGCTAAATTACTGCAAGAGTACTACAAATAAATTAAAAATGCGATGAATGAAATGTCTGAGTAAATGAGTAAAATGTGATAGGAACTAAGATCAAAATAAAATAATTAAAAATTCAGTACAACACCAAAGCTAATTGCACATTAAATCTCTCAATTAACTACAACGTACTTATGTGGGCAAAAACGACAATAACAGAAGTACTGATTAAATTTAAGCTTTCGCATAACAAACCGCAGTTGATATCAAAGTATGTATGTATGTGTGTACGCGTGTGTATATATTATACACATACATATGTACATAGTTATTACAGTACGTCTCAGTTAATTTTGTGGGATGCTTTGCTTATGCAGATTATCCAAAAAAACATATACACACATACTTACATATAACGTTACATTAAATAATAAAAAATACATATTTTCACATACGCATATGTATGTATGTGCTTATGTGTTATATATGTATATATTGCAGAGATAAAATTGTCACAGTTCTCGGCGATCTTCACATTTTCCATTCCGCATTTCTTAATGCACAAACAATTTTTTAGCGATCAGTTGTACTCCTCCATATATATGATATGCAACTGTCTGCTTGTGATGGGCTCGCTAACAATCCCAGCGAGATTCCACTTTGCGCACATGGCATTATTCACTACCGTCACGATTTGTATGCGATTCGTCGCCAGCACTAATCTAGCATAGCTGACGGACAATAGGCCGCTTCATTGCTTTATCAGTGGCAGTTTGTCGAGGGAGCACTTACTTAAGCCTATACATGTATACATATATATATATTTTTTTTTTTATGGTCATATATATATGATTGTTTTGAGACAAGATCGTACATATGCATATGAGCATACCCAATCAACCAAAAAGCTTTTGCATGTGATTCGGAAAGTAACAATTTTAATCATTAAGCGAATATTTAAAATTTTTCTTATAGTTCTTTGAATATGTATTATATCTATGTATGCGCGCAGTAATTTTAGATTTTATTTTCGGTATATTCATAAGGGCGTCGTACTGTTGTATGACGCAAACTTTAAACGGCTAAAAATATATTTAGACTATATTAGAAACTATATTTAGACTGTTCACAAGTTACTGCACATGAATTAAGAATTTTGAGACAGTTCGAAAATAGTTGGTCGTGAATCAAAGTCTTCTAAACAACTTGTTATTCAAAGTGCTCTCGACAACTCATTACGATATCATGTGAACAACCTAACTGTTGTATATTACATTATCAACTCACTCATTATCACGGAACATATTCTTCAGTGATCTTCATCTAATAAAATTTTAATTGATTTGATCGCATTTAGGCTGATTTTAGATTACATAATATACTTACCTGACTCTGTGGAGGCGATAAAATAATTTCTAATCAAACCGATAGGAGTCCCACAATAATCTATTTAACAAGAATGATCTTATTGCAATCACAGTTGATTGTTGGTATGCCCGAATTTATAACAACACTCTAACGGAGCCATGTAAGAATGACGGATTACCAAGATTGATCATCCGAAGCAAAATTAAAAGAGTAACTTCGGCTTCCACGGCACCGGGTACTAAACTGCAGAATTTGTCCCATCAGTCGTTGTTCAGACAGCAACGAAGTTACATATGTAAGTCTAGGCTGAGTTGATTTTGTTCATATACAGGGTTGGCCATATTAAACTGACCCATGTGATTATTAAAAAAATATGGAAAAAGAAACATTTTTTTGTGTTTCATTGTGAAAAACATTTAATTTAGTTCAAGGAGATTCGTTTACATCACTTTTTGAATATGATATCGCGCAAGTGGACGCCCTTAGCACGTATTTTGATATGTACAGGGTTGGCCATCTTAAACTGGCCCATGTGATTATTAAAAAAATATGGAAAAAGAAACATTTTTTTGTGTTTCATTGTGAAAAACATTTAATTTAGTTCAAGGAGATTCGTTTACATCACTTTTTGAATATGATATCGCGCAAGTGGTCGCCCTTAGCTCGTATAGCGTAATGTGCCCGTTTTTCGGCGTTTTCCATAGTTTTGGCCAGCGTCTCGGCCGATATGGCGGCTATTTCCCGTCGGATATTGGCCTTAAGTGCGCCTAGTGTCTTTGGCTTGTTGACGTAAACCTTAGATTTCAAATTACAGTAAAAAGTTATAGGGTTACTCAATGGGTCAGTTTAATATGGCCAACCCTGTATGTATGTGTCATCAACACAATCTCAGTTATTCCGTAAGCAAACCGCTTTCATGACCCCGGTTTCGTCAGCCAATCAGCTAATTCCTTAAAAATCGCTTAGAGCCGGTTGACGCTCTGATGTCTGCCATATCTATACATTCTTTACATTATGGGAGGCATCCATGATGGAAATAATAATGAGATGGCGCCTATTGTGTGCCGTTACTTTACTCTCAGCAAATTTGACAATGAGTGACGTCTTATTAGCACCAGTATAGCCAGATTACCATTTTCGTAACTTGATTTAACATTTTTTTTTTGTTATTTAGTCTCGGAGTTTTAGTTCTTTCTTCATGACATTTTTCTACCTTTTTTTAATTAAAATGTAATGTATATATATAATGTCGATTCCGAACGGCAGATATTTTTATGAGGAGCCTTTTCATGGCAGAAATATACTCGGAGGTTTGCCATTGCCTGCCGAGGGGCGACCGCTATTAGAAAAATGTTTTTCTTAATTTTGGTGTTTCACCGAGATTCGAACCTACGTTCTCTCTGTAAATTCCGAATCGAACCCATTCGGCTACAACGGCCGTCATAATGTTTATAATTCTGTAAAATATATATAGTACATTAAAAAATTAGTTCAATAATTCACTCAGTTTTATTTAGCTTTACTTTTTTTTAACATCTGGTCGCATTGCCCGCGTTTGCGGTTATTATTGATGTTCTGCTCCTTTCAGCAGTCAAATCTTTCGCTCGCTACTGCAGTGTTGCCTAGCTAAGGATATAAAAACGCACTAAAATGCCCATTTAAAGAAAACAAAATACCAAATTGTCATTGAATTACTTAAAGAACTTTGTATGCGTGACAAATTCTCTTTAAAATGTGCGTTTGTTTTTTAATAAATGTCTTATGGTTATGTACAATTTAATTTATTATTTTTTTGCAAGAGAACGTTTTTCCTATATTTGAGGTTATGTAACAAGATAATGTACTCTTTTTGTAAAAATGCCATTATGGTTACTTCAGTATTTGCTGGTATTTTGTTGCTTGTTTTTACTGTGAATACATCTCTTGATGCCTTATGTCCCACTAAGGATTGAGGACCGGAAAAAACGATTGCGCCACTATGGTTCTGATTCGCCTTCAGTAAATTCAAACGCTTTTTAAAATATGTAAAAAGGGTTTCAATGATAAGAAGAGTTGAGAGAAGAAGATTTAATATTCTTGCATAACCTTGAAAGTAGCAAAAAATTAAATTTGCACTTTCAAAATATCAAATTTTATAAGAATCAAAAAATTTGCATTAGCACTAAAAGCTTGTCAGAGTGACGTTTTTTAACCTTCTTTTGTTTAATAATATATTTTTTTTAACTTACAATTTCAGTAGCTTTGAATTAAAAATAAAAAAGAAACAGACACCGAACTTAAAAATTTTCGCATTTCGGGTATAAAAAGGCATTAAATTTGTTGCGAAGAGCAAACAGTTGGGAGCACTGCACAACTCAGCTAATGTGATGTCACACACTCTCTGATGGGCGCAATCTTGTTTCTATCATTCTTGGGAGCATCTATGTATATACATATATATAAATACATACGCGTATAAACCTTCCCAGAAAAAAAAATATTTTCCAGCGTTAACTTTTACTTAAAAAAGTGTAAATAATTAAGTTTACTAAATAATTTATTGAAAGTATTGAATTAATTAAAATTATAAAATTAAATAAAAAATATATCATTTAATATCAATTTCTCCAATTTTCCAATTTCCTTTGAAGTCAAGTGGAGAAATTGAGTATACACTACATTGAATCCCCTTATTGAGATGCTCTTGAGAATTACCGTTGGAGATGTGATTGAGAACAAACAAAAAGTTTTGTTGGGTATAGTATACCTAAACGCACCTACATACGGTACATATGTATGTAGGTATGCGTGCATGCTTTTCTATTGGAGCTGCTATGAATGCCAAGCCGAATTAAATAACACACCCAACGCCATCTCCCTTCCGACGCATTCATTGTCGTCATTATTGTATTTATTTGTGAGTAGCTGTGCAATGTACAATACAATAAAGAATTTTTTTTATTATTATTGTTATTGCGAAATCAAAATAACTTTAATTGTATGTTTTCAGTTAATTCTATTAAGATGTCAGACCCCTACATATGTGGGTGCATGAGCACCCGGTTAATTGGGCTCTTACCCGGGTTATTGGCTGAAACTTCTTATTCCTTCAGTTACTAGTTCTCTTGCGAATTCCTCTTTTGTGTTGACTTGCAGTTGAGTAATTAATTTTTTTGAATGATTTTAATTGAATAATTGCTACTTGTAGGCATTCATGAGTTTCGGTCCAACTAAGTTCCTAATCGAATTCTCAGCTGGTGTTTTTGCGGTTGTCGCTGAAATGCAATTTAATTTTTAATTATATGGTTTATTACTTTGTGTTATATTAATAGTTTTGTTGGACTTGTTTTCTCACTCGCTTATTGTTTTTCGTTTTTTTTTTTTTCAAAAAGAATAGTTCCTCGTTTCAACGTCGTTTGAGTACCCTTCGTTTCGAATACTTTGCCCTTGTTTAAATCGAAAATGTTTCCGTTTGAGGAATTTGAGGCTAAGATATAATTTTTCAAACAAATAAATAATAAAACATAGTTTTCCTATTTTTAAATAATGAAAATCTTGCCGGATGGTAGGTAAGTAGGTAAAATGGCCAGAGTACCACAGGCACCCTTCAAGTAGCACTTACGTGCCGTTTTGATACCATAATGTAAACCATTACCTGTGCAAAGAAAAGTTATTGGGAAGAGAAAACCTTCTACAGCCATCCAGTGCTGTTGATGTAGTGGAGAAGAGAAAAGGGACTAGGCTGGAGAATTTCTTCAAGTCGTCCCCAAAGGGCACGCTAAGGAATCTCAAGCGCCTAGCCGCCAGAGCCATACATTTGCAGAAACAGTCAACGGTCTCTTTCTCTGTAGGATCCCCACAGTTTCTGCAATAGGGGTTGTACGGAATTCCAAGCTTCTCCGCATGAGTACCGATCACCCAGTGACCAGTTAACACCGCAATGAGTTTGGAAATTGAATGGCGGGGGATTCCCATCACCTTAAGCGTTCTGTTTTATCGTATTGAGGCCATAGTGTGTTCGAAATAGCACACGATGAAACAAACCTCCATCTGTCTTGCGCTTTTCTTAGAAAGAAATTATGTAGTTTCCCTTTAACAACGGACAAAGGGACACCGATGTCTGAGAGGGGGACAGCTGAAACCGGTTCTGTCGACCCCTTCCTGACAAACTCGTCGGCAATTTCAATTCCCTCTATATTCCTGTGCCCAGGAACCCAAATAAGGGAGATGTTTCCTGCTCGATCGAGATGTTTGAGTTCCTCCTTACAGGAGTTCACCAGAAGAGAACTGCAATACAGCGACGACAGTGCCTTGATCGCAGCTTGGCTATCGGAAAAAATATTAATGTCTCCCTCTCAACAGCGATCTTGAAGCATTTTGCATGCCTGCAGGATCGCGAAGACCTCTGCTTGAAAAACGCTGCTCGTTTCTGGCAGTTTAAAGGAGACCGAAATGCTGGCTGATTTAGAGAAAACCCCCGGCCCCACTCCAGATTCCATTTTGGATCCGTTAGTGGGAGGTACCTATATCCGTGCCGACTCTCCCTTCCTTCCAGTCTTGCCTGCTCGGAAAGATAGCCCTAGCACGACCCTCAAAACACAGGATATTCAATTTAATTTACATTTACTAATTGAAACGACAGTTAAAAAAACTTCCATCTTTAGGAGTCAAACTTCGGATTAAGAATAAAAAACAAGAAAAAAAGAATTATTTATTTCCAAATTTTTAAACTCTGAAAAACACGATTGGGTGGTGGAAATATTCTGAATAATTATTATGTTATACAAGGTGGCGCAGGGTGCTGTATACAAACAATGGAGCGCTTAGAGATCAAAATAGAGACTTCCATCACTCGAAATCCTTTTTTTTTTATTTAGTAAAAAAGTTATTAAAAAACGAAATTGGGTGATAAACTATGACTTCAAATACTTATCACCTGATCGATAAGTTTGGCGTTACAATGGAAAAAATAGGAACAAGATTTTTTATGGTATTTATTTATTTTTTCCAAACCGTAAATTTTTTAATTAATCAAGAAGTAAGTAAATTTACTAGAGCAATAGAACTTCAGATTAATCAAAAGCAATTTATTTGAATAATAAAATAAATAGTTTTTTGAATAATCATTTTTAAAATTATTCAACTAATGCTCGTTTCGAGTAACACAAATTGTGGTTAACCGAATCATCGCTTAACTGGGCAATATATTACTCAACTTATTCGAATAATCGAATAAACGCACAGCTCTAATTTTTCCTCTTGACTATTAAATTTGAAAATCACATTCTATGCATCTTTAATCGCCGGAAATGCCTTAATGGAACTGCCCTAATTTTTTACGCAAAAGCTGACAGTTCAGTGCTGGAAAGATGCTGAAGTATTGATCGAGCTGTCGGCTTTAGTCATGAACAAATGCATTTATCTTTTTCATTAATTCTTCTTGAAAAAAAAACCACAACATAATTTTATCTTAAACATAAATGTTGAAAATAGTCGATTGCATATTTTTATAATTTATTTATAAATAAATTCGCAAGTGAAACTAAATGTTAATAGCTTGTTAAATAAAATACCAATACCAATGTTTACAGTTTGACAGTTTATTAGCGATTGATTCCAAAGTATAAAGTGTATTACCATATTTACATAAGTAGAAAACTTTTAAGTTCGAAAGTCGACAATATATAAGTGTTGCATTGCTTTCCTGTGTAATTTTAGCATACGTATAAAGGGTGGTTAAGATTCAAGGGCCGATGTGGATTTTGAATAAAATACAATTTTTTCAGGAAATTATTGTCATATCTCTTTATTATGATAATATTAGTATGGCTCAATTACGTATGGAGCAAAATATCGGCCAAATGGCCGCCGCGGCCTCGGCGGCACACCTCCATCCGATGGTCCAAATTTTCGATGACGCTGAGGCATAATTGAGGTTCTATGCCGTTAATGGGCCGAATTATCTCCTTTAGCTCTTGAATTGTTGCTGGTTAAAAATAATTGTTACATTGGAATTCACAAAAGTATTTTGCTTTTGCCTAGCACTGGTATATAAATATACGAACATATAAACAGCTTTTAAGCGTCCTGGCATAGATTCTTCCAACTAGCGACGAAATTCGGTAGATATTTTTCCCATTCCTCGATCAAAACAACCTCAAGGGTCCCGATGGTAGAGCTCGAAAATTAAGGATACTTTCAGGAATTTTTTTACAATAAAAAAATATTAAAAACGATATTTAAATTTATTAGGCCTTTTATTTAACTTCTTTTAAATACAAAAGTTGAAAAAAAAAATGTTTTTTTTTTTTTAATTTTAATAATTTAAAAAATGGCGTTGAAGTTGCGCCCCTCCTGAAAAATTGGACCTAGATGGTGTTGCCCAATTGTGCTCTTCAATTTATTTGAAATACAAAAACCAAAAAAAATTATTAATTTACTACCGTACCCGTACTAGAATAAAAAAAATTTGACAAAATGGCGCGATTTTTAATTAGACACTCTAAAAATCGGGCTTTTTTCAGGTTTCTAATAAAAAAAAAACGAAATAATTGAAATAATAAAATTATTCTAGCACAGGCGATAGCCATTGATGTTGTGAACAACATATCGATGATTTTCGAGAAAAGCGACACAACTCAAAATTAACTCAAATTCGGAGTTTTGCCGTTAAAAGCAAAAATCAACTACAGAGTTTATATATTTTTATCTGGAAAAGCGTCATAAGCGAATCTTGAAGTAATTCTGAGAGATGGCGTTAGTGTCGTTTTGTCAGGTGATCGAATTGGCGCGTCAATTATCTAGAAAACTGACCCACCTCAGTATTTTATATTTTTGAATTGTGTAACTTTTCTCGAAAACCATCGATATTAGAATTTCAGAAGATTCGGTTGAATAATTTTTGTTTTTGTTTTTCTTTGAAAACACCAGACGAAAAAAAGTCGTTTCCAGATAAATCAGTTTAAAGTTTGAGGTACACGAACGCGCGAACCGCTCTTTACCTAGTAAATGGGCTGTAGAAGCTATAATATTGGGAATTTCCGCATACTTTCGAAACATCAAAAAAACAAAAAATCGATTTTTTTAAATTTCTATGCCACCGGGTCTCCTTAAGGTAACTTTCAGATTTTTTGTTCCCGCACTTTATCTTCGAGGCAAGCCCACAGATTTTCTATAGGGTTTATGTCAGGATTTTGGAAAGGTCTTTGCAAGTGTTGACGATGGAATTGACGCTGATAGTCTGCCTTCTCCAAACTGGATAAAGAGGCAAAGCGAATGGGTCTGGTGGTGGACGAGAACAAGACGAAATACCTCTCTCATCAAACAAACTGTCGGAGCACTTGCGTAATGGCACTCATGCCACTGTTGACAGTTATGATTTCGAGGTTGTAAAAAACTTAGTTTATTTAGGAACCAGCATTAACACCGATAACAATGTCAGCCTGAAAACCAACGTAGAATCTCTCTTGCCAACAAGTGCTACTTTGGACTAAGTAGGCAAATGAGTAGTAAAGTACTCTCTCGATGAACAAAACTAACACTCTACAAGACTCTTATCTTGCCCGTCCTAACTTATGGCGCAGAAGCATGGACGATGACCACATCCGATGAAGCGACACTTGGAATGTTTGCGAGAAAGATTATGCGGAAGATTTTTGGACCTTTGCACGTTATCGCAGGCGATGGAACGATGAGCTGTATGAGCTTTACGACGACATAGACATAGCGCAGCGAATAAAGATCCAGCGGCTACGTTGGCTGGGTCATGTCGTCCGAATGAATACAAAAGCTCCGGCTCTGAAAGTATTTGATGCGGTACCAGCTGGTGGTAGTAGAGGAAGAGGAAGGCCTCCTCTGCGTTGGAAAGATCAGGTGGAGAAGGACTTGGTCACTTGGTGTGTCCAATTGGCGCCGGTTAGCACGAGAAAGAAACGACTGGCGCGCTTTGTTAAACTCGGCCAAAATCGCGTAAGCGGTTATCGCGCCAATTAAGAAGAAGAAGTTTACAAGTGCTTTGTGTTGAAAAGTACCCACATTTTAACATTATAAGCTGCATGTTTGTGTGTTGTGTGTATACATACATACATTGAGAACGGACAAATAAATAAAGATCCGTATCCATCGTGCCATCCATAAAGCTGCAATTAGTGGTGCCGTACCCATAACGCCATAGTCCTAATCACAACCATAGCCGTAACATTACAGCATTTGTCGATTAGTCATGCCGTAACCATAAACTGCTTATATTGAAGTAGAATTAGTGACAAAATTTGCCTTTTGTCATAAAAACACGGATGATTTTCCACTAACTCAATTAATTTTTCGTCGTTCATTTCTAATGTTCAAATCTTTATCGCAAATATCAAAACAAATGTAAAGTATTTCACAGCTAGTTGTGGCGTTATGGTGCGGCACCAAAAGGTTTTCCAATAACAGGTGTTATCTATCGCTATCGAGAAATGATTAACGATTTTTTTTGGCCGGAATTGAATGGTATTGATCTGGACAACGTTTATATTGAACACAACGGCGCTGCGTGCCACCCAAGCAACGAAACCATTAATCTGTTACAAGAAAAGTTTCCGGACCGTATTATCTCTCGAAGAGGTGATCACAATTGGCCACCGCGGCATACTTTCCTCTTTATAATGAAATAAACATCCGATCATTTATATTAACAAATAGCATTTTGCTTTGAATATCAAGATAACATCTCTTATTGGAAAACCCTTTTTAATCGGTTACCATATGTTTGACCAGAACAGCTGATTGCTATGGTTACGCTTAAGGCTAAGGTACGTCACCACTAATTGCAGCTTAAAATTGAGTTTTCCGACTACCTTAGCTGACATACAATCCGAAACCATGACAGAATCTCTGCTGAACAGTGTATTTAAGCGTTTTGATTCGCAGTTCTTCATCAGACTTCCGCCATACCATACGACGGCCATCCGATGGTTCCCACGGCAGTCGGTTTTACTTTATCGGAACGACCCTATTCGGCCAAGGACTGTCATTCCAGCAGCATTCCTCGTAGATATGTATATGGGGAATGCTTATGCTGATGCTGCAACCACAACAACAACAATCATTCGATCCAAAAAAAGTTAAATCCTTTGTCACTAAAAAATACGGTTTTTCGAAACTCAAAACTTTTTGTTTCATAGATTTTCGCGAATAAATGCCACTTTTCTATACTTGTTTTTATATAACCGGTTTTTTTCGTGCTACGCTACCGTGGATATGAATAGGTACTATTGAAAATCTATCCATTATCTCCTCGGATACTTGGGTGTCAAGTGTTGTGTTTAGTTTTCCGTTAGATTTTGAGGCTGATATACACACGCATATATACATTTGTAAGGTGTTTCGCGATTTTTTTTTAATATTTAGCGTTCTTCTCTAACTATCACCAACTTTGGTCGACTACCTTGTGTTATAGTTTGCAAATTGACGTACAGTTTGTCAAGAAAATGTTTTGGCCAAGTGAAATATTCAAGTCATTTGCACTTCTTTAACTAAAACCATCGCTTCTTATTGCTTGTTTTTAAATTTGGAGATTTTTTTTAATTATTTGATTAACTTACATAGTTTCCCATACTTCAAAATGGTAAACATTTTGAATCCATCAAAGCAAGCAGAAACAAAAATAAAACAAATACTTCTGTCAGCTGTCAAGAGAGCGTTTTTACATACTATACATATCTGTTTTCGGCATCGTTTGCTACGAAGATTTGATATACCGTTATCTCACTAAGTTGTTACACATGTGTTAGTAATCTATCAGTCGTAAAGTGGTTTTAAGTGTGATTTGTTGATAAAAATATCAGATCGTACGTAAATTATAAATAACGCAAAAAACCCTGGAAAACGGCCATCGTTTGATGTGACTCAGTCGGTCTATTATAATTATGCAATAAAAAAAGGTGTGCAAGAGTTATCAGAAATGTTTTATTTAGCCCAGCAAATATTTATAACGTAATAAATCGAGCAAAAAATTAAAAAAGGCTGGAGCCAAAACGTGCCTGTGGAAGACCGTGGTAAATATCTGACCGCGCCGCTAGAAGCTGGTGGCAGCCATTAGAAGCACTGGAAAGATGAATAGTATACCGATAGGGAAATTTAGCAAACTTTCAGGCATAATTTGGGATGCATATCTAGCAATTGAGCGGGCGATTTGTGGTTTATAGAATATAAAATGGATGCACGACAATATTTGAATATTCTGCAGTGACATTTAACAAAATTTGGCTTCATTGTTGACAACAAACCTCAGTTTACAGTCTGTGTCAGAAGAAAATAACAGTTTTTTTTTTCTTATAACTTCAAGATATATTTCGTTCTGCTTTTTGCTGCGTAATAGTCCCACTCAAGGGCTACGCCACTAGTGCTAACTCAGGTTAGTATCGTTCGAAACTTTCCCGTAAACGCAACCAAACAAAAATGAGTGAGAAGTACGCTAAGCGTGTCGAGGCGATACTTTTATGCACGCATTCGAAAGGGCCGAAATTATCTTACGCCCCGGCTGCAAAAGTAATAAAAAAATCAAAAAAGTTTGTTGTGATGTGGAATCAGCAATATAAAGTGTACAAAAATGTTGATGACTTTTCCCGAGCGCGGCTTGAAGCGAGTGACAACAAAAAAGCAGGATAGAGTTGAACGTCCAAGCGGGACCCTTCTTTGCGACTACTCCAAGCATGCACAATTCTTGCTAAAAAAGGAATAGATGTGAGTATCAACACCATCGATCGACGACTGAAGGAGGCGAACATATCCTACCGTCCCACATCATCAAAACCACTGCTCTCAAAAAATCATATTGAGAAACAACAAAACAAGAAAATGGACTGGCCTTTCCAGTCCCCAGACGCCAACCCCATTAAAAATGTGTGGAGAATTATGAAAACGCATCTTGCCGGAAAGCCGGCTTCAAATTTATACATTTAAAAGACTAGGCAAAATGCTTTTGTGAGCCACCGTACATATTAATGCAGTTACATACATACATAGAGGATTGTTTTTAGTACACTTTTGCATTCGCTTCTCGTGTGAAATTTGTGCCTTTAGCTGCTCTACCTGCGTCAGCATCGTAGTACAAAGAAGCTAAAAAGCAACGTGTGTGGTTGCCACTTTCCCAAGTCACCAATTCTAACTCTAAATGAGAGCTTAGATGTAATCGTACTTTTAACATAAGCGGACATTATTTTTTATTCCATGCATTTACAAAGAAACAGTATGAAATTTTATAAAAATAGTCCAAAAGTGAACAGTTGATATTATTGGCCTCAAATCTTTGAAATAATAGTTAATTTTTAAAACAACTTGCAAGGTCGTGCCAGAAATTAAGCCAAGTAGCAGGTCCGACTGAGCTGAGCGCAAGAATATCACGGAAAAATATGACTGTGTTAGTGTGGCCATATGTGTTTTAGACGATACTCTCTTTCCGATCATTGATTTTCGTTGTCCACGGATAAGAGTTTCGCGACCGCTTATCAGAAGTTTTTATTATTTTCTTTACAAGAAAATTTATAGGAGATAGCTCCGCGTTCGCATACGATGGGTAATGGGAGCATAAAAATAAAGAGAGCACGAGTTCGCGCTCGGTCACTAGAGTGTCTGGTTATGAGAGTGGGATTTGTTGTAAAAATGTAACGACGAGCCTGGCTCTTGCACTTTTGCCCAATTATTGAATGTCTTTTGTAACAAGAATAAGCGCAATGCATTAAAATGTCATAAATTAAGATTAAGTTCTTCTTCTTCTTAATTGGCGCGATAACCGCTTACGCGATTTTGGCCGAGTTTAACAAAGCGCGCCAGTCGTTTCTTTCTCGTGCTAACCGGCGCCAATTGGACACACCAAGCGAAGTCAAGTCCTCCTTCACCTGATCTTTTCAACATAGAGGAGGCCTTCCTCTTCCTCTACTACCACCACCTGGTACCGCATCAAATAGATTCAGAGCCGGAGCTTTTGTATCCATTCGGACGACATGACCCAGCCAACGTAGCCGCTGGATCTTTATTCGCTGCGCTATGTCTATGTCGTCGTAAAGCTCATACAGCTCATCGTTCCATCGCCCGCGATATTCGCCGTTGCCAACGTGCAAAGGTCCAAAAATCTTACGCAGAATCTTTCTCTCAAACACTCCAAGCGTCGCTTTATGTTGTCATCGTCCACGCTTCTGCGCCATACGTTAGGACGGGCATGATGAGAGTCTTGTAAAGTGTTAGTTTTGTTCGTCGAGAGAGTACTTTACTACTCAATTGCCTACTTAGTCTAAAGTAGCACTTGTTGGCAAGAAAGATGCTACGTTGGTTTTCAGGCTGACATTGTTATCGGTGTTAATGCTGGTTCCTAAATAAACGAAGTCCTTTACAACCTCGAAATCATAACTGTCATAACAGTGACGTGGTGCCGATACGCGAGTGCGCCGACTGTTTGTCGATGAAGTTAGTATGTTTGGAAAAAAAAAAAAAGTTATATTAGTAAACAAAATTTTTATTTTATAAATAATATAAAACACTATTCAATTCAAAATGGAGTAAAAATAGTGTTCAAAAAATTTTGAATGCGATAAACGGATTAAGGCTTGATACATCATTACTGAAAAAAAAAATCGTTGCTTGTTGTATCACCTATCGCGGCCCCAATTGGCGTTGATTGGTACCGTCATTGACTTTTTTGACAAGTATGTGGTATACTTTTAGGCACTTTGGTCTGGGTCAACTAGATTAGGGAGACGAGAGTTACCATATGCTTACCTTTTCGTGTCTTAAAACTATTAGAGATTTTTGAAGTTTGAGGAGGTACATTTATATATTAAGAAAAATAACTTATAAATATAAATAAATTGAATACAAAAAGGCTAATATTTATTTCCTTGACAATAAAGGTACTTTAGAACTTCTTTTTTATCACACGAACCTCTATACTATATATTTAGATTAACAAAATAAGGAATTCGATGCGCACTTTAACAGTGAGGAATGATGAAAGAAAGAAATAATAACCATGAAACAATGTTTGCGATTTTTCACATTTTATGAACGATCTATAAATTTTTCAAATGCATGCATGAAAGTGTTAGGGTACAATAGACCAGAGCAGAGAAGTTAACATCGCATCCAGTATGCATAATGTGATGACTCGGAGCAGTACAGTGGAGTTAACATTACGTCCACTATGAATATCATTAAGCTAACAATCTTGTCAACTGTGAAGTGAATGAAGAAGCTTCTGATCGAAATTTCACGACAGCAGCATAGCTTTATTCCTCATTAACAAAGATGCATTTGTAAATATCCATGTGTGGATTATACATGTACATATCTACATACATATGTATGTACACATGTAAAATGTTCTTAGCAAAGCAATTTGACAATAATACGAATTTAAATTACGAGGTCGCAAAGTCATACTACCTGCTTGTATTCATGTGCCGGTTTATATATGTATATATGTATGTCTTGATGTTGATGTTGTTCCACAAATATGCCGGTTTATCTTATTTATTTAAGTGTTTACGTACTAAGATAGAATATGCAGGCAAGTTCAGTAATTAACTTCCGAGTCAATTTCAATACAATTGCCTCAAACCTTCTCAGAACCTTCTGTTTTTATTTGGAGCCACTTTTGTGCGTTGAAGTTTACACTCTATGCATTTCGTTGAACCAATATTACAAATAAAAATTATTCGGTGGAAGTTAAATTTTATGTAAATAAATAAAATAAATTGAAGCTTGTAAATTGTATACATAAGCTAAGGTTAGATACCATATTGTTTAAAATGTAATTAATAGAAATAAGGTTGTAATAGTTATATAAAAAAATTGGGGGTATTTCAGTCTATTCAGAGGAACCTGTCCAGTTAATGTTAATTTTTTAGAATATTTTATTAGAATGATAATTTTCAGCTATTTCCATTGTAATTTATTCAGATCAGGGTGTAGTAAGTTGCCTTCTCATTAACCTGAAATCACACAGTAGATATATTAGATACCTCATTTTTGTTTCCCACTAAATACGGTTGACTTTTCATTCTTGTTCGAACGCACTAATTTCAATGTTTTCGCAAAGAAACCCACTGCAGAAGCTGTAGAGACCTTTCAGAGAAGGAGACTGTTAAGCACCTTCTTTGTAAATGTCCAGGTTTGGCAGCTAGACGACGAAGGCCACTGCCAGCTCTACTCTCCGACAGTCTGGAGCAATGTGCCACTCTAAATCTCATCAATCTTCTCCATTCCATCAACAGCTCTGGCTGGGTGTAGATATCTGCCTGTTGGTGTCTTATAATGGCATCAAAACGGCGCTTGACTGCTACTTGGGGAGTGCCATAGTGGTATTTCAACCATTTCAACTACCTATATTCATTCGTGAAGTTCTCACTTGGTAAAAATGTTTAACATTATGATTTTTATCCACTTAGGTGTACAAAAATTGTGATAAATTGTGATGAAGAATTAGAGATTAAAAGCTAAATTAAAATAATAAATTACTAATGATAAAAGTTTATTTCAATAATTGTATACTATATTATTATTATTTTTTCAACTTTTCTTCTCTTGGAACTGGACTCCGTACTCCGTGCCACTCGCTGGACAAATGATGTCGGGATGCCATTAACCTTGCGAACGATATTTTCTTTAAGTGATGTGATGTTCGCTGGGCTTGTTTCATAGACTTTACTTCTGAAGTACCTGCACAGAAAAGAGTCCATAGGGGTAACTGAAACTGCTTATCAATTTTTTAGGATAGCCGTGGCCTCATTGTTGAAAGAAAACAATCGTTCAGCATACGCCAATAAGAGACATCGTCCACAGAAATTGGTTGCCCTCAACGATTTTCAAAAAAATATGATCCATTTATGCCATTACTTGACAATGCACACCCTTTGTCACTTTGGGACTCTGAAGTGACTGCTGCTGCTTTCATAGTTCTTCTGGTAGTAATTTGGCTTATTTACACTTTCATTTAAATGAGAATGAGCTTCATCCACTCCAAAAACTTCAAAAGATAGTGTTTATCGTACGAAATGATTGCGCAAATTGTAATCGTTAGGCTTAAACACTTGCGCGACTTGAATTTTAAAAAGGTGAAGTCTAAAATACTTCCTCAATAGTTTATACCCAATAGCTTTTAAGAGTCCGAGGACAGCCGCTTTCCTGCACATGGACTGACTTGGATTACCGTACAAACTTGTAGCGACGAGCTCAATATATTCATTTGTTCTCATGCGGCTCGTTCATGTCTGACTAGGTCCCTGCCGAGGGTTGTTTGCCACCGAACTTCAGATGTTTGTCTTGAATGGAACCTTCGCACCCATGAACGAGTGAAATATTGACTTTGAGCAACGCGAAAGCGCCAAATATTGTAAAGTGCACAAAATCTACCACGAGCAGTTGCATACGAGCAGTTACAATCGTTGGACTTGAAATACGCTCCAGTTGCGAGCGCACGTTCATCCTCCGGCCACTGCGATTTCGTGATTAAATAACACGCCCGAATAACGAATCTAATGCGAAGCGCTCCCCGGTCAATGCTCAGCTGTCAGGGAGAAACTTTAAATTTTAAATCCAATTCTGCTGCCGGAAACGCTGTTCAAGTTTTTGTTTACGTATTGATATACACCTATAATGTAACATAATAAAATATATATTTTTTTTCAGCGTGAGTATTATGGTATTTCTAGATAACACTGCTCTTATTTCGTCTAATTACCACGTACGTACAATTACAGCTGCTTGCATTTAATTAGAAACGGCGTGACGCATATGAGTTATAAATATTTTTTTTTTTTGCGTAAAACCAAAAGCCAAGGGAAATTTATTTTCATTAATACAGTGAAGCTACAGTAAAGCGAACGATGTCAGGACCATTCGTTAAACTGAAAATTCGTCATATCGGATAACAAAAATCATGTACTCGAAAAGATATGCACTCGCTTAGTATCAAAATGTATTAATCCAAAAACCATAGTAAAAAAACGAAAGTTTCACAGGCCTTGCGGTCATATTCCGCGGTAAAAAACCTGATATGCTCGACTAGTTTTAAGGATGGATCATTTCGAATTCGAGTACTTTTTGATGCAAGCTAAAATATTTTGATCTGTTCCGCAATATTTTCTTCAGAACATTTGATGCACTTCTCAAAGTAAAATAACAAAAGCTTGCGGTTATATTTCGTGAAAAAAAAACCTGATATGCTCGACTAGTTTTAAAGATGGATCATTTCGTATTCGAGTACTTTTTGGCAACCATATTCTGTAGTATACATTTTTGTAAAAAATTTTGAAGTGAAACTTCTTAGGCGTCGTGGGACGAGCGAGAATGGCGAGTAAATGGCCATGCAACGTTTTGGGCATGTTCGTTCCGCGAGAGAGAAAAACGTTATAGCATAGAGGAAAATGAGAGAGAGAAAGCTATACCTTATATATATCTTAGATACACTTTAGGCTATATTTCCTGAGTTTTTCTTTGTGGTTGCTAATTTCTAGTGAGAAATAACACTGCCTTCTTTTTGGCGCTTGTTTGTTGGTGCAAACTTGTAGAAAATATATTTTTTGTGCCTACTTTTTGGTCCCAATTTTTTTAGCTCTTATTTCCGTTTTCTGGCTAGTGCTTGTGCGTACTATAGAGGCCTATCCATTCCGGCGTCGGATTTATTGATATCGTCTTGCGGTAATTTGTGCCGTTGCTGCGGTCCTGGAATCACTGCGTTTGTGTGGATGATAAACGCGCGGAGTAGCGTTTACCTACACCGGTGGACCCTTCTCCGGTTTTTGTAAATTTTGTCTATTTGTATTCTCTGCAAATGTTGTGAATTTATTTAGATATATATTCTTTCTCTCTCTATTTCTCTCTCTCTCTCATTCTCTCTCGGGTCTCTTCCTCTTTCTTTGTCTGCCTTGAAAGTTTCACTTCTGTTATGTGTACTAGGTTACACGCACTTTTTTTCAAATTGTGCAAACACTTGATTTCGTTTGCTAAATTTCTAAGATACTTTTTGGAGCGATTTTCCATTTTTGAAATCGATTTGCTTTCAGTTTCTCCCTCTTTCCTAATACGCAATTGTCTGATCGACGTAAGCCGGAAAGATCGAAATTACCAGATCTAAATTTAGAAAAACATCTTCGGTATTTTCGAACATCTAAGGCGCTTAAGTAAACATCGTAAATGTTTTTGGTAGCAACTGTTGCATTAAAGTCCTTGTGAAACTCCAAAAGCTTGACATGGCGGATATGAAACTCTTCTGGTAGTTGGCTAGCCATTTCACTGAAAATGGCGAAAGAAAATTTAGTTTTTAACTTTTCACAACTTTGAATTTGAAATATCTCTGGCATGACTTTCAACAACGCAATGAACTCATAGACGGCAAAGAAGCACTAACATGCGCGAAAAGGATATTTTCGGTTCCCTTAATATATGCATCAAATGAGAATACTTTTTTTTCAATCAAAGGTTACTTCCGTGGATCTCGCCTAAACAATTCAGCTACTTAATATGAATGAAAATTTAGACAATTTCGCACGAATTATAGAAACGAACTCCGGTTTATGGTATGAAATCTCTGCAAGTATTTGTGACTTTACTGCCTGTATAACTGTAATGTCTTGTAGATTGCAAGCCGTAGTTCCGAATGATGATTTTATTACAAAATAATGAATTTTTCTTCAAATTTACAGAAAACTATTAGGTTAGGTTAGGTTAGCCTGGTCTAGCCACTTCATTAGTGTCTTCCATACTGCTACAGAAGTCTTTCCAAGATCCTCTCTTGGCTTTACGTATCTCTTTCTTGTATACTTTTAGTAGATCCTTATACTCCTTCCAACAGAACTCATTGTCAGCAACTTTGGCTAAGCTATAGAATTCATGTACTCTACGCCTTTGTGCTCCTAATTCCTTGTTCCACCAAGGAGGCTTCACCTTGCGTCTATTACGTGTTGGGGGGCAGGATCTTTTGAAGGCTTTGACAAGAGTAGTTGCAAACAATTCAACCCTTTTCTCAAGTGCGTCGTGTGACCTGTATTTCCGGGGTATCATTGGTGTTTTTGATAGTAAATATATCCCTATAAAAGTCCCAGTTCGTATTCTTAGGATTTCTAAAGGATATAAGTTTGTTTTTTCAGCGGAATATAACCTGACAGCTTATGTATCTGTGATCAGAGAACGAGGGCCTACTCAACACTTCGCATTCCTGTACCATAACAAGCTTGCTTGTGTAGAGTGTTAAACCAAGTTCATTAAAACTATTATCTTATATGAAATCCGTTCTAATTAGTAGTTGCAGTGTTTAAAAAAATGTGTTTATTTCACAAAATCAATGTGATTCTTGAAATTCGGTCTGAATTTGTGTTTTTAGGATTGAAGTATTAATTAAAAAAAAAAATTGCTTATGATTGTAGTTTTATACAATCACAATTTTATTCATATGCTCCTATTTTTGTATCACATCGTTTCTATTTAGGTCCTCGCATCCGTACTTCAAGTAGATAAGTAAATCCAACTGCTAACACTTTCGTCATTATTAAAATAGTACCATACATATCGATAATTATTATAGTGATAGTGAAAAGATAGTGATAAGAATCAAACACAAGCCCAACCAACTTCATCATGAGTCCGTTCTCAAACGCTACTCGCTTGCATTTGTGCGCTCCCCGAAAAATGCCTTTTTGTCAAAGTAGCTAAATAGCACGCAAAGTAGAGAAATTTAAATAAAAAAAAAAAACAAAACAATTTGCAGGAATTTCTGCATTTTATATGAAATATTATGTCTTATTTAATTAACATTAACTCTCAATATATTCTGCCAATTATGAGTATAAAACTACAAAAAAAGCATCAAAGTAATAATACTCGTATTAGTAAAGTTTCGAGACATTTCAATACAAATCGGATATTTGGAATTATTCTATTTGCAAACATAATTTATGCATTTTATTGCATGCAATTTATTTATTTGTACTTTACAGGCTAGAAAAAAATAAATGATATAGAAATTAAGAATTCCATTTAAAATTCAATTAAGCAATTAGATCAAAAATTAAGAAAAACTGATTTTTTAAATAAAAATCTAGCTGATGTGACAATAAAGGGCCTCTCAAAAGTGACGCCTAGATGTCAGTAGTGAATAATCCCTAGACGATACATTTATTTTGTATCATCTTTGCCATTTTTCAAATGTGTAGACAGATGCACAATTTTAACCATAGAACGAACAAAAAATTATTGAAACTTTTATAATAAGTGAAATAAGTGAGACAAATGGTCATTTTTAAAAACAAAGTACGAGGGCGGTTCAATAAGTACCCTTGTTTGATGACAGAGGGCTTTACTGAAGGAAATTTGCATTCGCATTATGTGCTGCCATCTATCAAACGACGGCAAAACGAATTTCAGATTGATTGGTAGGCTACTTTAGATTTGGCAGCTATTCGAGTAACACGTGTTTCGTTAGGATGGAAAAAGAGTAATATCCTTCTGTAATTCGCTTTTTGTTTTTGGATGGGGAAAAATGTGAGAAGGTAAAAGCAAAGTTGGATGCTGTCTATGGCGACACTGCGCTGTGGTCATACCACAGTTAGATATTGGTTCAACGAATTTAATCGTGGGCGAACAACTGTTTTTGATGAGGAGTGACCGACCAGGACGCCCGGCAAACATGGTTACCGAGGAAATCATTCAAAAAATCCACGACATAAATCTCGCTGTTCGGCGAACGAAAGTGCGCGAAATGGCGACGATTTTTTGGGATGCGAACGGCGAACGGCGTCATCCTCATGGATTTTTTAGAAAAACTAAGAACGATCACTGGACAATACTACAGTGAGTTATTGGACCGCTTTCACAAAAAATTGAAGGAGACACGGCCACATTTGGCGAAAAAGGAGGTGCTGTTTGACCACGATAACTCCCCAGCACACTCATCCGGAGTTGTCACCGCCAAACTGCGACCTTTTCTTGTTCCCTACCATGACCAAATGGCTTGTGGGAAAAAAGTTTAGTTCAAACGAGAAAGTCATCGTCGAGACAGAGGTGTTTTTTGGAGAGTTCGGAAAATCTTATTTCGAGGATGACGGGACCGTTAAGAGAAATGTATTTTTCTAAAAGGGGACTATGTTGAAAAATAGAAAAAAAATTTTTTTTGAGGAAATGGTGTCTTCATTTTTAAAGAGCTGTTGCTTTCAATGAACATCTCTATGGGCACCTGATTGAACTTTTTTTGTGGTCTAAGCTTGAAGGAATATATAGACGATCGTTATTTTCAACAGGATGGCGTCATAAGTCAGACAACACGGGAAAACGTTGCATTATTGCGATCTAAGTTTCTCGTTCGATTTATTTCTCGCAATACTGATATAAACTGCTAGCTGGCCATAGATCCCAGACTACTTTTCGTGGAGTTTTTTAAGAAGTAAAGTTTATATGAATGCGCCAACCATAATTCCAGAACTGAAACGCAACATTCGTATCGAGATTGGTAAACTCAATGCGATAATGTGTGAGCGAGTCCTTGAAAAGTCAGTCTCTCGTAAGTAGTTTTCCCTTAAGGGGTTACATGGGTTTCGTTGTTTCAAAAAATCGATTTATTTTTTTTTTGGCTTATTAATTTCTACAACATTTTGGAACTGTGTTTTCAAAGTCGGTTGTCAAATGTTCTCGAAAACTACTCAACCGATCTTGATGAAATTTTACACAGGTGTTCGAAATACAATTGAAAGAAGGATTTTGTTTTTTTTTTCAATAACAACTATTTAAAAAAAAACAAAATGTGTAGCAAATTTGATAGAAATTTTCATTTTTTTGGAAAAATGTCTGCCAAAATTCCAATTTTTACTTTGTTTTCTTTCCTTCGTTCAAGCACGAGTTTATGGTCTTAACTAAAACACTTATTTTTGGTTTTTTATTTTTGATGAGCCTGTCAGGAGTTATGCTGACAACGCGGACGCACCTTTTTTTCGAGGGGTCACCGGAAATGACGTTACAATGGAGGAGTTTTAATTTTTTGTTTTTGAAAATTTCAGAAATTATTCTTTAAATATGTATCTATAAGACAGATAAAAAAGTAAACATAGTATTTTAAAGTATAAGTCTTCCTCTTTTAAATGCCGTTGAGTTTGCTTAAATATCTTTATTTTTCACTGAGATATCGCATTTTGAAGTTTCCATGTTTGTGAATTTTTCGATATTCGAAAATCCATTGAGATGACATGAGACGTGATACGGTCGATTACATAGTCGCACAAAAAAAAAAAAAAAACATGGAGACTTCAAAATGCGATATCTCAGTGAAAAATTAAGATATTTGAGCAAACTCAACGGCATTTAAAAGAGGAAGACTTATAATTTAAAATACCACGTCTACTTTTTTATGAAGAGCAAAATCTTCGTAGCTACATAACCTCAAAAATGGGCAAAAACAGCGTTTTTTGTACTTTTAGGTTAGGTTATCTCAAAGTCCTAACGTGATAGAGCAATTTAAACCCCGGATTCGGATTCTACGCAAAAAATTACTTCGGAAACGACACTAAACTTTTATAGAACATTCCGAACCCATTTTTTTGCAGACCTGTGTTATTAATCTTTAACTACAATTTAATTTATTGTTTTCAAAATCTGTATATTTGCGAAGAAGCCGATTTGTCAAAGCAGAGCGAGAGAGCTGCCTACCTACCAAACACAATAAATACCAAGCCGAAGTACTCGTGAGAAGAGAACTGTGAACGTCTTATCAGTAACGACTGAAACCAAAATAGTGACACTATCGAATGTGAGTGTTTGCAGGAGATGTCGCAGTAATTCCTCATTTATGAAGGCGATAATGAATGAAACAACATTGATCGCTGCGCGGAACAGCGGAGCAAATGTCACATTACTTTGATAAATTTTAAAATGCTACGACTACTTTATGTGTGTTTTATCGCTTGTTGTGGGTGCAGGTCTGTATATAGCATATGAATGTACATATGTAGTTTGAATTTATGTGTTTGCTTGGATGTCGTGATTTAGAAGGCAAAATATAAATTATACATTTCTCTGTTCGCACATGAAACACGATAAAGAACACAGACTTCGTTACATTAGTTGTACGGGCATCACTTACGTGCTTAGGAGTCGCCCTCAGTGGGTTTTAGCCAACGCAAGTAGTTGATTAGTTCGTAAACCGTTCGAGTAAAACTATATAGGCGCGCTCGTAAATCAGAAGTCGATTCACTTATTGAGCTCTGCAAAACCACGGTTATGCTGGCGATAGCTTTTTGTCGCTGAAAAGTAAAAGAAAACAACAAAAATTATGTTTAAATAAAACATATGATTGCGAGAAAATGTCATTGCAATAGTTTCTAACTTTTTTTTATTTAAAAAGAGCATTAAGTAAACAAAGTCAGCATTTGCTTTGCTATACTTTTACTTAAGCACAAGTGTTGTTACGCTTGCACCTCATTCGATACATACACTCCGGGGTGTCAACTACGTCGCATGTCGTGAAGTTATCGAAAGGCGGGCGAAAAGTGTACTTGTGCTCGAGAAAAGTCAGAAAAAGTGCCCAAGAAGAAGAAAGCAGCATAAAAACTAAATAAAATTTCATGTTTAGAAAATGGGATAAAGTGACTCGGAATGAATTTTTTCGCATGGTGTAATTGATAACAGGTATACAAATTGAATGTTTAATTTGCTGTAAATAGATCACTTCAAGGAGTAATATAATATAATAAAGTGGAAAAATGTGATAAATTTTTATAAAAAGAAACAAATCAAGAAAACTAAGCTACCTAGAACAAAAGTTGTCTGCGTTCCCACGACAGTCGGTTCTACGTAACCGGAACGACCCGGATTTATATCCGGCTAAGGACTGTCACTTCAGCAGCATTTCTTGTATATGCACGGGGAATGTTTATGCTGCTACAACAACAACAACAAAAATTGACTGATTATGGTTTATAGGGGCGAAAAAATTATTAGAAGTAAGCCTTCCATTTGCGGAACAACATTAAGGCGCACACCACAAATAGGAGAAGGAGCGCGGGCAAACAGCCAAAAAGGGTGTACGCGCCAAGTATATATATATATATATATATATATATATATATGTATAAGCCACATAATTATGTGCATGTAACAATCAATTTAAAAAAAATGCTTTATTAAGTCAATTAATTTTTTGCCACCTTGTACATACAGGTATAAAAATTTATATTGTATATGGATATAACTTTTCACAAGTGAGTAGCAAAAACAATTTAAAAACATGTTTATAGACCACAAAATGCGAAGAAAATAGTAAGTCTTTTATTGGGTCTTTGTTTAAGGGCTTGAAACTTAAAATGATAATACAAAACAGAAATTGTTGGAATCATTTTTTTTTCTATTATAATATGGTAGATAATTTCATGCCATTGTTTTTTTAATATGATATCCGCCCTATGTTCGCCGCAGGTGCATTCGATCAGTCCAATTTTTGAGTACTTCTTGTGATAATGAATATTGCCATAAATCGATTGCTAAGCGCGCTGTGTGGCAAGTGGCGCAGTCCTGTTCCGTCGTCCAAACATCTTCGATGTTTAGCTGATTAATTTTTAGAAACAAAAATTCAACTCTTTCCGCATTTCAAAAGAAATAAGGATCGATGATGCCGCCAGGGTGTTAACCGCACCAAACAGTTAACTTTAATTTATGTAATGTTGACTCGTTAACGGCTTAAGGCTTGTCTTCCCTCGATATAATACGGTAATTCTTCAAGTAGCCATTTAACCAGAAATGTGCTTGTTCACTAGACACAATTTTTGGACGAAGTGCTCTATGAACTTCGCGAACATAATTTTTTTTCAAGTAAATTTCCACAATTTAGAAGCGCCAGGTCTTACTGAACAGAAATGTCAACACAGTTTGACATTCTGAGCTGTCAAACCTTAGTTATCATTATCGATAGTTCCCATGCAGCAAAAAAAAAAAAACACCCCAAACAAGGTGGTGCAAAATTAATCATCAAATTTCGTTTTTGAATAACTGCTTTACAAAACAAAAATGGTTTTGAGTGATAGAAATCTATATTTTGTCCTTTACGCGCTCTTTTGCTTGTTTGTTTGTATATTGCAGCTGCTTAGTTCACGATCCCATTTGAAAAAATTATAAATCTCCCCATAGGGTGATTAATTTTGTGCCACCTTGCACAAAGTCTGACTCTTCTTTTTTGTTTTGATTTATAGACAAAAATGTGTTCATACTACAACAAAAGTCATGGAACACGAAGTTTCAAACATTTTGTAAAATGTATGAAAATTCGGAAAATTTTCATCAAAATTTCATACTTTTTCCTTAGAATTTTTGGAAACAAAAATATCGTGCATTCGTTATACACAGAAAATGCCCAAAACCTTTCCACAAAAAAAATCGAAAACTGTGAGCTTCCTTTTTTTCATATTAAAACTCGATGGGCCATAAAACTGCATACCCCGAATTGGCGCCTGCGTTTTTTGCTGAAATGCAACAAAGTAAACCCATTTTGGAAGAGGTTGATACAGTTCGAAAATTATACGCATTTAGCCAGTAAAATCAGGTTTCAAAAGCGACATTATTTAAAAAATCGCTCCCTTCTCTCAACAAAAGAAATTTTTTTCTGAACTTCGGAGTTATCTCCTGGTGTTACTTCAATTCAGAGAAAAAATAATAATTGGGTACTTTGTTAAGCGCATCAACACTTTTATTTTTTTTTTTTTTTGTTCACAAATGTAGACATATGTAGTTCTGCAAGTCAAATACCACTCCTCTGATAGATAACATGAAGGCATAAAAAACTGCTAATTTTTAAAAATACTTCAGTTGAGTACATTTTATAAGGTCTGATGAAGAATGGGTTTGCTTGTAAATTAACTTCAACTACGCAACTACTTCATATGTACCTAGTATACCACCAGCACTCTTCTAATAAACACTTACTATTAATGTGTCATTGCTGCACAGGTTGGTTGAAAAGTAAGAAAGCGAAAATAGTAGAATGTGCGATTTCATGGTTCAATTATTAAAGGTTTGCTCACTAGTGACATTCGATTTTTGACACTCCCTTACAAAAGGTTGTATTTAAGAAGGTGAATTAAGTGGAAAATAATAAATCCTTTTTGGTAAAAATGGTAGCAAAAAAGTATTTTCTTACTTCAATGGAAAGAAAAGGGCAAACGGTTTAAAAAATAAATTTTAATTAATATTTGAAAGTAAAGAATGGTGCAAATAGAAGTTATTAGCGTAAATTGCCAAATCTAATATTATAACAAGAAATTATTTCACTTAATCCAAGATTTTATTTTGTGAATTAATTTTTAAATCGCGATCGTTGCGAGGTTTCGCCAATATGAAACCTTTACGTTAAAAATAAATAAGTAATTGGCACATACAATTCTGTGAGGTGTTTGGCCGAGATCCTCCTCCCATTTTTTAGCGCGCGTCTTGATGTTATTACATAAATGGAAGGACCTACAGTTTTATGTGGAGCTTTTTCATGCTAGTACTGAGCTTTGTTAAGCCTCCTCTGGACATTTCATCTATCCATGGGAAGGTGGGCTCATTGGAAACAAGTTCCGTTAATCCCAACTTTTTTATAATGAGGTCTGAAATGTTATCGATCGCGTCGGGACTACCCAATTATTCTCCCTGCAACACTTTGGAAAATGCTAGCTGTTTACAAAACATGAATTCCGTCTAAATCACCACTTCATAAGAAAAAAAGCTTTGCAAATTCTCCACTCATCGATATCGGATTGGCTCAACTACTCTATCATGTCCTGACTTAAACGGTATGTATTTCATGTCATACTACCTTAGACTTGAACATACCGATGAAAACTCTCTAGCGAGTTATTGCTAGTCAGCAGACCATATTGAAAATTAATTTTTTTCCTACAAATTTTACTTTTCCTCCACTTTTACTCAAAATTTCTAGAGCTAGCAACCCAGTGACTTGCTAAGGGAGCCGATTTGTCAAGAGAGAACGAGTAAGCAGCTTTTACTGAGCAAACCATTTATCATGGGATCATGGTGCGTTTTGAAATAAAACTAGTTTTTTATCCAATTTAATCTCAAGTAACTGAGTATTCGAACTCAGGCATTTTACTTGCAAACGAACTGTCAGTTCTCGCTCAATTTTGAATGGCCTGTGCATTTTAAATACTAAGTTGTTCAATAAGTTTTCTGGGTCGATAAGAGAGGGCGTTGCTAATAGCCTAATTTTTTTTGTTTTTTTGTTGATACACATTTCATATGAGCGTTTGTGAAGTTACATTTCAATCTGCCAATTCATTATTAGTTTACAAACTATTTAGTATCGTCGTGTCACAGTATTTTCTACAATGGAAAAAATCAGGTATCGGCAGTGATTGAATTTTTATTATTGGAAGGTTTAAAAGAAGAGGAAATTTATGAATAAATGTTGAAAGTATATAAGGGCTTTTTGCTATCAATTAGTATAGTACAAAGATGGGTTGCTGAGTTTAAACGTGGTCGTACAAGCTTTGCAGACGATCGACGTATAAGACGTCCAAAAAAAGTAACAACACCAGAAATCGTAAAAAAAATACAGCATACCGTATTGAAAAATTGACGAGTGACTGAAAGAAATTTAGTCCTAGAAGTTCTAGGCATTCCATTGGGCAGTGTAACCAATATTTTAACCGAAGAATTGAGTTTAAGAATGCTGGGTGCCACATTCGCTAACAATGGAATAAAAACTCATTCGAATGCGACTTTCTCACCAACATTTAGAGCATTTTCGAAAAGATAAAATGGATTTTGTACATCGATTCATCATTATGGATGAGACTTGGATCTTAAACCAAAACCATGATCCTAAATCAAAACAAGAGGCTTAAGAGTGGTGTGAACCTTGTTCTTTGGCTCCGAACAAGTTCGTGTCTTGAAAATGGCCGAGAAGTTGTTGTCTTGTCTTACTTGCAAACTGGTAAAAAAATAAATTCTGAATATTATTGTAACCTTTTAGGCCAACTGCAGGAAAAAATTCGTGAAAAAAGGGAGAATGCACCGTGTCACAAGAGCATTTTGACATTGACTAAAATCCATGAACTAAAGTTCGAAGCGACTTCCATCTGTTTCTAATTCCAACTGTTTTCTGATCTAAAAAATGCATGCTTAGAAACGTTTATCATCAATTGATGAGGTCATACCAGCTGTGGAAGCGTATTTTGCAACCCAGTAGAAAAAATGTAGCTGGCGTGTTGCGCCACGTTTTCAGGACGTGAACCGAGTACTACATACTTTGTCGTGAAATACCTTGTATGTACGAAATTTCACGCATCCTTTCCGGCATTGCGATTTGTATGGATGTTGACAGCCATTTCACGTTAAACGCGAAGTTAGTACTATACTGTGCTTTAGTCAAACTTGGATTCTTATAAGCAATAATTACTAGTTTTGTCGCACGCCCACTACATTGTTCATCTTCAAAGCTTGTATGACCATATTTGACCTATAAAACCCAGTTGGAAATGAAGAATTAAATACCCTTGAAACGTTTGTAGTTTTTGTTTTTAATTTATTTCTGTTGGTGATAAACTTCCAAGACAAAAGATTTTGTTACTGCACTATATTCGGTTCCTCGCATTGTAAAACAATATACACTGACATTTTCAAAGTGAAGCGAAATAAATATGTTTGTGTGTTCAAATGAAAGATGGTAAATTAAAATGGCGTATAAATTTTGATTCCTCTGCTGATTAATAGGTGTCGCTTTTTATTTATTTAACCTGGATTTTGAGTATTTGATTTTTCCCACTTCCAAGTAGTCAGTCTTAGCAAAAAATTCCAACGTATTTTTGTTGTTGTAAGGGCACTATTGTGTGCTGATAGTAACGATATTTAGAGCTAACCTTTTTTTATTATTATTACGACAAAATTGAAGTCCAGTGCAAAAAAAGTATTAAAGTTCCTATATCAAAATTTATTAAGTTTTAGTTGTACAAAGCAAACAAAATGGTTAATAACACAACTGTAAATAGAAATTAGTACATGATATGGTATGTTGCTCAAACTTCTATCTAATCACTACCAGCTTTTTGCGCACACACATGTATGTATGCGTATGAATACATATAATAAAATTGAGTCTTATCGGGCGTTTTGTTACGGCATTCTGAACACCAAGGAGAACACTTTCGCTAGCGGAAGTATTTAAGAGGTAATTAGACCATCGCGCATATGTACAAACCTGCGCGCATTCATAGCAAGAATTGTATTAAAATTGTTTTGCTCATATAATATATGAAGAGCCCAAAGAAATTGATTACAATTTCTAACGTGATAATTTTTTTATGATAAGAAATTTTTCTTCCGCAGAAGAGTTGGAATAATTTTTGAAGGTGTCAGCACAGCAAGAAAATGCAAAAAAAGAAAAAAAGTTTTTTACTGTTTTACACCACTTTCGAGCAAATAATTTAAGAACTCATTTTCCAACATTCCACCACATCTTTGTTTTGAGCTTTACGCGCTCCAGCTGTCTAGGTCACGAGTGTCAAATATGATTGATGTACGAAGCCATTTGCAAAAATTATAAATCTTCCGATACGGTGATTAATTTTGCGCCACCTTGTATGCAAGTGGATGTATGTAGGCGAAATAGGCGTTCTTGATGTCTCTTATTAATGACATGATGCAGCAGCCAAAAAGGGCAATAACGAAGTGCAGCAATTTTGGAAGAGGAAGAGCTGTAGAATATTGACTCACCTGCCGTTTTGTCCCTTAACGTCACAATTTTTATTTTGAAGTGCACTAAAATTTTCCTAATTTGGTCGCAAGTTTACCTGAATTGTTAAAAAAAAAAAAATCGTATGTAACTAAATTCACCTTTAAAATTTTTTTTAAAAGTCTATATAAAAATTTAATGGTACCACAGGAACATTTGTGCCTTCTCATTTCATTAAGATTCTCTGGTTGCACTATTAAATCCCTTGGTACATAAGGACTAAGTACTTTTTCGTTGAATTGTTCTTCATGTGTTGTTGCAGCTTTCGTTTCTTATAGGATTCAGACATGAATCAATTGGATAAATAATTTGAGTTAAGCTGTCTTAGTGATGGGTTGGTTATGAATATTTCGGACAAGTGTCTTATTGCACTCGTGGTTGTCCTTGGCAAAGCAAAGAGGAGGAGAAAAATGACTGGACAAACAAAAAAATATGTTTACACATACAAATTTAATAAACAAGTTGAGTTTGTTTTAGTCAACGATTTCACATACTTAGCTCGCATACTTCTTTGTCTGCCAGTTCTTAATATCTAGTTTTTACATCATAAAACGAAGTTAAGGACCGAAAAACTCTGCGGCATTCAGGCAAAAACTCTCTCTTCGCTTTAATACTAATTTAATTCACGCTTATCTTTACTGCTTTATTAAATATAAATATAAAATTCAATGGCGCAATTCATTCACTAACCCACTCAAAGTGGCTCGCGAGTCACACGCACAGTGTAGGGCCTCTGTTATAAGTTCCAGGCGCATCTTTCCATGCTTTTCCTCGAACAACAGCTTATTAGAATGTATTGTTACTCTATTTGCGTGTTCGGATAGGCGTGTTAAGTTATATATACAAATACTATTTCTCCATATTAAAGATAAAAGCTGCAAAATTTGATTAAGTTTGAAATTATACCTTTAAGTAGAGAATTAAAAACCCGGTTCTACTTTCTTATACATTTATCTGGCGGCTTCGATATGCTTTTTTTTGCCCAATTATTGCTAAAGTTTGTATACGACTATAACTTTAAACGATTTGGGTTTAGTAAAAGTAGTTATTTTATGCTGGCGTCTACCGGTGATATTAACAACGACGGCTTTAACAACGACGATGTTAGTTCTGCCTTTTCTAAGCTGGGTAAAAAAGCAAAGCGAATGAATCTGGCGGTGCACGAGAACAAGACGAAATACCTCTGTCATCCAACAAACAGTCCGAGCACTTGCGTAATGGCACTCATGTCACTGTTGACACTTATGATTCTGAAGTTGTGAAAGACTTCGTTTATTTAGGAACCAGCATTAACACCGATAATAATTTCAGCCTTGAAATCTAACGGAGAAACTCTTCTGCCAACAACTATTTCTTTGGACTTAGTATGCAAATGAATAGAATAGTCCTCTCTCGTCGAACAAAACTAAACCTTATAAGCTTCTCATCATGCACACCCATGACGCAGAACTTTGGATCATCACAATATCCGATGAGGCGTCCCTTGAAGTGTTTGAAAAAAGATTTAGCGGATGAGTTTTGTAGATTTTACGTTGGCGACGACAAGTATCATGCGAATGGATAAAAACGGCCCGGCTATGAAAGTATTCAATGCGATGCCAGCTGGTGGTAGCAGAGGAAGAAGAATACCTCTTCTACGTGGGAAAGATAAGGTCGAGAAGGGCTTGGTATGTCCAACTGGCGCCGGTTAGCACAAGAAAGAACAACTGGCGCACTTTGTTAAACTCGGCTAAAATCGCTTAAGCGCTTATCGCGCCAATCACGTCTTTTTTTGTTTGATTATATTTTTTATTTTTTGCACTAGAACAAAGCAGCTGTTGCAAGAGAAACTTACTTCCTACAAATATGTCTGACCATAGAATTTTTCTACCTCATGGTACAAGCCCCGTTGTGAATAATAGCAAAGTTAGATTTCTGCTGGCATAAATAATTTAAGTAACCTAAGTATACCATCACAAAAGACCGACTGCTTTGGAGTTTTCTAAAACTATTAAAATACCACCAACACTTTTCTTAGTATAATTTTGTTTTTGTGTACATACCAGTATAGATATGTTTATATTTTCTATTAACTGTTTTTGAATGCCTTCTGTTTGCAATTATTTCAAACCCTCATGTTTATTTGCTGTAAAGTTATCATTCAGCCGTGCCCAATTCCACAATTCCTGAGGTGTTTTAATTTAGCTGACAAGTGAACGGAAAAAAGTCATATTGTCACGTATTGATAATTCATTTTCTTTGTTACGGGTGTTTTTTTAGAGTTAGCTGCAATTATATTGGTTTCTGTAATTTGGAAATTTCATGAACATTTATTGAGTTTGTTTAATTTAGCTCTGTAAAACACGTAACACCCATGGAAATTAACACCATCAGAAGACTTTTGGTTTTTGTGGAACTTATTCCGAAATTTTGAGTTCTTTAGAGAACCGCGGACTCCTAACGCTTTTAGAATTAAGCATTGAGACGCGACTCATGCAAACGTCCAATAGAAAAGACTTCAAAACACAGTTAAAACAAGTTACATTCAAATGTCCGAAAAGCTGCGACCTATGTATCCAAATCAAACAAATTATTCAATTCGGCAAAATAACAAAGCATAAAGCAGTAGCTAATAAAAACCAGCTCCAAGATGTCTATGAGTAGCTATAAGTACACTGTTTTCTTTATTAACACCAGTTTTAACAAAATTTCTATCTCTGAGGAAAATGTCTAAGAGAGCCGTATTAGAAAACTCTGCATCATCAAAGTTAACACTCAGCCAGGTTTCCGTTAGTGCAAAGCAGTCTTAATCCAATTGTGAGCTCAAAATTCGCACGAGAATTATTGCTGCTCTAAATGTCACCATTGTGTTTATGCGCGAAGGCACTAAACCAAAAGGGAGAACCATCATTAAACAAAATTTCTAGAGGATACTGATATTCATAAAAAAGCACCCGCTATTGTGTATTTTGCGCTATTTTAAAAGTGCAGACGATAACAAGATTGATAAAATTTAATTATGTGTACATACATATGCATGTATGTATGTATGTAGATATACTTATGTGGTTGAACAGACAGCTATCATAGCAAAATAATTGAAAATGTTACCTTTCGGATGTCTTTTGCTTAGCAATTGGCAGTGAGACATTTTATGCTGGTATTTAATATGTCAGTGTTGTTATCAGTTTTTTTTAGCTATTGTGTAGGAAAGTTTGCACTAGAATAGGGGTCGGCAACCTTTTGAGTCGGAAGAGTCAAAAATTACAATTTAAAAAAATTTCAAAGTTATTAAAGAACCACAAAATTTTTTCTTGCCAAATAAAAAAAATGTATGTATTCATAAGGAAAAAATATGTATTCATATACACGGCTACTTTTATCAGGGCAGTACATAAGTTCGTGCGTTTTTTAAAGGTGGTTTTAAAATTAATAAAAAAGATGTTTAAAGTATTTATTAATCAATAATATATTTTTCTTCATTATTTACAATGTCTTCCCAACGTTTAGGCAAATTTTTATTTCCTTGCTCAAAAAATTGTTTGTCCTTGGAGCGAAAATACGCTTCGATATCCCTTTTTCTAGCTTCTAGCTAGAGGAGTAGTTCTTGTTACTCATATGGGATTCAAGTCCACGGAAAAGGTGATAATCACAAGGTGCAATATCCGGAGAGTATGGTGGATGCGGCATTAGCTCCCATCCGAGCTCGTTCAGCTTGTTTGCCTTGCGGTATGAGGTCTTGCGCTGTCGTGGTGAAACAAAACTTTGCGTCTATTCACTAAAAACGGTCGATTTTTGTTAAGTACCTCATTCAGGTTTGATAGCTGATGGGAATAATAATCAGCAGTTATCGTCTGGGTTGGTTCCAAAAGTTCATAATAAACAAACAATACCGGCCATATCCACATTCACTCTCTGCTGAAGGTTGGCGACGTAAAGTCTGGGCGGAACCCATTTACCCAGCTTTGAAACCTTTCCGAACTGAACCAGGTGCCTGTGAACTGTTCCATGCGATGAATTTAACCTCTGAGCTATCATATAGACTGTCAAATTTGGCTCAGCTTCCACGAGTTCGAGCAGGGCGTCGGAGTTAAAGACTTCAGGACGCAGGGGCATCCTCCACGCCGCAGTTACCACTTCGGAATTTTGAAAACCACTTTTGCGCAGCCCATACACTCACGGTATCCTCTCCGTAAACCGTGTTTATTTCTGTAGCAGCAGTTGTTGCATTTTTACCACTTTTATAAAAAAATACAAAATATGCCTCTTATACGCGTTTGAAGATTCCATTTTATTTTTTAACAACACATGCTTCTATCCGCGATTGAAATCAGTTGTTGAATGCAGAATATATCAAAGAAAATATAAATAGTTATATTCCGCGAATAATTTTTTGTATGCAAAAATCGTACAAAAGTGAAATTATGGGTAAAATACGCACGAACTTATGGACTGACCTGATATTTGTGTTGAACACATTTACTATGAATGCTAGAATGGTTTTGTTGGTTTTCAATTCCTTAATTCTGTCAGCAAATTCATCTTTAATTTTTTTTATAACTCTGCTGATGTAGTTCGTGTCAACAGTTGCACCGGTTTTATCGCGATATAGCTTTAGAAATTGAAAATGAAGTAATTTAACGCTCCGAGTATCTTCTGCTAAACTATTTATTTTTTCTTCAAATAAATCAATTATCCTACCAAAATGTTAGGCTGGGTTTCCCTTTCTTGCCGTTTTAGATTCAGCTAATTTAATTTCGCTGTGATATCCACCATAAAGTAAATTGTTTGCAACCATTTGACGTTCTCTAAATGATGTTGATTATCTATCCCACTTTATTGTGAGGAAGGAGGTCAAAATACTGAATCCCCATTTTGTCCTTATTTCACTGACGAGGAAAGAGGGCTTTTGAGAAGATGCTGTTCTTGCAATTTTGATTATGATTGCGAGTACAAGTGGCTGGAAGAGAGAATTGGTGCCTAACCCTCGTTAATCGATTCAGAACCACTTTTAAATGTTTTTTTTTATAAAATAAAAAATGTTTGCGTATGGAACTAAAGAGCCGCCGTATAATATTCAAAGCTAAAATAATGGAAATAGCAACGGAACAAGCAAATTAAATATATACCTACTTATATACATACATGATGGCGCAGAATTAATCATCCAAGTCTGGGTTTGAATAACTATTTTAATCTATAAAAAAAAGATATCGAGTGTTTATTTTCTTTTATTTATTTTCACCTTTACTTACTCCATGGCTTATCTATGTGTATAACGCAGCTTTTTACGTTTACAAGTGTTAAAAATGATTGATTCCAATAGGGTAGTCAACCAATTTTGCGCCACCTTGTATGTAGGTGTATGTATGTATAAGAATTTGGCGTTCTTGATGGATCTCTTTATTGACCCTGTTCAGCAGCTAAAAAAACAATAACGCAGTACAACAATTATGAAATTGCTCCTCTAGGAGAAGAGCTACATAAGGCTGAGTCATATTAACGGGAAATTAAAAATAAATCTTGAAAATAGCAGATATGCAAACAATTAATTAATTTTTAAATAAATTTTATAGTTTCACGAGTTTACTTTTTGAATAAGATATCGAAAAGCGATTGCACTTAGTTATACTTTTTTTTATTTATTTTATTTAGTATTTTCTGTCACATTGACTTATTTTTCTATATTAAGTTCTTCTAAAGTTTTGGCCTTGCTGACATAAGCTTAAACAGTCTTAGAAGAAACCTTAAACAGCTAAACAGCCTTAGAAGAAAAAGTCCGGCGTCAGACCTATTGCTCATTTTACTCATCAAAATCACTCTTTTTTTTGTTTTTGAGAGAATAGGCGTAGATGAGTAGATTTAAGTGAGCATGTACGGAAGTGGTTAGAGTCATGCGGGGTAGCCTTGATATTGTTGGCCGCGCTTAGACTCGTTTCTAGCTTAGTTTGTTTTCATTCATCACAGGTTCGCCCTGATGGCCGCGGTGGTGAAATTAACGACATCAATCTTATCTACGTACGCGAGCAGTTTTTTTTTTAATTTTATAGCATATGGTGCAGCTCTGGTCTCAGAGGGGACATCGAACTCGAGTCGAACTGGTGGTAGCACAAAGCCGGAATCGGCTTCGGCGGCCGCTTAAAAACCTATTTTTATTATTATTGTACTTCCTACTCGTACAAGTACTCAGTGAATGGCTGTCGGCTTCATTCAGACGCCTTTGTTTCTTTTGTTACGGAATTAAGAATAAATAAGTTAAAAAAGTATTTCTGTTGCTTTGTTGATGGAATGGGATCACTGTAGCATGTTTCGAAAAACAGATTTAACGAGTAAGGAAGTGCTAAATTCGGTCCGAATTTTCATCGGGCACATTTTATTAAAATTTTGGAATCAATTAAACTCATAGACAATGAATTTGGCTTGTCATTCTCATAGAGAAGGAGGGTTAAAGCTTTTCAAATGAGAAGGACAGGCGGATGTCAGTTTTAACAAATGAAGAGTGTACGTAGTTTTTTGTCTGATTTAAATAATATTTATGTCGGATTGAATGAAGGAGGAGCAATATGTCTAATAAATTTGGGCGAGTTTAATTAAGCCATGATACAAGCATTACATGCAAATATGAGAGTGACACCACGCATTTTTTCAAATTTTACCTGCCCCTCATCACTTGTACCAAATTTGAGTAAATTCTTCTTATAAAGTGTGGTTAAGTTTCAAGGGCCGGTGTTGATTTTGAATAAAATACAAGTTTTTTAGGAAATTATTGTCATTTCTCTTTATTATGATAATATTGGTATGGCTCAATTACGTATGGAATAAAATATCGGCCACACACCTCCATCCGATGGTCGAAATTTTCTATGACGCTGAGGCATAATTGAGGTTCTATGCCGTTAATGTGCCGAATTATCTCATGCTTTAGCTCTTGAATTGTTGCTGGTTTATCGACGTACACCTTTTCTTTCAAATAACCCCAAAGAAAGAAGTCCAACGGTGTCAAATCACATGATCTTGGCGGCCAATTGACATCACCGCGACGTGAGATTATTGGGCCATCAAATTTTTCGCGTAAAAGAGCCGTTGTTAGCTGTGTGACAAGTGGCACCATCCTATTGAAACCACATATCGTCCACATCCATATCTTCCAATTCGGGCTATAAAAAGTTCGTTATCATCTCACGATAGCGAACACTATTCACAGTAACTGCTTGACCTGCCTCATTTTGGAAAAAATACGGTCCAATGATGCCACCGGCCCATAAAACGCACCAAACAGTCACTCTTTGTGGGTGCATTGGTTTTTCGGCAATCACTCTTGGATTATTGACGAATCCACTGAGGTGAAAATGTGCCTCATCACTGAAGATGATTTTCTTCGAAAATTGGTCATTCACTGTTGCCATTTGCTGCCACCATTCTGACCATTGACGACGCTTGAGTTAGTTAATTGAGTTAGTCTGAAATTGAAAAATGTCAAATGAAATGCAGAAAAAAACTTGACCTTTAGGTGTGGTTCACATTTAACATCGGCCCTTGAAATTTAATCAAGGTATTATAACTGAGACATCCCTTTCTCACTATCTTGACAAAGAGTAAGAGTAAGAGACAAAGCGGAATGTGAGTATAAAGTTTCGTCGAAATGTGCAAGATGGCGCAAAATTAACCATCCAATTTTGTTTTTGCATAACTTTTTTATTAAATAAAAAAATGATTTTGAGTGCTGGAAATCTTCATTTTTACCTTTATGCGCTCGTCTGCTTGTCTGTTTATATACTGCAGCTGTCTAGTTCACAAGTGTCAAATATGATTGACGTATGACGTTATTTGCAAAAATTATAAGTCTTCCAATAGCGTGATTAATTTTGTGCCACCTTGTATTATAATAATATTTGCTAAAGTTAAACGGATGGAAGCTCAGTCAAGGTTAAATCGACTCCTTTTCTCGTTCTGAACATTTTGGTGTACGAGTATGTATATATCTCTATATCTATCCCGATTCCTTGATGCTGTTGCATACAACCGCACAAAATTATAATACCCTGCACGATTGCGCGCGGGTATAAAAATGAATGACCTCTTAACAGATTTTAAAGCTTTTGTAAGTAGTTTTTTTTTTTTTTTTGCTTTCAATAGTAAAGATGTTTTTTATATTCTACTTTCTTGAAGCTCGCAAAAATATGCATCAATTGTTAACTTTTATAAGCAGCTATACATTTTGAAGAGGATGCACACTTAAAATTAAAATTACATTTCGCCACAAGTGTCAGAGTCAAAGAGTTTATAAATTTGTGTGCTATACTTTTACTATGAAGTTTTTAATATTCTCTCTAATTGTTTTGTCGTTGTCCTCAATCGGTCAAACTGCGCAGACTAAATGTTATGGCGCACCGCGTAAGTTTTCTTAAATATTCTTAAGGTATTATGAAAATCGATTGCCGTATAAATTTTAGGTAGCCCAACTTGTAGTCAACTACGCGATCAAGGCCGCACTGGTTGGGGTTGCAGAGGCGGAAATAGATGGTACTACAACACCAGCACTAGAAGCTGTGAAAGCTTTGACTATTTTGGTTGTGCCGGAAATTCAAATCGTTATTGTACTCAAGCTGATTGCCAGCGGCAATGCCGTGGTTGGCGCGACCTTTTGCTAAAGGTTGGCATAAAAGTTTAAAGAAGTGAAGTGTCTTTGCAAATTGTAATCAGGCGAGCAAACGTTTGCACATTTAGGGCCTCAAACTTTTTAATAACAAAAAATATTTTTTATTTTATAGCAAAATATTATATTTTTTTATTAAAAAATATTTTTAAACAATAAATGAGAAAAAATTGAAATTTTCGGCTTACTCTCTTTACTGATAAGCTTCTTTCTGTATATATAATATATCTATGTATGTGTGTTTAACATAAGGTTAAATTAAATTTCGATCTCTACTTTGATCACTCTTTCCAGCCCACCGCTCATAACTCGCTCACAGTTTGATAAGTTGGTGTTCTGAATAATAAGAAATATTTTCAACCGCACAATATTTTTATATCAAATATTGAGCAGAGGCAGCAAAGATCAATTCTTATTTTTGTGTAATTTTATTTAAAATATTCTTGGTATCGCCAAACCAGACTCCAAGTCACTCGTATATGGTATGAATGGGTCAGATGCTAACATAAACTTTGAGGCCAAGGAATTTCTTATAATGCCATTTTTGATCAGAGTTTACTCAAATTCTCTGAAAAAAAGGGATTGGAATGATGGTATCAAGAAAGCGAACTCATTAAGGAGATCGAAAAAATAGACGAACATAGAATCTTTAGCTCGAAGTTGAATGGGGAGTATTCTGCGAGCAGCTCACCATTATGCCCAAATTTAGACTACCAAGCGGAGGTAGCCGCAATTAAAGAAGAAGAGAATTGGTTGCTTTCCTCAGCAATTACTGTAAGGCGGCTATTAGCGTTTTGGGCTCGTTGTTTGTGCGTTCGAAATTTGTCTGACTTCTCTCTCTACTACACCCGAATACATCGATATTAGACTCATTTGGGTTCCCGGTCACAGTGGCATAGCGGAAAACTGTTGAGCTGATGAGCTGGCTATACAAGGGACTCTCGTTATGGTTTCATCGCAAAAAAAGAGTAAGGGGGTTCCCTTGAGAACCTGTAGTCTGCTTCTAGAAAGCATCGTGTCAACTTAGCGAGCGCTGAGTTAGTATGCAAACATGCAAAGTCGTGAGATCCTTTTGGCTACGGGTATATCGGAGGAGACTAACAAAGCCGTAGCTCTCAAATTTGGTGGCAAACAGGATTTGTCCGATAGGTGTCCCTGCGGTGAGACTTGGGATTGCCTTAACTCCTTTCTGCAGAAGCTGTTTGGAGGGCGAGTTTGAACCATCTCAGCACCTTCTCCTCAGCTGCCCTGCGCTCGTCGGGCTAAGATTCCGATATTTGAGGTCTTACGTGTTTGCTACACCTGTGGATATAGCAGTTTTAAACATTACGCACCTGGTGAATTTCAGCAGCAGATTGAAGTAATTAACGTAATAAGTCACCGTTTGGTTATCATCTCCCTTCTTCCCACCTTTTTAATTTTTGTTTTGTTTTTCTCCCCCTCTGTTTTTTCATCTGTAAGGCATCACATCGGATGAATTTGATTCTTTGTCCAAGTGGGCCCTAACTTAACTTAGAAGCTCAGCCCATAACTGATTTTATTTTAGTAATGATTCTAACTTTGCCACAAGCTATTGTACGAGCATTCGTTATTAATTTTTTGGTAATGTGTGAGTGGTGACCATCGTAGGCGATACGTGCCCCATTTTAGAGTGAAGGGCGTGCCAAATATAACTATTTTATCTCACAAATTGAGATATTCACAGCCATGTATTTGGAAAACATTGAGGTCACTCAACATTAAGGTGAGATAGATGCAGCGGAATTCAATGTCCACAGAGTATCAGATTCGAGCGGCAAAAACTAAGTGCCATTGGATAAGGAAAATTATTTAAATGAAGCGTTCCACTAAGGCTAGGAAACGATATATTTTACACTGACAACATATCTGCAATCTCTCCTAATGTCAGATAAAAATATTTATACATATGTATGTAAGTATGAGTAAATTTTGAGTAAAGATGTAATTTAACTAAAAATTATACAGTCAATAAATGTAAATGAATTGAAATCTTCAATTAGTGCAGATTTTTAGTTATAACCCGTTATAGCCACGAACTCGCGTTTTGGGAATTTGTCAGCCCTATTTATATTTTGGGTTAACACTCCTAGCAATATCGAGAACTTCATTATATTTCTGTTCATTTATTTCTAAATTTTATTATGAGTCAGTTTCTCAATGCAAGACAAGTCTGCTTGTAATTTAAACTAAGCGTTAACTCGTTATACAGTTCTTTGTTTGTACAGCCGTCAACAGTTTATTAAAGGCTAAGAAAAAATAAGTGAAGGCACAATTTTTAGTACTGTTTAACGGCGATTCCTATGACAATCTCGAATATAAAGAAGCTTTACTAATTAGTCAGTTATAAAGTGTGAATTGCAACAGTAGGCCCAGATGAGCTGACGATTACTATAATAAGACGTAAAAACAACAAAGTGGCGAAGGGTGGGTAAGCGTTGAATGGCGATTTGATTAGATTAATACTTACCTGGTGATTGGAACCAAGTGCACTTTATTTCCTTTGTGCCAGAGATCTTATAAGTGTGGCTTCAAACATGTCAAATCTGCTATAGATTTTCGCAATACCTCAAAACCTATTCCACGTCATACCTAAATTTATTATTCCTGTGAAACTTATACGGCTATGCAGAATTATGTTGAGTAAAAAGATCGTCTTCGAGTGATTCGAAACCATTTCGTGCAATCGCATCAATATCCGATGATAGGATGTGTCACGGACTTTTAGGACTGTTTCCCATTGATATTTATATTTCTTTCTTAATCCTAGAATGTTTTTTTTACGCACAAATGCTCATTTTTAGTGGATTCAACTAACATGAATTTAGCATTGATATTCTCTGTTCGTAGCCATCAATCTTCAACAAAAGTTTAATATAAATGGCCCGCCATATATCGTTACGGATTTGAACTAGGTATTATTTGAAGAATGGGAACACTTAGCTGTCATCTGATTTGACAGAAAATTAGTTTTATTCTTCCGCTGAACGAAAATGGTTGTGTATACGCTCAAAAAACGCTGGGAAATATTGCGACATTACTTTGAAAATCATGGTAATGTTTCAGAATGTGTACGAAAATTACGTACGACAATGGGAAGAAGAAAAGCACCGAATGAAGCGTATGTGTGTTACTTTGCGAAAAAAGTAAGAGAAACTGGGTTGCTTATTGCGATTTGACGCCGTTGGATTATTATCTTTGGGGTGCCGTCAAAGACCAGTGTTATGCCAACAAACCAGCAACAATTGATGCACTGAAGACCAACATACGCGATGTCATAGCTGAAATACAGCCGCATACAATCGAAAATGTGTTGAAAAATTGGACCGATCGTATGGGATGGTGCATGGCTAGCCGAGGCAGCCATATGAATGAAGTTGTGTTTCATCATTAACCGGAAGGATTGTACTTCAAAATAAAAAAAAACAGTTTCAAAAAATATTGAGTAGTTTCTTTTTTATAGCATTTTTAATTCCGTAAAGTTATATGGCGGACCCTGTACCTACTTTTAATTTTATTTATTTTAAGTATAATAAAATAAAAAATAACTAAACGCGTAAATAAAAAAATTTCGCAAATAAAAAATTCATTACAAATAAAATAAATTAAAAAATTATATTATAATTAAAACAAATTACGTTTCTTGTTTTAAGAGCAATTGTTGCAGACTTCACCTTTGTGCTCTCCATACAAGTGCAATAAAAGCAGCACTTTGCAAATGTAGACTTGGCCATTCCGTGTTTTGTTTTTATAAAATCGTCTGTTAAACTTTTTTGAGACTCATTTTTCCATCCTAAAATAGAAAAACCATAAAAACACAAACTCTTTATCTTTAACTCGAGAACAAAATGTTGTCAAAAATACGTAAATTGAAGTTATTGGTAAAATCGACTAACATTAGCTTCATAACTACAAAATAGCAACACTTTCTGCAATGATGTTGCACATACAGTCTGTTACATAAGAGCGTCGCCACTGTTAAATAATAACAACAATTGATTTTTCGAAAATTCGCAAATTTATTGAAAATTTGGTCGTCAATACTCAATGAAAATACATCTGTAGCAAGTCCAATCTTCTGCATTGTCAATTATGGCCTGGCACCTGGCCGGGGCATACTTTCCACTAGTTTTTCTGCATATTCTACCGGAAAAGACCTCCAAATTTTCCTAATTTGCCGAGAAAGTTGATCTAAATTACATGGTTTGCGTCTGCGAAGCTGCATATTCATCAGAGCCCACACATTTTCTATGGGGTTTGCATCCGGTGATCGAGATGGCCAATCTAAAGTGACAACTCCGTTTTGCGTCTTCCACTCGCTTGTCCTCTTGAAGGATCCAGCTTTCATTTTTCTTGATATACCATTGCTTAGCAGATGGTAACAAAGCTTTTTGATATATAATATTTTATTCATTTTTTCGGCATTTAAATTCTCTGTGAATAAGAAAAAGGGCCGAAACCTTTGTTTGAGAAGCTCCCCCAAACATGGACCTTGACGGGGTGCTTAAGAGTTCGGGAAGTCCTTGCCGAAGATTTGTGCTTGGACCACAGGTATATTGAGTTTCAGTTTGGCGGGGAGGCACAAATGCCATTGTCCTCCAGAAACCCCAGGAAAACAGATTGGCAGAAGTTTAGGGGCGCTTTGACGTGACGCCAGCAAGACTTCGGAAAGAACAGGGGATTGAAGTGGAAGTTGAGAAACTCAGCGCTGCCTTAGTTGAATGTTTTGAGTCAGCCTGTCCAATTCGACCTCTCCTTGATCGGACTCCCTTTCCGTGGTGGAACCGAGAGCTCCAAACATTGAGGCGTGAGTCGAGAAAACTTCTAAACCGGGCCCTCAAGACTAATCTTGCTGAGGACTGGGAGCGATACCGTCATATTCAGAGGAACCACAAGAAGCTAATTCGTGAGTCGAAAAGGGCTTCTTTTAGGTAATTCTGCGGCGGTATTGAGTCTCTGAGTGACACGGCAAAATTGGTAAGGATCCTGAAAAGGGATCCAATCGCAAAGCTGGGGTCCCTTTGGAAATGTTGGGTCTTACTCCTAGCCTGGTCCTATGGATCTACAGGGCTATGATAAGACCTATTATCACCTATGCATCAGTGGTCTAGATGAGTAGAAATGTTGGGTCTTTCTCCTAGTCAGGTTCTATGGATCTACAGGGCTATGATAAGACCTATTATCACCTATGCATCAGTGGTCTGGATGAGTAAACTCTCTCTCGTGGGTCACAGGAGGACCTTATTGAGACTACAACGCACAGTGGCCATCTGTTGCACCGGACCTTTTCCGACTACTTCAGGCCCGGCATTAGATGCTCTGATTGGTTTGTCACCACTTGATGCTTTCATCCAAGGAGAGGCCTTGGAGCCCATCTGCAGGCTGAAACACAATTCGGCATTGGAAAACAGAGAAGGCATGGACTTCGTTCCCACGATTCTCTCCATGACCCTTGACTCCATGCCATCAAGAGACGTACTTGAAAAGAGATACAGTGTAGTGCTGCCAGAGACTCAGTTGTGGTCAAACTCCGAAAATGAGCCCGGCAAACACTGTTTTCCCATTTTCACGGATGGCTCCAGGAACGAGCATGGCTCCGGCTCGGGGGTCTACGTGGAATCCAACAGGACAAAACTGCACTGTGGTCTGGGAATGCATGTATCTGTGTTTCAAGCCGAGGTGTATGCAGTTCAAGAAGCCATGAACTTTGTTGTGGAAAACCGATGAAGAGGCAAGCTGCGCTCATGACCTTAAACAGCCCCCCAACAACATCAGGGGTAGTCGAGTCCTGTAAATCTAGGCTGAACTATGTCCGTAGACATAATAGCCTGATGCTAACATGGGTCCCGGGACACGTGGGTATTGTGGGTAACGAGACCTCTGACTCCTTAGCTAAGATGGGCTCTGAGGCCAACTTCTTTGGTTTCAAGTCTTTGGCACTGATGTGTTAAGAAGCGACCACCTTGGCTCCTTGGCACCACAAGATCTACTCAGATTTCTTCGGAGATCGGGTAGATTTCACGAAAATTAAAAGGGAATCCAAGTATAATACAATGGACTTGGCTAATGTCTGCGAGCTGCATTTGCTAGTTGTCCCGACAAAAAAAAAAAAACAAGAGCTACTTGTATGATAATTTTAACATGAGGTTATCGGTTCCCATAATCAGATAATGTAATGCATGGCGATCTTAATTTAATAGGTTTTCTTGTCAATTTAATGTGAAACCTGTTGTTTTGATTATTGTCTATGTTGATATGATATTGTAAAACTGATAGGGCACAAATGTTAGTTTTACATGAGACTTTTCTTTCGGTCTCTTTACAGCTATGAAGTACTCGCGTTTTCATATTTCATGTTCTCTAAATGCCGGCTATTATTCATTTAACATTTGGTGCTGTCTCATGCAATCGTACATACATATGAGTACACATGAGTAAATATTGAACCGGAAAAATTCCAAAAAATCATTTTGGTAGAAATAAAGCATAACAACACGCGCAAAGTAGACACCCTCACAAAATAGTTCAGTTTATTTATCATAATATAATAAGAATTTGACGATTCACATGTGCATTTGTCGCTGCACATATTCAATGGCATTTGATGCAACGTACTTTGTGTATACATGTACGTCTACTTGTATATAAGTTATTGCATAAAAATATAAAAGTGTTTCAACCACAGTCCGAATTCATAGAGATTGTGCTGATCATGCCACACAACTAGTATTTATTTCGACAGCACAGCACAATACGACGTGTTAAAAGTTACAACTGCGGCACATGGGTATACCTACACAGTGGTTCAAACACTTACTCAAACACAAATAAAAACAGATTTTCGAACCGATAAATTAAATTTACTTCGAAAAAAGCACGTTTTTCATTTTTTTATAGTCTAATGAATTTAAGTACATATTAAAAATTATTTTATTTATTATTTATTTTTGCATTCAACATTTTTAAACTGTTAAATAAAAATAAAATCCGGAGAATTCAATTCGAATTATATTTCAAGTGGGCGATCAATATGCGCATCAAATTTCATAAAAAGTGCTATAAAAGTTTGCTACAAATTTTGCACGATGGCTCCGTCAAGAAAACAGACAACTGAAGAGGAACGCCGTCTGATTGCTAAATTGCATGAAGAGAGAACAATTTTTAGGGACATCGGCAATTTAATGAACAGCACTCATTCTAAAGTGCTATACTAAATTAGCAGATACAAAATTGACTCCCCGATTGCGAATAACAGCTGCCTGGACCAAGGAAAGAAGCTTAATGATTGCAAAGAAAGCATGATTTTCAACGAAGTTAAAAAAAAACCTTTGTATCAGCCATGAATTTAATGAAACGTAAAACAGAGTACTAATAAAGTGCTTTGTGATGGAAAAGTTCGAAATTTGTTGAAAAAACATAATTTCGATAAACGAATTGCGCGAAAGAATCTCTTTTTATTTTTTTTTTACTTATTAGTGCGAAAAACAAGAGCGCCCAGATGAAAATTGCCACTGAATATAACTAAGGATTTGGACTTCTGGAAAATGATAAATATTAACGACATGTCTATTTTCTCTACTTTTCATATTGCTTTAAGGTTTTTTACACTGATGAAATGATGATGTAATTTAAATCAGTGGCATGAAGTGTCCAGAACGGCATCCATAAAGGACCAATTCTATTCACCCACGTCTGGGTCCAAAATATTTCGTGCTATAGGCTCGTCTTCTTGTGTCTCTATCTGTGCGGCTTCACTTTGTTGCATTGTGTCGAGGTCAATCTTTTTTTTTCGTAGTACGTTCTCGATGTATTTCTTTCCCGGGTTCCAGCTGTCCCCACGTTCGAGCATTTTGCTGATTATGTTGCTCGGTGCGATGTCGCCAATCTGCTCCCTCAGAGCATTTCTTTCCGCGAGCCATCTGCCACAACTAAAAAACATGTGTTTAGCGTCATCGCTCGCAGTATATGCACTTGGAATCGGTCACCTTGCCCATACGGTATAGGTAACTCCGGAAGTATCCGTGGCCCGAGAGGAACTAAGTTAAGAAGTAATTCACTTCTCCGAAGTTCCTTTGGACCCATTTGTCAATTGATGGAATAAGTTTCGCCGTCCATCTGCCACTCGGTTCAGAGTCCCCTCGGCTTTGCCACCGCAGCATGGTTTGGCGTCTCAGTGCTGGGAAGCTAGTGATGACGTGTTTCTTCTTGGAGTCCCTCGCATCCATTCGTTCGCGGACCATGAGGTTGACGGGTATCCGCTGATCCCGAAAATTGCAGCGCCTGAGACAGTGCGGTAGGCTGAGGAAACTCTGAGTGCCGCTGTTCGTTGCACAGCCTCCAGTGCTTTGCGCTTGGCTTTGCAGTTTAGCACAATTTCCCATACTGGGATGAAGTGTTATGTGTGGAGAAAGCACAATACAGAATTTGAGACGAGTTTCTAGCTATTGTAAAGCATGGTGGCGGTTCTGTGATGGTGCGAAGGTGTGCTACAAGCGCGGGCGAAAATATTCATTTTGTAGAAGAAAATATGGACAAATTTCAACATGTGAACATCCTTAAAGCTAATGTTAGGCAAATTGCCGAACGGTTGCTTTTTGCAATTTTGCTTTCTATCAGGAGAATGACTCGAAGCACACCGCCATGGCTTCTCAAGAGGTGGGTCATACGCAACTGCGCTAAACTACTCTAAACCATCGCTCAATCGTCTGAACTCAATATAGTCGAACACGTTTTGGAAGAAGTATCCACAAAAAAAAAAATAGTTTGTCTACACACAACAAATTTGTACAATTATTCGTTTGGGCATGAATTCCATTGTTTTGTTTATTTTTATTTCCCAGCATTAAAATGTTGAATGTAAATGTTATTCATTTATAAGAATAAATGGAGTAGACTCTAGATACATGAGAAATATGTAATAATTAACTTGCAGTTCCGGAATACTGTTTTAAAGTTGGACAGTGAGTATGTACGATTATTCGTTTGAGTCACTGTATGATATATGCAGGTGCAATTGTCGTTGCAGTTTCGTGCTTAAAACCGAATGCACAAATAATTTAATTGAAAGCTAGCAAATCATACATACATTTACTGTATACCCGGTTCAAATGAGAATTATTTCAACATCTGTCAGCAAAACACAATATATACAAGTAATATTGTACATTGCATGAGTATACAGTACCTATGTATGTATATCTATAATTAAATATTTATTTTGTGTGAAACAAAAGTTGATTTGTGTTGAGTTTAATGAGTAAATTAATAAAATCTGCACAATTATTATGACCGGTGCCCATATAATCAGTTGCAACGCCAAAACGTGCTTATGGTTGGCGGAAGAAGATACTAGATAGTACGTGCGCAATCATGCTCGTACTATTATATTTATATTATATTGTATATGTATCCATAAGAATATTTACAAACATATGCAATAAAGAAAGGTGTACAAATAATTTTAGAGTAATCTAAAAATATAAAAATTTTTATTAAATCTACTTGGGTGCACGTATACTATATATGCATACTTACATATGATGTATAGACGTACACGTACAGCTTTGTGCATAACACAGTGAACTTCCTAATTTCCCAATAGCTTCCTAATTTTTTTTTATACATTACTAGCTGTACCCGGCGTGTGTTGCCACATTGTGTAAATTCATCAATTTCCATTCGCCCATTTCCAATATCCAATAAATGTTTTGCAAAATTTCCAGCCGATGCATCCCGTTCTAGTTGTACACGCTTGTTAGTTGTCCAAGTCAATTTCGGTAAATGACGCCATAGAACTGATGATTTAAGACATGCATTAAGTTCATCAGCGGGTGTTGAACGTGGTATAATGGACAGTGTCGAAAATCACCAGACAATAAAATGAGTGCGCCACCGAAGATCCATCTGTTTCCTCTCAAATCTCGCAGTGTACGGTCAAGCGCTTCCATTGCTTTCTTGTGAGACATTGTATATTCGTCCCATATGATAATTTGACACGTTTGGAGTATCCATTCCCATTCCAGGGTTTTCGCTGATGTTGCATGTTGGTGCCTCAGTGTTTTGCAAATTCAACGGCAGTTTCAGTGCTGAATGCGCTGTTCGACCACCATCCAAAAGAGTTGCCGCAATTCCAGATGCACCCAGTGCAATATTATTTTGGGATCGTATGGTTGCCAAAATTAGTGAAAGAAGAAAAGTCTTGCCTGCGCTACCGGGCGCATCTGTGAAAAGCAGTCCACTGCTTTGTTCTGTGATTGCACGCATAATTCTGTCAAACGCAATGCGTTGTTCTGAAATCAACTGCGGAAGATTTGTTCTAACGAATGTCCTGATTTGGTCAGAATCATAGTGTGTTTCTCGTGGCAAATCACGATCAAAAAGGTTGTTTGCAGGTCGGTTTGAAGCAGGCATTCCCAGTTGGGCCAGTGCCGTGTTAGCGATTGTCAACCAACCATATGTCTTCAATCAAAATCTATGTGACATCTATGAACATGTCATATTCGTTTCCTCCGCGTAAAAATACATAGTCATACTAATTTTTATGACAATCGGTTGAACGGGGCAGAAGTTGCTACTCTGCTACTTGGTGTCGAGTGGCATCAATGAGCATATTCTACATACAAACCTTCTCCGTAGAAAAATACATATATATACTAATTTTTATAATAATCGGCCTAGTAGTTTTTGAGTTCATCGATGACATACAGACAAAAATTCATTTTTATATATAAAGATTACATTTGATTTTCCATTGATTATTTTTTGCTGAAAATATTCGGATAGTATTGCAAAAATGATATGCGAAACCTAAGCATGTTTTACTAATTTCGATTGTTAACTTTCACCATAAATCTTACGTCACTTCTGCTGAATTACAATTATTTTTGGTGTCAAAAAACTTGCAGCGAAGGGGAAATTGAGAGAACAAAATGACATTTCTTATTGAAAAATTACAAATCGCAAATTGCAAACAAGAAAATCAGCGGTGTGGTATATGTTTGCACATTTGTCAAAAAAAGGGCTTGTACTACTTGCGTAGTACACAAAACAGAAGTGAAACTTTCAAGGCAGACAAATAAAGAGGGAGAGACCCGAGAAAAAATGAAAGAGAGAGAGAGAAAAGAATATATATCTAAAGAAATTCACAACATTTGTTATTCACTGCAAAATTTACAAAAAAATTAAGAGCAAATAGACAAACATATGCAAAACGTTGCATGGCCTTGAAAGTTTACTCTCCATTCTCGGTCGTCCATCGACGCCTTAGAAGTTTCACTTCAAAAAAACAAAACCACTGGGCGTGAACAAATTCTAAGTTTAATTTTATTAATAAACTTACTCAAATATTCGCAAGAAGAAAATAAAGTATCAATTTAGTGATAAAATTGCAGAGAAATTTTGACATGCAATCATGGAAAAATTAGACGCGTTCGATTCGCCACTTCTTCGCTCGCTATATTTGGGTTCTGCTTGCCTGACAAAAAATTTCCATGTGAAAGCAACGACAAAGTTATCGATTCGACATTAGCGAGTATGGTTATGCCTCATACAACTGGTATAACCACACAGAAGTGTCAGGTGGAGACTACGAATTTCATTGTTAAAATATATCTTGTTACCGAATCTCTTGCCATCACCTGCAATTTTCTCGTAGTTTGAAGCCATTTTCAAAATGATAGGACAGGATGGTGCCCTCATGAGAAGGGGGGACAAAGTAAAAACCGGCATTTGACATATGTTAAAACACATTTGGTGGAAGGTGTACATGAGGAGTACCTCACTGTTTTCAATTCTGTCAATTCTCTTTTCTGATTTTAGGCAAGTTTCATAAGAAGTTCTGTTCCTTGCAGTTGTTTAGTTTTTAGTCTACAGTCAACTGCAACATTGAGGAGAACGAGCACGTAACGGCTCTTGATAGAGTGAGCATCACGAGCATCGAGTTAAAGCAACAAATGTTGCCTTGTATGAAAGCGATCTTACTAATATTCGTTAAGTGATTCGAGCCGATTTACACACAGAGACATCTGGAAGGGAGACACCGGAAATTCTCTTTTGCTGTTTCATTCGCGGTCACACGGGCAAAATTGCTTTCGGAAACATTCGTTGATTTTGACGCTTACTTCTTCAGCATCTTCTGGTTCCAATATATACTACAATTCTTGAAAATGTAAAGTCTAGAACGTTCGTCACAAGTTTGTTCAAAATCTCAGTGAAGAAGGCAAATTGGATTGGTTAAATAATAACTATAAAATAATAAATTATTTATGTATTCATTAATATCTACTTTGTCCCCTTCAAAGTAATCTCCATGAGATATTACGCACTTGTGCCCACATTTTTTCCAATTTTCGAGCACTTCAAAAAATCATGTTTTTTATCTTGTTCAGCTCCTCCTTCGATGCCGTCTTTATCTCGTCAATCGTAGCGTAGCGGTGTCCTTTCATGGGCCTTTTCAATTTCGGGAACAAGAAAAAGTCACAGGGGGCCAGATCTGGGGAATACGGTGGCTGTGGCATCATTACTGCGTTGTGTTTGACCAAAAAGTCGCGCACAAGCAGCGATGTGTGAGCAGGGGCATTTTCGTGATGCAAGAGCCAATTTTTGTTCTTCCATTAATCCGGGCGTTTCTGGCGGATTGCTTTGCGCAAATTACGCATAACTTGCAGGTAATATTCCTTATAGACCGTTTTATCCTATGACAGGAACTCATGATGCACAACGCCGCTGCAATCGAAGAAATCGGTAAGCAAAACTTTTACATTCGACCGAAATTGGAGCGCTTTTTTCTGTCTTGGTTCGTGCAGCAGCTTCCATTGCGATGATTGAGCTTTGGTTTCCACGTCATAACCATAAACCCACGATTCGTCACCAGTTATGACCCTCTGGAGCAAATTTGGGTCGTCGCGGACAGAGCCCAACATCTCATTAGGAAGGTTCAAGCGATGTTGCTTTTGGTCGAAATTGAGCAGTTTTGGTACGAATTTTGCGGCGACCCGTTTCATGCCCAAATCATTGAAAAAAATCGAATGGCACGAGCCAACGGTGATTCGACGATTGGTCAATACCATTTTCTTCACTTCATCAATTTTTTCTGTTGTCTGTCTGTTGTTGAAGTGCTTGCTTTTCGTCGTTCACATCTTCTCGGCCTTCTGAGAACATTTTGTACCACCGATAAACGTTACTTTGGTCCAAAGTAGCTTCTCCGTATGGCACAGTCAACATTCGGAATGCATCCGTGCACTTAATTTCGTTTTACACACAAAATTTAATACAGGTTCATTGATCCATCTTTTCGAATAGGTAAAAATCGAAGACGAGCCGAGACACGTGCAAGCCAAGCAAAATGGCCGAACTCGTAGGCATGAATGAGAAATCAAAATTCGCGATACTTTTTGAACACACCACGTACTTCTCAATATCACTAAAAATTACACAAGGACAGGGTGGCTTATCATTCAAAAATCGTAGACCTTCCACTTCATATGACTACAGATAATGAAGAACCCACTCAAAATATTAAATTAATAATTAAATTCAAAAAAGAAATAATTGGAATTGCTATATTGCATTTAAATGGCCATATGCGGTGTGATTTATTCTATAGATAAAGTATCAATTTTATAAAAAAAAAAATAATGAAAGTGATATATGCACATGTCTATGTAATATTGCGTTATTTGTAAACAACAAACAAATATCTAAGTTGGAACTCGAAATTTGCTTTTATTGAAATGCGTGTTACAATTAGTGGTACCAGGAACATGTACGTAAGTATGAAAGTTGTGATAGGCTTGATTTGTATGAGAAAACCGAAAAGTGGAAGCTCGTGTTGGGAAAAATGACTAAACTTAGTGCACAGTTTTACTATTTCTAAGAATAAGAACTCAAACCTTGTAAATTTCTTTTTTCATACAAACTTTCAAAAAAGCCATGTTTTAAGTAATAAATATTTAATATAAATAAATAACGGGTGATCAATTTAGATATACCGGATTTTAAATTGAAATAAAACCACGAAAATTCAAATTGTTTGGTCAGTCTTAATGATAATGATATTTATTTTTTAAACATAGTCCCTTTCAAATGTAGGCCGCAACTGCGCCATGATTCGGCCATCCGTATACCCCAATTTTGAATGACTCGCTGAAGGACCTCGGTCGGTATCTCGTGAATAGCTTCAGTAATGGTCGCTTCCAATGCCTTTATCCACAAATTATTTAGACATACCCCCACAAATAAAAGTTCAAAGGTGTGATATCACACGATCTTGGTGATCAATCCACTGGACCGAGACGGGAGATAAATTGTTCACCGAAACTACGACGCTGTAAATCCATTGTTTCACGGGCTGGATGGCAAGAAGCGTCGTCTTATTGGAATCAAATCGCGGAGATCACGGTTTCAATTTCCGGCCACAGAAAGTCGTTTATCATGGCGCGATAGTGTTCGACATTCACTGTTGAATTGGCGCCAGTATCGTCATTCAATAAATATGGGCCGATGTTTCCTTCAGTCTATAGGACGCACCAAAGGGTTGTATTCAACGGATGCAATCGATGTTCTTAAATAGCTTCGGGTTGCTCTTCTGGCCAAATTTTGCTTATTGAAGTAGCCATTAAGCCAAAAATGGGCCTCATCGCTGTACATCATAAGTTGGCCTGAGCGCGTGATGAACACTTTTCACAGAGCGTCGAGTGTCGTAATATGTACATTGTAAGATTTGTAAATATTGTTGAGGCAAGATGATGAAATGTTAATGAATACTGAAAGAAAATATATGTATGTATTTAGTTTGACAGTAGTCACACATGATCTGTCAAAAAAAAACCTATTGAAAAAAGTGCCTCCAATCTGATCACCCTTTATTATATAACAAATATGTAAATATTTTCATTTAAAGATAAACAAATTGATTTTTGTTAATTTAAGCTTTGTTAAGAAATTTTGTTGTTACTCTTCATACGTAATTATCAATTTCTTCAGGATGTCTAGCTGCGGTAGATAACTTAACCGTGGTTAAATAAAATTACTTTAAATTTTTTTCAATATATTTATTTAATTTTGTTATTTTACTATTCTTTTGTTCTGTCATCGAAGCATGCAATTTTAAACTTTTTTTAAATGAAAGTGAGTGAACACATCCAAAATAAATAAACTTTATAACTCAGCAATCGGGAATTATTAGGGGATTTTCTACGTCTTGCAAAACCCTTGCAAGTTGCAGGATTGCACGAAAGTACAATGACACAACCACAAAATGCAAGCGAAGACATGTTGCAATATCTGCGAATTAAGCAACGGCGAAACCCATGCATACTTTCAGGCTGTGAATTGAGGCCATCTGCCATCTCACAGTTGTTTGTTGTTATTCTTTTATTGTCACTTCCGTGTGCAATGGGAGTATTCTCGCACTCTTGAATATTTTAGTATCGAATTTTCGCATTTCATGCCATTGTGCAATCGCCCTAAGCATAGAGAATCCGCTTGTTGATTGAACATTCAGTTGTTGTTTTGCAGCAGCCAACCGCGGCTATTATTCGCATTAGAGAGAAAGCTTTCGGTGTGAAGATATTAGAAAGCTTCGCTCGCATCATTGATCTAAATGCATGGTAGATGATAGTTCGCGAATGAAAAAAAAAACAACGAAGAACAGCTGAATTACTCTGACGAAATTCGTACTATAAATTTATGTTTGTTGATGGCGACGGAAACTTTGGCTAAACTTTCTATTGCTACCTCAATGAATTGATAGATGGATGATAGACGGAGGGGTTGTGGCAAAAATTTCGAATAAAAAATCGGGTAAATTACTATAACTGTTTATAAAAATATCATTTTATCGAAGGCCAAAGGTTAATTTCACTCATTTCAAAAGCCACCCTTTTATCGAACCTCTTTTTTTCTAGAAAGTATCTGCAAATATTAATTTAAAATTAAACATTAAACTGTTTATTATATCTTATAAACGTAGTTAATAGTTTTGATTAAGCTCATAAACGGATAATCTTTTTTGATCCTAATGTCGCGGCTACAAATGATCTCTACCGTGACTTTAATAAAGTTGCCAGTATTGTTGAAATTGTCTTTCTGAAAAAATCTTCTTGTAACCCTTTACTGTGTCTCAATTCATTGGGCGTGAGTTCCGTCTGCGGCTATTCACTCCGGCAAGGATACGTACGCTCGCCAACTATCTGCACGTGTGCTGGTGCCGTCGATTATGTGTTTTTCATTAGAGAGATCATAACATCGGTTGGCTGATCGCTGTTCGTACACGCCTTCGATCGTAGGTCTTCCTTTCCATCCTCTAATATATAAAATATTCCATTGACAATACTGCAACCAATTTTTTTCATTATTAAGCCAGACTACCTTTGTTGTAACTTCGTTTTTCAATTTGTGCTATTTTTCCAACTCCGCCAATTCTTCTATGAATCTTCTGATGATCCAACTGATATAGTACTACAGCCTGCTTGTAATAACTAAACCAGTCGGAAATCGTTCGGGAAGAAAGGACGGATCCATCCTTCATAATGTCCTTCCGCTGAATAATTTTATGGGGCGTGCGGTATGCATAGCAAAGCAGTAGATGAAATATTCGTGAAAGACATAACAGCGCGTTTTCAAACCAAGTTCCTGTCACACGGCAGATATTTGCCCTTGATCTGCACTGGCTGCAGGAGCACGGCTTGGCTCAAATGCCAACTTTTCCGCGACCTTATGCATTTGTTACACGTTCCTATGTATAACGTCTGACCCGCGCTTATATGTTGCCTCACACCAGCATTGGTGTTAGGTTCATCGGCAGCTATAAAATTATCAATGTCGTTAATCGTATCATATATCTATATATATAAAAAGAAGTTACATTTCCTTGGTAATCTTATAACTTAAGAACCGCCAAACCGATTGACACAAAAATTGTAGAGTTCTTATCTATCTTTGAGGAGGTGGTTTGTGTGAAGTTTCATTGAAATCGGTGCAGCCGTTCCTGAGTTATGACATTTTATGTGAGTAATGGTTTCCTTTCATACGAAATGCCTGTATGGGAAAAACAACAACAAATACACAGCCGCTTATGAGCGTTTCTGTTGTACTGTTGTACTGTTGTGGTTGTAAGTGTATTATGTTAATATTAATTTTGGACGAAAATATAATAAAAACTGGATCATTCAAGGAACTGGAAAAACATTTTTAAGTTTATTTATTTTAGCATAATTTATTTAGCGTAAAAAATTGAAATGGAAATTAAAGAACCAAAGTTTAATTACAAGTTTTTATCAGCTCTTTTACCTTACCTGTATATAGGTGACCACCACAATCAAATTTTAAAAAAGTACAGAAAAGGCTATTGTGACATCTTTAGAAAGTATGTTGAATGAAAAAAATCAACTAACTCAACTGTTTAAACATTTTACGAGTTCTATAAAGAAAACTTAATATGAAAAATTTCTTGCGATATAAAAAAAACATTTTATGTATGGTGGAGCGAAGCCCACTGGGAAATGCTAGTATATATACAATATATAATTGGCGCGTACACCCTTTTTGGGTGTTTGGCCGAGCTCCTCCTCCTATTTGTGGTGTGCGTCTTGATGTTGTTCCACAAATGGAGGGACCTACAGTTTCAAGCCTACTCCGAACGGCAGATATTTTTATGGTGAGCTTTTTCATGGCAGAATGCTAGTCACGCACCAACCCATTCGGCTACGGCGGCCGCCGTATTATACTTTATATACTCGTATATTTACCCGTATGATTAGCCATTTTACACAAAATTATTTTAAGAAAAATTACCAGTATTTTCACAGAAGAAATACATTAATTTTGTATACCTTCCGTAACAACAGTGCCGCTTTTGTTAGCCTAACCAACATTTAGGCAAGGTTTTACAGTTCTTAATAGGTAAAGAAATCATATTTTGAACGTTTTGAAAAAACTGTGACTCCTCATCTCCGAAAAAAATTTAAAAGTTAGCGCGGCTCGGCTGCGCGTGTCGTTCACTTCCGTCGGCCTTCGCCCACCAACATGCTCAGGATCATAACCTTCAATCAATGGAATTATCTTTGATTGAATTGATAATATTTCCGAATATTAGTTTCCGATTTAGCCACATATTCTTATTTTATTAACCCGGCGAGCGTAAGGTTAATATTTATTACATTGAGCGTAAGCTGGGTGTAACAAACCCATATATTGAGCTAGATATTTTAATGTGTTCATAATATTTTTATATGTTTTTATTTACTAGTACAATTATGTAATAACCCAAGAACTGATTGGGAAGGAAAAATAAAGCAAACAAATATTTTTAAATCTTTAGTTATGAAATTAACAAAAATATTTTCTTTCATTTAAACAAAGTGTAACACTTAGTATTATAATTTTATAAAAAAAAGAAACTAAAAAAAAACAAAACGAATAGCTTTTACTTCTAGCTTATAAAATTAGGAAACATATGAGATCAAAACTTTTACTATATAGTTATTCAGAGTTCTCGTAATCATCTTCAGTTTGAGCGCAATCTTGACACGTGAAAACAGCATGTTCCATACATAAATAGCGATTGCATTTATAACAAGTGTGTTTAGTCTTGCGATCTTTTTTAGTAGGGCATATTTGACATCTCCTGATAGGCTTAGGAACTTTATTTGGAGGTCGTTGTGAGTGTGAGGGTTCATCCACTTGGTCCAGAATTCGTTTGCGAAGCTCTCGGGGTAAATGCTGATTTTCCTTTCTGTTTTGTAAATGTTCTGAAACCAATCCAATACCCAGGTCTCTAAGAAAATTTCGGCGTGACAAATTGCTACTATTATTGGACTTGTAAACTATTATGCTATTTATACCAGCCATGTTCAAAACTGCATAGAAAATCACCATTGGCCAGCGCTTTGTATTTCGCGAAACATCGTAGTTGGTGCACAGCTCATCTACAACATCAACGCCTCCCTTGGTCTGATTATAAAAAATAATCATTTCTGGTTTTTGTGTGCCATTAGTATCAGCAACAACGCTATCATCGTGATGTAATGTTGACATCAACAAAACAACCTTGTTTTTTTTTGGCACATGGGACAATAAAGATATATCCTTTTGAAATCCAAACACTGTGCTGGGGATCTCTCGGTTACGCGTTTGGAGCATCTGACTTGGAATCTCGGGCTTATTTTTTCGAACAGTGCCTGAGCTTGTCAAACGATGTTCTTTCAATAAGTGTAACATCAACGGATAACTGGTATCAAAGGTGACATTGCGATTGGTTTTGGAAATTGGAGCCACAAGTCTGTCCACAACATCATAAGCTTTGTTACTGAGAGCGTAAGGGCCTGTTGGTTGTTTTCCTGGGTAAATTTCAAGATTGATGACGTAAAACGACTTTGCATCAACCAAGGCATATATTTTCAAGCCATATTTGTTTGGCTTATTGGGCATATACTGGCGAAAACTGCAACGGCCTCGAAACGATGGAAGTTGTTCATCTATAGTTGTATACTCAGATGGTGTATAAACAATTTGGCAATTTGCTACGAACTTCTCGAAAAAAGAACGAATGGCAGCCAAATTATCAGTAGCTTTTCTTTCGCTCCGAGTATTCTTATCATCAAACCGTAAACAGTTTTGAATAAATTGAAATCTCTTCAAAGTCATCGTTGTCCTAAAAATCTCAACCCCTGATCCATCACTTATCCACAGATCCTTCAAATTCAGCTTATTTGCTTTGAACTGTCCTGCAAGATACAAGAGACCGATAAAAGCCTTTAATTCTGACGATGACAAGTCTGCCATGATATATAGTATTTCTTTACGTGACTATTTTCACAAGCAGTTCTCTTCAGATTTATTTGACTATTTGTATGTAACAATATTTCTTGCAAAATCTCATCAGTAAGAAAGAGTTTCCAACATTCAACAGCTGTCTTTGCTTTTTTGCCAATATCTTTTACGCCCTGCCTTTCCCTTATAATGTTTTCTGATCTCGTACGCACGTTAGACCTTTCTGGTACACTAAACCACTTTGTACCATTCTTTCCAGTAAAATATGGTCTGTTATCATTGCTTTCACGTTCTTCAGATCCCTCAGCTTCGTTTTCTTCCTCATTCGGTAATCCTACCTCTTGTTCCGAATCACTTTCAGAGCTTCTTTGGCCAACATTATCAATTTCGAAGTCACTACCAGAATCATCACAAGAATCATCCTGATCAGCTGCTTCGAAAACCCTCAATAATCTTCTTTGGGTTTCTTCGTATGACATATTAATTATTTAGCTGAAAAAAAAAAAAATAAAAACTAAAATATAACGAATATAAAACAAAAAGTATTTACTCGAATTTGTAACACGAAGCGTAAGGTGGGTGAAACTTACCCGGCCGCAACTTTGACAACATCTAAACACCTCGCCAGTCGGCGGTCAACTGCGGCATGAAACACAACGAATGCCTACCTCCCCCCGCGCAGCTACTCAGACGCACAACTTATTTTGACGTACGGAATAGAAAATATCAAACGGTTTATTACAGGCTGGGTGAATTTCACCCAACCTTACGCTCGCCGGGTTAAAATCTGAATATTAAGCAGGTGTTTTGTGACCCCCCGGACGATTAGAAACCAACCATTATTTCGCGATTCGCTTCCTATTTTTCAAGAATAGCTTAGGAACAAATGTTTTCAAGTAATTAAGAGAATTATTATAATGTTTCCATCTGCGAGATGTGTTGTGAAGACATTGTAGATATTTCTAATTCTACTTCTTCTTTTAATTGGCGCGATAATCGCTTACGCGATTTTGACCGAGTTTAACAAAGCGCGCCAATCGTTTCTTTCTCGTGCTAACCGGCGCCAATTGGACACACCAAGTGAAGCTAAGTTCTTCTACACGTGATCTTTCCAACGCAGAGGAGGCCTTCCTTTCCCTGTACTACTACCAGCTGGTACCGTATCGAATACTTTCAGAGCCGGAGCGTTTGTATCCATTCGAACGACATGACCTAGCGAGCTTAGCCGCTGGATCATAATTCACTGCGCTATGTCTATGTCGTCGTAAAACTCATACAGCTCATCGTTCCATCGCCTGCGACATTCACCGTTGCTAACGTGCAAAGGTCCAAATATCTTGCGCAGAATCTTTCTCCCAAACACTTTAAGCGTCGCTTCATCAGATGTTGTCATCGTCCACGTCTGTGCCACACAGAAGCGTGTATTGTATTTCTAATTGCTTTGGAGAAAAACTTTTAGTAGCGTCCGATTTTAATTAATTTCGTTTACTTTTGATTACAATTTCCTTACGCTTTGATAATGATTTATTTAGCGTATATTTTGACACATAAAACACGAACTACAAACTGACGTAACAAAGGGTAAATTAGTTTTTGTTCGTGGTGTTGGTTCGTTGGGAGATTCCATCGATCCAGCTGGAATTAGCTTAATTTTCAAAGTTTTGATATCGATAATTTTTTTTTATCGAAGGGATATACTACACTTTTGTGATTCTGGGGCCAGTTTATCAATTATGATCCGGGTAGCTCAGTTCCGTGTCCGTGACGCATGCACTTTGTTATTTAAGGACAGACGTTGCTATTATATCGCTAAGAGCTTTTATTGCTGCCAGACTGTTCGAAAATATACCAACACTAGTCCACACTTTTTCTGAGTGTAGAACTATTTAAGGGGCTTTTCGGGTAGCAAAAAAACACGGTTTATTTGAAGTTAAAAAATGCGCTGGGCTCGTCTGAGCTTGTTTAAATATACAATGTGGCGCAAAATTAATCATCCAGTGCATTATTGAATAACTTTTTTACGAAATTAAAAAAAAAAAAATTTTGAAAGATGGAAATCTTTATTTTGAACTTTACGCGCTCCAGTGCTTGTGTCTTTTTAAACTGCAGCTTTTCACAAGTGTCAGAAATAATTGGCGTACGACGTCATTTGCAAAAATTATAAATCTTCCAATAGAGTGATTAATTTTGCGCCGTATGTAGGTGTGGTTTCTTTCGAATAACGTAAATTTAATGAAAAGTAAAATTTCATTTCCGCATTTTTTTACCCATTTGAAGGACTTACCATGCAGTCTACTATATATTCGTGGATAGTGCGATATCATTGATCGCTAGAGATAATTTCGAACAAATAAATATTTTCGTTTAAAAATAAAAAATCAATTACTTCACTTTATTTGCGATTAATCAAGTTGGTCAAATCTTTGTAGATATACTAAACTTAACGTATACACACGCAAGCCCATATGTATGTATGTATGTATTCCACTTATAGGAAAATTAGAAGGTAAGAAATTATCGTCTTTGATCAAAATAAGGCTCACTAGAGCTCAATACCGCATTATAGGACTTAATATAGGGTGGGCCATGTAAAATTTGCTTTTTGAATCGGCTATAAAAAAAAAAACGAATCAATATTTTTATCAAATTTTTTGTTTTATTTTGAAGATTGAACATTGTTATTTACGAATGAAAAATAATATCGTTCAAATGACTGCCAGGACTGGCTTTACAGTAGGCCATTCGACCCAAGTTTTAAGCATATTTTCGATTGTTTGGGCTCCAATTTCATGAATGGCAACTTCGATTTCGTGTTTTAAAGCATCAATCGTCTCTGGATGGTTCGCATAGCATTTGTCTTCACAAAAAATAGTCAAACGCGCTTAAATCACAGCTCCGAGGCGGCCAATTGATATCGGAATTCAAAAACGGTAGCCAAAAGTTCGAGTGTAACTTTGGCAGTGTGACAAGTTGCACCGTCCTGTTCAAACCAAATGTCGTCTATGTCATACTCTTCAATTTTTGGGAACAAAAACCCGTTGAGCATGTCACGGTAACGCTCGCTATTTACTGTAACCGCGAAAGAAGAAGAAGACTCACCACTTTGGAAATAGGTTTTCAATATTTCCCAATTTTGTTCAAGCATATAGCGTCCCATTTCGTAAATGTCAAACCTTTAAGTAAATTATGAACACATTTGATATGTCATTTGTGTTACATTTCTCACAAAAACAGGTGGTTCAAAAAGCAAACGCTATATGGCCCACCCTGTACATGATTTTAGATATGATGGGTGCAAATTAAAATTTATTTTTTAAAATATGTGCCATTTGAAGAGTAAAGAGAGAGGGTAGAGTTCTACGTTTGTTGGAATAATAAAAAATAATAATAATGTAGACTAATTCATTATGATATGAGGTCTATTGTATACTTTCTCTTGAGTCTGGTGAAGGTTATGCGATTTGCTATTATTTCTGTGACAAAGAGGCGATTGAAGTCGAGAGTTGTGTGATGTAGCATATTTTCATATTTCTTCAATTATTGTGGATATAATAAGGGGCGGTTGAGATCTTTTCGAGGGTTTTCAACTGGAATCTTTGAATTATTTCGATGCTTCAGTTAGCTGCAGTGCCCTAAAGTTGGATGTCATATGTCCATAGCGGTTTCAAGATAGCTGACTATGAGAATTTCGATGAAATAACCAATTTAGGCTTCTGAGTTTTATTCCTGGAGCCTTCCGTTTAGTAAAACTATGAGGTTTCCATGTAAGTTTGCTATCAAGATGCATACCGAGATATTTTCTGACGCTGGTTTGGAGTATGATGATATAATATTATTGAACTTAACTTGTGGGCAAATTTTTCGATTTAGTGTAAAAGTGTTCTGGGAAGAATTTGTCTCGTTTGGCTTAATGCGCCATTCTTTCAACCAATGAGTTATTTTATCAAGTCCTTTCTGTAGTTTTTGGGAGGCCACATGGGGGTGGGAGTCAATTGTGAGTATAGCAATGTCATTTGCGAACGTTCCCGACTTCAGAAGCTGGTAGATCGTATGTGTTGATGGGAATAGGGCACATAATACTGCCTTGGGGTACACCAGCTGGCATGGTTTAGACGGTTCTTCGCCTTGTTTGACAAAGAAATATCCATTTTCCAGGTAGGCCTTAATAAATGTGTAATAATTAATTGGAAGGGACCTTTCACATGGCTTCGACGGTTCTTCGCCTTATTTAAAAAAGAAATATCGATTTTCAAGGTAAGCCTTAATAAATGTGTAATAGTTAATTCGAAGGGTGTCTTTTATTTTATAGAGTAAGCCATAATCCAATCTTTTTTTCCAATCCCCTTACATCGCCTTCACGTGGTGACACTGTTAACCTAGTGCAGAGATCAAGTAGCTATCTTTTTACAAGAAAGAACAAACCTTGGTGGATGCTCTAGGAACGGAAGACGTAAGGTGAGCACCCCCGAAAGGGGACTGGCCTTTAGGCTGACAACCTAATGTCAGTATAAAAAGAAACTTGTCTCGACACATCAACAACAGCCTCGGATAAGAAATGGACATCAATACCGACCCCTGCAACGTTTAAAGGACTATGATTTGACACTTGGAACATGGAATGTATTGACTATGCTGCAACCTGGAAAAATGGCGGAAATTGCAGACGAACTAATGAAATATCGGACAAATATTTGTGCACTACAAGAAATAAGGTGGAAAGGTGATGGTGAAGTGAGAAAGAAAGCTTACTCGATTTTTTTTAGTGGTTCTGAAACTCAAGGCTTACGCGGAACAGGATTCTATGTAGACAGTAAAACCAGAAAAAGCATATTGAATTTTTCTCCCGTGAATGATCGTATATGTTATTTAAGACTGCAAGGTAAATTTCAAAATATAACTATTATAAGTATATATGCACCTACAAACGATAGCAATGATGCTATAAAAGATAAATTCTATGACGACCTTAGTGACGTAACTAACAATATTTGCAAACACGACATTTTATTGATTGTAGGCGATTATAATGCAAAAGTAGGAAAGGAAGAAGGCATCATCGATAAAGTTGCGGGAAAATTCTCTATACACAACCACACAAATGACAATGGTATGCGAATGTGTAGCTTTGCGAGTGCCCAAGGGTTAGTTGTCAGTAGAACAGCCTTCAAGCACAAACGAATTCATCTTCAAACTTGGAAAATGCCGGGCCGCAATATGGCTAATCAGATCGATCATATACTTGCTGACAAAAGACATGCTACATCAGTCATAGATGTGAGATCATATAGAGGCGCTTGCTGCGACACAGATCACTATCTCGTGGTAGCTAAGTTACGACAACGAATTTCAATAGTAAATGACAACAAAGGCTATAAAAAATTAAAGTGGAATACAGATGAACTTATAAATAATGAAGATATGAAAGCAAAGTACAAATATGCGATTGAAAACATTTTATTTAATGAAAATAGCACAAATAATGACTCAACTGAATTAGATATTGAAGATCAATGGAATAAACTGAAAGCTACAATCATAAAATCCGCAAAGAATACTATTGGAGAGAAGAGATCAGTAATGAACGAATGGTATGATGAGGAAAGCAGAGCAGTTAATTATGCGAAAAAGGAAGCTAGAATAAAATATATGGAAAGAAACACACGTACAAATAGATTATATTATGTAAACAAAAGAAAAGAAGCTAAGAAAATAATGCGAAAAAAGAAAAAAACCTACATGAAGCGGCAAATTGAACAAATTGAAAGCGATTTTAGAAACAAAAATGTCAGAGCTATGTATCAGAACATCAAAAAACAGACTAAAACATTTCAACCTCGAACAAATATATGCAAAGCAAAGGATGGTTCCATAATCAGCGAAAAACAACAAGTAATAGATAGATGGAAAGAATATTTCAACGAACTACTTAACAAAGAAAACTACGATAATACAAGTAAGGAGGAACAAGTAGTACATACGGCCGAAATCTATGTTGAAGAACCTAGCTTTGACGAAGTACTATTGGCTATAAGAAAACTTAAAAACCATAAAAGCTGTGGTGAAGATGGAATACCCGCAGAACTTCTGAAATATGGCGGACATGAACTACATAAACAAATATTTACCTTAGTAAGCCAAATATGGCATTCAAATGAAATACCCACTGGATGGGCATCAAGCATAATAGTACCTATGCACAAAAAAGGACATAAAACTGAATGCCAAAATTACAGAGGCATATCTTTACTTAATACAGGTTATAAAGTATTTACAAACATTCTATTTGAAAGGCTGAATATTTATGCTGAGAACATCCTAGACGATTACCAATGTGGTTTTAGAAACAACCGCTCAACGATTGATCAAGGTTTTACTGTCCATCAGATATTCGAAAAGTTTTACGAATATAAAATTGATATATTTTGCCTCTTTGTTGACTTCAAACAGGCATTTGACAGTATAAATAGAAAACGGATAAAATACTGCTTTCAGAAAATTGGAATACCTCTGAAGTTAATTAATTTGATTCTCTGTACATTGTCGAACACAACAAGTAAAGTACTGGTGCAAGGAAGCCTGTCAGACCCATTCGAAATCATATCCGGAGTAAAACAAGGAGACGCATTGTCATGTTTAGTATTCAATTTAATGCTACACACGACTGTTAAAGAAATAAACACGAATGGAACATTATTTAATAATGATTTTCAGATATGTGCCTACGCAGATGATATTCTTATTATGGCTAAAGATAGAAACACTCTTATACGCGTCTTTAAATGTATTGATAAAGATGCAAAAGCTCTGGGACTACACGTAAATACCGAGAAAACCAAATACATGATTCGGTCAGTCAACAACACGACACGCGATGACCTAAGTATTAACAACTTTGCTTTCGAAAATATCACTGAATTTAAATACTTGGGTTTTAAACTATCAGCAGATAAAGATTCGGCGATAGCTATTAACGACAGAATCCAAGCTGCAAATAACGCCTACTACGTTAACATAAAACTATTTAAATCAAAAGATTTGTCCAGAGCACAGAAAATAAGAATGTACAAAGTACTGATACGACCCGTCCTTACATATGGTGCAGAAATATGGACGCTGAAAACAAATGACATTCATCAGCTGATGTGCTTCGAAAGACGTATCATAAGGAAAATATATGGTCCGGTTGCAACAATAGATGGCAGCTACCGCATTCGCTACAATAATGAAATCGAAGAAATCGTTCAAGGACAAAATATAATACGTTTTATCAAAGCCCAACGAATTAGATGGATTGGGCACGTACTGCGCATGCCGAAAGAGCGAAATGCTAGGAAAGCTTTTATTTTAACACCAATTGGAGGAAGAAAAAGAGGACGCCCACGAAAGCGATGGTTAGATGACGTCGAATCAGATCTTAAGCAAATGAACGTACACAACTGGAGAGATGTAGCCATGGATAGAATAAAGTGGAGAAAAATTGTTGATGAAGCTATGGTCCACCACGGACTGTGAGGCTAAGAAGAAGCCATAATCCCAAACGCGGTGAAAGGTTGAGATACATACATATAGAAAAGCCACTGCGGAATATTTTTTTTGTTCAAATGCTTCGTGTATGCGGTTTATGAGTCTATGAACTTGTTCGATGGAACTGTGTTTTTTTCTGAAACCGATTTGGTGATTTGGGATTATATTTCGGTCTTGAATTATAGTCATCATTCTTTTGAGAAAAAGGGATTCCATTAATTCAGAGCCAATAGGCTATAGGCTGATATGCCGATATAATTCGACTTGTTCAGCACTTTTTCCTGGTTTGAGGATCATTTTTACTTGAGCTACTTTCCATTGAGGGAGGAACCAAACCAGATAATATAATAAAATTATATATGTACGCAAGGAAAGTGAGTACTTCTTCTGGGTGTTTTTTCAGCACTTCTTCAATTATGAGGTCATATCCAGAGGCCTTCTTCATTTAAATGTTTTTGTCACTTCTTTAACTTAATTTTTCGAGCATGTTTTTATGCGTGGGTCCATTGGTGTGCGTGTTCTAGGAATCTTTTACTTTTTGAGCAGTGCTTGGAGAGGGTTCGATTTCGAGGGGGCAGAACACTCGGGTTAAGTGACGAGAAAATGTGTTTGCCATTTGTTGATATCCATTTTAATGGATGATTGTGCTAGGGTTGGCCTTTGTTAATTTTTGTTTTTGCTTTCCATAGAAAGCAGTCAGTGGCAGATATGTTATATGTCCAACTACACAGGCGTCTCACGTGGCGTGCAAAAATGCATCCCAAATGAATTAATCCAAAGATTGAAAATGTAAAATGTAAAAACGTATAAAACTTCTAAGTCTCGTATTATTTAGTGTGCAGAATTATGTAATGAACTCCGCTGAGTGTTCTTACTCAAAGCTAAACTGCTTTAAATTGCAACTCTAAATAATGCTAAATGTTATTTTTTATGACAGATTGTACTTAATAAATGGAGTTACTAAAAAAAAAAAATATGTTATTGATTGTAATGCACCCTTAAGCTGCATGAAAGTTTACTAAAATCTAGTTCTTAATTTATCTTTTTTTGCAGAAAATGTAAAACCAGCAGAAAACAAGTAATCCACTGTAAATCAACCAAAGAATCTACAAGTCGGTATTTATTAAGGATCATCGTGATAAATCTAGGAGCTAAGGACGCTACATTAACAAACCACATCTACAAAATAATTAGTAACAACACAAATATTTACATAAATTACACAAATGACTGTCAACGGGTTGCTGGGACGATCAGTGTTGACTGAAGGTAAGGTTTTGTATAAATATTTAAGTATGTATCGACAAAAAAATGTCTTTAAAATACATACATACATACGAGTATGTACGAGTATATCGATTTTTTTGTACTTACTTGGAATTGCATCAGCAATCAGCTCCGCGGAAAATTTTTAATATCTTCTTTAAGATTTATAGAACCCTTATTAAAGGTTAAGAAGAAAGTGCATATCGTAGACAACTTCTTTGTATGCTTGCTAGTTGCAAATTCTAATTGTGACCTGAAAAAATATACACAGGTGTGAATGAGGAAATACCTGTACCCTTAAAAAATTATTCTGAAGTCATTTATTTTTTTTTTTCTAATAAATCATACAAAAGAAAATTTCGATACCAAATATCTGCGAAGAGTTAAGGGGTCTCAGATATGCAAAGTTTATTTGAATAAATTTGGCAACTACGTAAATAACGGTTTTTAATTGGCATTGTTATGCTTTAAGTGCAACATTGAAATAGCAGTGCCTTCAGTTTTTTAAGATACTACAAGAAATATTACTAAAATTTTGTACAGATTTAGTTAAAAGTACGTTCTTTATTCTCTTTTTAAGGTTAGCACTAACCGAAAAATAGATGAATGCAATAAAACAAGTGCCATTTGTGTGTTATAACGGGGACTTTTCAACCCATGTGTTGCATGTACGAGGTGTGTTCAAAAAGTATCGCGAATTTTGAATTTTCGTATGGTTTTTCGTAGGTTACGTATATTCGAATTTCGATTTTTTTGTGGCGATATGTTGGTACTTATGTTCTCATTCATGCCGACGAGTTGGGCCATTTTGAATGTTCAGTTAATTGTTGACAACTGCTTTGCTTGCACGTGTTTCGGCTCGTCTTCGATTTTTACCTATTCAAAAAGATGGATCAAAGAACCTGTATCAAATTTGGTGTGAAAAACGAAATTAGGTGCGCGGATGCATTCTGAACGTTGACTGTGGCATACGGAGAAGCTACTTTGGACCAAGGCAACGTTTATCGGTGGTACAAAATGTTCTCAGAAGGCCGAGAAGATGTGAATGACGAAAAACGTGCCGGACGCCCGAGCACTTCAACAACAGGCGAAAATATTGATGAGGTGAAGAAAATGGCAAATCGTCGAATCACCGTTAGAGAAGTTGCTGCGAATCTAGACATATCGATTGGCTCGTGCCGTTCGCTTTTTTCAATAATTTGGGCATGAGACGGGTCGCCGCAAAATTCATACCAAAACTGCTCAATTTCGACCAAAAGCAGCATCGCATGAACATTGTTAATGAGATGTCGGACTCTGTCCGCGACGACCCAAATTTGCTCCAGAGGGTCATAACTGGTGACTAATCGTCATAACCATATATGAAGTGGAAACCAAAGTTCAATCATCTCAATGGAAGCTGCCGCACGAACCAAGACTTTGACGTTTTCTTGTTCCCGAAACTGAATTGGAAAATGTCCTGTAACGCGTGGTGTAGAAATATTTATTTAGAAAAATTGGAATTAACAAAAAAAGAATTTATAAGTACATTAAAGGAGGAAACGTTGAAAATTGGAAGAAATTTTTAATTTTTTTGACTTACTGACTTAAATCGTGACCACAAGATTTCTTCGGTATCTGAAGTGGTGAAGCCGTATGCTGCAGCTCATATCTTGTTTTTTTTCCTTGTTCACTCCACTCGGGAGCATATGACCTCGACAACACTCAGTTTTGCATTGGTTTCGTTAATCTATTTGCTTTCTGACAGGGTAGGTGATTAGCCTGCCACTACAAATATCCAAAGGTTCGAAAAACATATCAACCCTGAGGCTCGGTGACTTGCCAGAACAATGCCAGAGACTTGAAAGGGAATAATCTCATGATCATGTTCCAGAAATTTTAACGGGGGGCTAACAGATGTGCATTTCTGTCAGCTGTCTTCGTGGGTGACAAATTTTGCCCCACCTTGTATATTAAATAGAATGACGACTCGCAAAGTTGAAAGTTTGATTTATATTTAAAAAGGTGATTTTTAAGCTGTTTAAATTTCAATCCGGGAGATTTATGTATATATATAAGTCTAAAGTTTCTAAAATAATAAGGGTCTTAATTGTTTCCCATGTATTTGGTTTGTGTAAAATTATTTTATTTTCGGTTTATCGATTACCGAACCATCTTGTCATTTGTTCCTCCTGCAGACGTCTTACTTTATTACAAAAAATTAATTGCCTGCACTGAAGACAAAGTTTTTTAAAAAGATAAGGGTTTATTTTAAAGGAAACTATTTAACTGGAAAAAACCAGATTGAATAATCCTAAACATGGTTCTAATTTTAGAGTGTAGCAGCTTCCTTTAGACATTACTTTCAGCTCACTCAAAATACCATCTAGGCCTGCATCGAAGAGTTGAAGTTATTGTTGAAAGAAAAACTGTAAGCTTTATAACCTATAGAATGAGCACAAAACTTGTAATGGAAATGATTTTAGTAAAACTAAACTTGCAAAAATTATGGGCGAGAATCATACCCATACCCAGGAAGAAAGTAAATTTGAAGCGTCGACCAAATGTAAGAAAAATCATAGTAAACTAAATGAGCTTGATTAGTTACGATCCATTTGCCGAAATATTTCTTTCGCTAGTTAAATTTGTCAGTTATTTTTTTCTTTTATAAAATGATGTATGTAGTGAAATCTCTTATTTGAGTTTTTGTTCTTTGTATAAGTGCATGTGCACTTACCTGTGTATCTGATAGTCTTGGGTGTGTTACTGTAGTCTCTTAAAACAAAAACAATTGTTGAACACTAAAATAACTTTGAAAGTCAACATGGCCCAATTGCAGCTTTTTAGACCTCATCTAAACGCATTTCACACAAACCATGAGAATTTCATATTTGGGGATTTTTATTTTGCGGGTTCTGTGTTTGGGTATTTCAAGCCCAATCGGTCATTATGAGAAAAATGTGTTTCATGTCTCAATTCACTTGTATGTAAGAATATTTGAATTTAGAACGAACTTTTGCATCAGAGTATTTACACTTGTCTCAGTAAACAACAAAAACATGAAAAAATAAGTCGTATGAACTTAATTTGCATCTTAACAACGTAAACGAATTGATCTAAAATAACAGTCAGACATGTTTTTTTTTGTTTTTAGCCCTACTTTCAATGCATGCCCCTACTTTGCATATGTGCAAAAATGTGTCGCAAAAAAAATGAAATAAAAAATACAAACAATTGTTTAAATATATGATTATACTTCTTAGCTCGTGTCCGTTGTATTATTGGAGACAAAACACATGCTGCCGCTTATTTTATAATAGATATTTATTTAGCCATTAATCACCAGGTACACAAAGTAGAACAAGCGTTTTACAATCGGCTTTTTAGACTTGTTGACTTTAATAAGCCAGAATATTTAATTGAACTGCAAAAGCTTTGACGAATCCATGGAGTTCCGCAACATAATGTTTGCTCTATTTTTACAGTTAGTGTGTACTTGATCTAGTTTCTAAATTTATATTTATTGGTGTAATCACACCAATTTCCTTACTTTGGCGGTTTGTTAGTTGGCAATTCGGCAAGTGTTTTTTACTGTCAACAAATTTTTGGGCTTCGTATATTTCTGTTAGTTTGGTAATGTTCTTTCGCAACAGCTGAGTCATTTGCGTTTAAGTTACGTTTCATTCATTTCATTTATACTTGAAACATACAATCTTTGGCTGTAAAAATAATTTGCCTACTTTTTTCCTTCCCTTTTTGATATTTTAAACTTAAAATTCGCCTCTGAACATCAAATGCCCATAACAGCTGATTGCTATTTTGCCAACTACAGTTCAAATTGCTAAGCTTAGCACCGTGGCGCTTCGGTACTTGGCGCTTAGGATCTTTTGTTGGATTTACAAAAAGAAAAGCCAAGCAACGTAAAACCAGAGAATGCTAATGGAATGAGAAGGAGCAAATGTTACTGTTAACTATTTTTAGTACAATTGGGATTTGACATTAACATTCTCTGGTAAAACTGTCAAGTAACGAAGCAGCGAGCTCGAGGGGAAGACCTTTGTTATTACAAACAACACGCGAGATCTTATTACGTCCTCCATGCCTGAGAATTACGATAACAGAGAATGTTAATGAAATTTAATATAACATTAACGGATTAACAGAGAATGTTAATGAAGTTTAATATAACAATAACGGATTAACAGAGAATGTTAATGAAATTTAATATAACATTAACATGTATTAATATTAACATTTCATTAACATTCTCTGGTGATAAGCCCAAAAATATCAATTTGTAGGAGAGTATTTTCACGTTTGAAAATGTTGTGCTGAAAAGAAAATAAATCAAACTTTGACACATTATTTTTAAGGCACTGCTGTGCTGAGAGAACTTTCGATTTTAGATCAAATGAATATTTTTAAAATAATAATTTATCATACATTAGTCAGTGAAGCACAAACTTGCTAAGGAAGTACTTATCATTTCACACCTGACACCAGATATATTATATTTATTTATATGTACATATTGAGGATTCCGGCAGCTTACAGATTACCAAATTTTATTACAATAAAAAGTGTTCAATGTTCAAGAAACTTGATTTAAGGGGTTAGGCCACTCTAGGATTTTCAAAATATCGAAATTTTTTTTTTTGCTTAAAAGATGCTTTAAACTCTTTAGAATATAAAACAAAAAGTCCTATGCGTGAAAAAAATGTTTATCTCTAATATTTCGCACTTTTGCGCGAGCGCCTCTGACGTCTCTGAACCGACTATTCAAATTTAAAGCGTGTTTATCTCAAAACGTGATTTTTCAAAACGGCAAGCAGCATAACACAAACAATTTTTAATATTTTCACTTGTAATTGTACAAGGATCTTTAGAACATTATTCCGCACTGAAATACGTACGGATTTTTTTATTAATTAATTAGAAAAATTTTTATAAACAATTAACGGTTCCATTTTAGACGAAAAATTCTACTTTTGACTTCAAACATCTGCAAAATACACAAATTTCAATATTTCTAAAATCCCGTACGTATTTCTACAGCTATACTCACGTCGATTGAGAAGAATGTTTTTAATTTGGTTTAGGTGGACATTTACGTCAGTTGTACTGCTTGCCGTGAAGTGCCTTTTTCGCAGGGCGCGTTCAGAGATTCACTCCAAAGGCGCCATTTTGTAATATTTTTCAATAAAAATATTTGTAATTACACTTAAATACATGCTTAATAATATACTTAAAAAGTTTTTTCCTGGCACCTTTCTTTCAATGTAAAAAAAATCCTTAAAAAACTGCTTTTTTACAGTAGCTAGAGTGGCGTAACCCCTTAATTTACTTATTGTAGCATTATGATCTAAATAGGTGCATTTACATGAATACGTTGTAGCGTTCCACTTAATGCTCGAAGAAATAAAACATAAAAAAAAATCCTTTATGTAAGATTTTAGTTTTGGAAACTATTGAAAGAATTTAACAACGTTGAGCGATCATCCTAGACGAATTCTTTTTCCGAATGAATCCTAAAAGTATCTGTATACAAGCTGAAGTATGATTTTTGTAGCAATTAAGGGAGGGGTCTAGGGTTTGACTTTCAAAAAATCGATTTTTGGAAATAGCTTTTTCTTATAGTAAATCGTCTCAAAAATATTGTCCCAAAATTTCAGCTCAATCGGAGCAAAACTTTTGGAGTTATAGACGTTTTTGTCCCCACTCCTCTGCGACAGCTGCGAGCGTTTGGAGCGGAGCGTTACGTTTTTCTCGAAACCACTTTTTCAAAGTCCGTGACTATTAGAACTTCAACAATATTTAACCGATCCTTTTCAAATTTGGTATACAACTTCTATATATAAAATACCTCCCCCGCACTGAGAGATTTTTCACTTTTTTGTTTTACATTAAGGGCGGTTTCCACTTATACAGCGAAAAAATCAGTGAAAATCGCACTTTTTGCTTCAAAAACGCGCTGGCAACGTAAAAATGAAAAAAAAAAAAATTGGAGCCAGTGGGGGGGAGGTTTTGGTGATAATTTAACCAAATAATTCTGTTTTTTTTATTTCAGGTGATTCTACAACTAGATACGATAGTCACCGCAAATCACCTTTTGGAAAAGGCGTTTTCGGAAAAGTTACCTCACCGGCTTATTTCCCGATATTTTCTTACAAAAATTTAGTACAATATTGTTGAAATGATGCTTTATAATGTACAAAAAGTTTAAATACATTTTCACTATTCATATCTCTAAAGCAAAGTCTCAAAAATTCATTAAAAAAATGCTCAAACCCTAGACCCCTCCCTTAAAGGCTAGTCCTAACCTCACAGTCGCGAAATTTCGCCAGCAATATACATTTTGCTTGTCGTGAAATGTAAAATGAGAACGTTGCGCGTTGTTTTTACGGCGTGAACTGAGTACTTTTCTGCCACAAGATACATACGAAATTTCACGGCAATGCAATTTTTATGGATTTTGAAAGCCATTTCACGTGAAACGCGAACATAGTACTATGCTTTAGAAAGAGCTCCACTAAGATTGGAATCAACGTTCTCCAAATGGTAGTCACGCACCAATCCATTCGGCTCGGGTGGCCGCCTAACTAGTATCGCCTGTGATTAATAACAATTCTCACTGTAAGTTGTAGGTTTTTTTCCTATTTCAATTAAATTATATGTACAATCTAACTACAAATATCAAGAAACTGCGTATTGCAGAGAGTTTGTTGGAGATTCCAGAGCGCAAAACGCCTATTTCAACTTATTCCTATGATACAAATTGTCAATTTGTTAATGCCACGATATGAAATTTAAGTTTGTATGGGAAGTGTCACGCTTCCTTTTCCAATACCTAATGATTTTCGGCTTAAGCACGGCATTTATAATTTATTCTCCCTCTCTCTCTTTCCTTATAGCTCCTGGTGACGCTCAAGCATGCATGTCCTGCAGCTTATATGTGTGCGTGTCGGGTGCATGACGCTAATATCTAAACATTTTTATTTTCATCATGCAAAGCCGACAACAAATATGTATGACACGAAGCAAGTTCGTGTGTCACTCGATACGCACACATATAAGTTGCAGGACATGCATGCTTGAGCGTCACCAGGAGCTATTAGCTTCACAATCTGCGGTGGACCATAGCTTCATCAACAATCCTCCTCCAATTCAGTCTCGCTCTTGCCTTATTTCTCCAATTATGAACGTTCATCGCGTTTAAGTCTGCTTTGACGTCATCAAACCATCTCTTTCTTGGCCGGCCTCTATTTCTTCCTCCTATTGGATGTAAAGTAAACACCCTTTTTTGATTTCTTTCGTTGAACATTCTTATGATGTGACCAAACCATCAAATCCGCTGCGCTTGAATAAAAAGTATTACATTTTCACCACCGATAAGGTTTTCAATTTCGTTGTTGTAACAGATGCGATACGTGCCGTTTTCAAGCCGCATAGAACCGTAGATTTTTCTCATTATGGTTCTTTCAAAACGGTTTGGTTAATATCATAAACTTTCAGCGTCTAGATTTCAGCACTATAAGTTAGAACCGGACGTATTAAAGTTTTATACATCTTGATTTTTTGCATTCGTGATAAAACCTTTGATCTGAACAGTTTTATATTTTTTATACTTGCATAATACATCTTAAGAAATCTGCTAGTTTCTTTCATTTCTTGCATTTGATGTGTATTTACTCGCTGATAGAACGAATCCTAAGTATTTGATTTGATTTAGACTTTCAAAAACAAAATCATCTATAGCTAGATTGTTGGCATCCATCTTACGTGCTGAGCGAAGCATAAACTTAGTTTTTTCGGCGTTGAATTCAGTCCTATAATTTTTGCAAAAAATTAAAATTAAAATTCAAGCATAAGCTTGAATATGCGAATTGGTTTGTTTTTTTTTTTGCCACAATTTAGAGGTTTTGTTTTTATATAAATATTTTTGTTGCGTGTGTACCGCAATTAAAAAGACTAATATACGCCCTGACAGCGTGGGCGCCTGATACCAAAATTGGCGAAACTACAAACAGTACAAGTTTTATAACGATATATATGAATATGCATCAAAATAAAAATAATGAGGAATGATGCAGGGCCAAAAGATGCTTTGATTCAGCACGACAAAAAGCAAAGAAGCCGTCTGAACTTCATAATAACCTGTCTGCATTTGGCAGCAAACCAGATCGAAATATATTAAAACGAAATTGATTCAGAAGCGACTAAAAAATCATGTCAACGATGCAGCGACTGAATCCTTCTCAAAGACGCAGACCTTATCTCTTTATTATGATAATATTGGTATGGCTTAATTACGTATGGAACAGAAAAAGAAGTGGTCGTCCTCGCGTAGTTCGAACCAGTGAAACCATAAAAGCCATGCGAAAAGAATTCGCAGAAATCCCCTTACAAAGCAGCAAATCATGTCCAGGGAAATGAATGTATCGACCAGATCCATGACAATTAGAGCTGATCTCCACAGGAAAGCCTTACTTCGCTCAACTGGTCATCTCTTGACAACGCGCTTGAAGAAAATTAGGATCGACAGATGCAAGCAGCTTCTTCGGTGGCACGCGGCCAACGGCCATGAAAATATTCTTTTCACAGATGAGAAAATTTTCCTTGTTAAAGAAGTTTTTAATAAGCAAAATGACAAAATCGATGCTACAGCTTCTAAGACGCAAAAACTGTTGTTCCAAGGGTTCAGCGTGGCCACCGTCCAGCCTCCGTAATGGTTTGGTGAGGAGTGTCTTGTAAAGGCGTTACATCTCTTCATTTCTGCGAAAGAGGGGTTAAGACTGGGGCAAAAGTGTACCAAGAGGATGTCTTAGAAGGCGTGGTGAAGCAGTTGAGGAATACTCTTCTCAATGGAGAGCGTTGAATCTTCCAGCAAGATTGCGCTCCAGCCCATAAGGTAAAAACCACCCAGCAGTGGCTAAAAAACAATTTTCCATATCTGAATCCATTGTACTACAGTTTGTGGTCGGAATTGGAGACCATGGCCTGTTGAAGATCTCACAAAAATTCGGTGAGTCTCAAAAAATCTTTGGTTCGAACAGCGGCGTCCATATCTATTGAAACCGTGCCTACTGCAATAGTTAAATGACCTAATCGTTTGAAGACTTTTGTAAAAGTCTGACCATTTTGAATGAAAATGAAATTTTTTTTAATATTTGTTCATCTAATCTTGTAACTTCATTAAAAAAAGTATTATAATTTCATATCTAGTACGGACTTAACTTGTAACAGAACTTATGGCAGGACAAGTATACTAGGTGTAATTGTACTATGCTTCTAAAAAATGAATAAGAATTGTTCATAAAAATAAAAAAAAATTGTATTATTTATTAAGGGGTTACGCCACTCTAGCTACTGTAAAAAAAGCAGTTTTTTAAGGATTTTTTTTACATTGAAAGAAAGGTGCTAGGGAAAAACTTTTTAAGTATATTATTAAGCATGTATTTAAGTGTAATTACAAATATTTTTATTGAAAAATATTACAAAATGGCGCCTTTGGAGTGAATCTCTGAACGCGCCCTGCGAAAAAGGCACTTCACGGCACGCAGTACAACTGACGTAAATGTCCACCTAAACCAAATTAAAAAAATTCTTCTCAATCGACGTGAGTATAGCTGTAGAAATACGTACGGGATTTTAGAAATATTGAAATTTGTGTATTTTGCAAATGTTTGAAGTCAAAAGTAGAATTTTTCATCTAAAATGGAACCGTTAATTGTTTATAAAAATTTTTCTAATTAATTAATAAAAAAATCCGTACGTATTTCAGTGCGGAATAATGTTCTAAAGATCCTTGTACAATTACAAGTGAAAATATTAAAAATTGTTTGTGTTATGCTGCGTGCAGTTTTGAAAAATCACGTTTTGAGATAAACACGGTTTAAATTTGAAAACGAGTTTTACATATGAAAAAGTGACAAATTCAACTGTATAAAATTTTTTACCTTTAATCTGCTATCCCAGGTCCATAAAGTTGCCCTTCTGAATCCAAATTTTGCTCTTCTTTTTTTTTCTTGTTGATTTAACGGCCAAGCGCGCCGCTTTTGCTGCTCCCGTCAATGAGCGTTCTGCGAGTTTAATGCGATTAGCATCGGTTTCAACGCAAAAATTGTATGCTTCGGCACCAATATCAATCTCCAAGACCTTCATAATTTGCAGAATACTTTTAATACCATCATTAAAGATGCAAGTGGCAATGCTAACTGCAATATCTAAGACTTTTTTTCCACTTGAATAGGATTTTGGAGCCAAGTTCCAGACGGTTGCGTTAAAACTTTCGTTTGCATTTTGAGTAAATGCACCCAAACAACGGCTTAACAATTCTTCTCGACTTAAGTCCTCGTATATTGGTTTGATGGCCTCAAAAACTTCGTTGGAATGTGAGGGCTTGTGCTGAAAATCTTTCAAGGTGCCTGCTGCTTTGGCTTTTTTCCATTCACACCAACTTTCTGAGCATGTATCATGCATAGGCGTTCTGTCTGTTGACATTTTATGATAAAGCGTCGCCCAAATACACCTTTTCATATTTTCCACAGAGTCTGAATTCCGCCGTATCGCAAGTCCATAATATATTGTTAGCTCATCAATTAATTTGGCAGTTAATTTGCCTTTGCCTCCAAGGCCTTTCATATTTTTTTTCAAAGTTCTTAATCTTGAACCCATACGTTTTTGCACGTGATCGACACACTCTTTTTTTTTACCTCAAAAGTTTGGTATGGATGACTATCTACGATTCCCTTAAACGTTTTACTATCACCTTCGCCGATGTAGTTGGTATATTTAATATTATACGATGATACAGATCTGGCAAACATTTCGACAATAGAGTCAACTTCCATTTTACCACTTGAGCCTTCATGGTTACATTGGCACTCTTCTTGGTGGCTAAAGTACCATTGCTCATACTCAGTCGTATTTTTTTTAACTTCCCAGTACTCACAAGCTTTACAGTACTTACACTTGACAGATACATCGATAATTTTACCCGTGTGCCATCCAATCAAAGAAGATACGCCATAAAGAGATGAGAATCCCCTTTTTCGCCAAGAGCGATCACCAGAAACTGTAATTCCTCCTTCTTCACCTTTTTCACGGCTTTCATTTATCTCTTCTTCTGCTGCTTTCTTCATGGAAATATCTCTAACAGCAGTGCTTGCGACGTGTAACAAGTTAACTATTTTATCATAGAAAGAATGAAAAATAGGTCGCGGTAACTCCATAAAAGCACAGAATTTTTTTATGCCATTGAGCCCTATACCAAGTATTCTAATAGCTAAAACAATTCGTCGATTAATTTCGTAGGCTTTATTAATAATCTTACAACTTGGAACCTCAACATAATTGCAATTCGGGTATACGATAACTATCTTAAAACCAAGCCCACGTGGACTTTTTTGCTCAAAAGTTACATCTGCATCACACGTTTTACACTTTATGTATTGAGCTATTGTTGAAAATACCATTATAAAATTCAAAATGCAATAACCAGCAGCATAGTCAATATTAAATTCATCATCAGATTGTTTTAATTTTTTAGCAGATGCACTCACACCTTTCAGCTTCAAATCGATTCAGTGGTCTTCGCTTTTTCACGTTGCTCCGACGCCTTGTAACAAACGATCCTTTTGTACCTTTATGACCTGTATACACTTTTTTATCACTCATGTTCAGAATTTCACTATTATTAAGCAAAAATCAAAAAAAATTATAAATGAAAAAAATCACACGAATATTTCAAAAAATTAATATTTTTGACAATGTTCAACAAAAAGAGAGATATTTCCTCATGCTCCAACGACTAACAATTCGTAACTAATAGTCGTGTCAGAGACGTCAGAGGCGCTCGCGCAAAAGTGCGAAATATTAGAGATAAACATTTTTTTCACGCATAGGACTTTTTGTTTTATATTCTAAAGAGTTTAAAGCATCTTTTAAGCAAAAACAAAAAAATTTCGATATTTTGAAAATCCTAGAGTGGCCTAACCCCTTAAAAGAGCGTGCGTTTGGAAATTATTAGGTAGTCGCATTACCTCAAACCACCGAGCCATAATGTGCTCTACTGGGGTGCGTATCTCTACTAGTCCCAACGTGAAACGAATATGCAAGGTGACGTAGAATCAATCCGATTTTGTTTTTGAATCACTTTTTTATTAAAAAAAAATTATTCCGAGTGATCGAAATCTTTTGACCTTTTCGCGCTCCATTGCTTGTTTGTTTGTATACTGCAGCTGTCTAGCTCACAAGTGTCAAATATGATTGACGTACGATGCCATTATGTAAAAATTATAAATCTTCCGAGGGGGTGATTAATTTTGTGCCACTCTGTATAATTATATGTTTGTTTTCAAGCTCTGCTTGGTACTTCATACAAACACGCAGAGTTGACGTATACTTGAAATGGGTTTACCCCAAATTTCTTATCTAATTTATGGTGTGTGTCTTGATGTTGCCTTGCATATTGAGGCAATTCTCTGTAACTACTGTCACTGTGAAATTTGCGTTATTTGACTTCATATTAGAAGACATTTTTTTAATGATTTTAACAACTAATATTATATAAATAGTTTTTTAAGCACAATAAAATGATGGATATTTTCTTCTTAGTAGCCGTTGCGAAAATATAGGTGAACATTTTTTTTGCCGTTTACTTCAACTATCTCAAGCCTTAATTTCTTCAGTGTTTATGGTATTAAAAATGAAAATATTTAGCGGTGAATTTAGTACTCTTTCTAAATCTCGCATTGCGGTAATTCTTAAAAGTTTTCTTTTTCGCGGAAAAAATTTGAGGTTTAAGACTTCTCTGTTCTAAAACGCTCAATATAATGTCAACATTCCGTTTTTATTAATACAAGTGTGATCACTATATGCAAGCATTGAGTATATTTATTTAACTGCTTACTCGTATCCAATGTCGCATTATAGTTAAAGCACTTTGAAGAATATCAAAGACTGTTTTCTGAAAAATTCATTGTAAAATTGGCGCTTGACAAAACAAGTCACACATAAAAATATATTCTAATCGAAATATAATATAACAATAAACTAAAACAAAGTGTTCTGTATTTTTAACTCTCTTTACATTTAAATGGCGCTCGACACAACCCCGATCATATCGTTAGGATCTCGATCGAATCGACGCTCCTTGATTTCGCTTATAGTGGGACTGGTTGTCGGTTTCTGTCTTGCGGAAATGTTCATAATGTCGTCGCCTTCGCGTCCCGAATATATGCCATATGCCGGCCACCAACATGGTGACGCCAACGATGCGCACAACAGCCACGATATGCTGGGCGAGGAGGGGCCCGAAGCGGATGTTGGCTCTCATCAGCACGCATTCGAAAATAACAGCTTATCGACAAAATTATACAACGAGGCGCGCGTGTTGTGTTGGATCATGACAAATCCGAATAATCATAAAGCAAAGGCGCGACATGTGAAGCGAACGTGGGGGCGACGTTGTAATAAGCTTGTGTTCATGAGTTCTCAGAAGGATGAAGAATTAGGCTCGATAGCATTGCCGGTGCAGGAGGGACGCAACAATTTATGGGCGAAGACGAAAGAAGCGTTTAAGTACATTCACGCTCACTACTTGGACGAGGCCGATTGGTTCTTTAAGGCGGACGATGACACGTAAGTAGAGAGTAGAGCGAAGCTATGTTAAAAGTTTGTCTTATAAATTAAAAACTTACCTATTGAACACCTTTAGATACGCTGTCATGGAAAATATGAGGCACATGCTATATCCTTACTCGCCGGAGAGTCCCATTTACTTTGGCTGCAAATTCAAAATGTTTGTGAAACAGGTAAATATGGTGTAGTACATATAAGTTCATATGTATGTATGTATGTATGTGGTATTAGTTTCAATGAAACAAGAATAAGTTATTTTATGCGTGGAGTTCATCTACGTTTATTCAGCCTATTTTATAGGCAACCCCAAATGCTTGAGTGTAGAATATCAAAAATAATAGAAGTGAGTTTTGCTTTTATTGTTGGCATATAAAACGTGAGCGTGGTTGTTTTCCAAACTCAATAATACAGGGTGAACGATATGAAGTGTTACCTATTCAAAACATCATAACTTTTTTGTGTGAAATTAGTTTTTATTGATTTCAAAGACAAAATTGTTCATAAATGGTTACAATTTGCATGCTGCACGAATGTGATCTTGAGGTATTTTGTCCCATTCTCGTATAATCGCTTTTTTCAGCGCATCCATACTGGAATATTTTTTAGTCCTCACCTTGCTCTCCAAAGGGGACCAGATGGAATAGTTCATCAGATTTGCATCTAGCGAATTCGAAATGGACGAAATGAAGTGTGGAACATGATTTTTTAACCGTTCTTGGTTCACACGAGTTTTATGAGACGGTGCCGAGTCCTGTTGGAACGTCCATGGTCTACGACCAAAATGTTTGCGTTTCCACGGGGCTCTATAGCAGCTTCTTAAACTTTTCCCCGATAATAAGTTGCATTCACTTTGACATCAGGCTCGATAAAAACGATTGGAGAGGACTGTCATTAGAACAATTTTGACGTTGATGTCATAAGCTGTTTTACGGATACGAACAGTGTGAAGTTGGTAACTCTTCATATATACAGTGATGCCAAAACCACCTATTTTCGTTGGCTTGAATGCACCCGGAGGTTTTCCATTGAGTGCCGAGGGGCGACCGCTATTAGAAACTCCTTTTTCTTAATTTTGATCTTTCACCGTGATTCGAACCGAAGTTCTCTCTTTGAATTCCGAATGATAGTCACGCACCAACTCATTCAGCCACGGCTGCCTTGGCCTTTTCAAATAACTGATTCAAATTTGTGGTATTCTGCGTACCATTTTGACGCCTTCCAAAGAATGTTTTATTGTCAGCACTCGAAGATGCTAACCCACAACAGTGATCGAAAAACTTGTTTGCAACAGTAGAATGCTTCAGATCATGACCTTGTTATTGACGCATCGTTCTTAAATACTTTTCAACAGCTGTACATACAGAACCAAGTTCCTAGATTGTATACTAGTATGCAGTGTTGTGATAACGTTTGTTTTTTTATTTTCTTTTATTATTTATTGCTTTACTGCTTTACTAATACTGAGCTCATAGGGTTTGTATGTAGACTTGTGTTCATACACTGTATGTTGGATATAGATGAACAGACAACTTAAACAACACATGTTCTGATGAGTTTTATTAAGTCATTATCGACATAATGCGTGGCACCGCAAATTTTTTGATATTTTTCTTTCGTGTCGCACTTATTTTTTGGGTTCATCGTTTGTATCGAATATGAGTGATTTTGCTTGATTTTGAGAATTACCGTTATACTCGTATGGAAGTGGGCCTCATTATTGGCCAATTTTCAATGTCATACCTTGAATGAAGGTATAATAAAGGTAATGCCGATGACTCCAATCTACCTTATCTCAGCCGATCGAGGGCCATCAATTGACAAATCTTCAATGACAAATCTTCGAGTACATTTCTGCCATGAAATCTTTAAAATCTTTAAAATGCCTATTTAAAGATCAATATTAGGAAAAGCAAATCTATGAATATCAATGCTATCTAGCCCAATAATATCACCATTGCTGGCCAACAGATCGACGAGATTGAAGAGTTTACATATCTTGGTAAACAAAGCAAAATCAGCCACTGCAATGCTTAAAAACGTATGGTAGTCCAAACACCTTACGGAAAAAACTAAAATCCGCATTTTTCAATGTTTCAATGTTAAATTGGTTTTATTGTACGGCGGCGAGTCCTAGCCAACATCACAAGAAATAACATCCAAACTGCAATCTTTTGTAAATCGATGTCTCCGTACAATAATACATATTGGATATCAAACATTGATTTACCCAGGCAATGAAATCAGTTCGCAATCAATATTGAAACCCGTAAGGGGAGTGGGACCTGGATCGGACATACTATTAAAAAAACAGCGCAAGAAACACCGGCGATGGCCTTAGAGTGGAATCATCAAGATTATAGGCGCAGAGGACGACTCAAAGGATCCAGGCGACGCAGTCTTCTTGAGGAATTATCCAGCAACAATTTCAGCTAAATAAACAGCCAATGATAGAAAGAAGTGGAAATCATTAACTTTAGCACTATGCGCCTTATAATCGGCGCCTAAGCAAGCAATAATAACAATAATAAGCGTCGTGCGATTAGCTCAATTGAATTACTTAACATTGCACTAACTCAGCCAAGCCAAATTGCTTCATCTTAGCTCAACGTTGTGAGGCAAATTATTCCATTTACTTTGACTTACCTCCTGACGTACTTTTAAACTACCAACTAATTTACCAATTAATTTTTTTTGAAAATTCCGATCATTGCACTTTCAGGTACCTATTTTTATAAAGATTGTTCTCGGAAATTTTAAAACCAATAATTCAAGAAATATTTATAAATGTACTAGCATTTCCCAGTGGGCTTCGCACCACCATACATCAAATGTTTTTTTTATACCGCAAGAAATTTTTCATATTAAGTTTTCTTTATAGAACTCGTAAAATGTTTAAATGTTTGAATTAGTTGATTTTTTTCATTCAACATACTTTCTAAAGATGTCACAATAGCCTTTTCTGTACTTTTTTAAAATTTGATTGTGGTGGTCACCTATATACAGGTAAGGTGAAAGAGATTTGTACAGTATATTACAGGCATTTCGTATGAGAGGAAATCATTACTCACATAAAATGTCAGGAACGGCTGCACCGATTTCAATCAAACTTCACACAAACCACCTCCTCAAAGATAGAAAAGAACTCTGAAATTTTTGTGTTAATCAGTTCGGCGGTTCTTGAGTTATAAGATTACCAAGGAAATGTAACTTCTTTTTATATATATAGATTTAAAAATGTTGAACCGTATTGCGCAAATTTCGGTTTTCGTTGTTGCATTTCTCATAACATTTTGGAGTCTTTCTGTGGTTACATATATTTGGAGTCGACTTCTTTGCGTATATTGCCCCTCAGCGATTTGAGTGTTTGAGGTTTATTAGTGTACTCCTTTTACTTTACATACATAGCTTCATAGTAAAAAGTTCAGTGTTGTCAAATAGGACGAGCGAGGAGACCAGTCGAAATCGCTGTTTTTCGGGACATGAGCGGTCGAGGTAACATTGTCTTGAGCAAGGGAGCGTTGTTTTCATCATCTGCTGCGCAGTGCAGTAAGTAAATAGTCCTCCAACTGATTTCCTCAATTAATAGCGGCAAAAATTCGGTGATCATGGATCGATATTAGCAATTTGCATTGACACTTGCAGTACGACCTTCGTAATCTTCGAATCGCCCGATAGTGTTCGTGGCGTAGAGGTTGTTATGTGTTCATATCTGCTCAATTCTTATAATTCTACCCCACGGTGTTGGCCATAGCTGAAAAGCAAGTTATTCAAAGTTCTCATGTGTCAAGTGTAGATGAAACAAATTGTTTATAGACGTCTTCGGTTCACAGTTTTTCTGGTCATTTGACGAAAAATTTGCATGTGAAAGTAACAACAAAGTTATCGAGCAAGACACGCCACTAGCGAGTATGGTTATATCTCATAAATCTGGTATAACTAACTATATTCAATGCTGTCCAACTCTCTTAGCGGATATTAGACACATTTCATTAGACTACGTTCATACAGAGCAACTTTTGTTGTTTCAAATCGTAAATTGTGAAAGAGGGGGAGTTGAGCAAATGAAAGGACCACCAAGTTGCTCGTGATCTGTCAACACGTTTTTGCTTCTCGTTCTTCTCAATGCTGTTTTAGACTAAAAACTAAAACAAAGCAAGCAAAGGAGTTGCCTTGTGTGAACATTACGGACAGCGCGAAAAGAGAATTCGCAAAGTTGAAGTACCAAAAGTTTCCCTGTATGAACGCGGTCTTACAAATACTCATTAAGTGTTTCCGAGCAAATGTAATTTTGGGCAGCTATTTTCCAGTGCTGTCAGTTACTTCATATTTTCGCCCCTCCCTAATGCATCGCGAAAAGAAAACGCCTTAGGTATGCCTCTGGTTTATGCTGGATTGATAAGATTTGTATTTGGATTTCTGAAAAATAGCCATTCGTTTCTGCAATCACCTCCTATTTTGAATAAAATCCTTTTGCCGCCAGCCATTTCTTCAAATTAGAGAACAAATAGTAGTACGAGGGATTCGATGGAGCCAATTTTAGAGAATAGGGGTAATGTAAAACGAGGTGGACCCATATTTCTATTAATTTTACGAACACAACTGCAATGGAGTGCGTTATTTAGTAAAAAATTATTCAAAAACCAAATTGATGACTGGTTTTGCGCCACCTTGTATTATTATATTTCTAATTTGAATCGTAGTAATTAATAAAGGGTTTTCCAATAACAGGTGTTATTTTGAATGAGATTGCGCTATCGAGAGATGATTAACGATTTTTTATGGCCGGAATTGGATGGTATTGATCTGGACAACGTTTATTATCAACAAGACGGCGCTACGTGCCACACAAGCAACGAATCCTTGATGTTTTACGGGAAAAGTTTCCGGATCGTGTTATCTCTCGAAGAGATGATCACAATTGGCCACCGAGATCTTGTGATTTAACACTTTGTGACTTTTTTCTTTGGGGCCACGTGAAAGAGAAGGTCTACGCCAACAGGCCAGGGTCGATTCAAGACCTCAAAGATGGAATTCGTAAGGCTATCGAGAATATAGAGCAGCCACTTTGCAATTCGGTTATGGAAAATTTCATGAAAGGGATATTGTCTTGTAAGCGTGGTCGTGGTGATCATTTGCCTGATGTTATTTTCCACCATTAACGGCATACCTTCCTCTTTATAGTGAAATAAATATCCGATCATTTATATTAAAAAATAGCATTTTTCTTTAAATATCAAAATAACACCTCTGTTTAGAAAACCCCTTATAACATACGTCAAATCTTAAGTAGACATATTATATGCTATGTGCTACATCTTTATTTTCAGGGTTATATGTCCGGTGGTGCTGGCTATGTACTCAGTAAGGAGGCGGTACGCCGCTTTGTCGAGAAAGCCATACCGAATAAGAAACTCTGTAAACAAGACGGCACTGGTGCAGAAGATGCCGAAATTGGCAAATGTTTGGCGAATGTAGGTGTAACCGCTGGCGATTCACGTGATCAGCATGCACGTGGCCGTTTCTTCCCATTCGTGCCGGAACATCATCTAATACCTTCGCATGTAAATTCAGATTTTTGGTATTGGAAATATATTTACTACAAAACCGATGAGGTACGGCAATAAACAATATTTGGACAATGCTTTTATTTTTTTCCCTAATATTTTTATCTCCCTCTCACTCTCTCTCTCTCTCTCTCTAACAGGGCTTGGATTGCTGTTCGGACACAGCCATTTCCTTCCATTACGTAACGCCGAACCAAATGTATGTCTTAGATTATTTGATATATCATTTGCGACCATATGGCATTATCAATGCACCCGAACCGCTGCCCGAACGTTTGAAAGTGGGAGAAACGTTGCCACCTCCTGTAGAGCCGGCGGAGCCTGAACGTACCGAAATAGTCTCAACATAAAAGGAAGCTTACGCATTAGTTCGTATACATATAAGTACATCAGTATAAAAAAGTGTGTTAGCATACAGAAAAGTAGATCGTTTTGTAATAGGACTATGAATAAGTTCGTGCGGTTTTACAACAGATGGCGTAACTTGATTATTATTCCATCGATCCACATTTCCAAACATTCATTGGAGAGCTACTGTCGTAAGGCACAAACGTCAGTATAAGTTTTTTATTTGAAGCGTAAACAACAATATTTTTACCACACTTGAAAATGTCGAATTTCGTGCCAAATAATGTGTTTTTGCGGGGAATTCTTCTTCATTATTTTAATATGAAGAAAAAAGCAGCCGAAAGTCATCGTATCTTGGTGGAAGTTTATGGTGAGCATGCTCTAGCTGAGCGAACGTGCCAGAAGTGGTTTGCACGCTTTAAAAGTGGTGATTTTGGCTTGGAAGACGAAGAACGCGAGGGTGCGCCGCCAAAGTTCATGGATACCGAATTGGAGGAATTGCTCGATCAAGATCCGGCTCAAACGCAAGAAGAGGTTGCAAAAACTTTGGGAGTTGATCAATCAACCATTTCCAAACGTTTAAAAGCCATGGGAATGATCCGAAAGGTAGGCCATTGGGTGCCGTATGAATTGAAGCCAAGAGACGTTGAACGCCGTTTTATGGCATGCGAACAACTGCTTCAACGGCACAAAAGAAAGGTTTTTTTGCATCGAATTGTAACTGGCGATGAAAAGTGGGTCCATTACGACAATCCAAAACGTCGGGCAACGTATGGATACCCTGGCCATGCTTCAACATCGACGTCGGCGCAGAATATTCATGGCCTGAAGGTTATGCTGTGTATCTGGTGGGACCAGCTGGGTGTTGTGTATTATGAGCTACTGAAACCGAATGAAACGATTACGGGGGATGTCTACCGACGACAATTGATGCGTTTGAGCCGAGCACTGCGAGAAAAACGGCCGCAATACGCCGATAGACACGACAAAGTTATTTTGCAACATGACAATGCTCGGCCACATGTTGCACAAGTGGTCAAAACATACTTAGAAACGCTCAAATGGGATGCCCTACCCCACCCGCCGTATAGTCCAGACCTTGCGCCATCCGATTACTATCTCTTCCGATCGATGCAACATGGCCTGGCTGACCAGCACTTCCGTAATTACGATGAAGTCAAAAAATGGATCGATTCGTGGATTGCGGCAAAACCGACCGAATTTTTCACAAAGGGAATCCGTGAATTGCCAGAAAGATGGGAAAAAGTAGTAGTAAGCGATGGACAATACTTTGAATATTAAATTTGTAACCATTTTACGTCAATAAAGTTTCAAATTTCGAAAAAAACCGCACGAACTTATTCATAGTCCTATTATATATTTTTTCGTTTTTTTTATAACTGAGTATTTTGTGTTAACTAATTACGTACAAGTATGTATCTAGCCTAGAATATGTGCGAGTATGTAAGTGTTTGCCATAGTCAACAGTTGGTGAAGTTTATATGGAGTTGATCTAAAATGTGTTGAATATTGTACGATACAGGAATTGTACAAAAAACAAAAAAAAAAAAGAAAAGAAAAAAACAGCCCTCAAATAATTCCAAGTTGTATTAGATAGTTACTTCGATTAGATTACTTTAGATTTAAGATAGAATAAGGAATATTTATATGTACACACAAGTCTACTTGATTCATAATATTCCTATTTTTAAAATAGTTTTGTTAAAAACTTGTACTTCAATCAAAGGATTTCATAGAATTAACGATTTTGTATTAGAAAACATTAGTGGTTGAAACAACAATGACTAGTAGCAAATACCCTGATTATCCAGTTAAGAGCTCATGTTTGTGAACTAATTTCATTGATGACTGGTTTCATTTGAGATGCAGTAAGACATAAAACTAAAAACACCGAACTAAAATCGATTACATTTTCCAAAAATTCTCTTATAAAATACTAATTAAGCCTATATACCAAAGAAAATGCTTTCGTATTTAAAACACCAAAACAAAACAAAAAAAAAAAAAAATGACTACCTACCTTACTATGCCACGCATACAAAAATTCAGCCAGATATAAAAGCAATTGAGCTTTCTTGTGTGTAAGCGTGTGGGTATTTTCCAACAACTAAATTGTACATATTTTAAAGCGTATTAAAATTTTTTTTGCCCACTTTATGCATTTTTTAGTTGCAAAATACTCATATCCTGATATACTACCAAGCTTGATTTGTCCAGTAGTCTTGAATATCTGCAATAATTATAATGGTGTGACTGCTTATTCATAATATATACATACGTAAATGTAAATATATTTGCCATTTTTTGTATACATACTTAGTATTGGCTTAGAAGTAAATTTAGCGAACACAAAGACATGCACAAAATGCGAAAAAACACTACTTAAATATAAGTAAATAAGTATAGTGAAATTAAAAATTGAATAAAAGTTTCGAGTATGAAAAGTTTTGAGGAATAAAATAATTTGTTTTCATTCTCAGCATATCTAAAGGCAGTTAATTTTGTTGTGACAAAGTATATATATTATATAAGTATGTATGGTTTATTCAACGCAAGAAATTTTATTTGTCTGCATGAACGGCCTGCTTGTAGCGCCTCGGTTTCAACTAGTCGCCTTCATGTGTTGGATGGTCTCCCGCGCCTGCGATTTCCTGGTGGGTACAAATCTAAGGCTGCTTTTGCAATATATCCATGAGGCGTCCGAAGTGTATGCCCAATCCATTTCCATTTTCGTCGCCGAATTCCGAGACGAACAGGAACCTGCAACAGGAACCTGATTGATGATATCGAATCGTTTTACAGCCTACCAAATGTTGGAGACAAGTTTGCCAGGATCTCTTATAAACAGCTAACAAGTGGAATTACTTTACTTACCGTAGCATAGTTTTGTGCGAATATCTCTGTAGTCAGACTTTCAAAACGGATTGGGTACACGCGAAACTCTCTTATGTGTCAATGTTGCAGAGACGTGCAAAAGGCCACTTTTCTATGTTTCATATGAAAAAGCCTCCGAAACTCTACAACACGGCAAGATATTTAATGTACTACAATTACTAGACATAAATGAAAAAGATTTGCGCTGTATACTGAATCTCTACTGGAACCAAACCGCAGAGGTTAGATTAAAAAATGAATATACAAATGAAAGGCAAAATAAATAAAGGGGTTTCCAAACAGAGGTGTTATTTTGATATTCAAAGGAAAATGTTATTTTTTCCGGCGATTGTTCGTGAGCTCGAGCACCTTAAAGTAAATAAAGTTTTTGTTTATTGCCCCATTACTCGTTACAATGATACTGGTAGCATCGCGAAACGTCGTGGAGGTAGTCGTCGAAAGACTGCAACGTCACGTAAAATGGTTCAAAAAGTGAAGAAGCGACTTGAGCGAAGTCCCCGACAAAGTGCCAATCAAACGGCGAAAGAACTGAAAATATCTGACATGAAATGATCTCAAAGTCAAACTTTACAAGATACAAAAGGCGCTTGATTTCACATCAAAGCAGCAACAAGTCAGACTTGAGAGAGCGAAGGAGTTGCTCCGCTTGGCCGAAAGCGGGCAATTTCCGAATATTGTATTGTGTGACGAGAAAACTTTTCAAATTGAGGAAGTCGTAAACTCCCAAAGCAATAGGGTTTATTTGATCGGCCGTTGATATGAGAATTTGAATCATCGATTGGCCACCAGGAGGCAGCACCCGCCATAGTTAATGGTTTGGGCTGCTGTAACCGCAGATGGGCGCTCTCAAATCGTTTTCATCGAGCCTGGCGTCAAGGAAAATGCGAAATATTATCGGGAAAGTTTTCTGGAGGTTATTTCGAAGCCGTGGGCAGACAAACATTCTGGTGGAAGACCATGGACGTTTGTACAATTCTCGGCACCGTCTCACAAAGTCCGAGTGAACCGGAACCAACTTTCCGAACTTCATAACGTCCACACAATGGTTCTGAAATTCACCAGACGCGCATTCGATGGATTATTCTCTTTGGACCATTCTGGAGAGCAAGGCCCGAACTAAAAGACTCACCAGTATCGAGATGCTGAAAAAAGCCACTGTCCGCGAGTGGGCCGAAATACCTGCAAGTCACATTCGGGCAGCTTGCGATTCGTTTCGAGATATCGAGCAAAAGTAAATTGATTCTTATTATTTTCACACATTTTTTACTTTGAATTGAATAAAAGTAATTTTCCAAACTAAATGTATGGCCTTTTTAATAGGTTAAACTTCGAGTACCGGTCCCTGTATTTCCGCAGATTTTGCCGTATTACATTCATTTTCCTGGTTAAAGCCTTTCTCTTTTGAAATCTTTAAATGTGCTTGGATGTTTTTCGCGTAAGTGGTGTATAAAGTTAGAACTTACGCGTACTGAACCTTTAATTCTCTTAAGGCATCCTTGACAGATGGCGCTTATACCTATCCTTTTCGATTGGTATGGAGTCGAAGCTCTCTGTAAATTTTTAATTGCAAGTATTCAACTTAAACAATATCCTCTCCACTATTTTGAGATATTCTCCATGAAAAAGAATTTAATTTACGCCGAAAAGCTGTTCTTGAAGAAATTCTTCAGTACTCGCATTGTCACTGATAGTTCGTACACAGCTGATAATTTCCATCGTTCCATCCCGTCGAATTTGTTCATTCGAACAAGGTTTGGGCTCGAAAGTGGGACCAGCCAATGAATCATCACTTCCAAAATCTACTTCAGTACCACTCATTCTATATGTTGAAATATAATTTTTCTCCATTCATCATCATCATTGTTGACTGATTAACCCTGGTATATGCCTCCAGTTTTCTCGGTTTCGTGACTGTGCCCCCATGCCCGTAATCCCAATTAGCCTGCGTCTTCTTCTACACCGTCAATCCATCTAAGAGACAGGCGGCCCCTTCTTCTCTGTCTGTGGCACTTACCGAAGAGTATTTATTGAGTAATCCGTGTTTGCCCATGATATGTGACCTGCCCACCTCAATCTGTTGATCATGATTGTGCTTATCACAGAAGGGTGCGCATATAGTTTTTCGAGTTCATGATTGTAGCGTTTCCGACACTTGCCTTTATCGCATATCGCGCCAAAATTTTTTCGCAGAACTCTCCTCTCGAAAATCAGCAGCTTCTGTTCATCTGCATCTCTGAGTGTCCACGTTTCTCTGCCGTATAGCAAGATGGAATTTATAATTGAGCGATGCAGTGAAATCTTTGTTTTTCTGTCTAGAGTCGACTCTTTAAGTGTTGACATATGGAAAAATAGTACAACAAAATTTAACCACTTCGAACACTTTGCAATTTTTTATTAAAAAACACGTGCGGCACTAAACCAAAAGAAAAACTCACTTAAATAACTTGCAATATAGTAGAATAAGTCCAATTGTACCAACAGACGTACAAACTAGTCTCGCATAACTAATTTAGGTATATACTTACACACGAATGCATGTTTACATATCGTTGGCTTAGCGTGAAAAGCTGCTAAATGCAATTTTTAAAATATTAAAGGAGAGATAAAAATAATGACATAATCTAATGTTTTCTTTCACTCTGCTTCAGAGTCAAATCTTTGAGAATTGGACTTAGCAGCTTCGCCTTATAAGCCAGTGATATGACACATATGTATGTATGCATGTATATACTTGGCGTAAGCGCTCATTAGAACTTTGCTCCTTTCGCATGAATGCAGTTACATATAAACATTCATACAAACATACGTAAATAATAACTCACTCGTATTGCAAGTATCACATGTATTTGGGTAAGATCATGTTTCATTGAAAATTTAGTGATAGTGAAAAAAAAAAACTATGACTAAAAGTTTAGTGATAATGCAATTTCTTCACATCGCTAAAGGTTTAGAGATAATGGATTTTGCCGTGGTAGTGCAATTTGGTGGTAGTGCGAAAATGCCCAACCCTGGCTGTAACATATAAAGGGTTTTCCAATAACAGGTGTTATTTTGAATAGCCCGCTATTATGATAGATGTCACTTTTGAAGCTGTCATTTTTTGATATTTGACAAGTAGAAACTACGCTTAAACAACGCATTGAAATTATTAACATTCACTATAAAAATGGTGAAAATTTGGCAGAGACGGTTCGTAAAACTCGAACATTTTTGGGTCATCGTGAAGCACCTTGTCGGACCGCAATACAGAAATTGGTGGAAAAATTTGAACTGTTGGGACAAGTTAGTGGTGTAAAGAATAAAACCCGTGGACGTCGCTCAAGAACAGCCAAAAATATTGCTGTTCTAGCCGAAAGTGTTGAAGAAAACCCAGGTTTGCCCATTCCTTGTCGTTCTTTGGAATTAGGCATTCCACAAACGTTATTACACCGTATTTCGCATAAAGATTTGGGTCTTAAGGCTTATAAAGTCCAGTTAACACAAGAAACCAAGCCGGCCGATCATCAACAACGTCGTGTCTTTGCTGATTGGGTCGTTGAAATGCATGAAAATGAACCGGAATTCCATCGATCATTTTGAGTGATGAAGCCCAAAAATTGTCGGATCAGGGGCTCAGAAAATCCAAGAGTTATTATTGAAAATCCTCTCTATCCTCAACGTGTGACTGTTTGGTGCGGTTTATGGGCCGTCGGAATCATTGGACCTTTTTCGAAAATGAAGCTGGAGCAACAGTTACGGTGAATGGATTGCGCTATCGAGAGATGTTTAACGATTTTGTATGCCCGGAATTTGATGGTATTGATCTTGACATCGTTTATTTTCAACAAGACTGCGCTAATTGCTCCACAAGCAACGAAACCATTGATGTTTTGGAAAACCCTTTACAAGGTGAAGTTCCAAATAAACAAGACTGAGTTAATATAAAATATAAACGACAGGAGCTTTGTTCTGTTAACTTCGAGCTAATTTATTTAAAATATTCAAATGCTTCAAAACGCCAAGATAGAAAATTGCATTGACGGTTTGGCCCATTGGCACGAACTCCTTGTGGACAATTCCCTTGGAACCGTAAAAACAAATGAGCATCGACTTGATTGGCTTGACTTCTCCAAACGCGATTTTTTTGGTGATGGCTCGTCTGGTGCCTTCCATTCGGCATTTTGACGCTTAGTTTCAGTTTCATGTTGAAAACACCACGTTTCATCACCAGTTACAATGTTATAAAGGAAGTTCTCGTCTTTTCTTGCCTCATTAATGAGGTCTTTCGAATGTTGAATCCTGAGCAATTTTTGGTCCTCAGTTAACTTGTGCGGAATGAAACGTGCACAAACCTTTCGTATGCCCAAATGATCAGTTAAAATGCGATAAATCGATGCTTTGCTCATTTTTGATAAATTTACGAACAATTTCGATGAAGTTTTCGGTAATTACTGATTTTGGGCGGCCCGTATGTTCATTGTCATATATGTCCTCACAATCATCCCTAAACTCATGAACTCTGGCACGAGATAGGCACTCATCGCCATAAATTTGTTTCAACAATTCATATTCAATTCAATTTTTGTATCGATGACACAAACATACTGACACTTTAGACGCAATAACTTCGCTTCCACTGAACAGAATGAACTGAATTTCACTGGAAGTTATCTAGGGATGCAATTTCCAACGCACTAACTCATTAAAAAGATGGCGCCATCAAAAACATTTTTATGACGCCAGTCTTGTTTATTTTGGACTTCACCTTGTATATCCAATTCTTCTGGAGTAGATAGGACGAATATGCATTTTTGTAGTTTTGAAAAAGGAAATAATTTCATTTATACATTTTTTCTCACGTATGTTTGCGTTGGATCCGAGATTCAATGTCTACTTCCAGTTGAACTTTTTTCCATAATAAACCATCTGCCGTCCGGGGGCGGCAAAGAATTGTAGAGCGCTTGAATTTTGAGACAACGTCGAACCGCACGCCGTAAATTGGGGTGGAAGCTCAGTTCAAACACCTTTCAAGGAGGTGCTTTTATTTTAACCATTAAATTAAAAAAGCTGTCATTTCTTTTAGCTGTAATTGGCAATAGACTTGCGAGAAAGAAATATTTCAAAGGATTTAGGGATACCTGATGTTTTTCAAGTAAAATTCCACGAATATCTGTTTTGATATTTGTTAAGATGGTATATTTTCTGAAATATTAGAGTATTTTAAAAAGGGCATTAAGAGGAGTAAAGCTATTTGCGTCTACACATGGATATTATTATTTATGTTCTGCAATTTTTATTTTAGTAAAATGTTTGATTAGGTATTTTTCTACAAATAAACTTACGCTGTTGGATTATTATTTATTAACGCAACTTAATACAATTTTTCATGCTGATTTATTGCATTATAACCTATCAGAATCCAAAAAACAATTAGGGTTTCCCTTTCTACGTGAGATCGATAATATTTTTCACAATGGCGTAGTGAAACTAACTAAGGCATTCTCATGTGTATATAAGGTGGCGCAAATTAGAATTTTCAAGAATTTTTTTACTAAATAAAAAAATGATTCGTATATCCTATGAATTTACCTCCCACATAACTTAATTCCTTTATTAATTCATGTGTCGATAGTGCCTAATAATCGTTTCCAGAAAATTAACTCTCTAATAGCTTAACTTTTGTAGTAAAAAATAATCTTTTTAGAGCAGTGAGCCGTAAGCCCTGGCAGCTAGTGCTCCTTTTTTTTTGTAAAATAATAATTTATTGTTATTTTCCACATATTAAATAAATAAATAAAAAAATGATTTTGAGTGACGGAAATATTTATTCTGAACTTTACGCGCCTCATTGCTTATATGTTTATATACTGCAGCTGTTTGGTTCACAAGTGTCAAATATGACTGACGTACGACACCATTTTCCAAAATTCAAATGATTAATTTTGTGCCGCCTTGTATAAGTTCATAAAATGTTGTGCAACATCTAGGCAACTTTATCCGCTGATGATCTATGATTGCAATTTATTCTCTTCTCAAATATGTGAAATGGCTACGCATTTCATACATCTTCAGGGTAATTTCATCTGTCAAATACCGAAACTAAAAAGATATATGGGAACTTTTGCTTGTACTGATCTTTTTTAGAATTATTACATTAGTTTGCGGAAAAAGAAATCCATTATTTGCTCGGTAGATGTCTGTAGTGATCGATATCTCGTAAAGTTTATGCTTGTTGTCCCGGTGGCTTTTCACACTAAAAAGGTACATTTGCTGCTTTATTTTTGTCTATTCAGTTGTAAGTTACAGGGTGTTAACAATCGAAGTCAACAAAGAGAAATTTCGGTGGTTTACAGTTTTTCTTTAATAAAGGCGAAAATTCAAGCCAGGACGCTGAAATTGTGAATGATGTTTATGGTGCCGATGCTGTAACAGCCAATTACGTGCAATTTCGGTTTCTTCGATTCTGTTTAGGCATTTTTGATGTCAAAGAAAATGTCGACAAAACCACAGAAATATTCGAAATTAAAGCCGCAGCATCGCCCAGGAGCTAAATATCGACCATAAAAACAATTTTAAATCATTTGCGCAAAGCTGGATTCACAAAGAAGAAGTTCGATGATTGGGTGCCCCACCAATTAACACCAAAAAACAAGAGGGATCGAATTTCCATCTGCGAAGACTTGACCAATGGAATGAAATCGACCCATTTCTTAAACAGGTGAGGATTGAGGATGAGAAATTGATCACATGCGACAATATTGTACGAAAGCGATCGTAGTCAAAGTGTGATGATGCAGCTCAAAGGGTGGCCAACCAGGACTAAGAGCCAGAAAGGTTCTACTGTGCATTTGTACTTTTTTATTATGAGGCGTTTCCGTATGAGCAAACACTGAATTCGGGTCTCTACTGTCAACACCTGGATCGTTTGAAGCTAGCGATTAACCAGAAATGGCCAGAAGTGGTGGAACAAAAGAGGTGTTGTGTTCTATCAGGACAAAGTAAGGCCACACACGTCTGAAGTGGCTCACAAAAAACTCCGGGAGCTTGGCTGGCAAGTTTTATTGAATCCACCATATAGTCCGGACTTGGCACCAAGCGATTACCACATTTTTCTCTCATTGCAAAACTTCCTGAGTGATAAGAAATTGATATCAAGTGAAAATTATGAAAATTGATTACTAGAGTTTTTCGTCTACATTTAAAATAACAACAAATTATACAACAAAGCGGTGCATATCATCACTTGAGACTAAAAGAATGAATTTCTTTTTCACCAAACTAATACATGTACCTATAGTTTTTCTTATGTATATACACTTGAGCTCACATAATTAAGACACTTAAGGGGGTATATACCTTGTGTTGGACTAAAAAATCGAAAAATTTTGTATGGCATATTCTAAAAGTATTCATCTTAAAAATAAAAGTTCAAAAAGTCATAAAGATCGGATCACTAGAACGAAAGTTACAGACAGTGGAAGCGCGCAAATTATCCATAAATGAGGTGCACGCAAAACTTTAGTCGCGATTATCTCGAAGTCGTGTTTTTTGAAAATTACCGTCGCGTTGATCATTATTTATCAAAAACTATTTGACCGATTTGCATAAACTTTTTGAAGTGAAACTTCTTTAGGCGCGTCGGGGGCCCCAAGGCAGATTGAAAATAGGCGAGTGAAACGGTAAGTTCGGAGCGTTACCGAAATCCGTCAAATGGGCGGGGCCAAGGAGCAGCTGCTCCTTCCCACTCTCGCCTATTCGCTCTCTCTGTCGCTCTCTCGCATCGCAAGCGCTGAACGATGTGAGGGAGCCACCGAGACACGCCGTCTCTCCCCTTTTCTCTCGAATGCCTTTCTTTCTCTTCCGTTTGCTCTATAGCAAACTAGCCACGCCGTGCATCAGCCGTTCAGTAAGTGTGAAGCGAGGTTAGGATATTGCGTTGACCTGTGATTCGCACTGAACGAAGCGATATTCTTAATAGTTTTTAACAATATCGCTAAATCGAAGGAATATACGTATTACGGCTATTGATTTTTCTTTATTGCGTAACTATTTAGAGGAAATTCAGTGTGTGTTGGTGAACAATTAAGTTACGGGCAAAATGAGTCAGAGTGAGACTGATGTGACGCAAACTTGCGCATCAGATGCGACTCATCAACAGATAGTTGTCTCCAGTATGCCTGATGAAATACATGGCAATCCAAGGTAAATATATATTAAGTAAATATATCAAATAAATATATCAAAAAAATATGAAAACCTGAAGGGGGGGAGAGATCTAAACCGGGGCTCCCATTCATGGAACAACCAACTTAGAAGTTTCATTTCTACCGTGCGTGAGTCTGACAGACCCCAGATGTTTTTTTAATTATTCGAAGTTACAACCTCGGGAATTTGAACAGTTCACTTTTTATAAATATTTACATAGTTCGCTGGAATTAATTTTTTTTTTTAATTTTTCAACCCCTCAAAAATCGTTTTTTTGGTGCAAAGCGGTTTTCATATCGAGAAAAATTTGTTTTTGTAAATAAACCGTTCAGATTTACTAAAAAACATTTTTGCACAATAATAATTTAATTTTTTTGATTTCAGTTGAGCTGCTCATGCGCTTTCGGGGGAGGGGCGATATGAACAATAAATAATAACAATTTTTAAAATAAAAACACCAAAATGTATTCTTTGAGAGTTACCCTTCAGTATGATATATGCCTCATTTGAATAAAAGTTCTAAAACATATTGAAAAAAAATTATGACAATCGTCCATTTTTTCGGGCTCACAAGGTATATAACCCCCTAATCTTTTTACAATATTCACATTTTTTTAATGTTAATTATTTTCTCGATAATTAAAAAAAAAATATATATATATATATATATTCCATTGTATAACAAATGTTTAAAGTTTCAAACGTTGTACGAAATTCACAAAAATTTAACAAATTACTTATATAAAAAACTGCAATTAAAATTTTAAGCTTTTCAATTAGAATCTCTAGAAACTAGAAAGAGATGTATGCAGTTTTGAAGCTCATTCAATTTCAGTATGATAAGATGCGTTGATTTTTTAAATTGTTATTCATACCTTGTCGATAATTTTTTTCTATGTAAAATACATCCGAGCCTGTGCATCATATGAAAAAAAAACTCAAATTGAATGGGCTATAGAGTAGCAAATCTAGAAGTTTTCTAATGGCTCTGATTAAAAAGTTCAACATTTTGATGATGATCTTCACTATCTTAAGGTGAATTGGCATAGGAAACTATGTACTCCATACAGTTTAGATATATTGATGTGTTCTGCTGTTCTATAGAAAAAATATCGGAGAACATTTTCTCAACATTTTAGCTTTACATAGTTTTTAGTAAAGTTCATTATGCTGGGCGCTAGAATTGCGTGAGATTCACGATGAAGTAAGTCATTACTACCAACTTGGCAAAAATTGCGTAGATTTTGCACGACACCTTTTACAATAATTTGTGTTTTATTTTAATTACTGAAGTTCCAAATACTAGCTAAATATTGTAGATGCAGAAATTATCCAAATGTGTGGATTAAAATAAGGATAGAAAGTAGTCGTATGTGGCACTAATTATTATAAGGAAAAAATATATGATTTTTATAAATGCCATCTAAAATCTGTTATGAATAATTTTGAAATACGATTTCTATGTACAGAAATGTTTGCAATGTATAAATATCTACATATATGTTACTTATGCATAAATATATATATATGTATATAAATATGTGTTACTTATGTATTTAATATAGACATGTTTTTTTCATTATGGGACTATTCCAATTTTAAGGTTTTAATTATGATTTTGGCACAAAATTAATTACATTTATTTATTCCTATTTATTTACGCCTAATGTTTCAAATCACATTTTATCACTTAGCTATATTCTTCTTTAGTATAGTTGCACCGTCAAAATTCTTACTTATTACTTTTATAAAATTTCAAATAACTAAATTTGTATGTACGCCCATATAAAGGCTCATTTGGATAGGCCCACATTTCCTTGGTTTATTAGGTAAAAATACGCATACTACATATATACCTGTTTACAGAGCGCAGGTTTCAACCTTTCCACATGCAATTATTGCACTTTTCACATGGGCTTGGTTTTCGTTTACCAAATTTGTTTTTTCCAAGCAATCGTTAAACTGGATTATCAGATTTGTCATTTCGCCAATGTTCTAATAATTCAGTCATATTGCGTTTTGCTGGCAGTCCTGTGTTCTGTCTAAAAACGCCGAATGGACGCAAATTGTATATCAGGTAGTCCAGTACATACATATAGGAAGGCTGTACGTAGTGGAAAGATATCGCGTAATCTGAACAACAGTCGAGCCCCTACAAATTGGTATGGAAAAATATTATGTCCATTTAAAATAATTTTGTTTTGGTTACTCACATCTTCCGTTTTATAATATATATAACGCCAGTACCAACTTGATTTGTCTTTCGGTATAAGATGCCCCTGCGGACCGGAGGGGAAGAAACGTCCACGTTTGTGTTCATCCCGCGAGTCTCCTGCGACCACGCCTACATTTTGTAAACATTTGCCCATTTCCTTGTCCTCCGAACCGCCGTGGCTATTTTGGCATATTGTTGTATTTGGATAGGCGGAATTCATGAAACGTTTGACGGCCTCTTTGCTCATTACGTAGCCAGCGCCTCCAGACATGTAACCCTGTACGAGGAAAAACGGATTTGATTATATAGGTACTTATATAATATTATTATATAAGATTAACATATATTTGCGCTATACTTTTTCTTTCTCTACTCACTTGTCTAACCCACTTTTTGAACTTGCAACCGAAATAGACCGGTGCATTGGTGTCTAAAGGATATAAAAATACGCGTAGATTTTCCATAATAACGTACCTATAAGAAACCATATAATATCGTTTTGTATGAAAGTCAGTATCCAATTAAAAATTCTCATTTAAAACCTAAGAACAAGTCTCAGAGAGAATACAATTACAGATGTACATATGTACATATATAAGATCGATTAACATTAGGTTAAACATTATGTGAGTATAAATAACCCTCAACATTAACAAAGCACGGTTTGCTTTTTTGGTTTTGAATGGACGAAAATTGTACCTCAAATTTTTTTGTTGATTATAATAAAGTATGAAATTTGATGAATTTTCAGCCCAAAAAAAAAGAAATTCTTAGAGCGCTTTTTGAAAAAAGTGAAAAAAACGAAAAAATCGAATAATATAAAATATCCATATAATTAACGTAACATAAAATAAAAATATTGTATTGTGAAAATATTGACTATATTTTTTCATGTAATAATTGATAATATTTTAATATCTATTGAAAATATTGACAATTATATGCAAAAGAAAATATATATCTACGAAAAACAATAATTAAAAGATTGTTTAACTGATCATCTTTCAAAACTTTATAAATCTTGCTTATGGTTTAGAACTTAATACTTATTCCTAATAACTTTCCTAATAACTTATTCTTATCCTAAAGATTTAAAAAGTTTATATATAAGACATCATGCTCTTTGTTTACTTTCAAAATTCTGCATATGATTGTGATGCGCGTGGAAGCAAAACAATGCAATGCGCTGTTGACAAACGGTCGGTATCTTTAATGTTGTTGAGTGAACCTTCCTTGCATAAGATATTTTATTCTTTTAAGCAGTAAAATTTTATTTTGTTTTTTGCTATGGTGAAAAATACATGTCCTTTAAGTTTTGCAATATTCTTCGTTTGTTAAAAAAGTTGACATTCTTTATTTTATAATGGCGCGGTTATCGTATAAGAAGGCTGGAACTCACGAACAAAATCGTTATAGATTATGTTTAATTTGTTTGAAAAAGGCTCAAGTACTTATTGAAGTTAAAGGAGTGCTAAAAACAAAAATGTTAAATTTGTTGAGTGGTTACAATACAAATGATGAGAGATTACCAGCTGTCGTGTGTGCTAGTTGCAAATTGAAAGTGTATCGTTCATCTAACAATAACTGTGACGAAGAAAAATATAAATTGAAGTTACCTGATTACTGTGAATTTATGCCGCTGCAAAGAAATACTCCAAATTCTGTCATAAAAAAATGCGAATGTCGTTTATGTGAATTAGTGAGAATGCCAACAATTGTCGCAAATTTTCACAAAAATAATACTCTAAAAACAATAAAATCGACAAATAATAACAAAAAATGTGAAAACTGCCTAGGTTATTTACGATCAGGACATAAGTGTACTCCTAGTATTTTAATCGCTAATGTCAAAGAGAAAATTGAAAATAATTGTAATGTAACAGAAAAAGAACAGTTAATTAGTTCATTGTTGAAGAGTGTTATAAATGAGAAAAATACCAGCACTAAAAAGAAGACGGAAGATAAAAATCTGGTTGTATTGTCACAAACTCGCGGTAAGCCGTTAATTTTGGATGTTAAGCCAAAAATGACAAAAAATTCAAAAATTTCTAATGTTGAGCTATATAAATTACAGAGTGATTTAAATTGCAGCAATAATACGATCTATAAGATAGCAAAAGCAGTTCGTAAAGGATCAAACAGTAATCGAATTATTGAACCACATTTGAGAAACAAAATTGTCGAAAAGAATCACAAACTAGATTCATTCTTTGAAGAACGCGATTTTCCATTTATACGTGAGAAGGCTAAAAATGTAACTCAGGAACCAGAGCGAGTTATAATTTGTAAAGATACAAAAGGTTTCATAAATTTCGTATGTGGCATCGATGGAGGAGGTGGATTCTTAAAAATATGTGTCTCATTACAGATTAAAGAAGAATCAAAAACAATGAAAATTCAAAATTCTACGAAAAAATTTAAATCTTCTGGTGTCAAAAAAGTTTTACTTCTATGTGCTGCACCTAACGTTCAAGAGAATTTTACAAATGTTAAACTCATTTGGTCATAAATGATCTTCTCGGCACCGTTGCAACTGATCTTAAATTAGCAAACATCATCACTGGATTAATGACTCATACTAGTACACATCCATGCACATGGTGCGACGCTCAGAGTGGTAAATTAAATCTTTGTGGTAACTCTAGAAGTATTGGAAACTGTGTAAGAAATTATGAATGCTGGATTCACGAAGGTAAAAACTATAAAAAAGCCAAAAATTACAAAAATTGTGTTAATCTTCCAGTTTTTTCATCGCTTGATTCACGAAAAGAAATTTTAGACATTATTCCGCCTCCCGAGTTGCATTTGATGATTGGAGCAGTAAACACTATATTCAATGACATGATGATAAAATTTGAAGAAGTAAGTTTATTGTGGGCCAAAAATTGTCACGTTGAAAGGTCGCTAACTTACGGTTCTCCTGCCTTTGAAGGTAATCAATGCAAAAAACTTTTGGATAGTGTCGATAAACTAAGAGCTATATGTAATTTGGAGTGCCTTAAATTTGTAAAAGCTTTTGAAAATTTAAAGAAAGTTGTTGACAGTTGCTTTTCTTCAGTATTAAAGGACACGTATCAAAATGATATCGACGAATTGCAGAAACGCTTCTTGGATCTTGGTACTTCAGTAACTCCAAAAATTCACGCTTTGTTTCATCATGTGTCACAATTTTGTTTGAAAAACAAATGCGGATTAGGGTTTTACAGTGAACAAGCTGTAGAATCTTTGCATCATGACTTTAGTGCAAGTGGGAACAATTATAAGGTATTAAAAAGTCATCCAAATTATTCTAAGCATTTGCAACGTGCTGTTTGTGAATACAATTGTCATCATATTTGAATTGGTTATGATCAAAAGTTCGTAAAAAAATAATAAAATATCAAATATATTTTATGTTCATGTAAAAATTCATAATAAAAATATCTACAATAACACATTTTTACTTTATTTCATGTTAATTACTTCCTTATTTTATACTATTCCATTATCTTTCGTTTTTTTCACTTTTTACAAAAAGCGCTCTAAGAATTTCTTTTTTTTTGGGCTGAAAATTCATCAAATTTCATACTTTATTATAATCAACAAAAAAATTTGAGGTACAATTTTCGTCCATTTAAAACCAAAAAAGCAAACCGTGAAAGGTAAGTGTATCTATGTTAAGTTAGAAACGATAGCAAAATTAACAGAAGAAAGCATGAATGAAATATCATAAGACTAACAGGTGTGAGTATGTAAAAAAGGTATCAGCAATATAAAATCTATGTCCTCTCTGAGAGAGAGTGAGTGTTATACAGAATGTTAGTAGAGTTAATAATAAGTAAATGAGAGGTAACATAACTAACTATAGGCGCCTTCGATACGCCATGCGTTAGCGAATGAGAAATGGATGAGGCACTGGTATATAGTAAATAAACCTGTATTGGTAGCACTGAGTGAGAGCTACTACTCGTAAAAATTACATTTGTTTGGACGCGCTTAATGGGTATTACCAAGACGACGCTCACACAGGGAAATATTTATTGCTTCAACTCGGTACTTGTGATGCTCGCACTCTGTCAAGACTCTTTGTGTTCGCGTTCCTCTCAATGTTGTTGATGACTGTAAACTAAAAACTATCAATTGCAAGGAACGTGAATATGACGGGCAAAACCAAAAAAGAATTTGCAAAGTTGAAGCAAAGAAATTTGCTCTGTATTAAAATAATTATAATGAAACTCTTTTGAAAGAGAGTTGGCAGCATTGAAAATAGTGAGTTGTACTATTTTTATGAGGTATGACCAAGAATGATAGAAACAAGATTGCGCCCATCAGAGAGTGCGTTACGTCACTTTTGCCAAGTTGTGCAGTGTCGCCAACCATTTGCTCTTCACAATATACAGTGTATCACTAAAGTAAGTATGCACCATGATTAACAGCCGAATATGTGAATTTATTCCCAAAATAATTCGACATATTTTTATCAAATGTATGTATGTAATTGCTATGCAGAATCCCTAACCAGAATATAAAAGACACGATGCCGACATATTGTTCCGTTATCTTGTCTGGCGTCATTACGTAGGAAACGGTAAAAATCATATAACAAAAGTACATACATATGTATGCAGTTCGCAAATTTGTGCATTTCGTAAGTCTTTATGTGATTTATTTGCGACAAAAACCATCAAATTTGTTTCGTTGTGTAAGCGCGAATTATTTTTAAAGTTTGGCTCCTCGAGGCAAAGAACTTTCACAAGATATGAAGGATTTAATAATAAAATTGTACAAAGATAATAAAAGCCAACGCCAAATTGCAAAAGATGTTAATAAAAGCAACGCCACGGTACAAAAAATTATTGAAAAATTTAAAAGAGAAGGTAATACCAAGAACCAACCAAGAACTGGCCGCCCGAAGATTTTCACGGAGCAGGAACGCAGGATAATTGTACGAAAAGTACAGAAAAACCCCAAAACGAGTGCCCCTAAAATACAGGCTGAAATGGAAAAAGAAACTGGCAAGACTTCTAACCCCCAAACCATTCGTCGTGCTTTGTATACTGCTGGTTTCCATGGTCGGAACATCCGTAAAAAGCCGTTTGTAAATAGTACTAACAGAAAGAAAAGACTTGAATTTGTAAAACTGCACGAAACCAAAGACCAAAACTTTTGGAATACCGTTATTTTCTCTGACGAGAGTAAATTTAATATTTTTGGTTCCGACGGACAAGAAAAACTATGGAGAAAAGTAAATTCAGAGCTCGATCCTCAAAACATGACCGGCACAGTTAAACATGGTGGCGATTCAATAATGGTGTGGGGTTGTATGGCGGCTTCTGGTGTAGGAAATCTGGTTGTGATTGAAGGGATAATGGACAAAACTGTTTATCTCAACATTTTGAAGGATAATTTGAAGCAAAGTGCATTAAAATTGGGGCTTGAGCGATCATTTGTCTTCCAACAGGACAATGACCCCAAGCATACTGCTCTAGTTGTGAGAGAATGGCTGCTGTATAACACACCAAAGCAATTAAAAACCCCACCTCAATCGCCAGATTTTAATGTCATTGAACATTTGTGGGAACATCTTGACAGACAAATAAGGAAACATAAAATAAATGGCAAATATGACCTAAAGAAAGCACTTATGGAGGAATGGGGAAAGATTCCAACTTCTGCGACTCAGAATCTGGTAAACTCTATGTCATCGCGGTTAAAAGCTGTCAAAAAGAGTAAAGGTTATCCAACGAAATATTAACAGTTTATTATAATTTAAAAAATTTTTCTTGGATTCGGTTTTTGATTGAATGCATACTTATTTTTGTGATGTGATTTTAAGACTTTTTTCATATTAAGCCGATCTGGCTAAAACAAGAATTACTTTTATATTATTTTTTGTTGTAAATATGTATATAAGACTTTGAAAAATAAATAAAATTGTATTTTGTTTTCGTAGTGTTACTTTTGAGTTTTATTTCTTTTGTACCATGGTGAAATCATCGCTGCATACTTACTTTAGGGATACACTGTATTTAGTGAATTTTTATACCCAAAATGCGAAAATTTTTAAGTTTGGTGTTTGTTTCTTTTTTTTAACTTAAAGCTACCGAAACTGTAAGTTAAAAAACTGTATTATTAAACAAAGGAAGTTTAAAAAAAATCACTCTGAGAAGATTTTAGCGCTAATGCAAATTTGTTGATTCCTATAAAGTTTGGTATTTTGAAGGTGCAAATTTATTGTTTTGCTCCTTTTAAGTCAATGCAAGAATATTAAATGTTCTTCTCTCAACTCTTCTTAAGATTGAAATCCTTTTTACACATTTTAAAAAGCGTTTGAATTTACTGAATGCGAATCAAAACCATAGTGGTGCAATCGTTTCTTCTGGTCCTGAATCCTTAGCGGGACATAGGGCATCAAGAGGTGTACTCACAGTAACAGTAAAAAAAAGCAACAAAATACCAGAAAATACTGAAAAAACCATAACGACTTTTTAACAAAATAAGTACCTTAATTTGTTACCTGAAATATAGCAAAAAAGTTAACCTGAAATATAGCAAAAAAGTCGTTCTCTTAACACAAGAGTTTCTCTTAACAAACTCATAAATTAAATTGTACATAACCATAACACATTTATTTAAAAAAACGCACGTTTTAAAGACAATTTATCACGCATAAAAAGTTCTTTAAGTATATAGTTCAATAAAAACTTGGTATTTTGTTTTCTTTAAATGGGCATTTTAGTGCGTTTTTATATCCTAAGCTAGGCAACACTGCAGTAGCGAGCGAAAGATTTGACTGCTGAAAGGAGAAGAACATCAATAATAACCGCAAACGCGGGCAATGCGACGTGCGATATTAAAAAAGGAAAGCTAAATAAAACTGAGTGAATTATTGAACTAATTTTTAAAAAATATATTTTACAAAATTATAAACATTACTTTTAATTAGAACAGGCTAGAAAAATGTCATGAAGAAAGAACTAAAATTCCGAGACTAAATAACAAAAGAAAAATGTTAAATCAAATTACGAAAATGGTAGTCTGGCCATAATAGTGCTAAAACGACGTAACTCTTTGTCAAATTCGCTGAGAGCAAAGTAACATCACCACAATAGGCGCCATCTGATTATTTTTTCCATCAACTCGCTAACGGCGAATCTTGTTAGATAACTTTAGCTTGCAACATGCAAATTTTGCCTCCAGTGAGCAGAGCGTAGAGGTAGCAGAGAAGTGGTGAATCCAAGTCGCCTTATATAATATATTAAATATGTGCTTAAGTTGGAAAAGTGCTTAAGTTGACTTAAACATATCTGATCGCTTTGCGCGAAATTACCGTATGCTACAAATACAAAACTTTATAGGGAAGTGTTTTTATTTTTTCAAGCCCAGGTTAGCAACATCAATACCAATTATTGACTAAGATTTATTTCTGTGGAAAATTTTAAACTTTCCGAAAAACCAATTTTTTAACATATACGAAAATTTTTCTCTCTCGTTAAGTTTCGTACATGAAATAACATTTAAAACTGTTTAACTAACCGTTATATTAACTTATTTAAGGGGAACCGTTATATTAAGAGGGCCTAGGAATTTCAAAAAAATGATTTTTTGTTTCTTCGATATTTCGAAAGTATAGTATCTTAAGAATATACTGTGAAATTTTCATGCGGAAATTCCCAATATTACAGCTTCTATAGCCCATTACCTAGGTAGAGAGCGGTCCGCACGCTCACGCACGCTCCCGTACCTCAAACTTTAAACTCATTTATCTCAAAACGGCTTTTTTCGGCCTGGTGTTGTCAAAAATAGAAACTATTCAACCAAATGGTCTGATATTTTAATATGTTGTTCACAACATCGATGGCTATAGAATCATATTATTATTTCAATTATTTTGTTTTTTATTAAAAAACTGAAAAAGTACCCGATTTTTAGAGTGTTAAGATCAAAACCGCGCCATTTTGCCAAATTTTTTTTTATTCTAGTAGAGTTAAGTTGCATTGAAAAGTCAATTTCGCAAACAATTTAATATATGATCATTCCGCGCAAACAGGTCGATATATTGAGACAAGAACGCCACTACCATCATCACATTAAAAGCAAACACTAGGAATTTGTTATGTAATTAGATAGAAAACAAAAAGTAATGCTCACGTATCATCATCTGCCTTCAGAAACCAATCAGCATCATCAAAGTGATTGTCATAAATATACTTCATCGCCTCCCTTGTTTTGTTCCACAAATTACCACGCCCTTCCTTTACAGGTAATTTTATACTTTCCAGTTCATCGTCTGTCTCCGTACTCATAAAGAGCAATCGATTGCAGCGCTTACCCCATGTTTTCTTCACATGTATCGCCTTCTTTGCGTGGTTGATTGGACTGGTTAGCACCCAACAGAGTACTCGAGTCTCATTGTATAGTTGCGCGGCTAGGCTGTTTTCATCTGTATTAGAAATCCGTGTCTGGAGAATTTCTTCATTTTGCAGCAGCTCTACATGATCATCGTATTCCTCAACTCGATCTAGATAACTGGCGTTGGGCAAACCCAAACGAAATACACAATTTGAGCTGCGGAGCTGTTGTGAGAAACAAAATCCTATTACGAATCCGCCCAGAAGCATTAAAAATGGGCGAAGGTGGTTCGATATATTTTGACGAAGCATTGTGATATTAGGTTGTATTGTAAGCGAAGATGTAGGATGTAGTACATTACCGTAGGTTTCGAATTTTTATGTAGCCAAAATCTGGAAATTAATCGAATAGAAGAGAGAGAGCTTAAACTATAAATCTTTCTATACTTTGGATACTTCATATTCTAAAATTATAATTTTATAATTTTTTTATATTACTTAAACTAATTTTTTTTATATACCTCAAACTACGCATGAGTTATAAAATTCCTTAAATATTTTCCGTTACATGTGAAAATTTGTTGCTAGTAATCGAAGTGGCACTACAACTAAAAATTAGGTGTGATATTACAGAGGACGAAAATATAAGTAGGGTTATTTGCTGCTTTCGTAATCATTTCAGACCTGTTGGGAAAGAAGCTTTCCCATAACTAAAATAAAAAGAACGCTTTGGAGTTGGATTAAGTGAACCCGTCTTGCATTTTGAGGTCCAGATAACGAATCGAAATTAGTTTTGTGTAGAAAAATTACACTCAAGCTCTTTTTACTCAATTCGCTACTAGAAGTGACAGTGCTGCTATCTCTGGCTAGTTATTTATGAATACACATACTATTGTTTCAGTGAAAATATGTATGTATGTCAGTTAGCGTTCTTATCTAGAAAAAGTATGTACCTTCTACTCAAATATGAACGAGATGAGCTTGACTTGTTTACAGTAGCACAGAAAACAAACTATGTGATATATCACGCTGAAATTTGTCATGTAAGCTTATAACAGTCCTACCAAAAAACAAAAAATTTCTTTTTGCCATATGTCATCCGCAGACCGTTTTATTGATAACGTCTCGTTCATATTTGAGCAGAAGATAAGTCAATTAATTCTGTAGTATTTTCTCAGCTTATGGGTTTTTTACGTATTTTTATTTATGATTCAATTATAAAAGGTTGTGTAAGTAGGACTCGCCTCGGTCTAGTTTTAGCAGCTGAGCTCTCACCTTTCTAATGAAGGAAGCAATGTTGCTTTACATATTTCCTCAAATTTTTAAAGGCAATTTTTATATAGAGGTGAAAATTTAGGCGGGGTATTCCACAATGATAACAAAATATAGTTTAAGGGGGGAAACCGGTTTAGATCGATCAAAAAATTGATTTTTTTATTGCATAAATCGTTAGTATAACTACTTAAGAATATGTGGTAAAAATTTTAAAGCAAAATTTGCATTATTCCCGATTCTATGACAATTAAGTGACTGCCTGTCGGTTCCGCACCATAGCGCGCGTTAGTTAGAAGGACGTTTTTCTCGAAGCTACTTTTTTTTAACTGGTGGGAGTTCTAGCTTAAAAAGTTATCGACCAATCGTTCTAAAATTTTTCGGGATTTTTTCTGTATTCAATTCTAATCTATATGAACCTAATTCTGGGATTATATTATTATTTAAAATATGGTTTTTTAAGCAAAATAGGTGAAAAAATAAGAAAACTACTTTGTGTTCAAGCACCTCAAAAGCATGCAATTCTCAATATTTTTTTTACCACAATTAGGTTAATATTCTTAGGAAATATGTTGTTAATAAAAAAAAAATTGCTGTTGATTTCAGAAAAAAATTGCAACTTCAGGAATTCCCACCAAATGGCGATCTTCCATGGACAGTACGCTCTAACGCCACTATCTCCCGCGGAAATAGCTTCAAAAAAATTTAAAAGTGTACCTAAAAATATAAATAAAATATCCTCTAAACTTAAACAATTTCTGATTATTCCTTCTTTGCTCAAAAAATTCTCGAAAAACACCAAAATTTTGGCCTCCTAAACCGGTTTCCCCCCTTAACTTCAAATTTTTTGACGGATACTGGGATATTTGAAGCTAAATAATTCGATTTTTTTTAGTTTTCTTAGGCTATCTCAAACAAGTTGAAAAAAAATTTAATTAAAATTTTCAGTCTAGTAGTTAAAGTTCGATGAAGACCAGCAAAAATTAAATGGCTAACATGGCTACTAATGTCATTAAGTGACCTTCGTTTTTGTACCATGTGGCAAACTGATTTCTTTTCGATCATTAATTTTTCTCATATCCGTTGACAATTCACTTTTTCGCTACGTATTTTATGTGAGTAGCAAATTAATTAGGTGCGCAACTAAGTTTTCGCTGTTTTTTTGAAATATAACTTTATTCTGAAAAAATGGTTACAAGTGAATCATTGAAAGTTTTGCCCATCGCTGGCTATTACTTTTTCCCATCTTTTTGCTAGATCTCGTATACTGTCGCAGTAAAACTGTTCATCTTTTGAGGTTATCCACGGATCAAGCCATTTTTTGATGTCTTCATATGAATGGAACCGCTGTTCAGCTAGACCATGTGCCATTGGCCGGCAAAGGTTATAATCGGACGGCGCCATATCTGGAGAATATGGTGGGTGGAGTAGGAATTCCCATTTCAGTACATCACCCAGCATTAATTAATAATGTCGATAATGTCCCCAGTGATGGTTTCGCTTGGTTTTAACAGTTCATAATAAATAACACCAACTTGGTCCCACCAAATACATAGCATACCCTTCGCAGCGTGAATATTCGGCCGAGGCGACGACGTAGAAGCATGACCGAGCACTCCCCATGACTTTCTTTTCTTTGAATTGCTGTAATGAATCCATTTTTCATCACCTGTCACGATGCGATGAAGAAAACCCTTCCTTTTTTGACGCTGGAGCAGTTGTTCACAGGCGAGAAAACCTTGTTGAACATCCCTTGGTTTTAACTCATAAGTAACCCAAGTCCCGTGTTTCTGAATCATTCCCAAAGCATGCAATCGCTTGCAATTGGATTGGCGATAACTCCTAATACCGAAGCAAGCTCTTCTTGCGTTTGACACGGATCCTCATTGAGTAATGCCTCCAATTCAGCGTCTTCGAAGGTTTTTGGTCTTCCTTCACGTGGACGGTCGTCAACATTAAAATCATCGTCTTTGAAGCGACGGAACCAATCTCGGCACGTTCTTTCACTTAAAGCAGCATCTCCATATACTTTTTGTAGCTCTCGATGCGCTTCAGCTGCCGTTATTTCGAATTAAAGAGGAAAATCAACACTTCCCGCAAATGACGATTATTCGGCACAAAATCAGACAATTTCACAAAATCAAAAGTATATGATAGGTACCAAAACAAAATCACTAATGTGTCGAAGCAGTTTGTTTACCATATGTCTAAGCTTGGTTTATGACGTTTAGGTTATGTTAGAATCACCTATCACTCACTGCTGGCGGCATCTATTCACAAACAGCGTGAACTTTGTTGTCTTCATAAAAAAATGTTTGAATCAGAAGAATTTTCACTTTCGCTTTCTATGGTATGAATCCCACTGCGGGCATAAACACTGAATGATACAAAAAGGTGTTTCTTAAAAGCGGTCGCTACTCGGAAGGCAATGATAAACCTCCGAGTCTATTTCTACCATAAAAAATTCCTCATAAAAATCATCTGCTGTTGGAAGGCGACCGAAACTGTAGGTCCCTCCATTTGTGTAGGAAAATCAAAACACACGACACGAATTGGGGGGCGAGTTCGACCAAACACCCGACATGGTGTTCTGGTGTTCTGTGTTTCGCTTTTCAAAATTGTCGCCTAGTATGCAGTTCAATTTAGATTTGTGAAATTCGTGCGCTTAATTGCAGTTGTGCAGGAACGCATGTTTGTGTTAAATAGGAAGCAACAACGTCTAATAATAATAATAACTTTTGTTGACCCGGTAGTTGGATACGAACCTCATGAATCAATTGCTAAGGATCACGTAATCAGCCACGTGTATTTGTAATCGAATTTGAGGTAAAGTTGATGACTTGGCGCTTTTGAAATTTTGCACTTTGTTTACATTTAATTCCATTTAGATTTTCTGCATTGAAAAATCACGATTGTAAGCCACTTTCTATCATGAAAACCATATTTTAAAAACACTTTCTTTTAATTCTCAACCAATTTTAATTAAATATTTTACCCTTTTCACTTTGCTCTTTTTCTTTGCAACATTTCACAAAAAACAAACTTGATGTCACAAGCGAAATGTAATGGAAAAAGCATTTTCTGTGAACGGCCACCTTTGACAGGCAATGCCAAAACTCCGAGTGAATTTCTGCTATGAAAAAATTCCTCAAACCATTTGCCGTTCAGAGGGGTCATAAAACTGTAGGTCCCTTTATTTGTGGTACAATATCAAGACGGACAAACAAATTGGAGAAGAAACTCGGCCAAACATGTAGCAAAGGATGTACATGTAAGAGTATACAAAGAATGCTATGAAAATTACAAACTTTTTGATATTGTCTTATTCCCCTCTTGACGCCACTTATTGGTTCATTGCTGTTACAACCTGAATATCACCCGAATCAGACCATAAGTCTGCAGCTCTGGGAGGAAAGCTCTGGACTAGGTTTGGTATGTTACCCTACAAACATACGCAGACCTAAATACTGGGCTTGAATAGTCACATTTGTGAACATACAACTCGTTATTGAAAATTGCATTTTCCGGATTATGACAAACGTAATAGCATCTTATTTCTTAAAATTCAGAATTATCGCATCTATAACCGTGTCGTTGAAAGTACGCATTTTACGAACTTGTATGCAGTTCAAGATGCGAAAATGTGGAAGGAAGCTTGTAACTGTTGTAATAAACAATAAACCATTATTGATTGATAAGCCTTTATTTGGCTTACCCTGATCAAAAATATCGGAAGAAAAAAGCTTGCGATCAACAAAACTTGTGGTGGACCACATGAAGAAAAGATGCTGACGCTTAGTGAGGAGCTCTCGATTGAAACAGCCGCACTTGAAGCGGCACTGGAACCCGTCCAGCTTGATATCTCCAGAGACAGCGATGGGCTCAGCTGAGGCAAGCAGATAAGGTTTTCGTGGGAGCATCCGAAATGCCAGGAAGAAAAAGTCGTGCTGAAATTATTAGTGGAATGTTTGAATATACGCATTCTACGGACTGCCATCGGTTCACAAAATTGAATGCGAGTGAGTGCAGAAGTTAACAAGTAGTATCGGAGGCGCCACTTTGGGATCTGAATACTTTAAACTGAAATCCTTCAGAATATACTCTCCTTAGGCTCTTGTTTGACAACCGATTTTTATGATTTTTGCATATTTAGAAAGCCTCTAGACACGAGTCCAGTTGCCTGGGTCGCAATACTATTGCATTTCCTCTATACAAGGTTTTAAGGTCGGTCGTCAGTGACCCATTTATTTTAAACAGGAGGAACCGCGTGAAGGTGAGCTTGACATTAAGGACGGATTTTAAGGTGGTACTTAATGATTTATTAATAAATTAAAACTAAAATAAATTTATAAAATGCTTAGTCTGTGTGCGACAATGCCAATGGATTACAACGATCCCTCAGCTGTCACATTATTCTTTGTTGTTGTTGTAAAAATATAAAACATTCACTATATATTTTTGAGAAATGCTGCTGGAGTGACAGTTCTTCGCCGGATATAAATCTGGGTAGAACCGTCTGGAAATGCCTAATTATTTTTTCATAAACTTCACTATACTAATGCTAGGTTTTGCTTAATTCAAGTGATTTTTAAATTATTTTGACAATTCTACATTTATTGTCAATCAAAAATACAATCTACAACACAGTAGAACTTAAAAACCATTGTGAACTGAAAAGTCATTGCGATCCATTTGAATTCGTATGTCTTTTTTTCCGCGATTGCTGATACGTTCACGGATATGATGATTCAATCCCTGCTCTATAGTTTAGTAGTAACAGTGAAGGCAAAATAGTAATAGTTAATTTCATTAAATAAGGCATTTTTGGTGTTGCCAGATAGCTTGGCTCAAACCAAGAAAATTGATGGGATTCCCGGAAATTCGCTTAAATGAGCAAGGAAACATCAACCGTCGTGCAAAAAAGCGCAAAGTAATTAATCGAAAATGCAAAAAGCTATGCTGTAACTAATCACAGTGCCAATGCTGAAAATACTCATTTGTCTACAGCCTATGCAATAAACTAGCTTTGTGTGGTTGATTGACGTTTCAGCATTTCTGTAAGCGCAAGCGTTTCCAGTATAATCTGCAACGTTAAAAAAGGAGAAACAAATTAATTTTTTATGGGTTACAAAGATAATTCGCCTGCATTGCAATACACAGTACAGTGACAGTGGTTCAAAATGATTAAAATTAGTTGTCCAGAAGTGTTAAAAAATATATTTGGTCCAATGCCTACCAATCAGAATTTCCACGTTGGATGTTTTACTATTGAAAAATGGGGCAATGTTTTAACAAATAACCTCCTCAGAATTTTTCCATTTTAAGTTGCAAATCGTCTACTATGAGATACTCTTTAGAAAGTTCATATCAAATAATTACATATTCACGTGGATATCTATCGGTCTTACTTTCGCATTTGACACTGCGAATAGTTGACATCACACCCATTAAAAAAAATATTCAAGTGCTGTTCAGATATCTTCACTGAGACGATTTTTTATGGAATTTTGATTTTGTTTTGATATCTTCGTTTTGAGATCTTTCTGATTATTGATGAAAAAAATCTTTCTTCTGAAGATAAAATTCACTTCTGGAAATACTGCGCAGAATCTAAACACATATATAAAGGGTAGTTAAATTTCAAGGGTCGATGTTGAATGTGAACCACACCTAAACGTAAACGACACCGTTGGACTTTTTTCTTTGGGGTTATTTTAAAGAAAAGGTGTACGTCGGTAAGCCAGCAACAATTCAAGAGCTAAAGGAGCTAAAAGAGCTAACGGCATAGAGCCTTAGTTATTCCTCAGCGTCATCGAAAATTTGGACCATGGGATGGAGGTGTGCCACAGAGGCCGCGCCGGCCATTTGGCCGATATTTTGTTCCATACGTAATTGAACCATACCAATATTATCATAATAAAGAGAAATGACAATAATTTCTTAAAAAAATTGTATTTTATTCAAAATCAACATCGGCCCTTGAAACTTAACCACCCTCTATAAGCATACACATTTGTACATACATATGTATGTTGAAATTGAAATTTGAAAAGGTCGAGCCAAGAAGCACCAGGAGATTTGGTGGCTCGTAAAATGCTCAGGCTAAAAAGCTCATTGTATTTAGAGCTCTGGAAAGAGGGTAGATAGTCAAGGAGGGAAGGAGAAAAGTATCAGAGAAGGACGTAGGAAAGAATAGAGACAGAGATAGAGATAGTTAGTCCTGTGAGAATTTCTTTGGCAAATCCGACATCGGAACCCAAAACTCATAGCCGTGCTCAAGCAAAGTCAGTACACTCACAGAGAAAGTGCTCAGTGCTATCCGCCTCCTCCAAGCACGACAGACATATTGGGTCCTCAATGATTGGTGGTCATTAAATCTGGTCATATGCTGACCCCATGGGTTGTGTCCTGTAATAATACCGGCCATCAACCGAATGTCTTTTCTTCCAAGTTTTAGTAGAAAGTTTGACAGTTTTCTGTTCGGACTTGTCACAAAACACTTTGCAGTTCTGCAGCGTTCTAGACCGGACCATCGCTCTTTATGTAGCTGATCCAATTCATGATTCCTGCGGAACTGATTTCGATTATTGGCTCCGGTCCTTGTGAGAACCGCTGATCCACGGTTGGCCAACTCATCGGCAATTTCGTTTCGCAACTTAAAGATCTCTCTCTGTGTCCCGAAGTTCCGTCTTCCTGCAAGACACCATATTTATGGAGTCTACACATTGTTTTTATTGCTTCCTGTTGTACCTTAAGATCCAGGGGGAGCAAATCAAGCATAGCATTTAGGGCATCACCTGAGGTTGCACTCATGGCACCCGTAATGCATAAACATACACTTCTTTGCAGCCTGTATAGTTCCGGGATTGTGGACACTAGATCATGACAGTCGGTCATAATGAAATCGTGCTAAATATAAATTGAATAACGCAGGCGTTCATTGTACCAGCGTTGCCTTTTGAAAGGGTCGCCCTTGCAACTTCACGTGTGATGAGGCGCAATCCGATATTTTTATCGAAAGAATTGGAATCTTTTAGCATAAACTTAGATAGGTATCAATAGCATAAATAGGAGTGGATTGATAATCCGCATTGAAGCACCGCACTTAGCCATGGCGAAGCACTGGCACAACGAGTGCAACGATCCCTAGAGGAGGAATTTCGGGAAGGCCGTCCAAAACGATTGTTGTGGCAGAAATAATAGATGCTGTGTATCAATTGTCGACGTAATACCGCGAGATAGAGTAATCCTTGGGTATTAATGGTACCAGAATTTGATAGTGCATAGACATTTGGTCGTCAAGGGAATTTTTTTTCGTTGGATGTTTGATTTCGATTGGTGTAAAGAAATTCAGCCGCGGTGGACAACGCACGCCTATGACATCGTAACAAGAGACGAATCTTGGATCTATGCATATGAACTGGAAGCAAAAAGCAATCGACAGTGTGGATGTTCCAAGACGAGCTTAATCTACATTAACAAAAATTGTTCACGGATGAAGCACCTCAAAGCAATTTGTCACCTGTTTTTCGGAAAATCTGGTCATGCTGCAATTGTACCACTAGACCAACTTAAAACAGTAAACTTGTTTTCCAGAAGTTTTCGAACCATTCCTCACAAGGAGAATGGAACCTCTCTGTATCGGCTCACACAAGAGAGTTTTCAACTACTTGAAGATCGAATTAATGGGTCATCCGCCTTACTCCTTACTTCTTTTAGTTCCTGATCATCAAAAATATAATGCGAGATCAACGTTTTCAACGTCTGAAAATGCTGTTGAAACTTTTAAACACTTCTTCTAAGTGACAAAAGTGATTTCAGAATTAGTTGAAGTGAAGTGAGTTGCAAAATTGTATTGACTTCTAAGAATATTTTGAAAAAAAAAAATTATATTGCAGTTTGATGTCTTATGAGGTGCAAAAAGATGACTTTCAATTGCATGTGCCTATGATTTTCGTTTTAAGTCTGCACTTTTTACTTATTAACCCTTAAATAGTACTCTGTACCATTTTGGCCATATATCGTTTGCAATCTATAATAATTTTTTGAAAGGTTTCCGCTATAAGTAAAACTAGTCGCTCCATCTACCGTTAAATAAGATAGTCAATTATGGATTGTACTAAAATTTTTTAAGGAAGTTGGGTTCATAGAAATACTCTGAATCCACGAGGGCGCATAATAGATCTTTCAGGTCATAGTGATAAATCCTCTCAAAATAATAATAATAATGTGTTAAAATGCGTGGTGAATTTAATCTTTACCGAGAATAATTAAAAGTGACATTGGCGTCTTAGTGCGTTCTACGTATGAGTATATTTGTGAAAGTGGAATCGATAAGTTTTGGAGATTTTGATGTGAATTTCGTCATAATGTTCTATACAAATTTTTCAATCATCCCTATACAGGATTTATCAAAAAAGTTCCCACAATGATTTTTTTAACATATATATTTAATATCAATCTTTTCAGAACTTTTTAAAGTATTCTCCCTCTGTTTGCCAACGTTTTGCCCAATCGTTGAAGACGCCCTGGAAGTTATCAACGGAAATCTTCTTCAGTAAGGTAATCGAATTTGATTTCACCGTCTACAGCGAAGTTTCTTTCAATGCTCGATTGATGCTTGGGAACAAAAAGTGGCCCGTTGGGGTCGGGGCTGTACGGTGGCTAGGTCAGCGTAGCCACACCTATGTATATGTGACGAGCAACTCGGAGACAATTAGTGCACCGTGGCGGTTTAGTGTAATTGTCGCGGAATTCTTCTCGGCCCATTATTTACTCGACGAGGGTGCAGTACTATATATGCCTCTGCGTGGAGCGTAATCCTGCCGCATCAATTGTAGAAGTGGAGAAATATAACAAGCTTTGATTGAAAATGGGGTCCATCAAAAGAAATATTTTTTTTTGATATTTTTGAACGTAAAAAATGTCTAAGCACAGCATAAAAAGCCAAATTATCCAGTTTAAAGTATTTTGGAATGCGAATTTATCGAAGATGCATACGTAATTGTGCAATTTATTATAATAGTTGCAAATATTAAACATTGTTTACGTTCACAAATACAATACACTTCGACTGCTTCCAGCCTGCAGTTAATGATTGTATGCATATACGAGGGTCGTTTAAAAAGTTCGCGCAAAGTCAGAGAGATGGCACCACTGGTGCATATGGAGGTAATGTTTTGTTAGTAGCATCTCTTGGAAGAACACACACCAAGTTTAATTTAATTAGTCTATTTCTTTGTATTTGGTATCCATTTGAATTAAGAAAGTTGGTTTTCCTTTTCATCACGACAACACACCAGCTCACGTCTCAGCAGTTGTGGTCGCAAAACTAGTGGAAATATCGTTCCAACTCATTTCACATCCCCCAAAACTTGGCTCCCTCGGCTCCCTCGGCTCCCTTGGACTACTATTTGTTCCCCAGCTTGAAGAAATGGCTGGCGGGAAAATATTTCATTAAAATGAGGAAGTGATTGCAGAAACAAATGGTTGTTTTTCAGATTTGGACAAATCCTATTATTTCGAAATGATCGAACAAACAGCGTTCGACGAGGTGCAAAAGAAGACCATGTCGAAGACCACCTCCTTAAGCTCCATCTACCGAATGCCGTAATCGGAGTCCAACCATCACGCCCAACAGATGAAGAGCTCCAGCTTTCCCGTGAGAACCGCGTAACCTTGGCACAATTACGTTCTGGATACAGTAGCAGGTTAAACTCTTACTTATCCAAAATTGACTCCGACATACCAAACATACATATGTTCGGCATGTGAAGGCACCCCGCACGACACTAACCATCTTTTCACATGCCCTTTAAAACCTACTCATCTAACACCCCGTTCCCTCTGGACACAACCTGTCAAAACAGCATGTTTCCTGGACCTACCTTTAGATGAGCCAGACGAAGACGACTGGTGATATACCCTACACTGACGGGCTTATATTACTGCTACAACAACAACAACCATGTCGAAAAATAAAAAAGGTTTACATCAAAAAATTAAGAAGTTTTTAACTTTATTTTTATGTTGAACGGACTTTACGAACGACCCTCGTATATTCGTTTAACGTTACTTATTTGTCGTGCTGCCATATAATTAAATTCGTTTTGTTTCTCCGCACTAAAAATTAGCAGATAACCACAAAATCCGTAAGCAAGTGTAAAGGTTGCTCGTGGTTGGTTATTTTCTCTCAATATATTTCGTTGTTGTTGATAGAACCACATATCTACATAAATTGTTAAAAGTCTACCCTAAGCAACCTAATTGTAAAACTAAAATATATCCGCATTATGTCAAATGTTGATAAATTTTTTCCACCGAAAATTCGGAAGACCCTTTATCACAATCTTGGTTGTGGATTATTTTAAAAGTAAAAGGTGAAAAGAAAACTCATTTAATCACTTTGAAATCAATATGGCACTATATAATACATATAGCGGGGCCGTTTAATGGTAAAAAATTTCAAAATCTCGATGTTCTAGGCCTAGTATAAAATATTTGGTAACTTTTAAAAATAAATAATTGGCGCGTACACTTCGTGTTTGGCCGAGCTCCTCCTCCTATTTGTGGTGTGCGTCTTGATGTTGTTCCACAAATGGAGGGGCCTACAGTTTCAGGCCGACTCCGAACGGCAGATATTTTTATGAGGAGCTTTTTTTCATGGCAGAAATACACGCGGAGGTTTGCCATTGCCTGCCGAGGGGCGACCGCTATTAGAAAAATGTTTTTTATTAATTTTGCTTTCACTGAGATTCGAACCAACGACCTCTCTGTGAATTCCGAATGGTAATCACGCGCCAACCCATTCGGCTACGGCGGTCGCCTTTGGTAACTTTTAGTCCGCTTTAAAATTGTAGTGAGCACGGTAAATTATAAGCAAATTAATTAAATTCACAATACAATTTAAATTATTTCATCATCTTTTACCTTTTAGCGCATATTAGCCCATATATGGTATTACAATTTTAATTCAATTTTATTTCTAAATGAAGTATAATAAAATAATATGGGTTTTTCAGTAAGAGCGCTTCAACGTTTGAACTTTTTTGAATAAAACACAAACGGTTTGACTTTTTTAACTAATTTTTTTTTTATTATCGAGTTTGAACATATACATTTAAGTATGAAATTCGATTTCTTTTGCATGACCACCGCGTGCACGTTTTACGAAGTCCAATCGTTGAACCCAATTTTCGATCAATCTTTTGCATAAATCGGCCGAAATTCCAGCAATTTCGCGTTCGATATTGGCTCTGAGCTCACAAATGGTCGCCGGCTTGTTACTGTAGACCAATGACTTCACATAACCCCAAAACGGGACGGCTTGTTAAATGGACCGTAAAATGGCCGTAATGCTCTTAAAGTAGCAGCAACAGAACGATTATTTGCAATCGTTGCTCAAGTGTGTAGCATTCGATGATGAAATGTATACTAATGAAGTTTACAAATGACAAGCGAAAAATAAAAAATATTGCGTCGTTCGCCCTCCCTATCGGAAAAAAGTTGAAGCGCACCTATTGAACAACCCTATATATGTAAATAAATAAACATATATTCAGCAATAATAAAACGCAAAAAAATTGTCTATGATTTTACCACATTTCGAAATAACCTCACTTTTGTGCAAGTGGGTGAAGAAACAAAATTGCAGTGTGAGTGATTCATTTTCAAAAAACGACAACAGAGTAAAACGTAAGTTGTTGTTGTTGTTTCTGTTGTTGTTGTTGAAGTGGTTGAGTATTTCCACTGAAATAATCCTAATTAGGGACCAGCACCGTTTTACTACCACTGTCTTCGTGTGATGATGTCTTTTTTTTCTTAGTCAGATCCATTTAGTGAGGTCCAAGTATAGCAGCAAATTCTTTATCTTGATGTCTGAGATGATGTCTGCCCTACCTAGCCCTGGACATTCGCATAAGTAGTGGAAAAGACTTTCATTCGCCCCTTCCGCTTGACAGCTTCTGCAGATAGGATTGAAGGGGGGTTGAGTCTGGCTGCATGATCCCCTACGTAAGTACTTTTTGACAAAAAAACTAATATTTTCATGAAGTCGATATACTCGTCTTTCTCGTCGGATAATAACTTTTCCGCTTTTGAAATGTTTTCTATAATTTATAACTACTTTTTATGTTTATATGGTTCCGTAAAATAAAAATTTAATTAAAATAATATACTTTTTCATTAATTTTCTTTTAATATATCTTATTGATGATTAAATAGTAAAGCTATTTCCACCGTGCAACAATTTTTTTCAACGTTTCATTATTTCACGCAGTAAAGGGTTAAAATAAACGGCACATTAATTAGTACATTTACCGAAGCTACGAAAAAATGAGTTTCTGAATGAATTTGCATTCATGCTGATTGTAGCGTACCGCATTGCTCACATACCAATCATTGTCTGTATATACATATGTAGATATGTGTGTGTGCATAAGCAACAAGTGTTGTTTGACTGCTGGCTACTGCTAGCCAATGAACAGTTGGAGCCTGGTTATTCGGTGAGTGAGTCATGCGGTCACGTTGATGCAATCATACCAGCAACATAAAATACAACACCAAACACAAAGATACAACGACCCAGCACCAGCATCACCAACGACAAAAATACCAAACTTCACGATCATCAACGAAAAACCCACAACAACACCATTATTTGTGTATGTATGTATACACAAATGTATTATTGTATAATATACACATATGCATGTATGTGTGTATGCATGTATGTTCTTACACATACAAATCTTCCAAGATCAATAATCGAGCAGATCGCAGGTAAACAGCAACATACCGCGGCAGCTTCAGTTATATTTACACTTTTATTGCCATTGTGTGTTATTCATGCTGCTGCCTGCGCTGTCAACGCGTTAAGCCCATATAAGAAAGAAACGAAAAAAAGTTAACAAAATGTAAATAAACGAAAAAAAAAAATTAAAAAAAAAAACCAAACAAAATGTCGCGCCAATCGGCGACTCTGTACGTACTAGGGATGTTACGAATGTGGAATTTTAGATTAGCGCGGATGCGAATGCGAATGCTCAGATGAAGTATTTTTAGTAATTTCTTCCGCTTGATTGACCGAGTTTAACACGTTTCTGGTCCCGGAGAACTGGCGCTGGTCTTTCCCTGGCACAGGTACCTGGGGACCGGCGTTACACTTTTTGTGGGATCGACAGTAGTAAAGTAAAAAGATAAATGTGACGTGAATGAATGTAATTAAACATGTAACATGAATGTATCGAATTAAACATGTAACAAAATATAACAACTTTTTTGTTAAATTGTTGGGTTTTTTAGACCCAAATAATCGCGATTCTTTATTATAACAAGTATTTTATTATACATAGTATTATATTAATATTATTATTATAAATAGTATTTGCGAACTGTGGAGACGTTTTCTGTAATTTATGAACATTTTTCCCTCTTAATGTGGAATTTGTTCATCTACTCGCAGTTTAAGTCCATTTATCAACTCTCTCTGATAACCTGTAACTGATATTTTTTATACCCTGGTTTCTAAATAAACAACTTCAATATTATAACTGTGGGTGCCTAAACGCGAATTCGCCGTCTCTTTGATTGACGGCGGAGTTATTTCATGTTCTCTTACTTCACCACCAAACCCATTCGTTTTGCTTCTTTATCCAACTTAGAAACAGCAAAACTAGCAGGATACAATGAAGATAGATTACCAGCAGCTATGGTGCAAAACGAAATTGGGCAAGTAATTTCGTTTGCCGCAGCACCGGATACTCAACAGCAGAATTCTGCTCGCTTATTTCACACGTATTCGTACACTCGTCCAATCAGTCGTTGTTGAGACGTTTTTTCGTATATCACCTACACAATATTAGTTTTTTTCGTAAACAAACTGCTGTCATGATCCCGGTTACGTCAGCGTATCAACTGATTCTTTCAAATTCGCTGAGAGCCGGTTAACTTGTATGATATTGGCCACGCCTTCGAATTTTTTTTTCACCATGATTCGCATACGCCAGTAATTGTACGCTCTTATAAAAAATTATTTTTGTTTTTAGAAATTTCGTTATAAAAAAAAAAGGAAAGTTAGTAATTTTTAATAATACATATTTATCTCATTTAGTACTTAAATTTCAAATTTTAATTTAATAAAAAGTAGTTTTACTGCCATTGCAGGTTCCTGCCTGTTTCTTAAAGGGTAAATTTTAATTCTATCAGTAGCAATTTTTGTGCAGGTGCATTTTTTTATTTTTATAAAAACATTTGTAAGATGACTTCAAACAAGCATATGCCTTGTATTGGAGCTCAAATATGCTTAAAATATCTAAAAAAATGTGATATTTCATAACCAAGTACATAATCATAAATAAACCAACAGAAAACAGCCAAATTTTAGCTTTAATATAAAAAAAATATTGTTGCTGTCACTAAGTTTTCGCGCCAATGAAAATATAGCTGCCAAATAGGAAAACTGGTACATTCGATTAGTCGAATTTTTGACTACTTTTTCAGTAAATTTAGCCGTCATGGTGGCTTGAATATGGCAATAAATCGATTGATAAGCGCACTGTATAGCCAGTTGCGCCTTCTTGTTGGAACCAAATGTCGTCGGTATTTAGCCGTTTAACTGTTGGAAACAAAATTACAGTCAGCGTGGCCCGATGGTACTCACCATACACCGTAACGGCAGCAACTTCCTCATTTAGAAATATTCTGGCGTTAAGCGATTCATGATGACTTGCCAAATCATACTGAACGGGAATGTCAACACAGTTTGTCATTTTTATCTGTCAAACCATAGTTATAGATATCCATAATTCTCATGCAGCTAAAAAACTCGATATGTATTGACTGATAAAATTTTTAAGGCAAAAACTCTTGCCTGTGCAGATGTCGGGTAACGTATCAAACTTGGTCACATATAAGTACGTCTAGTAGCTGAAATGAAGACTGCTGTTGATCAATTAGTGCCCATAATTTCTTGCCGTGTCACGACTTGCACAACATTCGCATGCGCAAGAGTCAATGCGGGGCTTTTTGCGAATGCGAATACCCGCTACATCTCTGATACGTACAAGTGTACGTATAAATATAATCTTATTACCAAAATATTGCAGCGCACGCGTCACTCAGCATCTACTAATACACTCATATAAGATATGTGTATGTATGTATATATGTATGCATGTTTGTAAGTATGTATATGCATTTTTGTGTATAATTACTCGCTGACTTTTTGACTGGCGCGCCGGCTGATAGACAGGGTCGTTTGTTGGTGGCGCGCCTCATCACGACCACATACATATGCACATACATGTACCGGCAACTGCCCGCGTTTGGCCTCTTCCTGGCATTTTCACTTAACAAAAACCAAACCAAAAAAAAAAAAACATTTAAAATTTGCGTATTTTTTGCCCTATTTTTTGCGAGATTGGTACATTCCGTAATTATATGTGTGCCATTAGCATTTGTATGTGTTTTGCATGGATGCACGTACTTGTAGCGCTATTTTCTTACTGTGAGCATACATATATATGTATGTATGTATGTATTTTGAATTTGCAATTTGCGAGTGCGCGCGTCGCAATGAATTATCGTCAAACGGCTGACTGTTAATGCGAAATGCTGCACCGTGGAATGAAAACGAATACATTCCAGAAATTTTTTTAATTTAGTAACTTTTATGTCTATGTTGTGAGTTTTCATGTTGATCGGTCTGGTCGAATTGACTGATTTTGTGATGAAAAATCTTGCAGATTGGCGGCCTGCACAAGGGATATAAGACATTTCGTTTATATATATACAGACATGTATACACTTATAAAATATAGAGAATTCAAACGTGGCACCATCCACAGCACCACTACTTTGTTCTCGGTAAATTTGACAGAAGTAGCTATTTTGAACGATGTCAGCACAAGAAATAAGCAAACACCGGTGCAAGTTATTTGTTTGTGAATATGCAGCGAATATGGTGATTTAAAAAAGATAGAAAACAAGATTTTGCACCCTAGGCCTTTTAGAACCACGTCCCACATAATGAGCTCAACTGCGGCGATCAACGAAAAAAGGGCACACATACTCTTGAGCCGTTATTATATTTGCATGATTTGCATTACAATCAAAATATTTTATTTTATATTTATGGGGTGTTCTTTTTAGCTGCATAAGAACTATCGATGTCGGTAATTATGGTTTGAGAGCTGAGAATGGCAAACTGTGTAGACATTTCTGTTCAGTAGGGCTTGACAAGTCATCATGAATGGTTTAATGTCAGAACAACGCATCCAAACACTGGCTGCAACATCATCTTGGTGATCCTTATTTCTTTCGAAAGGAAGGAGATGCCATTACGGTGAATGGCGAGCACCATCGAGTCATTCTTACTGAATTTTTGTTTCCAAATATGAATCAGCTGAACATAGACAACATTTGGTTCCAACAAGATGGCGCAACTTGTCATACAGCGCGCTTAGCAATCGCTTTATTTCCATATTCAAGCCACCATTGACGCCATATGCCAGATTTATTGGAAAAATTATTCAGAAATTGGACTGATCGAATAGACCATGTAACTCGTAGCCGTGCCTGACATATATCGAATATCATGTCCAAGAAATAAATGCTATGCAGATACGTTTGACCAAATTGGAAATTTTTTTGAAAAATAACAAAATGGCGAACTTTTGAAAAAAAGGTATGGAAATCAGACTTTAGTATGGAATGTTAGGGCTGAAAAGAAACGAGAGTAGCACCTTCCAAAATGACAAGCCTACAGATTAATAATCAGTTTAACTTTTTCGTTTTAAGTGCCCTGAAGAGCCAAAATCCTGTTGGCAAGCCACCTATCGTTTTTTTAAGACCCTTACTTTGGTGCCACCCTACTACAAAAAAATATGTAAAAAAAATTGTTTTTGTATACTACATATTTGATGTCAATAATAACATACTATAAAATCCAAACGATCGCATTTTATTTTCTTTAAAAAAAATTCCTAAAGAAATATCTATAAAAAATGAGTATTTCACCAGACTACTACTTGAAATTATATAACAGATTATAACCAAAAAAAAAATCATTCCAACAATATTTCTGTTTTGCATTAAAAGTTAAGTTCTCAAGCTCTTAGAAAACCACTGATATAAACTAAAATCTAAAATTTTGGTCGCAAATAGGACAAAACTGTTTTTAGCTCCTGGACGATGCAACAACTACTAACATGCCGGTCAACTTCGACTATTTCGGTGATTTTATCGATATTTTCGTCTGAATTAGCAGTTTTTTGTGCCTTTTTGTTGAGCTAACAAACTCAGCATGATCGTTGACCTACTAGTTCTATTTTAAATAAACAATAATATCGCTGCATTTTCGCCACTGCAGAATCCTAACACACTTTTAACTACAGCTTTCACGCGCGGAGCGATGTTGACTGCACCGCTGTTGCCAGCGAACTGGGACCGGTTTCTATTGGAAGGGGAAGGTCCAACGATCATTTTCCCCCACCAGCCGATTCGGTTAATTGCTTGGCAGACGCTCTGCGCGGAAGGTCCATTACTTTTCAATCAAACCCTGTATTCAAGGAGTTTATGCCTGTCAGTCACTCTTGGAGAAAATAAATTTTAATATTCCGCGGAGATATGTATCTTCGTGCTATGTTACACGAATTAAGCCCGTAATGTACCGGGTAATTTGAAAGTTTACCAAATTTGACGATCTTGATTTTTCTAAAACAATTTTTACTAATATTCTTAATTCGATGCCCTAGTTTAAGTATAACAGACTAGTTTAAATTGTCTGTAAGAGATTGTGGTTTCATAGACTAAATATGCAAAACTAAATACAAATACGTATGTATATAAGGGGGAAATGAAATTGCTGATGAGCTTGCCGGTCATCGGTATCGCCCTGATTGTTATTAAAGAAGAATTGCACAACTTATATCTTAGGAAGGCGGAGAAAAGATGGAGCTCTTAGTGCAATAGACGGAGAACTCAGAAAGTCCTCAGAACGCTCCTTTTTTTGACAGCCTTAATTCTCAACAATCTTTCCCATTACATCAACAACCCTGGCTGGTTGTAGATATCTGCCTGTTGGAGGTCTCATAATGGTATCAAAACGGCGCTTTAGTGCTAGTGTGCCAGAGTGCTAGAATTGTACTTCAATCATTTCACCTACCTACCTACTTTATGCATGACCTGAAATCGTTAGTACCCAGGTAGATTACTATTGGATTCAAACTCTTTCAGAATTTAATTTACACTTAAATCAGTGTTGACCGAAAGAATAGCTTCTCATACATGACAAACCACTTTCTAAAAATATAAAAATTTTTTTAATAATTTTGAATTTTATGATAATATTTGAATAAAATTTCGCAGTATTTTAACTCAACGTTGCCTTCCATAACTAATTTGTTTTTAATATTTAATGACAAAACTTGGGAGTCATTAAGAATGCGAGTTGTAAAAAATACTTTTTCCTAAATGACCTGAATGATTTCAAATAATTTCTTTGGTTTTATACATTCGTTAAAATTTCGAAGCTCATGGAAGCCAAACCGGATGCGTGCGAAAAAATATTGAATTGTAAACACCCAGAAACCGCAAAGCTTTATCGCATATTTGTAGTCAAAGCACGAATTTTGTTGTACAAATGTTTGATATTCCTTACTATTTTTCATTCACATGTACGTACATACATATGTATATATATTTTCCGCAAGCGAAGACGATTTCCAATTTGGCGGCTTTGGTGCGATTATCGTTCGTCTATCATTCGTTTTAAAACACTCTCGCATAAATGTGAGTAATAATGATTAGATTCAAAACGGCGAATGCCAATTTCCGTTAGAAACAATTAAAGTATTGGGTGAACTACAGACGATTCCTATTTTGAATTCAACACCACTTCAGGTGTCGGTCGTAAAACGTTTTTGTTTGACAGCTGTGAGACAATGAGAATCAAATGGGCGCAAGAAGTACGATATATGCCAATAACGGGGTTTGTACTACAAAGAAATGCCAAGAAAACTTCTTCAATAAAACTACTTCACACTTTAATCTCTGTATTGTGCATTGGTTAGATCAATACTGGTGTATGCATCATTTATTTGGAGCATGGTGAACAATTTAGAAGGTGTGGGCGATATCAGGCGGTTAATTTGAAAGAATCAGCTGATTGACTGGCGTAACCGGTGTCGTGAAAGCTGTTTGTTTACGAAAAAAACTGAAATTGTGTTGGTGATATACGAAAAAAATCAGCACAACCATTTATTCGTTGCCGTCAACAACAACTAGTTGGACAAGTGTGCAAATGTTTGAAAGGAGCGGGCAGAATACTGCTACAGAGTCCCCTGTGAGGTGCCAGCCGGAGTTACTCGCTTAATTTCTTTTTTCACCATAGCTAATTCCCAAACCTAGTAAATCTATCATCCGGGTATTTGGAGGCCTTACACTAAAATTCTATCTAACCGCTTTGAGCGAGTTTAACATTTTTTTCTAAAATTTGCGCTCCACTCACTAAATTTGTCTCTACCACTACCTTCTTACTATTCTCATTACCAACTAATTAGCCTTCCTGCACTTGAGGACTGAAGTTCCATTTTAGCGTGTTCATTTATCATTAACTTCATAACTGGCTCTATTGACCATCATTCTCTTTTAGAAAAGATTGCTTTCAATATTCCCTCTAGAAGTCTTCGCCATTCGGAATTCCTTAAAATTACCTTTTCTAAAAGCAGTTATTGTGTCAACGCTCCCATATCTAGAAATTGTGCTGAACTATAATAAGTTTTCAGTATTTTAGATTTTGATTTCACGCAATCAAGTCCTACTTTAGTTGAATATTTGCAAATGTTTTTCTCTGCGCCACATCACTAGTGTTTGATTTTAGCTCATTTATTTAATATTTGTACTAATTTTAAGATTGATTCATTCTCAGATTAATATTAGCCGTGTGGTCTGTAAGAATATTTCGTAATCCAAGATTAGAATTGAAATAAATATAAATAAATATGTGTACCTAATTCTTTTTTTACACGATTTTTTTGGGAGCGTATCTATCGAGTAAAAAGGAGAATTAGGTGACAATATTAAAAAATTCTTTTAAGAGTTAAAATAAAGCATTAAATATATTAAAACGAATGAATTATTAAACGACGAGGGCAAATCTACCGAGCCTCAGCGACTTCCCCTGAGACTAATTTTAACGCTTCGTACATGTGTCGATAAGTCTCATTCCGTTTGCTCTATTAGATTCAAGAAAAATGACTAAAATATTGAAAATCGTGTTAAAACAAAACAATTATTAGGTATTTTGCCTCATTCATAATATTCATGACTTACTACATTCATAATATTCATGACTTACTACAACAAAATGTGCTTATCATTAGCGGACAACTTGTGAAATTTCCAATCACTGTGTCTTGTATAAAACATTGTGATTACACAATAGTTTTTTGATTTACTGAACACCAACGTTTCGCTAAATCGCGTACTGAAAAATGTCTCTTCATTTTACAAGAAAGATTTATAATTTTTGCAAATGACGTCATACGTCAATCATATGATATTTCACTCTTATGAGCTAAATAGTCGCAATATACAAACAGACGAGAAATGGAGTACGTTAAGGTGAAAATAGAGATTTCCGTCATTCAAAATCCTTTTTTTATTCAGTAAAAAAGTTATTCAAAAACAAAATTAATTATGATTGTCAATTTTGCGCCACCTTGTTATTGCAATGACTAAAATTTTTGGAAGTATTATTACAGTATTCATTTTTCTATTGCACTTTGAGCAAAATAACCAACTAAAAGACGCCAAATATTACCATAAAGAGAGAACAATTCGTGAGTGATGGAACACTACAAAGTGGAGGAATTCAGCCTTATACCGTAGGCAGACGGTGGCGTTAATCGGGATACACGACGATAAGGGGGGAATCCATGTAAAATTTTCAAAAAATCGATTTTTTGTTTTTTCGATATTTCGAAAGTGTAGTTTCTTAAGAATATACTGTGAAATTTTAATGCGGAAACTCCTAATATTATAGCTTCTACAGCCCATTAACTAGGTAGAGAGCGGTCCGCGCGCTCCTGTACCTCAAATTTTAAACTCATTTATCTCGAAACTGTATTTTTAAAAACTGCTCGTGTTGTAACTCAAAAAGTTATAGACCGATTTGTTTGATGTTTGGTGAGGCCTTTCTGTACATTACTATCGGAAGGATAAACCTAACATTTCAAATATTTCGCGTTGATAAATTACTTTTTGGAGGTTTAAAATGTCAATACAACAGCCGTAAATTCTGACTTTTTTTCAAAGGCTTATTTTATAATTAATTTTATACTTGTTTTTTAATTTTATAGTTTTATCCTTTCCGTTAATATGTTATAAAAAAACAACAATTAAATTTTTTTGTTTCAGATCGATAGATTAAGAGTAATAAATAGAGCAGTTTGGGACCTCGCGCCGTAGGCAGTCGACAAGAAATGATCCTGAGCCGCCATTTTGGAAAAACAAAATGAAAAATTTTTTTTTTGTACTCTCGAAAGGTTAAATAAAGTTGTGTTAAAGCTTCAAAATAATATAATTATTTTATCACATTTAATAATATGTTTAAAAAATGACCGATTTTGAGGTTTCTACATGGACTTCCCCCCTTAATTAGGAATTAAGTGCAACTAATGCGGGTTGACAACTAAACTTAACCCTTTTCTCATCTCGATAGGTCTTTCGTTTGTTTATGATAAAATATTGTTAAAATAAAAAATTTTGAAAAAGCTAAAGCTTAGCAGGTACCTTATGAATGTTTTCTAATATAATTTGCATGGGTCCGAACGCCAAATGGAACGACATGGGATGAGGGCTAATTCTCATTATTTAGGCGGAAGAGGGGAATTTTCGATGGCAGCATTGACGGAAAATGACAGTTAATAGCTATTGTGAATGAAAAAATAAAACTTTTGAAGAGAAGAACAAGAAAGACTGGTGTAATGCTAGTTTGCATTAACACTTTCAAAATTACATTAATTGCCTGATATTTCGGAGCAGTTTAAGAAATTGCAATTTAAGATAAGAAGAAATAAATAATTATTTCTTAATATCAGGGCAGCTAATATCCGTATTTGTTGCCTGCGGTCCAACTTTTACTGGCAAAACTATTCACGAGGCAAATCAGCTATTCACTAAACCGCTAAAAAACCGTCTGTCACACTACAATTTTAGTCGGAATTAACTCCGCCGGTAGTCTCGCTGCCGTCTGTTTAGGCTATTACGCTGCAGATACAGCTACGCTGCTCCGTGAAAAACTCACTTCACAATTAGATATCCCTTTTAAAAAAGGGCCAACCGTTTCTGCATGCTGATATACGCATTTGTGCATACTTATGTAGATTGGGTTAACTATGATTTATTCTGTAGAAAAACATTTATTTTGTATGTTGTTCATTACACTGAGCACAGCCAAATTTCTCTTGCTCGTTATTTGTGATAACTACTATACACCAAAAGCCGTTGGAATAATCTATATACATATATGTATAAAATTTAATTATAAAAAGCTTATCGCGATTGGATATACAGGTTCGCTTCTAAAATATTCAATTAATGCCTTACGTAAAGTTTTGTTTATCTGCTTTATCTGTTTTATCCACACTCTAACAATTGGAATAATACAAATATTTTTTTGTTGACACTGATTGGGACGGAAATTAATTTTTTTCATCACTTTAGACTACATATTTAGTAATGGTTTTTTTCATTTTATTTTGCTTTCAAGGCCATATTTTTCATATTTTTCGTAATTGCACAAATTCAATAACGTTCGTTAATTACAATAACTCATTGACATTCCGTTTTTACTCTTTTTAATTGAACTTACAAAGTAGCTTTTTATTCACGTTTGCACCACTTCTGGTATTTGTTTATATTAGAATTGATAATCACAGCACTGCACCATTGGGTGCACATGTGGATGTATGTACGTATGTATGTACCTACATCCACATGAGTGCTTTAATTCAATTTAAAAACTTATTTGATTCTAATTTGTTTTTATTCCAATAAAAACAAACTTGTTCTCCAACTCGCGGTATCGGGTAGAAAAACAAAAAATATAAATTCACTCTTTTTAGCAGAATTTTTTTTGTTTTGAAGCACCTAAGTTGTAATATTCACTTTTTTACTTATAGGCAGGCACATATTTGAGCGCACACTTTACGTTCTTTGTGGCTTCTACGAAATAGCCAATTCATTTACATAATTCTTTCACTTTCATTCATTCTCTGTGATTTGGTTTTTAGTTTTTTACCTCTTATTGCTATTTTTCATTAACTGCAAGAAATACTGCTTCACACAAAAATAACCAAATCCGTTTAGCTGTCCGGTAACTATTTGATTCACACCGTCAATCGTCAACGTTCGTCGTCGACTGAGCGCAGAAACCACTCGGTGAGCTAAACGAAGGTAAACACACGCGAGCTGCTAGCATCGTCGCTGTGTCTTCTTCACACTGTTGCTGCACTGTCGCAGTCAGCGCAGGCGGTTGCGTTCGTCCAATACTTGTCACTAAGGTTTGTTTTTAATTCATATATACAGTAAAGTGTAAAACATAAGTAACACTTCTCAGATAAGGTAAGATTTTGAGTAAGAGTGACGAAGGCCGAAACAAAAATGTATGGCATAAATTAAACGCATCTATTTTATTTCATTTGACGCAGAAAACAAAAAATTAATTTTTCCATAGTGATGCCCAAGATATCGTTGGGAATACCTTTATTTGTAGAATATGTTTATATGTTCGGTGTGCCCACTAATTCATTAAATACTATCGATAAAAGTCTAAAACACTTAATTTTGGCACCATTTTTAAGCGATAATTTCTTTCACAGTGGTGGTGCATTTTTCAAGCCTGTATGCATTTTTAGGTTGACCAAAAAATTTTCCCTCAAGCTCCTTATGAAAATAAAACTGAGTAACAACGATAAACTTATTTAGTTAGATGTTTTTTGTTTTTTTTTTTAGTTGAGCAAAGTCGTATCTTAGTTCTACTGAAAGATTAGAGTTACTAAGCTTCGATAAACCCTTTATTTGTGCGTTATGCTCGATATTTCGCAATCAAGTATTTACTAGAGGGAGTGGAGGTCATCATTTTTCTGGTAGGACTTCAGGCTTATGTATTTTATTTTACTCACCTATGTACATATAAAGGATGGGTCTGAGCGATTTAATTCTGCGCTTCCAACATTTGTTTCTAACATAAAACAGTACCATAGGTTCAGGTATGGTCGATTACCAGCTTTGACCATCCGAAGCAAAATTATTAGAGCAACTTCGACTGCTGTGACACCGGGGATCTGGCAGCAGAACTCTGTACGCATGTTTCACACTCATTCACACACTCGTCCAATCAATTTTCCGATGGCAATGAAGTAACGTGAGTGGAGGCTGGGTTGATTTTTCTGGTATATCATTAACAGAATCTCATTTTTCTTTGTAAGCAAACTGCAGTTATAAGCACAACAAATCAGCTCTTTTCTTCAATACAGCTGAAACCTGGTTAGCAGTTGGATGTTGGCTACACTCTGCTTTCTGTACATCGTAATATAAGCCATCAAGGATGATAGATTACCTGGTTTGGCTAATCTGCTATGGGGAATAACAAAATTGTGTGGGCAGCTATGGCAAATCAGGCGTTGCTCAGACGACAACGACACAATATGAGAGAGTGACTGTGTTGACTTTTTCCACACATCAAATATACAATCGATTTTTTTCATAAGCAAACCAAAGTCATACCCCTGTGATGTCAGCCAATCAGCTAATTTATTCAAACTCTCTGAGAGCCGGTTTACGGACTGAATTCTTTGCACCATGACAGACCATCAGAAAAGCTTTAAAATCGACAAAATTGTTGTGTGTTTGTTATTTTTACTCGGATCTTTCAAAGATAAAGTATATCATGAATATATGACTGATGGTATTTGTCGATTAGCCAGGTTTAAAACGACATTATTAAGATTCATAGTTCATTGGTGATGATTTTAGTCTTTCACACAGTATGCACAAGAAAACTGTAAGTGTAATATTAAGAAGATAAATTCCAGGTTAGGTCGCATGGGTTTCAACATCACTCGTGCATACATTGGATTGACTTTGCATGACAGATCTTTTAAGCTCCACGTGATATCACCATAATCTTAAGGTAATCTGGATATCGGTAACTGGTTAAGTGATCTTATTTTTACAGAAAGTCGGGCTGGTCCCAAAAAAATTCGGTTGATCAGTGCTCTCTGAGAGCAGGAGCTTAAACCAACCGTCGAATCAGTTAGTTGTCGACGCCGAATTTTCCTAATAATACAGAATTCGGCTGCAAAAAAGTATAACATGGAAACTTTCTTGATAGAAGTTGAATTTTCGGAGTTAGTGCTCAAATATCCCTACCTTTTTGACCTTGGCATCGTGGCGATATGCTTGCCCACTCAAAAACTTTTCATTCGCACCAAATAAAAGATTTTTTGTTAATATCTTTACACTATCTCTTTTTCAACGAACAACATGTTTTCAGTTTGGACTACTCGCCTATTCGACTATCATTAATGAAGCTCATTTCCCACTTTAAAACAAAAAAGATCAACGTTGAAACAAAATTTTAATATTATGCAGGGAGAAAACTCAATCAACTCTAGCAATCTTTGCAGATTTGTGGTAAGAGAGCAAAAAGTGGCTGTGGATATTTGTCGAGTCTAATAAAGCCCAGCAGCAATATTTTAGCCTTCTGGTAGCTATCTAAAATTAAAAACGCCAAATCAAACCAAGTGCAAACAACCCATAAAGCCAGAAAGGTGCAATTTCCGGTTCGAGTGACTCGGCTAAAAAATTCACCACTCAAAAACCAATTGGAATCCAAATTGATTCTAATGAGTATCAATGAGATTACATTTTTTTTCGAGAAAAGGAAACTGTATTAGATGAATGAATATCAAACAAAGGGGGAATTACTTATTTTTGAACACGAAAAGTAGTACGAAAACAAAATTGGAATCCAAAGAAAATTGGGAAATAAAACACTATTAGTTTCTATCATATGCTATTTAAAATATATATATACAATTATACTAAGTCGTCCCTTTCTGTCAATATATTAGAAAAAGTGGTTTATTTAATTCAAAAGAAAGGTTGCTTCGATTTTGCACAATATTGTATCATAGTATACAGGTGTGTATGTATGTTTAATTTTTTTATTTATTTTTGTTACAATGAACTACCATACAGTTCTTTTATGCTTTGCTTTTGTAATAGCTGTCTGTTTTTCGTCTTTTATTAGTTATTGTTGTTTAGCCATTAACGTGATTGGAATTTTTAAATCCATACCAATTTGAAGTGGAAGTTTAAACAAAACGTCGATTCTTATGGCATTCCCTTTTTGTATTACTTGCAAATACGGTTGACTCGCGATAAAGTGAACAAATAGTATTTACACTGACTACTTTATAAAGTGAGACTAAAAATCGACACAGCTTTAAAACTGGTTTCTAAAGTAGATGACTTCTGCCAGATTTTAATACTGTTTTAAGTTTTTCAACTTAACAGGTGTATCTGTTTTTTTTTAATTATATGTGTGCATGTACAGTCCGTGTCAGAAAAAAAGAACCGGTTTTTTTTCTTGTAACTTCAAGATATATTTCGTTCTGCTTTTTGATGCGTAATAGTCCCACTCAAGGGCTACGACGCCAGTGCTAACTCAGGTTAGTGTCGTTCGAAACTTTCCCGACAACGCAACCAAACAAAAATTAGTGAGGAGTACGCGAAGCGTTTCGAGGCGATACTTTTACGCACGCATTCGAAAAGGCCGAAGTTATCTTATGCCCCGGCTGCAAAAATAATGAAAAAATCAAAAAAGTTTGTTGTGATGTGGAATCAGCGATATAAAGTGTACAAAAATGTTGATGACTTTACCCGAGCGCGGCTTGAAGCGAGTGACAACAAAAAAGCAGGACTACGCCAAGCACGCACAATTCTTGCTAAAAAAGGAGTAGATGTGAGTATCAACACCATCGAACTTCGACTGAAGGAGGCGAATATATCCTGCCATCCCACATCATCAAAACCACTGTTCTCAGAAAAACACATTGAGAAGCAACAAAACAAGAAAATGGCGTCAGAGTAATTGGACTGGCCTTCCCAGTCCTCAGTCACCGAACCCATTGAAAATGTGTGGGAAACTATGAAAACGCATCTTACCGGAAGGCCAGTTCATGATTTAAAGCAACTCGTGCGTCAAGTTCGCAAAATCGACTCCTGTTTGTCGACGAGCTACGCGAAAAAGCTGGTTCAAAGCATGAAGAAGATGCCAGGTTATACTCGACAACGATGAATAGTACACGGTTTATTGAGTAATTGTGACTCGTAGTTTTGTATAATACATACTTTCATGCGGTTCCTTTTTCCTGACACAGACTGTATATACAGTATACCTAATTATGAAAGTGGTCTAAGTCATATATTTTTTATTTCGAGATATTTAATGAATAGCACTTGAATTAATTAAAAAAATGTTTTTACATTATGCGATCTTTTTATTTAGAATTTTGTTAGTTTTGAATATGAAATATGAAATTTTGGATGAATTTTAGTTTGTCTTCCTTTTTCAGGGGAAAGATTCAAAACATGGTATTTAGAATCATCTAAAGAAGTTTTATAGAGATTTTATAAGGTTAATTTTGTAAGAATTTCGTTCACTGAATTCGGAATTCTGATTTGGTAATATCATGATGATGTTTCGGGCTCGACGGTTTGTTGTTACGTGTTCACGGAGTCCCACGTGGTATTTTTTACTCTTCTTGTTGTTGACTCTTCTGGTGACTTCGTTAAAATAAAATCCGGCTGCGACATTCTTTTTATTCGAAATGTATTTCTTCTTCTACACTTTTTCATGAATTCATAATAATGTTCAGGTTTGTATAAGTTATTTGCTTCTTTATTTTCATTTCTATCAACCCAAATCACGTTCATTAGGTAGAAAGGAAGGTCTCGATGCCAAAATATTGTGGTCTATTGTTTCAATATTATTATTTGATCACTGAGCAATTGCCATCCATGTCAATATTACTTTAATCTAACAATTTTGACCTGAACAAGTATGACTGTAAGCCTAATTTTGATAAATATATGTGCAACTCTTGACGCTGTCGTTTCAACAATTACATGAAGTAAATCTTGGCATTATCATCATGGAAATTATGGCAATCCAAGTTATATACGTATACATTTAGCCTATAGTAGGCTAACAAAAAAGAAGTTTAGGAATCAGAAGCCATAATATTTCCTGGAATTTTCTTTAGCTTTTTTCTGGTCTTCTGCAAGACTGTTCCTAGCTCGTTCAGCATTTTGTAAATGCACATAATAACTTTCGCTGAGATGTGATTTCTCTTCCTCATCCTTTATTGGTTGCTCCGATTTTTCCCATTTTTCTAAGTTATGTTAATATAATTTCTTAAAATGTTGACTTGGACCACTTTCATAATTAACACTAAATGAATTCCATGTAATGTTGAAATTACAACCACCATCTAATAATTCATGTTTGACCATATCAAAAAAATAAATTGAATAAATTTGGTTTGAAATAATGTGGTGTGATATAACTGATAAACCCCTTTTTTAATTTTGACTCAGACCACTTTCATAATTATGGGCACATATACATACAATATAATATAAAGAAGATGCTTATATCTACTTATGTAATATTAAAGAAAGTATTGTCAGGGCTTTCGACTCCACCGATTGGGTTCGTGAGTGACTAACAATTGGTAGTGCTCTGGTTCAAAACCCGCTATTTGTACCGACCACCAAAATAATATTGTAGAAAATGGTTCATCTAATTGCGGCAAACCTCTGAGCGTATTCATAAAATAAAATCAAGATGTACACCACAAATTGGAGTAGAAGCTTTGCCAAAATAGGCAAAAAGTATAATATGTAAAAAATTTGTTCAAAAACAAAATTTGATTATTTATTTTGCGCCATCTTACACATATATGAATTTAAAATAAGCATTTACTTATAAGCAAATTGTGATTATCACCAAAACGCATCATTTCCATGTTTGTATTTATTCATTGCCGTTAGGAAGAAGAGAAATAATTGCAATGACGAGAAATTGTTGGTAGACGGAGCTAGAAGTTTTGTTGTCTCACCGCATGGTTTTCGATCGAGCCAGTATTCAGTTAATTCTCTCACCGCTAATGAAAGTTACGGCTTTAATAGTGTCAAGAGCTGCTTCTAATCACTGGAAGGACTTTGTACCCCTGCGCTTGCTGGACTGTCTTGACCCGTGTTTCCAAGAGCTGACCACAGGTAGCCAAGTGGTAACCCCATTCCTTGTTCTCTTTTACCCGAAAATGCCATCTCCATGATGCCATGCATAGCCAACTACGAGGTTTGTACAAAAAGTATCGCGAAATTTGTGTTTTTTTCAAAAATTATTTATTTATTTATTAATATCTATTTTCTCCCCTTTAAAGTAATCCCCATGAGATATTATGCACTTGTGCCAACGTTTTTTCCAATCTTCGAAGCACTTCAAAAATCATTTTTTTTATCTTGTTCAGTTCCTCCTTCGATGCCGTCTTTATCTCGTCAATCGTAGCGTAGCGTCATCCTTTCATGGGCCTCTTCAGTTTCGGGAACAAGAAAAAGTCACAGGGGCCAGATCTGGCGAATACGGTGGCTGTGACATAAGTGTGTTGTTTTTGGCCAAAAAGTCACGCACAAGCAACGATGTGTGAGCAGGGGCCTTATCGTGATGCAAGAACCGGGCGTTTCTGGCGGATTGCTTCGCGCAAGTCGCGCATAACTTGCAGGTAATATTCTTATTGACCGTTTTACCTTGTGGCAAGAACTCATGATGCACAACGCCCCTGCAATCGAAGAAAACGGTAAGCAAACCTTTTACATTCGACCGAACTTAGCGCGCTATTTTCGGTCTTCGGTCTTGGTCGTGCGGCAGCTTCCATTGAGATGATAGAGCTTTGGTTTCCACGTCATAACCATAAACCCACGATTCGTCACCAGTTACGACCTTCTGGAGCGAATTTGGGTCGTCGCGGACAGAGTCCAACATCTCATTAGCAATGTTCATGCGATGCTGCTTTCGGTCGAAATTGAGCAGTTTTGGTACGAATTTTACGGCGACCCGTCTCATGTCCAAATCATTGAAAAAATTAGAATGGCACGAACTAATCGATATGTCTAGATCCTCAGCAACTTCTCTTACGGTGATTCGACGATTGGCCAATACCATTTTCTACACCTCATCAATTTTTTCTTCTGATGTTGAAGTGCTCGGGCGTCCGGCACGCTTTTCGTCGTTCACATTTTTTCGGCCTTCTGAGAACATTTTGTATCACCGATAAACGTTGCTTTGGACGAAAGGAGTTTCTCGGTATGACACAGTCAACACAGTCAATTAACTGAACATTCGAAATGACCGAACTCGTCGGCATGAGTGAGAGACATAAGTACCAACATATCGCCACAAAAAAATCGAAATTCGAATATACGTAACCTGCGAAAATTCAAAATTCGCCATACTTTTTGAATACACCTTTTATTATTACTATGACCTGCACGTAATTTACCATTAAATATTATAAGTACGAACTGTTTTTTTTCATTTCTTGATAAATTATACATTTAAATGGCCTTTTCAACTGAAAATAAACAAACTATGTATATATGGAAACTATATAACAACTTAGTCTATTCGCAAATTTGTTTTACATAAAGTTTCCAATCTTCTCTGTTTTTTGTTAGATATTTTAATTGACTCATTGTCTTATTAGTTTCGCTGATAATAGTTCTTCGTCACGTTGTCTTCGGTCGTCCTCTTCTTCGTTGTCCTTGTGGATTCCATTCCAGCACGGCCTGTGGCACCACATATGTAAATATTATATATGGCTCAGCCACATATACTTTCTCTTTTTGATTTCTGTCTCTACCGGCAATTTCTGAGTGCGCCACCATAGGTGTTCATTCGAGATTCTCGTGGGCCATCACACTCGCAGAATATGTCTGAGGCTTCCTGACGTTTGTCTTTGAGGTTGACCAGGTCACGCATCCGTACAACAAAATCGTTTTAATGCATGCATTAAAAGCCTGGAATTTTGTGGGCAAGAGTACTGGGTTTGATCTCCACGGTTTACCCAGTTGTGCAAATACGTTGTTGGCCTTTCTGAGGCGTAGTTCCATATCAATTGCAGTTGCTGGGTCAACGCCGACATTGTTTCCTGGATATTGCTTAGATATATTGTAGCATAGACAACTTGTCAGCAATAAAGTTTCTTGCCATTTCCATGTGGCCCAACACACCTACATATGATTGAAAATGTAAGTCGCATATTATCCGGCAATTTTTGAACATACCAAGAGTGCGCTGAGAGCCTATCACTAGAGGTAATTATCCGCTTATGGAATTCTATAGATGATTACACCAATCTACTGTTCCTATAATAGCAACGACCCCCGCTTTGAAAACACTATCGTTTCACCTGGGAGCACTTTAAATCAATATTTCATACTTATTCACACCTACGCATAATAATTTTAAATTCTTACAATTCCAAAACACAAAATGTTCCCATCAAAAATTTAAAAGTATTTGCCGAATTAAATTAATTATTTGGAAGTTTTTATGTTGTCTTACAATCGCTTTAACACAACAGATATTATATTTATGCCCTGGCAGCGACTTCATTTCTGTATTTCTGCAATTTCGCTTAAATGGTATTCTAGCATCTACATATTTATGGAGCTCCTTAAATGTAAGAAATATTTTTGGATTTTATTTGGATTCTGATTATTCGCAAATGTGAAAATTTTCGCAGACATGATTTGGTGCACATTTCGGGAGTGTACTGTAAGTCTAAAAATACATTATAGTTTGATACAAATTTAAGCTGCTCTGAATTAAATTAATTTCTTAGACTTTTCAATCGCTAATTTAATTAATATTCTCCATCAAATGTTTACGTTTCTTATCGGCCCGGCATATGTGTATGTATATCAATAAAACTGGAGTAAGATTAAAGTCAGTTTTTAGAGAATATACATATCTACAAACATTCATACATACATACATATAATGCTTATTTGTGTGCATTTGTAGCACACGAATGCGCCTACGTAGAAAACTGCTTTAGTAATATTGAAATGCTAACTAGTTAACGGTTTAAAATAGTTTATCATAGCGAGATTCTAAATAGAGATGAGTAAAATACGTGATTTTTCGTAAAGCTGAACGGATTATTGTACGTGATTGAGACTTTTTCAAGCGTGAACATGATTGGACTGTCAGGTTGACTGTCAGTCAGGTAATTTGCACATACATGCATAAACGGTGATCAGATTGGAGGTACTTTGTCCAATAGGGTGTTTGTACAGATTACGTGTGATTACTATCAAACTAAATACATAATTTTTTTCTTTATTCATTGGCAATTCATCATGGAAAGGCTTACATACGCTTCAACAACGAAAATCGATGCTCTGTGAAAAGTGTTCATAGCGCACTCAGGCCAACTTATGGTGTACATAATCATTCTACCGAACGCATTATTCGGTAGGCTATCGGCAAAATTTAGAATAATTTTACGTTATTGGGTGATACTCGATCGATTAGACCACGTACAGACCGAAATAAAGAGAATATTGCAGCTGTAAATGAGAGTTTTGCCGAAGATCCTGAAGAATCGATTCGGCGCCGATCTCAATAACTTGTCGTATCTTATGGTACTACTTAGCCGATTTTACGCAAAGATTTTGGTTTGAAAGCGTGTAAATTACAGCTAGTCCAAGATTTAAAGCCGATAGATCTTCTAAAGCACCATAATTTCAGTTTTTGGGCTTTTGGAAAACTCGCCGAAGATCCGCATTTTGAGACCCGAATTTATTTAGAGGATGAGATCCATTTTTAGCTTAAGGCTACCTCAATTAGCAAAATTGTCATATGCCAGCTGATGAGCAACCTGAAACCATTCAAAGCAGCCATCGCATCCATTGAAATAAACCATTCTGGCTATCGACCGGAGGAAGCATCGGCAGATATTTCTTCACAGACGAAGCAATGTAACAGTGAATGGCGAACGCTATCGCGTCATAATAAACGACTTTCTAATACCGGAGTTGAAGGCCGGGATCTCCACAACATTTAGTAGCAACAAGATTTTTCTTATTTTTATTTATCTGTCGTCTCGGTCCAGTGGATTTTGGCCACCAAGATCGGGCTTTGATTTGTGGGTACGTTGATATTCAAAGTCTAACTTTCTACTTTCTGGATGAACCCGCCTCGATTGTGGCATTGGAAGCCAACATTACTAAAGTTATTCACGAGATACCAACCGAGAACTCCAGCGAGTCATTCAAAAGTGGAATTCACGGATGGCCGAATTGCGGCGCAATTGCGGCCATTATTTGAAAGGGCCTATCTTTGAAAAATAAATGTCAGCAATGGATCTACAAAAATAATAAAGCGTGCCCAAACAATTCGAATTTTCGTTGTTTTATTTCAATTTAAAATCCGATACCTCTAAATTGATCACCCTTTACATATAGCGACGATAACTGTAAGTCTCTTCATTTCTTCAGTTAAATTGTAGGCCTCCATGTCTTATTTCAAAAAAAAAAGCATAAAGAAATATAATGGTTTCGGAAGGTTGTAGCCACATATACATACATACGCATGTCCTCAACTATCGTATGCTGTCTTTATAATTGGCTTGCGATTTGATAGCCAATCTTAGGCCATAAATGTTAGAATATCTGTGTCTGCTGACTAATAATCTATTAAATAATTAAATGGTGTGGTTTTTTAATTAAAAATTGACTAAAAGAAAATTGCATAGCTTTTATCTACAAGCTGTTTGTAAGTTTCTTTAAACTAAAAAGGAGGTTTTGTTTTTGCTTTCGTAGGAGCAAATCGGAATTCGACGTAATATGTTCCATCCTTGGACACATCTAGTGTTGTCAGGTGCAATCTGACATTTCTTGTGGAAAGTTTGACATATTTTCCCATAAACGCGCTTAGAAAGTTTTGGTTTGTGAGCCATATTAGTGTTTTTTATAGTGGCGTTGAAAATTTGGCTCGGCAAAATAGCACCGTTAAATTTTTTTTTTGTTGGCCGTTGGGGGAAGATGATCCAAAATCGGTTGGTATGCCAGAAAATATCGATGCCGCAAGATTGACACAGCCTAGGCCATTAATATGACGAGCACCAATAAGATCTTGCATGATCAGCTTGAGGTAAAAAAGCTTTGTTCACACTGGATCCCACACGATTTAAAAAAATGCATTGAAAATGCGAGTAGATAAAGTGTTGAAAAAATTGGTTTATACAAATGCAAAAGTGTATTGATCATCAAGGAGAATATATTGAAAAAAAAAAAATAAAAATAAAACCGTTTTCAACCAGCAATATTAATTTTTTCATTGTAAGGCCATAAATATAAGTGGTATACCTAGCATTATGATAGATGCACGAACTACGTCGACACGTATTGGGAAGTGCTACAAATTGCTTTAAAAATAAAAATATTACACTTTTTGTTTAATTTGTCACTTTTTTGCGGGTAATACTTTTGAAAGTATTTGAAATTTTAATTACTGTAATTTGCTTAAACAAAAATTATTTGCATTTCGCGATAGGTTTGTACAAATATGCATTTTTTTCGTATCACCTGGAATTTTCTAACAAATATTTGTGCCTAGTGATTTTTTAGAATAAAATAAAAAAAGGATAGGAAATTTGGGAACCATATAACTTTTTTGTAAAAAAATATTTTAAATATACCGTTGCACTTATCAGTCTATGCCTATATATTTCTGATTGACTTAAAGAGTCAGCGGCAATTGTTTAAAATTCTAACCGCTTAAACACTTTTCAAGCAGCAAATCTTCCATCTGCAGGTGTTATTAATGTTCCCTTTAAAACTTATTGCGTGTTTTGATCAAGCCTTGTACCGAATCTAATAATCAAAAACATTTTTTGATCCATTTATAGTGAACAATGCTTGAAATATTTGTCGCTCAAAGAGTGGAAGTATGTAAAATATTTTTAAGATCGGAGTAAAATGTTGTATCTAAAGCATGCGAAATCATTTGAGTCTGTGGTACACTTATTAAGGGGGAAGTATACTGTGACAAGGGAAAAAACAGGCTTATTTTCCGGATTTTATTTCTAACAAAATATTGCTCGTACATAAAATCTATTTAAACTCTTATCTTTATTATATATTTAAGTTTTTGAAAAAAAAAATGTTGAGTCAAAATATTCAAAATGGCCGCTGTGGCACTTCTGCAAGCGCAGGTCCGCTTTTCTTAGGTGCCTAAACGGTGTACATGAAATCTTACGTTTCGGTGATCTAAAACAAAAAAACAAAATATTGTTATCATATACATAGTATTGACTCTCGTCTGACGTAGGATTATGTCGATAAAAAATTTTGGCGTTGAAAAAAAAATTCTTGAAATTTTTTTCTTTTTTTTTGCCTAAAATTGATGTTACTATTGTTTATAACAATTTAACAAATAACGATATCAAAAAAATCCTATGTCAGACGAGAGACACTATTACAGAGAATATATAATTAAATTTTTAAGCTGATTCATTTATCAGAACTCGAGATATCGTGTACACCGTATACAAAAACTTAGTTTCGAGAAAAATGCGTTTAAAGTTTCATGTGCCGCAGGTACGCGCTTTGGAGCGCTTCGGGAAAAGGTGGAAATTTCAACGAAGAAAAATTTAGCCAGCTGTAACACATATTGTACCTTATTTAAGAGGGTTCAAAGTATTTTTTAAGCTAATAAAAAAAAATCGATTTTTTGAAAAATTCACAGTAGACTTCCCCCTTAAGCAGAAAATCTCCCTTTAGCGGGGTATTATTACATTTCCCTTATCACAAATACATAACTATTTAGATAATCTACTTCTTCGAGTTTATCTCACAATCCGTAGTTAAAAAGCGGGATTACTCATACGAAATCTCTATCCCAAAATTCGAGAATAAAAAATAATCTTACTCTATAGAGATACTTTTTTCCGCACAACCCTGTGTTTTCTATCTTATCGATAATTATTATTACGAATGTTATGAATGTAAGGGGAAACGTTAAAGTAAAAACTAAATAAAATTTGTGCCGACAAAGAAAAGAGGTTAGAAGACTAAATTCTAATACAACTTTTCTAAGGGTTTATTAATGATGCATTCATATTACAGAAAAAAAGCGTGTGTCTATAGACGCTTTGGCCTGTTATTATATACATAAATATACATATATAATTGGCGCGTACACCCTTTTTGGGTGTTTGGCCGAGCTCCTCTCCTATTTGTGGTGTGCGTCTTGATGTTGTTCCACAAATGGAGGAACCTACAGTTTCAAGCCGACTCCGAACGGCAGATATTTCTATGAGGAGCTTTTTCATGGCAGAAATACACTCGGAGGTTTGCCATTGTCCGCGAGGGGCGACTGCTATTAGAAAAATGTTTTTCTTAATTTTGGTGTTTCACCGAGATTCGAACCTACGTTCTCTCTGTGAATTCCGAATGGTAATCACGCACCAACCCATTCGGGTATGGCGGCCACCTCCAGAATACTTTTCGATAATATTTCGCATTTACCTTGACGTCAGGCTCAATGAAAACGATTGGAGAGTTCCAATCTGCGGTTGAAGAGGCCCAAACCATTACCTGTGACGGGTGCTGCCTCCTGGAGGCCAATCGATGATTGAAATTTTCGTAATTCTCGATATTTGCGAATTGACCGCTTTCGGCCGAACGAAGCAACTCCTTCGCTCTCTCAAGTCTGACTGGAGATCATTTTTCAGAATGCGGCGAATGCTACGGCCAGATATTTTCAGTTCTTTTGCCATTTGATTATCACTCCGTCGGGGATTTTGCTCAAGTTGCTTCTTTACTTTTTGAACTATTTCACGAGACGTTGCAGTCTTTTGAAGACCACTTCCATGACGTTTCGCGATGCTACCAGTATCCTTGTATCGAGTAATGGTGCAATAAACAAACACTTTCTTTACTTTAAGGTGATCGAGCTCACGAACAATCGCAGGTTGTGATTTTCCAACCAAATATAATGCAATCACACTATTACATTTGAAATTCATTACTGATTTTCTTTTTCCGCTTGTAAACTATACTCTGGACTGTCATTTAGTCAATTAACAGGGAGCTGATGCCCGTGCATCAACTGCGCGAGCGGTCTGAAGTTGGTTACACGTCGAGTGCCGGACCCTGTACTTATATATGTGTACTGATTTCAATATTATAGTTCATGTCCAAGCATGGACAGTCTAGGACGTGTCACCAGCTTCGATGAAAGTTTCGATTACCCCGGCTATAATTATGTAACTGGATAAAGAGGCAAAGCGAATGGACCTGGTGGTGAACGAGGACAAAACGAAGTACCTCCTGTCTTCAAACAAACAGTCACCGATAACAATGTCAGCCTTAAAATCCAACGTAGAATCTCTCTTGCCAACAAGTGCTACTTTGGACTAAGTAGGCAATTGAGTAGTAATGTACTCTCTCGACGAACAAAACTAACTTTCTACAAGACTCTCATCATGCCCGTCCTAACGTATGGCGCAGAAGCTTGGACGATGACAACATCCGATGAACCGACGCTTGGAGTGTTTGAGTGCGTAAGATTTTTGGACCTTTGCACGTTGGCAACGGCGAATATCGCAGGCGATGGAACAATGAGCTGTATGAGCTTTACGACGACATATACATAGCGCAGCGAATAAAGATCCAACGGCTACGTTGGCTGGGTCATGTCGTCCGAATGGATAAACGCTCCGGCTTTGAAAGTATTCGATGCGGTACCAGCTGGTGGTAGCAGAGTAAAAGGCAAGACCTCCTCTGCGTTGGAAAGATCAGGTGGAGAAGGACTTGGCTTCACTTGGTGTGTCCAATTGGCGCCGGTTAGCCCGAGAAAGAAACGGCTGGCGCGCTTTGTTAAAGTCGGCCAAAATCGTGTAAGCGGTTATCGTGCCAATTAAAAAGAAAAATTATGTAAGATTTAGGACAAGCTTCGATATTTTGTAACATAAGCAACTTAATTAAAGGTTTTCCTATTTTATTTCCAGACGTCGACACCTAGCCCAACGACAAGGCGCTCCAATAACTGCAATGCGGCTCTAGAATCTTCAGCAGAGAAATTTGTAGATCAAGTGATAGTATTGTGGAAGAAAAACAAAGATGGCCACATCTGGAGCAGTTACCACAAAGGACGGCGAATATGTTGGGAGCGAAATTCACACAAATGGCCCACGAGGAAATGTTAAAGCGCCAAAGAAGCAAAACAATTCGAGAGAAAAGAAAACCTGAACGAACTAAAACTTATTTCGATTATTTTGATTTTATATTTAAAAAACAAACAAGTATGGATGTAAAACGAAAAACTATCAAAATTTTGGGTAGTAGTATTTCTTATCGAAAGTTGCCAATTGCTTTCGGTGCGATGCTCATAAATTTGTTTGATACATTCCTTAAATTTTCACAGCGAATAAAATGGATTTTATTGGAAAAATTTCACGTTTGTAAAGTTAATGCTAGCCTTTAGTATGCAAATTTTTTACAAGTAAGTGCTTTGAGACATTATTCAATTACAGAATGGACTCTATTGGCTAATCTTCTGGGCCAAACATTTTGGAATCTATCAGAGAAAAGATAAACATCTGTTTACAAAAACTTGTAATGAGCTTGTGTCAGCTGACTTGGTTTCGAAGAAGTAAATATCAGCACTATTTTGTTCACTGAGCGTAGACTCGTTAAGTTCGGAAGATATCGGGTATCGTGAAAAATGTAACTAATAAATTACTTTTACTTATCAATCGTATTCTGCATGAAAACAGAAGCAGAAATTTATTTGAAAAGCACTTTCTCCAAGACGGCCCTATGACTAAATAATTGAAAAAATCAGTGAATTTTTTGTAATAAAAACTATTACTAACTACTTTTATTAAATGCATAGTACACCATTCATTCGACTACAAAGAAATTAAGGATTATATAGAACAAAATTAGTAAGCAAAGTGCCAAGTGTTTATGGGTATCGCCCTTTACCATCCCGGGAACTGGATGGAGGCGTTGCGTAACTGTCACGTGGCTCCACAGGCAAGTTGCTATTTGAACCGTCCGCTTGCTCCGAAGCTGATATGGATGATGACGAAGCAGCAGCAGAAGACTGCTCCAACAAAGCGCTATTGCTGAGAGGCAACTCAGCTATATTAGTAATGGGTGCGGCGGAGGTCGGTGAAGCACTTAAACCTACGGCGGCGACTACTGGCTTCAACGCATATGGCACACGATTGACGACAGCATTGAAGCCACTCGGTCCATCAACGGTGTAACGGACCGTGCGCTGAAAGCCATCAGGATCAACTACACTGTATGATCCCTGGACAAAGTAGCCATCGCGGGCTTCATTATGTGACTTGATATCACCAGTATCGTCATCATGTACACTGTAGCTGTACTCGTATTTAGCGGGCGGATTGTACTCTTCAACTGGCGCGGCGGGGGCGAATGTTTGCCGTCCTTGCGCACTGAATGATGTTTCGATATTTGTTGATGTGGTAGTAGAACCTGAAGCCGATGAGGACGAAGAAAGGGCGGCATAGTTTTGTGGCTTATAGTCATAGCCAGCGGGTGTAGCTATGGCGTTGGTGGGTTGCGCTTCGGCGCCTTTTGCATATCCATAGTCGTTGCGCTGTGACTCTTGTGGTTGCTGTTGTTGCTGCTCCTGTTGCGATTGTTGAGGATTATTGTTATTGTAGTTGTTTGAAAGTGGCTGTTGCGCGTTGTTGACGTCGTAGTTATAACCATTCACTGGAGGTTGCTGCTGTTGCTGCTTTGAATTATTATTATTGTAGGTGTTAAGAGCTGCTAGTGGAGCGTCGTAGCTGTTAGCTGGCTGTTGGATGTCATCGTCATAACCATTTATGTTAGGCGTTTCGATATTATTATTATTGTTGTTGCTATTGTTAGTATTGTAAACATTTGGATTGTAGTCGAATTCCGCGGATGTGATGCCTAGAAGGCCCAATACAGCTACGCAAGCGAAGTAGGAGAACTGCAATGGCAAATGAGATACATAAGCGGTCCTTTTGAAAGACTTCAAACTTTGTCTTACCCTGAGAGCCATTTTCCTAAATAATCCTTTCAGTTGATTTAGTTTAAAAGCGTGTGCTTTGACTTGATGTGAATAGATGCTGTTGTGCACTGTGCTCTTCAATTGCGCTGAGTGAAATATTTATAATGCAAAAAGATCGTTTGGAGGCAATTCGATGAAGTAGGCAAATTGCGACTACTTACATTATTATACAACCACAAATAAATGAGGCTGCACTTGATTACAATACTTTTTTTTATAATAAAAATACAAGTTGTAACGAAAAAAAATAAATAAATGCAACTAAAATTCATGACCAAAATATTGTGTCTAACAGTAAACTATCCACGGCATTAGCTTGGCCCTGCTCCATAATAATTGTTGTTGAATATTTAATTGAAATAACTTACACTTTCAGCCATATACATTTGTGTGTATGTGTGTACATGCGTAAATAAAATACTCGACATGGCAACACAGTCATAATGCAAAGAAAATGTAGTTCATCAAAGAAATCAAATGTCATCCCCTTGCTGACAGCTGACTCATCAATATTGGACATCTTACATTAGTTTTGTGTCTCTGTGTCTCCTTCTTCACCTGACATGCTACCAGCTACACAATAGACATTTTTTTTTTCCAAAAAATAGAGCAGAAAATCGGATTTGACATTGAAGCGTTTGGAATTGGGTAATTTTACCAATTGTCGTCTACTTGATTTCTTTTTTTATCACTTTTCATCGCTGCCAAAACGCTAAGCTCTGTAAACTATTGGCACCGACACACCCTCTTAAAAATTAGTAAAGTGCTCGGTGCCACTCCGCGGGATTCTTTATCATACATTTCTTCCTGGAGTTTTGCCTTCACACGAACCAAAGTCAGATTTCACTCCTCTGATTTAGTTTTTAATTTTTGAAGAAATACGCATCATGAGCAACATCCTACATTTTGATATTATTTTGGCAGAGTTAAAGTGAGTGGGCAAATTCAGATTTGGTAGGACTTCATTAAGACAGATTCTCGCTGCCTTTTTTTTTATTTAAGTGTCCGGAATTCATTAATAAAATGAAAATCGTGAACATTTTCATTGATAAAAGATGATCAGTATCGGATTTTAAATTAAAATAAGAGAACGAAAATTCAAATTGATCAAATTGAATCTTTATAATTTTTGTGTGAAAACCATGATATTTATTTTTTTTAAATAATCCAATTCAAATATTGGCCGAAACTGCATCGCAAATCGGCCATCCGTGAATAACAATTTTGAAGGAGGACTTCGGTCGTTATCTCGTGAATAACTTTAGTAATGTTGGCTTCCAATTCCTCAATCGAAACTGGTTTATCCACAAAGCATTACGTATCTCCACAATGGCGGCGAAGTCATTGGTCCGAGGCGAGAAATAAATTGCTCACCGGAACGACGACGCAGTAAATCCATTGTTTCACGGTCTGTATGGCAAGTAGCGCCGTTTTGTTGGGCTTCAATTTCCGGCTTCGAAAGTCATTTATCATGGCGCGATAGCGTTCGCCACTCACCGTTACATTGGTACCAGCGTCGCGTTTGAAGAAATATGGGTCGCTGATTCCTCCAGCCCATAGGCCACACCATACGGATGCAATGACTGATCTTGAATGACTTAGGGTTGCTCTTCAGTCCAAATTGGACAATTTTGCTTATTGACGTAGCCATTAAGCCAAAAATCGGCCCAATTGCTAATAGGTTATGTACATCATAAGTTGGCCTGATCGCGCGATGAACACTTTTGACAGAGCGTCGAGTTTCGTAAAACCGTTGTACGAGTTGTCAACGTTGTTGACATGAAATGTGAATGAATACTGAAAAAACTATGTATTTAGTTTGACTGTAGTCATTTGTTAAAAAAAACCCCTATTGGAAAAAGTTCATCCATCTGATTATCCTTTTTCTTATTTTATCCCCTTCAAGTTTGTTTCCATGGCAACCAATATTCATATTTTAACTTTTCTTCCAACCTTTATCACATTGATTTTGTTATCGCCTTCACCGCTTACTGAGAATTCCTCCGTATCCCCCAATTATCTCAAAAATCAGTCTTTGGAGCAAGAAAAAGTCACAGTAAGCTATATCAGGTGTAACGGAGCACACCAAATGACATTAATGTACAAGATGAAATGCATGAGTTTGGGCATTCTCGTTTCAGTATGCTTACGCAATACTTCTTGACCTGACAGAAGCAGTTCGCAGAGGACCGCACTACGGCAATCAAATAAAAAGTTTAGTAAATGCTTCCATCTCGGATAGCTTATGGGAATTTGAGTTCTCAGAGAAGCGTCGATTTTTCGTCGATGATGCTTTTACGAACAAATTTGTCCAAAAACACACATTTACGCATTTAGAGACAGCAATGTGATGGCCATGCACGCATGATGGTGAAAGAGGGCAATTATCAACCACAAGTCAGCTCACATCATTATCAATTCCTTTCTTACGAATAGAACATGGAGCCACGAGAGGTTTCAGTTATAGAACTATTTCCATATAAACACAAATTCCGCATCTCCAAATCCGACGTACCACTTGGATAATGTATTCCTCGCGTGTTTAAATTCATGTTTTTGTATCTGTAGCTCGAAAAACGTTGAGTCCATCAAGAAGTTATAAGCCTAAAGAAGATTTGGAGATAAGGCATGAGGTCGGTTCTAATCTGAAGAACTGAGGCCTTTTGTAGCCGCTCGCTCCGAGAAAGACGCTGCGAACTTCCGAAGGCCTTTAAATTTTACATATCAAAGTGGCCCTGCCGAGCTTCCCTCTCGTTAGCTCTGACCATGCCTCCCACGCGGATTGTATACATCGGCTTCAGCTATGGTTGCTAAGGTTACCAGGGGGTACAACGAGGTTACAGAAGGGGGTACCTGACCTCCGAAGAAATCTGAGTAGATTTTGTGGTGCCAAGTAGTCAAGGTGGTCGTTTCTTAACACAGCAGTGCCAAAGACCTCAAGCCTGATTCGAGCGAAGGAGGGGCAGGCGCACAGAAAGTGGTCCGCCGTCTCATCCTCCTCTTCACAAGCTGGGCATAGTACATTCTCTGAGATGCCCACCTTTTCCATGTCCTTCGCCTACGGAAAGTGGCCCGATATCAGTCCAACCAGCTGCCTGCAGTCCCTTCTGCTTAATGACAAGAGGATTTGCGACAATCGGTTGGACATGTCAGATAACATCAGTTTAGTCCATCTGCATCCTCTCTCCGCCTGCCAAGCTTGCTTATGCGTTGTAGTAACCCATTTGCTAACCGTGGGTGCAGAAGGGAGTGGCAGAACGGGTTCCAGGCCAAAGAAGTTGGCTTCAGAGCCCATCCTAACTAAAGAGTCAGAGGTATTGATACCCACGTTACCCACGTGTTCCGGGACCAATGTTAACACCAGGCTGTTATGTCTACCGACATAGTTCAGCCTAGATTTACAGGACTCGACTCCTCCTCTTATTTGTGGTATGCGTCTTGATGTTGTTTCATCAATGGAAGATAATTTATAACTAAAACTCTGCTAAATCGCTTAACATTCTTCTCTATATTTCATAAAATATTCTATTCAGTGTAGAAACAGCGGGAAAAACCATGAAGCAATAATTAAAGGTGATGTAAGTAGCCAATTTTCACCCTGTGTTAGCCATCTTGAAGCTACTTAATAAATCCGTGTTGTCCTCTTGGAAAAGCTACTTTTTATTTCAGAGCAAATTCTAAAGAAAAAGTACTCAAAAGCGTAGAAGTTAAAATTTTTGCTGAAAAAGTTAGCAGGCAATACTGTTTTGCCTATTCCATTTTGCTTAGACTTTCGCATCTTTCAATTCTATTGAAAGTTCTGTGAAAATTACATTACAATTGTGCTTTTCATTGCGATAAATAGCTACCATATAGCCACATTTAGGTAAGTCTTTTTAATAAAAGCTAATTATTTTGTAAATTAATGGCATTTTTCACTATTTAGGTCGATTATGTCTTACATATCGTGGTAGTCGATTATTTGGAGTCGCCTTTCTGCTGCCGAAAACTACCGGTTGGTGAATTTTCATAAACGTAAGTCCAGATCAGACATTTGTATAAATTCTTATTAAACTTTTTCATTAATAGGTTTTTAGAACAGAGTTTTTGCAAATATAATAGTGACCACCTTACATACAATACATAAACTACAGTTAGTAAGTTCTATTAGAATATTTGCTAATAAATTGGTTTTAAAAGTTTTTATTTGTAGGACTTCACAGACGAGCAAGTGCAGCGGAAGATGTGTGTTGAAGAGCTGGTTTTTAGAAACGAAGGCATGTATGCGCGTATTTCTACCGCGTATTTCTACCATTTCATAGATGACATTGATCGTGCTGTGTATGATGGTGCAAATACCTAGTAAGTGTTTGACATGTGACGGTCATTATGTGCCTAGTTCTGCTACCACTGAAATCAATTTGGCTTCCGAACTGGCTCTTCACGCTACCCGGTCTAGAACAATATGCTGTACGTAAATGCATGCGCAACACCTACACGAGCAAGTCCTCGCGCTTTACGTCTACATTTACATGTAAGTTGTAGTGCTATATTTATGAATTAACAATTTTTAAGATTTTTGGTTTACAGGTTTTTGATTTCTGCCCGAATCATCGCAATTACTAAAAGTGGATTATGTTATCAATATAGAAATTTTTCGATGTATTAGTTTTAGACTATATGAATATATTTTCCTAACTATACTAATAAAATATTAAGGTAGACAAATTTTAAACAATAAACTAATAAATTTATAATTTTTTCAATTTTAACTCTTCTAACTCCAATGTTTTTCTTACGTGGAGGAATGATCGACTGAACTTCTGCTTTCGCAATGTCTTTGATAGCTTACACGAAGATGCTCTTGAATATATTGCCGGTTACATAATACGCAAATTAAAGTTGACCGATTGTTCATGCAATGAGCCTACATTTACTTGGGTTGACACTTTATCTAAGGGCGGATTAGTTAAACCAAGCACCGAGTTCTTAGATAAAATTAAAATGTTGGAATCAGCGTTTAACCAATTCAACGGCAGGGAGCTTTACGGTGGGATATCATTTTTAAAAAAACATCATTTTTGTAAAAACAGTTATGAAACGTACATTTACGTTCGTACGGTACTGAAATGAGGAAATTTGCAACACGTCGTAATGCAAAGGTTACTAAACATGGCTTTATATGCATAAGAGTGAAATAATTTTCCAAAATATTTTTGTTTACTAGCTGCATTTCCATTTTAATGTAATGAAAATACTCCTTTAGAGACTCCATTTTTTTACTTTTGTCTCGTTTCCCATCTAACTAATATTTGTTTTACAACTGCGAACTAACTTAAAACACATATATAAGTAACATCACATATTTCTGCGTGTAATCCGAAGGTGTTATGCGTTGGGGCTCGATATGTATCAGCCCATGGAAACAGCAGAGTTCATTGATACGGTGAATGATTGGTTCGATATTTTCAATACAAAGTTTTCGAATTTTCAAACTGCTGCTGCAAAAAAGCCCTATGGGATGGACTTGAGCCAGCAGGATGAAATAATAAGTAAAAATACATATACAGTAGGTTCTGTTTTTATGCGGCTTTTTTTTATGCGGTTTTGAAATAGTGCGGTTTTTTTTTTAATTAAAAAATGCATGTCGACCTATCGGGAATTGTACATATAAACAAGATTCTAAACCAGCTAAGCAAAAACTCAACACAGATTACATCAAAAATGCTAACCCTACAAGTATGGAACCGCCTGCATAACTATCTAGATCAGACGTGTACATTTCCTCAAGTGACGGAAGTGATTTTACGCCAAATCCTAAACGAATGCGCAACATGCGGGTATTGTCTGATTCTATTTCTGACGTAAATTTATTTTTCGATTCTGACGTTTCTTAAATAAAGATATAATTTTCAAAAATACAATATTTGTTTATGCGATTTTATTTAATTATTTCAGATTCATGCGGTCTATGGAACGTATCTATAGTTATAATATGGGACTAGTGCCCTTTTTTATGCGATTTTATTACATTATTTCAGATTTATGCGGTTCTTAGCACTTTTGAAACGTATCGATAGTTTTACTATAGAACTGGTAGCTTTTTTTATGCTGTTTCTTGCGGAACGTATCTACCGCATAAAAACAGAATCTACTGCAGAGGTATATGACACAAATCCATGGGAATAGTTAAGTTAAAAATATAAATAATTAAGTACCACTTATAAAATAACATAAAATTATTCTATGGCTTACAAGGACCTTTTTCAATTTCTTACTACATTTTCAGAAAGGGCTTCTAAATTGCATCAATTGATTAACTAGCATCCGAAATCAGATGTCAAACTTTACTTAACCTTGTATAATTGAATCATGGGGAAAAACTAAAAGCCATCACTCAATTTTTTTTATTGAAATTGAACTTTTTTGAAAATAAATGAATTTAAATTACAAATTTAAATTTTCCAAGCTTCATTTTCCAGCTTCAGTCCTATATCCGATCGAGTCTGAAAAAATGTGGTTAACGACCAAAAAATCGATTTTAAATTGTTGACGATGTTTTCAGTTGTAAGACCCTACAAATACAAAGCCATTAGTCCCAAGTAAATTTTCAAATTAAGAATGGAAAAAGTGTCTTTGACTGAATTGTTTATGAAAATATGTATATGGTTCCTTTAAATACCAAAGCTTTCAGGAAATTTATGTAACTTTTATTAGAAACTCATATTTTTCACCAAAAGTTAAGTTAATGACGGTTCCATTCCAAATTTCAATATTTTACACAGACTCCCAAGCGGTAAGAAAAATCAGTTTGTCCTTTAGATAAAGGAGAGTCCTAGACTTAAGATGGTCATATATACCTTACCTTTTACCTTTTATCACTCCTCCACTAAATCTTTGATATAAAGTAGCTTAAATAGTTCAAAACAGTGATGGAATACTTCTTTTATTAGTTCCTTGTTCCATTATGCCGCGTTTCTAACATAACTAAGATGCACAGATATTTTTCTTTTTAATACAGAGTTTACCTTAGCAAACAGATAGAAATGCATGAGTGTAAAATCTTCGATTAAAAACCTATTGATCAAAATTGTCAAATGAGCGGACGCTTTGCCTTGGTGGACAGCCAAGACTTGTCTGGCCATAATTCGCACAGCTGTGTTTTTATTCCTTCACGGAGTTCAGTATGCAGTATTGATGAATAATTTGACTTTGATAAACTCAGAAAAAGTACTCAATCCCATAAAACGTCAACGTTGGCTCTATCATCTGTGAAAAACTTAAACCATTCAAAAATTGCCTCAGAAGTTTGCCATGCCTGTAAGGTTAGGTTAGGTTAGGTTGAAGCGCTTATTCCATACGGGTCACACTCATGCTCATAGCTCATTGAGATGCCTTGTGGGGAGCTTGTCTCTATCTCTCCTAAAATCAGTACCAACTTTTTACAAATTTTAGAAGATTCCTGATTTACACAGTACTCAGATCTTCCAATTTATTAAAAATTGCCTACTTAAAGTGGGAAGTCTACGCCCGGATAAAGCAGGACAGTGGCACTAAGGGTGTAAGATTAGAAAGCTTCTGAGGAACTTATGTGTTTGAATGCTTATCCTCTGGGCGAAGCTGCCTATTAGGCAGTGTCTATTGTAACGGAAAGCAGTGTTCTAAGATTACGCTTATTTTGATTTAGCAGGGATGCTGTGGATTTAGAGTTCATTTATTTGAAAGTCGGCCACAACTGTAGGGCGATTCAGTAGGTGGGCTTATAACGCAATTTTCCAATCGGTGTTCTTATAATTTTATCAATAATAAGTAGCTTACAAGTCTGAAAGGGTATGGTACGCTTATGTCATTGTCGATGTACTCATCAGCCACCCTGGTACCAAGTCTGGCTGGTTCATTGGCCCTGCAGTTCTTGTCGATGACGTAATAGCCAGGAATCCATGTTATGGGTGGAATTAGCTCAGCCTATCATGGCTACTTTGGAGGTTGTCGACAGCTTTGTGAAGGATTTTTTCGCCGGCAGGCTATCAATGAAAACTAAAAGATATACCCAAATGTTCGGAATATATGCAACCGCACACCCTGCTCTCAACTTTTATCCATCTGTGTATACGTCGCTCTTTCTTATATCATACATGCATAGTCCACAAATCCAGGAAATTCCATATTTGACCACTTACTTAAGGTACCAGCAGACCTACTAAAAATAAGTTTAGTGTCGCATATTAAGTTTTGATGGAGTGGCTAGCATTGAATCGGTTATGAGAATAGTTGCGAGTCTTTAAACCGTGCCAACACTTTTAATGTTCACACCGTTCTCACGAGAGCATTGCACCATACTACAATACCATATTAGAAATTTGGTCTAACTATCGTTGTGTAGAACCAATGTATTATTCTAAGGGTTCTATCTCCCATTCTTCCCCAATTCACCTTGTGCAGAAGTAAAACGCTGCCATTGCTTTGCCTACTCTATCTGCAACTGTGAGTCTCCAATTTAGCTTCTTATCCAGAACATGGCTTATTATTTATATTAAGACCTTTCCGTTACTCACACCTGTCAAGGGGCGAACTTTATTAGAAGAAACTTGCGCACAAGCCGGTTCTATTATGACGACTGCCGATTGCAGCTGGTAATTGGCGTAAAATCGCGGCAATGAGCGCACGCTACTCTTGGCAGAAGTTCACCTCCTTTTTCTGTGCAACAAAGACTTTCAAAAATACAAAAGATGCAATTAAATAAGAAACAAAGTTTCTCAAAGACCATTAATGCATATTACTTCAGAAAAGTAGAAAATTTCATAAAATAGGCGCGAAACCTACTCCAATTATTGTATTATACTTATAAACGATTCTATTGAACATTCATTTGAATATAATCGAAATCAAACAACAACCACATGAACAGCTCCTACACACCACCTTGATTCAAAAAATATATTTGGAAAATTCAAAATTCAAGTTTATTCCTTAAAAGTGATATTATCGCTTTCAAAGTACTCCCCATCGACTGCAACGCATTTATGTCAACGAGGGCCTTTGATTTAGCTCTCGACACATTTCTGGAACTCTATTTTCAGAGCTGTCTTAGATTTTTCAATTACTTCTACACTACTACAATATCGACGGAATCCATAAAAACCGTGAGCATCGTTTTCTGACTACTTTTTTTACTGAAAAAGACGTGGTTGTTTTGGTCTTAGTTTATTTGTAGCTCTTGACTCACTCGCCCGATGTCTGGATTATATATATATATATAATTGGCGCGTACACCCTTTTTGGGTGTTTGGCCGAGCTCCTCCTCCTATTTGTGTTGTGCGTCTTGATGTTGTTCCACAAATGGAGGGACCTACAGTTTCAAGGCGACTCCGAACGGCAGATATTTTTATGAGGAGCTTTTTCATGGCAGGAATACACTCGGAGGTTTGCCATTGCCTGTCGAGGGCCAACCGCTATTAGAAAAATGTTTTTCTTAATTTTGGTGTTTTCATCGAGATTCGAACCGACGTTCTCTCTGTGAATTCCGAATGGTAGTCACGCACCAACCCATTCGGCTACGGCGCTGGATTTCACACTCATAAAACCACGTACCTACGTCTCGTCTCTAGTAATAATACGTTTGATGAAGGTTGGGTTGGATTGAGCCTTGGAATTGGCGATATCAACGCGGTCCCTTTTGCGTATGAATTTCAGGTCCCAACCACTAGGACCAACTTTGTAGAAACAGTGCTCAAACCGAAATCATTAACTACTATGTCTTTATCGGATCCATAAGCAATATTCAAGTCCTTGGCCAGCTCTCTGATGGGAACTTGCGGTTATTATTCAACTTTTCTTTCACTGTTGTGAACTACTGTGAAAAATCGAAAACACGTGCAGAGGTAGCTTTCTCACAAAGCGGCGCAACTTTTACAAATAACAAGAAAAGGCGATCCCATTTTAGTACGAATGTGAATCACACTTGACTCGACTTGAGCTTGGAAAGTCGCCGGCAGCCGTTCGTATACTACATGCACTTTTATTCAAGACTCTTTCCCTATGTAAGCGGGATATTAAGCGCTTTGATATTAAGTGAAGAAATATTTATATAAAAAGAAAGAAATATAGCACCAAAGTGCGAAGAATTAATTTATATGCCGCAATAGAAATCTAATAACGCTTTTTCTGCAGCAGCAAAATATATCTTAGAGCAAACAAGTAAAAAGTGGTAAAATTTGGGCGGAACTGGAGATTTTTACCCGTTACAAATTTTTTGGAAATTTCAGAGTGTTATGAGACTGGTGATATTTGCCAATTTTAGAAAAAGGGGCTAATAGAAAAAAGAGAGCGTTGCTTTAGAAAATAAGCTTAAGACTAATATTTCTACATATATCGTAAATATATATGAAAATGGACTTATATTACCGTTTTGAACATTTGGGATACATATTTCTTTATCAATGTGGATTCGCGTTTAGTCTGACAATCAGCCGTAAGCATATAAAGTTATAACATAATAGGGGTATGAAAAACCTGGACCCCATAGCGGGCAACTGTTGCTTTTGCATTTGGATAAGAAAGACGCTACTGAAGCTCCGCTTAGTAAGAATTAGCAATACAACATAGAGGCAATACCAATAAATGGGCAAAAAAGACATGCAGATAAGTAGCTACAAACCGGTCGTTTAAATATTTGACAATACTACAGGCAAACAACCGAAGACTGCTGGATATGAGCGACTAATTGTTGGAGGCGTAAACGCTGCGAGCCGCATTAAGATGCCCAACAAAGACTCCAGCGGCGAGTTTCTATCAGTACTGATCTGAGCTTAGTCGCGTAAATACCGAAAGAGTGCTGGGATACATAACGTACACAATTGCAAGTGATTTATTTTCACCTACAACGACAATGAGTAGTTTCGTGGAATTTCAACGCGCATCTGCGACCGCAAGCAAGGACGCAAAATCGTCAGAAAGTGAGTGCAAGTGTACGATAAATCATTTCAAATATGTGTGATTTTAATATACATACATACGTACATATAAAAAAGCGTAAAGCGTAAAAAAAATGCATAAAGTATAAGTAGGTATGTTTGTACGTACATGCGAGCTGTAAATGTTTGCAAATTCGTATTTAATTGCCGTAGTCTGCATCAGAAGTAATATATGTGTACATGTATGTGTTTTCATAATAATAATAATAGTTTTCCTTGCCTTTTCAGAATCCATTATTCATTTAAAGAAACAACTGCAATTCCTCTACGGTTATGTTCTCGGTTTTCTGATGGCGCTCACGACTCTTCTCTGCTATGACCGTTTCCTAATGCAAGCGGCCCAACTGCGACATCATAGTGCCAAGACCACGCCAGCGCATACCGATTATACTGGCTTCTCGCCACAATCCAAAAGTATCGCCGATTCACTGCAGCAACGCTTGTTCGATGAGGTGCGCATACTATGCATGGTTCTAACCACGCCGGCACAGCATGAAACGCGCGCGGCACATGTGAAAGCCACCTGGGGCAAGCGTTGCACGCGTCTAGTTTTTCTCAGCAGTGAACCGGATGACGAATTGGGCGCTGTGTCGGTAGTGGATAGCGCATCCGACACATATGATCTGCTTTGGCATAAGATACGGCAAGGATTTAGTTACATATACGCCCAGTACTATGCGCAATACGATTGGTTTTTGAAAGCGGATGATGATACGTGAGTGAGTGTATAAAAAATAAGAGCCATGAAACGCCAACAACTAACACAAACAAACAATTTAATTTAGTCAATTTTGGTGTGATTTGGTTCGAAAATTGTGTAAAAGTGAAATGTTATTGAATTAATTTGGCTAGGAGGAATATATTTTTAACTTAGGTAGACCAGCAAAAAACGAATGAAAGAGAAAGACGTAGAGAAATGCGAAACAGGTTTACTGTTCAGAATGCTTTTAAATTGTGCTGGTTCATTAGCCTAGAAGTTTAATTTCTTGTTGTACTACAATCAATAAGCGTTGGCATGCTGTCGGGAATGGATTTTATTTATGGTTAAATTATTTAAGCCAAGCTAGAGCAAGAAAAAACTGAAACCTGTTAATTGAATGTTGAAAGAGGTAGATACAATTAGCAGCGAAAGCTAAGAACGGTAATAAAGGGTCTTTCAATAGAGACGCCTATATATATGAAGGTGGCGTGAGTAGTGAATAATTCCTAGAAAAAAAAAAGAAGTACAATCTTTCTCGGTAGAACAACGGGCTAACATTATTGAATCTTATTATGAAAACGGTCTATCTCTGCAATGGTAATCGTTTCAATGAGTCGACAATTGAAAGGTTGATAAAAAAAAATCCAGGAATCGTTCTGTTTAGAGTCAGAAAAAAGGACTGCCAGACGAAAAACTAGACGTTCTGTTGAGAATATTGCTGCTGTAGCGAAAATTGTGAATATTTATTTATTTGTTATATAGCAACTTAGAGCTTAAAACTATAATCTACCTCTAGGTAAACTAAGCTATAACAACTGCCTTGGCCTATGCCCTTCAGCTAAATTGAAGTTATTGGTATTAATAAGGATACTAAATATTATATTCTTGAATGTAAATTGACCAATTAACATTTATTTCATTGATTACACAGGCCGACAAAATTTAACCAACATTCAGACCCAGAAAGCAGACTATATATTTCCGAAGGTTTATGATGCGCTGAATCCAAATCTGGCCTCAGAATTGCTCTATCAGCTCTGGTTTTCGAGATATCCTAACCTAAAAGTGCAAAAAACCCCATTTTTGCCCATATTTGAGGTTAGGTAGCCTTGCAGATGTTTTCTTTCACCAAAATTAAAGGATGGCATCTTTAAATACAATCCTTCTTTTTTCAAATGGCGTTTTGTTTGCTCAAATATCATTTTTTTCGCAGAGATATCGCATTTTGAAATTTTCATGTTTTTTTTGTATTTTTTGCACTTTTAGGTTAGGATATCTCGAGCTGATAGAGCAATTCTGAGGCCAGATTTGGATTCAGCGCATCATAAACCTTCGGAAATATATAGTCTGGTTTCTGGGTCTGAATGTTGGTTAAATTTTGTCGGCCTAGTTCCATTAAACACGAAAGATACGATTATCGTAAGAACTCAAACTAATAAATTAATTTTAGTTATCAATCCGAATTTCGCATGGACAGAGAAGCAGATATTAGTTTAAATTTTTTCGGATACTTTTCCTTGTAGACTAGTGTTATATAAGGTAGTAAATTTGAGATGTTTTCAGAAATTGTATTATTTGTTGGATTTCGTTCGTACTTGGGTTCACTAAAAGTTGTAGAGGATTCCAGCTTTTAAATATTCTAGTGAGTTGATAACTGTAGTACGTGCAATCTACCGGGATGTGTTCGATGGTTAGCTTCGTTAGAGAGTAACAAAAGTCACACGTGTTAAATTTCGACGTTCTATTGAAGTAGTGCGTTGTGCTGGTA